>NC_054838.1:16142556-16792329 GCF_018345385.1 Vulpes lagopus
CAAACCCCAAGTGTGGGAAGAATGGGATAGGTGTCCTGGTTTGGAGAAATTCACTCAGCAAAAAGTTCTTGGCCTACTGTTACAACTCATCTGGTGAGTCAGATTTATAGCCTCTCCTTGTTTTCTATAGCTCTACGATCCATTTTAAGAAGAGTAACCCTGAGCAGCAATAGAAGAAATCATGGTGATGACAATTTAGTACCCCCCCCCCCCAGAATGCCTCTGTGATCAGACTAGAGGTGGCCATGTGTCCCTCAGAGGAAAAAGTTAGGGAAAATATGACTAAATGACAACATAGGGAGAGGGCTTCCCAAGAGACTCCATTACCCACACCCCTCAATCTTTTAAGGTAATGAAATATCCACTAATGACAAAGCAATGTACTGAGTGATCACACTGAACCTTGACAATCATTCTCTATATGCTTTGTTACCCCCATTTTGCAAAGGAGAAAATTCGGCTCAGAGGATGGAAGTACCTTTGTCTAAGTTCTCACTACTACAAAGATTTTAATGGAGATCTAACTCTGAAACCATGTTCTTTCCCTTAACCTTCATTTTTTTAGAGAAGAAATTCAGATGCTACACTTGACATCTTTAAGGATATGATCATTTTATGAAGGAAGGACTTGAAGGTAGAAAATAGAATTGGTTTGCTCATGGTCACACAGTTGTCCCTTTAACCTGGTGTGGAGACCACAGCCACTTTATCCCAAGTGCTTCACCTAAGGAACATCTCAGAAAGTTTTTCTTTCACTAAATACTTGCTCTCAGGTTATCATAAGAACCTCTGTTGATTTATTACTCTTCACACATACTCATAAATCCAACCTTCTAAAAGTCAGACAGTTAAGTGGTCATATACAAGGATAAATTCCAAAGTCATTCTAAAATCTAAGAGACAAATGTGCACTAGCTACATTTTGCTGCCCAAAGGCAATATAGAGTCCAATTGGTTCTCTGAATTGAGAGGCTCTGACCTAGAAAGAGACCTGAAAGATGCTTTGTCTTCTTTCCTCATTTCATGGATGAAATGATAGCTCAGATTGGAGGTTTGGCTCTGCATTCACCATCTGTTTCATGCTGTACCCTCTGCCACAATACCCATCTTCCTTTCTACTTAGCTAACTGCTACTCTTTATTCAATTCTCAAGTACCATCCTCTTCAAGAAGCCTTTCCATACTCCTTACTCCTATCTTTCCTCTTGGATTCCAACCACATTCTCTGTTTAATATCAGAGTGCTTGGCACATTCTAAAGAAATTATTCATAGTTTGGAGAGGAAGGAGAGCTAGGGCCTAACACTTCCAGGTGTGCCCTCAATCTAGTAGGAATCATGGTTACCAGACTGCTGTTCCTCCCACACACTGTAGCCCCTCTTGGCTATACTTAATGACAAGAGGCAAAGGAAATTAACTCTTAGATAGATCTTGTCTATCATGCCCATACATTATGCTAGGCCCTACACATTTAGTATCTCATTAATCCTCAGTAAAATGACATAAATGTATCATTTGTAATTTCCAGGAGAAATAACTGATGCTTAGTATGTATTTTTGCTATGGTCATAGTCAATAAGGGAAAGAGCCAGGATTTAAATCTTGAGCCATGCTACTTCCATGTAGCACCTTCCATGGTGATGACTATACATCAATAACATATCAGGCGTGGGTTGGGTTCTGGGCGTCAATATTTTTTAAAAGCTCCCCAGATGATTCCAACCTGTAGTCAGGGTTCAAAATCACTTTTCCCCAGGGGATCTCTAAGATCTAAGTTTTAGGATTCCCAGTACTTCTAGAGCCCCCTATTTCTTTGCAATTGCAATAATCTCCCTTGTTCCTGGGTTGTACTCTCTCCCCACTGCATTTCATCCTCCACCACCTCCACTGATAATTATGTTACTCCTCTACTCCACAGCGCTTGGGTGACTTCCTATTTGAGAATATGATGTAAACTATGAAGCCTTTTACACATAAAAGTGAGCATGTATGAGAACTCCTGTATATCAGTTGGGAGGTTTGTAGAACCAATTGAAAATTCTATCTCCTACAAAATAAATTTCAAATGCTTTAACACGGCAATTATGAATCTCAATACTCTGGCTTCAGCTTATCTTCCCAGTCATCTCCTGCTTGCAGTCTTTCATGTTCCCAATCATATACACACACTACCTCTCCAGCCACACTACTCTTTATCATTTTTCTAGAACTACATTTTCAAGCTTCTGGATTCTTGGGTTATGCTATTCCTATTGACTAGAATATTCTATTACCTCTTCCACTAGATGAACTACTGCTGTGTTCCAGCCATACCAGTCTTTTACTCATCAAACACACTGAATTAATTCAACTTTGGGCTCTTGAACTTCCTGTTTTCTTTACTTGGAATGCTTTGCCCTAGATCTTCAATTACTGGCTACTTTTTTTATCACTTAGGTCTCAGTTTAAGTATCACCTCTTCACTTTCTTTTATCATCCTATTCAAAGTATCCATCTCCCATTCCCCACCCCTACCAGTTTACCAAATCTTTATCATGTTTAATATTCTTCTTAACATTGATCATCCTCTGAAATTTCTGGGGTTTTGTTTTGTTTTGTTTTGAGAGGGAGAGGGGCTGGGCATGGTGCAGAGAGAGATGAAGAGAGAGGACCCCAAGCAGGCTAAACACTCAGCCTGGAGCCTTGCACGAGGCTTGATCTCACAAACCTGAGGTCACAACCTGAACTGAGATCAAGAGTCAGACACTTAACCACCTAAGCCACCCAGGCACCCTGTGGCCTTCTTTCTTTCTTTTTTTTTTTTAAATCTATCCTTCCATTATATATAAGCCTCTTAAAAGTAAGGACTCTGTCTTCTTTTTACCATGACCTTAGCACTTAAAAGAATGTTTGGCACAGAGTTGGAGTTTATTTAATAAATACTTGTTGAACAAACACATTAATCCTCCATACCCTGCCCAAATGCCATCTCCTCTGTGAATCCCCAGTGATTTCCTCTTACCTTTATCAGAATACATTTGTCCTGAAAACTGGAACTATGCTGTACATCTCCATATTTTCAGTTCCCAACATAGTATGTTGTGCTCAGTATTTTTTCCCCTAATAAAGAGATATTCAAACTGAGCTAAGCAAAAAGGGGGCAAAGAGTCTTACAAGTAAAGAAAGCATTATGGCCAAAGACTTGGATATGAGAGAAAGCATATCAAAGAACAGAAGAAATCTGAGTAGGCAAGAGGAATGAGAAGCACACTGATCAGATAAGGCTAGCCATGTCAGTAGGGGATACATCACAGGAGCCCTTACAGGCCATGCAATCGAGGCAGTCACTGAAAGATTCTAAGGAAGGAAGTGATATGATTAGATATGCATTTTTGTAAGATCATTCTGGCTACAATATAATGGAATTGAAGAGGAGTAAGACTAGAGGCAGGAAGGACAGTTAGGAGGCTGCTGTAATACTTAATTCTTACTGTATTTTTCCCTCTCCCAACAGATACTTGGATTAATTCATGCATTCCAGAAATTATCACCACCAAAGATCCCATATTCAACATTCAAGAGACAATATACACAACAGAAATGACAGTCAGTGACAGTACATACTCAGCTTCATCTACTGATGCACCTTACTCTGCTACACCTACTCTTGCTCCTACTTCTGCTCTGGCTTCCACTTCTACTCGACGGAAAAGAAAATTGATTTGTGTAACAGAAGCCTTCGTGGAAACTAGCACCGTATCTACAGAAACTGAGTCATATATTGAAAATAAAGCAGCATTCAAGAATGAGGTCATTGGGTTTGGAGGTAAAAGATTTCTGTGTATTGTATGTGTCTGTGTTTGTACATTTATGTATAACAGACAATACATAAAAACTAGGTTGTCTTCAGATTAGGTAGTCAGACTCAGACCTGCCAAATACAAGTAAAATCTTAATGCAAACTCAAATTTCATAAAGCCATAGAACTTGAGGGCTCTAAAAATCCTTAATGATTAAACTAAAAATCACAAGTGTAAAATAGCTTCACTTTTAAAACTCAAACCTTTTTAAAAATAAGTCATCATCTATTAATACATCAAAGTTCTTTTAAAAATATATACCTTCAAAAAATATATATATACCTTCAGTACCTATGATAGAAAGTCTTCCTATTTAATTAGTTCCAAACCTATCTTAAGGCCACAGAGAGGAAATGGATTCTGTCATATTGCAATTTATAGAATAGAGAGAGCATGTGAGGCAAGGCCAAGGATTTCTATAGGCAAGAAGCAAAGAACCAGATGTGGGCCCAACATTCTAAGTAGCCCCTTTGTGGTCACAGAGAAGGCTTTTCTCCTGCATTATCTGTTGTCTGTATCCTGTGTAAAGAATTCTTAGAAGAGCAACACACAACAATGCTTAAGCAAAGGACCAACAGGCCATGTCTCTGTTTCCTCTAGGTGTCCCCACGGCTTTGCTAGTGCTTGCACTCCTCTTCTTTGCTGCCGCAGCTGGTCTGGCGGTTTGCTACGTCAAAAGGTGAGGTTGTTGGCCCATTGTTAGTCTTATAATTTATGTCACATGCCTATCTTGTGTTTTTCCAGGGTTTTTAGCATTTTCTTAGTCAAAACAGAAATGAGAGTCTTCTTATATTGTAAATTTTCTTCTTCATTTCACCTCTCCTCCCCACCACCCAATCTTTCCTACTATTTCAGCACATGCATGTCATCTAGATTTTAGAAACAGGTCAATGCTGTCACTTTGAAAATTAAGAGATAAGAAGAAAAGACTGACATCTAGGGGGGAAAATATATGTTTTATTTTGATTCTCAATTCTTTGTTGTTGGTGGGAGGGTTATGAGGTCAGCCTCAAGTTTGGCCTGCAAACTTACTGCCTCATCTAACTGAATCCATTAAGGTGGGAATGCATTAATATATTTGAGTGTGCATGTGTTACAATCTCTCTGAAATAAAGATACCCAGTGTACTGTGCTAATATGAGCTATCACAGACAAAGCATTACCTATTGTCATATGTGTTACATAGAAATCTGTCATTTTAATTTTATGATTATGCCTTTAGGTATGTGAAGACCTTTCCTTTTACAAACAAGAATCAGCAGAAGGAAATGATTGAAACCAAAGTAGTAAAGGAAGAGAAAGCCGATGATAGCAATCCTAATGAAGAATCAAAGAAAACTGATAAAAAGCCAGAAGAGCCCAAGAGTCCAACCAAAACCACAGTGCAATGCATGGAAGCTGAAGTTTAAAACAGAAAGAAATGGGAAGACACACCTGAGGCTGATTTCTTTCCTGACACATATCCTGGCCCCAGATGGGGAAACTTAAAGGACAAGAACCCAACAAGAAAGTCTACCCTTGGTTCTTAAATGGAATCAACTCAGGACTACCTTTGGACTATGGAGTTCACCAAATGGTGAACTTCTTCTGTAATTCTTTCTGGATCCTATCCTCCTACCTCCAAAGCTTCCCACAGCTTTCTAGCCTGACTATGTCCTAATAATATCTCTGTGGGATAAAGGAGCTTCACAAAGCACAAGGACCTAAAACAACTAATCAGAACACATTTATAAAGAGGCTTCTCAGTTGGCTGAGCATAGCTGAGTTGAGAACCAAGAAACCATTGAGACTAAGGCTTTCTCTATTGATTCCACAGGCCAGATCCTTTCTTCATTCTGAAAAGGTAACACACATCATCTGGCATGCCCTTCTGAGCCAGGCAAGAACAAAAGAAGGAAGGAAAAGTTCAGCAACTGAAGGCCACAGAGATTCCCATGACTTGAGACCTGATCTTTCTGTAAAGCCTAACTAAGTAAGTAGAGAAAAAGAATGAGGCCAACAATGTTGCCAGCATATGGTCATTGGCAACTGTAAATACAGATAGGGTCATAGTAGTCATCTCTGAATAATCTGAGTTGGAATCACTTTTTAGTGATTTTTTTACTTTTGTAAGGAACAAAAAAATCTCTTACAAATTTTTAGTTTTATCTGAGTTTTATCTGAGAAATTATTACTGAGGAAAATTACTGTGTTAAAAAGGAGTAAAATTTAGCAAACATTTATTGAATATGTTAGGTGCTGGGAAGGTATGACATTCTATAATTGAATGTTATTTATCAAAAACTTGCATACAGAGTAAAATGTATGTAGCTAATTTTTTCAATTTTTATATCCCTAGCTTATCTACTTGGAAAACTAATTTTTTACTAAGACTAGTCTATTCATTATTTTCTCTAACATGCAGTCATTATAACCTTAATTTATTATTAACATACCTAAAAAGTATATTATTACCTCTATACACAAAAGCACACTTTAAAAATGTCATTAATAAATGTATCATCAGTTCTTTTTTCAGCAAGAAGAGCCCAAGAGGTGTAGAGATTTGTGTTAAAAAAATAAAAGTATTTAGAAAATTTCTTTGCTCCCTTATTTACACAGATGAGTTATATCTTTCTTTTTTAATTTAAATTCAATTAGCCAACATATAGTATATACTTAATTTCAGATGTAATGTTCAATGATTTAGCAGTTGCATGTAACACCCAGTGCTCACCACACCACATGCCTTTCTTAATGCCTATCACCAAATTACCCCATCCTCCACCCTCCTCGCCTCCATCAACCCCCAGTGTCTTTCCTATAGTTAACAGTCTCTCATGTTTTTCTCCCTTTCTGATGACTTCCCATGCAGCTTGTACTACATGGCTTACAAATATTTGTTTTTCAACAACCAAAATTGTCCCTCTTACTTTTGCAAAAAAACAGATTACTTCAATATTGCATTAAAGTAATGCACTGAAGTTATGTGTTATATACCTTTCCTGCATATATATATATATATATATATATATATATATATATATAATCACAGGTCTACTTAAGTGCTAAAGATAGGATTCAATCCCAGGTCAGAATAACTACAGAGCTCATACTTCTTTCCCTAAACCACCACACTTCTTTTGCAAATGACAATATAGAGATGTCAACTATTCCACTATGTAAGTTTGAAATCAGTCACTTGCCAAAAACAACAATGGTAAAATAAGAAAAACTCAGGAATCCCAACCCAACTTCAGGAAATTTTTCTTAAATCCATTTCACTAACAAGGAAAAAGGGGAACACTAAAAACCTTTGAGAACTGTACCCTCATTGATGCAGACACCAACCTCAGCAAAGCCTAAGACTTAACTGCCCCAGCTTATACACTCAGAAAATGTAAGGCCCACAAAAATCCAAGATAAGCTTCTCAAAATTCTTAATTCACAAAGTTAAAAAAATGAAGGATTAATCACTAAAACATAGTGATTAAATAGGACAAAATAGGATCAAATGTCATAGATAGCTAGAAGTAGAGCTTGGTCTAGAGGTCTCCTTCTTCCTAGTCAAATTCTCTTTTATTCTCCATTAAACATAGAGAAATTGGAAGAACATGAGGTATGACTCCAGTTCAGACCTACAGTCCAGCCTACCAAAGCCAGTCTTCAAACAAGGCAAGCAGACAGTCATCTAATTATGTTTCTAGGTGGTACACAGGATCTCCCTGCCCAGAAATGCCTCCTCTTCATGCCAACCTCCCTGGCTCAAATAGTATACATCTACCCCCTTGTAAAACTATCTGCTTTTTATAAAAAACAGGCCAACTATCAATATAAATATGCTGATGTGGTTCCAGTAAAAACAAACTTATTTCTAAGGATATAAAGCTAGAGTAAAGAAGATGACTTGAGGCCCAGCGTATGTTTGTACATAGTGGGAGTTTATAAATGCCCATTGGCTTGAATAGGATTGAATCATGTTGATTTCCCGAGCAAAGAATCCAATATGTTACTGCCCTTCTCCAGACTTTTAGCTAGTGCCCAAAGCAAAATCAATTGCTCCAGGAAAAAGCAGGTTTCTAAGGACAATAATAATAATAATATACAAGTAAAAAGAATCAGAATGTTTTTTCATGTTTAGGACCTAGGGAGCTGTACTGAAGCAAACAAAGAAACAAAAGCAAAAAACTCCCAGAGAACCTGATCCGGCTGGTCCCAGGATCAGTAAATGGGAATTGCTGAACTACAGAAAAGAGGGATTAAAGGAAGTAAGACAAAGCATACCAGTGTGAAATGATAAGGGCTTGGACTATGGCAATGAAGATAGAGGACAGAAAATGGATTCCAAATATATTTCTGAGACTAAAATCAGAAATACTGGCTAATTGATGAGATATTAAAGTAACACAAAAATGACAGTGGAATTTTCAATTTGGGCAACTACATGAATGGTTATTTCACTAGCAAAGTTAGAATATGAGGAAAAAGGAACCATATTTGAGATAGAAAATGAGCTTGGCCTGAGTATGTTATTTCTGGTATGGAAACAGAAAATCTTGATGGAAGTATCTAAATAATAGGTAAATTTTTAGATACAGGAGAAAGCAGGACTAAAGGATTTTTTAAAGCCATTAACATGCAAGTGTCTTGGAAGGGAATAAGGAGAAATTAGTTTGGAGGTGAAAAATGAAAAATATCCAATAGTGGACAGTGAAAACAGTGGCAAGACAAATATTAACATGCAAACTTTACTCCTCTAATTGCCAGTCTAATTTTCCCCGTGTCTCCCCCTCAAAAAAGGAATGGTTTACTTTGCTGGAGAGAGTCAAAATCAACCTTAGGAATGAGGAGGCAAGAATAAAAGGGAAATGGGGAAAGAAAGAATCACAGGGGGCTAGGTGTCGAGAGAGATTTGGGGGATTTATGGAAGGAGATGCCCCACAGTACATGGGGGCTATGATGGAAGTAGATAGGATTGGAAGGAAATTCTTACAAACTTTTCTGTGGCATATGTATGATCATAGTTTTTGAGAAATTTTATTTTTTTATTTTTTTAAGATTTTATTTATTTATTCAAGAGAGAGAGAGAGGCAGAGACAGAGGCAGAGGGAAAAGCAGGCTCCATGCAGGGAGCCTGATGTGGGACTCAATCCTGGGACTCCAGGATCACACCCTGGGCTGAAGGCAGGCACTAAGCCGCTGAGCCACCCAGAGATCCCCAAGATAAATTTTTTAAAAAGGATTATTGTGAAGTTAACTTTGTTTGTTGTGCTATGTTTCTTTCATTTCAGCACCACTCCAAGCCTGAATCATGGAGACCTATGCTTAATAAAGAATAAAGAATTATTAGACTTGATAATATAGTAAGAAAGTATGGTTTCTGGAATACTATCATTACATTAAAAAAAATACAGTCCCTAGAGTAGTATCACTCAGGGAACATGAATTAAGGGACATAAGAGTTTGAATGTGACATTAGATATTAACTGGAATGGAATGAACTCAATTTACTTTGACTTCTCCTTGCTATTTCCCAAACCTAAGCTCAAGCTCTTATCACTTTTCTTCTATTTCGTTGCTCTGTTTCCAGTCTCAGCAACCTCTCTGTCATATCTTGAGTCCAACCCCTTACACTACATATATGAATTTTCTCAGATACAGAGCTTATTATGCCACTCCTTGGACCTTTGGGGACCCTTCATTTTTTTTCCAGAAGCAAATCCAAACACATTACTATTCTAAGTGGATATGGTAGGTTGGCATTCAGCAACCATTAAGTGTGTGCCTTCCTAAACCATAGAGGATGAAAAATTAAAACTGCCTTTCCCAGATTGTCTACAGCTGGACTTCCAGAATCAAAAGGGTCTACAAATTAATGCACATCCACATGAGTAAGAAGGCAAAAAAGGAGGAGAGACCAACTTTATGCTACTTCAGCTACTGATACAGGCAAGTATGATCATGGAGATACTGGGCTTTCTGGCAGCAAAGCTCCAGAAGCTAGCCTAGCTTCATGGATGTTGAGAAGCAATTATAGTCATAGCAGTGATCAGACTTAGTTTTAAACACTTCTAATCATCTTATAAGTACCTAATTCCCCATATTAAACTTTTTCTGTTTAAAATATGTGGAGAGGGGGATGCCTGGGTGGCTCACCGGTTGAGCGTCTGCCTTCGGCTCAGGGCATGATCCTGGGATCCGGGATTGAGTCCCGCATCGGGCTCCCTGCATGGAGCCTGCTTCTCCTTCTGCCTATGTCTCTGCCTCTCTCTCTTTCTGTCTCTCATTAATAAATAAAATCTTCTTAAAAATAAATAAAATAAAATATGTAGAGAGGTTTCTGTTTCTCTTGAAGGGAACCCTGACTGATTGATACAAATGACATTAAAAACATTTTACGGGATGCCTGGGTGGCTCAGTGGTTGAGCGTCAGCCTTCAGCTCAGGGTGTGATCCTGGAGACCCAGGATCAAGTCCCACATCAGGTCCCCAGCATGGAGAACTCCTTCTCCCTCTGCCTGTGTCTCTGCCTCTCTCTCTCTCACTCTCTCATGAATAAATAAATAAAATATTTTTTAAAAAACCATTTTACAATTTGGCCTCCAATCCTCACCTCAAACGTTGAGTCATTCTTATAAAGATACTTCATGCTATAACCACACAGGATCATTTGCCATTCCAGAATTTAATCTATTCTTTCCTCTCTCATCTTTGCAAGTGCTGTTCCTTTTGTTTTCATTGCCCTTGCTCCACTTCCTAATTTATTAGTTATCTATTGCTACATAACAAAGTACCCCAAAACTTAATAGCTTATAACAACATTTATTATCTTGTGTTGTTGTGGGTCAGAAACTGGGTCCTCTGCTTCAGAGCTCTCACAGAGTTGCAATCAGAGCATTGGTCAGGGCTATATTCATCTCAAGGCTCTATTAGAAAGGAATCAACTCCAGGTTCATTCATACTGTTGTTGGCAAGATTTAGCTCTTTGTTTGCTTTTGGCCAAAGTTTGCCTTCAGTACTTTTCCATGTGTAACTCTCCATTGGGGAAGCTCAGAAAATGGCAATTTGCTTCATCAGAGCAAGCAAGAGAAAAAGCCAAAGATAGATGGTGATAGCAGGATGAAAATCATAATCTTTTAGATCTAATCTTGGATGTGACATTCTATTACTTTTGCTATTATTCTATTCATTATAAGTATCACTATGTCCAGACCATACTTAAGGGGAGGGGATTTGCAAAAGCATAAATACCAGAACTCAGGGATTACTGGGAGCCATTTTAGAAGGCTGCCTCCCATCACATTAATGAATCTTTCTCATTCCTTCTCTTTGCAATTTGATTATATAATGCTACATTATCACTGGTTGTATATATACATTATTTTTTTTATCTTTAGTACTTGTGTAGCACATGCTAAGCTAGCACATACTTAGCTGGCTCTCAGTAAATGTTTTTTTTTAATTTTTTAAAAAATTTTATTTATTTATGATAGTCACAGAGAGAGGGAGAGAGAGAGAGGCAGAGACACAGGCAGAGGGAGAAGCAAGCTCCATGCACCGGGAACCCTATGTGGGATTCGATCCTGGGTCTCCGGGACCGCGCCCTGGGCCAAAGGCAGGCGCCAAACGGTTGCGCCACCCAGGGATCCCCAGTAAATGTTGTTGAATGAATGAATGTACATATTCTTTGGGATTTCATGAGTTGTAAGTCTTACCTTTATCCAGGTATTTATACTAAGTGTTAAGATCATTCACATAGGGCCAACTGTTCTGTCTGCCTAAATATTGTTCATATTGATGTCTTTTAGTATAGAATGCAATTGTAAACAAACCATAAGAATGCAGAAAGGTTATTGTATTTGAACTTTACTCTCTGAGTTGGCTATTGACTCACCATTGGGAGCAATCTCATTAATATTCATTTTAACAAGGAAACTGCAATGTGTTTTGAACCATGGTCAAGTCAAGAAATTGAAGTCCCTCAACAACCACAAAGCCAATAAATATTCACAAAAAAATTGGTTTCTTGATGTTTATTTTAGTCTTTGAAGTCTAGGATAGTTTCCTGGCAATCTGGAATTCTGCATACTAAATACTACCGTTTTCTAGAAGCTAGATCCCTTTTGAAACATTTCCAGACTTTATTATTTACTACTCCAATTGTGTTGTTATTTTCTCTTTTTTAAAGATTTTATTTATTTATTCATGAGAGACACACAGAGAGAGAGAGGCAGAGACATAGGCAGGAGAAGCAGGCTCCCTCAGGGGAGCCTGATGCGGGACTTGATCCCAGGACCCCAGGTCACAACCTGAGCCAAAGGCAGATGCTCAACCACTGAGCCACCCAGGTGCCCCATGTGTTGTTATTTTCTTTGGATTTAGTCTTCAGCTAAGTTGAAGACATTCTTTGTGATCAAAAAAAGAAAAAAACAGTTAAGACTAAAATCCTTATGAATATGAAAAGACCTAATAGAATACTCCATGTACATATTCTTTTATCTGTGACGATTATCATTTCATCGAAAGTCAACATCATAAATAATCATAGTAATAGCAAATAATAATAGCAAACTACATAAGACTACTATACCATAACCAAAAATATCTTAAAAGCATATTATGTTAATCTCCCTTAGTAGGTTTTTGAAAAGAATCTACTAAAAAGCAGTAAGAGAAAATAAGACAGTTACATACAAGGGAAAACCCCTATAAGGCTATCTGGGATATTAAGATAGCAGAATAGTTAATGTCTATTTTTCAGGACAAACTTTGAAGGCCAGAGGGAGTAGCAAAATATATTCAAAGGGTTGAAAGGGGAAAATCTGCAGCCAAGAATACTCTATCCAACAAGGTATCAGTCAGAATAGAAGGAGAAATAAACACTTCCCCAGACAAAGAAAATCTAAAGGAGTGCAAGACCATTAAATCAGCCCCATAGGAAATATCAAAGGGAACTCTGAGTGGAAAGGAAAGACCATAAGTGAGAGTATGAAAAGTAAAAAATATAAAAGCAGTAAAAATAAGTATTTCTGTAAAAATCAGACAAGGGATTCCTAGAATAAAAATGATGTGAATATGATACCATATACCTAAAACATGGAGAGGAGTAAAGAATACACAACTGATAAATTATTGAACACTACATCTGAAACTAATGATGTACTCTATGTTGGCTAATTGAATTTAAATTTTAAAAAAAGAATGGGTTCAAACTTAAGCAACCATCAACTCAATATAGACTGCTATATGCAGATGCTTTATACAAACCAAATGGTAACCACACATCAGAAACCAGTAATAAACATGCAAAAAATAAAAAGAAACAAATCCAAATATATCACTGAAGAAAGCCAAGAAACCATAAAAGAGAGCAAGAGAATAAAGGGTCATAAAATCTAGAAAAACAACCACAAAACAAGTTACAAAATGGCACTAAATACATATCTATCAATAATTACTTTGAATGTTTAAATGGACTAAATGCTCCTATCAAAAGACATAAGGGTATCCGAGTGGATAAAAAAACAAGACCCATCTGCCTACAAGAGATTCATTTTAGACCTAAAGACATCTACAAATTGAAAGTGAGAGGATGGAGAAACATTTATCATGCAAATGGATGTCAAAAGAAAGCCAGAGTAACAATACTTATATTGAATAAAGTAAACTTTAAAACAAAACTGTTGGGATGCTTGGGTGGCTCAGTCAGTTGAGCATCTGACTCCTGATTTTGGCTGAGGTCATGATCTTAGGGTCGTATGATGGGGCCTCGTGTTGGGCTCTGCACTGGGCATGGAGCCTGCCTAAGATTCTCTCTCTTCTTTCTCCCTTTCCTAATGCTCCTCCCCAACATAAATAAATAAATAACTGTAACAAGAGACAAGGAAAGAAACTACATATAATAATAAATGGGACAATCCAATAGGAAAATTTAACAATTTTAAATATTTATGTATCCAACATGGGAGCACACAAACACATAAAGCAGTTAATAACAAACATAAAGAAACTAATTAATAGCAACACAATAATAGTAGGGGATTTTAACACCCCACTTACATAAATGGATAGATCATCCAAACAGAAAATCATCAAGAAAATAGTGCCTTTGAATAACACTCTGGACCAGATGGATTTAACAGATATATTTAGAACATGCTATCCTAAAACAGGAAAACACACATTCTTTTCAAGTGTATATGGAACATTCTCCAGAACAGATCACATATTAGGCCACAAAACGAGTCTCAACAAATTAAAAAAGACTAAAGTCATACCATGCATCTTTTTTTACCTTAATACTATGAAACTAGATATCAACAAGAAAAATTATGGAAAAAAGCACAAATACATGGAGGTTAAATAACATGCTATGTATTAAAGGATGAATTGGTCAACCAAGAAATCCAAAAAGAAAGAAAAAGTTACATGCAGACAAATGAAAGTGAAAACACAATGGCCTAAAATCTTTGGGATGCAGCAAAAGCAGTTCAAAGAGGGAAGTTTATATATAGGCCTATTTTAAGAAACAAGAAAAATCTCAAACAACTTAGCCCTATACCTAAAAGAGCTAGAATAAGAAGAATAAACAAAACCCCAAACCAACAGAAGGAAGGAAATATTAAAGACTAGAGCAGAAATAAAGTATATAGAAACTAAAAAAAAAATAATAATAGAATATCAATGAAACCCAGAGCTAGTTCTTTAAAAAGATCAACAAAACTAATAAACTGCTAGCCAGAGTCATAAAAAAAGAGAAAGAAAGAGAGAGGACCAAGGGCACCGGGGTGGATCAGAAGTTGAGCATTTGCCTTTGGGTCCGGTCCTGATCCCAGGGTCCTGGGATCAAGTTCTGTATCAGCTCCCCTAAGAGAGCCTGCTTTTCTCCCTCTGCCTACGTCTCTGCCTCTCTGTGTGTGTCTCTCATGAATGAATAAATAAAATCTTTAAAGAGAGAGAGAGAAAGAGGACTCAAATAAAATCAAAAATGAAAGAGGAGAAATAACAACTGACACCACAGAAATACAAAGAATTATAAAATTCTTTTATAATTTTTTAATTATAAAATTTGCCCACTTTGCCAACAAAGTGGACAAACTAGAAGAAATGGATAAATTCCTAGAAACATATAACCTACAAAACTGATGCAGGAAGAAATAGAAAATTTGAATGGATCAAATACCATCAATGAAATTTAATCAGTAATCATAAAACCCCTAACAAGCAAAAGTCCAAGACCAGACAGCTTCATAGGCAAATTCTACAACACATTTAAAGAAGAGTTAATATCTATTCTTCTGTATTCCAAAAAATAGAAGAGGAAAGAAAACTTCCAAATTCATTCTATAAGGCCAACATTACACTGAAACCAAAACCAGATAAAGACATAATCAAAAAAAAAGAACTACAGGCCAATATCTCAGATGAATATAGATGCAAAAATTCTCAACAAAACATTAGCAAACAAAATCCAACAATACATTAACAAAATCATCCACCATAATAAGGTGAGATTTATTACTGGGATGCAAAGGTGGTTCAATATCCACAAATCAGGGATTCCTGGGTGGCTCAGCTGGTTAAGTATCTGACTCTTATTTTGGCTCAGATCATGATCTCAGGATTGTAAGATCAAGCCCCATGTCCACACCTAGTGAGAAGCCTGCTTAAGAACCTCTCTCTCCCTCTCCCTCTGCCGTCCCCAACTCCCTCTCTAAATATATATATTTATAAATATATATGTACATGTCTACAGATGTTTATATTTGCATATACATTTGTAAATCAACAAACATGACACATCCCAATAAGAGAAAGGATGCAAACCACACGATCATTTCAACAGATGCAAAAAAAAAAAAGCATTTAACAAAGTATAACACCCATTCATCATAAAACCCTCAACAAGGTGGATTAACAAACCTCATTATAATAAAGGCCTTATATGTAAACCCATAGCTCACATCATATGCAATGGGGAAAAACTGAGAACTTTTCCTATAAGGACAGGAACAAGAAAGGATGTCCTCTCACCACTCTCATTCAACATAGTACTAGAAGTTCTAGCCACACCAATCAGATAAGAAAAAGAAATAAAAGGCATCCAAATTAGTAAGGAAGAAGTAAAACTTTCACTATTTGCAGACGACATGATACTATATAGAGAGAGCCTTAAAGACTCCACCAGAAAACTAACAGAACTGATAAGTGAATTCAGTAAAGTCACAAGATACAAAATCAATGTACAGAAATCTGTTGCATTCCTATACACTAATAATGAAGCAGCAGAGAGTGAAATTAAGAACATAATCCCAGGGATCCCTGGGTAGCTCAGTGGTTTAGCTCCTGCCTTTGGCCCAGGGCGTGATCCTGGAGTCCCGGGATGGAGTCCCACGTCGGGCTCCCTGCATGGAGCCTGCTTCTCCCTCTGCCTGTGTCTCTGCCTCTCTCTCTCTCTCTCTCCCTATGTCTATCATGAATAAATAAATAAATCTTTAAAAAAAAAAAAAGAACATAATCCCACTTACAATTTCACCAAAACCAATAAAATATCTATGGATAAACTTAACCAAGGAGGTGAAAGACTACCCTGAAAACTATAAAACATTGATGAAATTTAAGATGACACAAAGAAGTGGAAAGACATTCCATGCTCATGGATTGGAAGAACAAATATTGTTAAAATGTCTCTACTGCCCAAAGGAATCTACACATTTAATGTGACCCCTATCAAAATATCAACAGCTTTTTTCACAGAATTAGAACAAACAATCCTAAAATTTATATGGAACAAAAAAGACCCCGAACAGCCAAAGCAATCTTGAAAAAGAAAAAACAAAACCAAAAGTATCATAATTCCAGGCTTCAAGTTATATTACAAAGCTGTAGTAATCAAAACAGTATGGTACCGGCATAAAAATAGACACACAGATCGATGGAGCAGAATAGAAAACCCAGAAATAAACCCACAATTGTATGGTCAACTAATATTCGACAAACAAGGAATGATTATACAATGAGAAAAGACAGCCTCTTCAACAAAATAGTGTTAGGAAAACTGGACAGCTACATATAAAGCATGAAACTGGACCACTTTCTTGCACCATACACAAAAATAAATGCAAAATTGATTAAAGACCTAAATGTGAGACCTGCAACCATAAAATCCTTGAAGAGAACACAGGCAATAATTTTGCTGACATCAGCCATAGCTACATTTTTCTAGATATGTCTCCTGAGGCAAGGGAAATAAAAGCAAAAATCAACTATTAGGGCAGCCCGGGTGACTCAGTGGTTTAGCTCCACCTTCAGCCCAGGGTGTGATCCTAGGGACCTGGAATCGAGTCCCACATCGGGCTCCTCTGCCTGTGTCTCTGCCTCTCTCTCTGTATCTCTCGCGAATAAATAAATAAAATCTTTTTTTTAAAAAAGTCAACTATTAGCACTACACCAGAATAAAGTCTGCAGAGTGAAGGAAATAATAAAACTAAAAGGCAAGCTACTGACTGGGAGAAGATATTTGCAAATGACCTATCCAGTAAACAGTAGCCAAAATATATAAAGAACTTATACAACTCAACACCAAAAAAACAATTAATCCAATTTAAAAATGAGCAGAAGACATGAACAGATATTTTTCTGAAAAAGACCAACAGACGCATAAAAAGATGCTCAACATCACTCATCATCAGGAAAATGCAAATCAAAACTGCAGTGAGATATCACCTCACACTTGTCAGAATGGTTAAAGTCAAAAACACAAGAAATAACAAGTGTTGGTGAGGATGTGGAGAAAAAGGACGCTTTGTGTACTGTTGGGATGCAACTGATTCATCTAGTGTTTAAAACCGTATGGAGTTTCCTCAAAAAGTAAAAAATATCCAGTAATCACACAACTGGGTATTTACTCAAAAATACAAAAACACTAATTCAAGGGATACGTGCACCATCCCTATTTTTTGTAGCATTATTTACAATAGCCAAATTATGGAAGCACCCCAAGTTCCAACAAGAGATGAATGGATAAAAAAGATGTGATGTATATATATTCCCATATATATATAGGAATATTATTCAGCCATAAAAAAGAATGAAGTCTTGCCATTTACAACATGGTTGAATCTAGAAGGTACAATGCTAAGCGAAATAAGCCAGAGAAAGATAAATACGACAGGATTTCACCTATATGTTGAATTTAAGAAACAAAACAAATAAGCAAAGGAAGAGAGAGAGAGAGAAACCAAGAAACAGATTCTTTAACTATAGAAAACAAACCAATGGTCAACAGAGGGGAGCTGGGTGGGAGGATGGGTGGGATAGGTGATGAGGATTAAAGAGTACACTTATCATGATGAGCATTGAGCAATGTATAGAATTGTTGAATCACTATATTGTATACCTGACACTAATATAACACTGTACATTTACTATACTAGAATTAAAAATTTAAACTTAATAAAAAACAAAAACAGAAAATAATCTATTAAAGATATACTATCAAGTGGAAAAACAACAGAAATTTCTGTGGTATAGGTAGGGTTAAGAGATGTCTAAATCCAACTAGATCAAGCATGGAAAATACATCTGGGTTGTAAATCTAGAAAGGAGGACAGCAGAAGGTGTATGCCATTAGTAGACAAAAGAGACAATGTGAACTTACCATGGATATTGACTGATCTGTCGAGGCAAAACTGATCCCAATTTGGACTAAAACATGGTTTTGCCTGTGGTGGATCTTGCCCTGTTGCTGACACCCCAATGCAGGTAAGTCAAAGTATTAAGATGCACAATCAAATAACACTTAAAGAACGCTGGGTGCCCTACATCTGCACAGGGGAAAAAGTCATGTGATGCCAACCAGAGCTGTGGAACAATTCAATCTTTAATATAAGCAAGAGAATATTCCCATCCTTGCTCCCACTTCTATATGTCCCCTTTCTAATACCACCCCACCACGGGAAAAGGAGGTACTAACCCAACTGGTAACAGCCAAGATCTCTACTGGTGGGTGGAACTATTCTGCTTTAAAGCTCATTACCTATTCCTAGCACTCAATGGATGCTTTCTGTCTCAGATCCTGGCAGGGCCTGGTTCCTAGAGGCAAGCAGGACATTCAAACATGCTCACAAGCAAGTATGGTCACCTTATATATGGCATTAAGTTTTTCCCACTGCTCTTGCCCTAATTACACTCCAATGAGTACAATTAGGTCTTCTACTAGATGCACTGACCACTTCTACTTGTTTCTTTCCCATGACGCATGATGACGATTTCCTCTAGCTATCAGGTACCATGGCCTCTACTCAAGACCTGCTTCTTCTATATTCTCTGGGAACTGCCACACTCACAAGGTACCACTGACTATGCAAAATTCTTCTGCTGCTTCTCTGGTTATGTTCTAGAATGTATCTACCAAGGAACAATGCTATCCTCTAGATGATGACTTGTCTACTAGAGACTGCTGCCTTTTCCTTCAGTTACCAGAAAATTCTTCAAGCACTGCCATCTCTGCCAGGTATTACTGTAGTTGTTATTGCCTGACACTAGTGCTGATGCACTGGAATCCTTAAATTCCCAAAGTTAAGAAATGTGTCCAGATAGGCTTGTGAGATTTAGCAAAACAAATACCAGAAAATCCAATTTCAGAAAATTCAGAAAATCCAAATTCAGAAATCTGAATTTCAGTCAATAACAAATAATATTTTATTGTAAGTATATCCCATATATGTGTGTGAAGTAATATTTTGTGCATACATGCCAAAAATTATTGTTTACCTGAAATTCAAATTTAACTGGGTGTCATGTATTTTATCTACCAATCCTAGTGGATGATAAGAGAATTAGTACTTCTCATTCCATTTGTGCTTAACTCTATTAGAAATGGACCAGAGGGCAGCCCCGGTGGCTCAGTGGTTTAGCGCCACCTTTGGCCCCAGGCGTGATCCTGGAGACCAGCATTAAGTCCCACCTCAGGCCCCCTGCATGGAGCCCGCCTCTCCCTCTCTCTCTGTGTGTGTCTCTCATGAATAAATAAGTAAAATCTTTTTTAAAATTTTTAAAAATGGCAAATATATGAAATTAGCTCACTATTACTCATAATAAGAAAAATGAAAATTAAAACTAATCCCTGCTATACCAATTCTATCAGATTGGCACAAATTCAAAAAAATATGATAGAATATTCTTTTGACCCAGGTATGCAGAGCACTCTCATATATTACTTTTGAGAATCCCATAAAGAGGACTTTGGTAATATCTGGGGGGAAAAAAAAGTTAAATTACTTACATAAAAGGTCATTCACTGTTTAACTCTATGGGTAACAGCAACCCAAACGTCCATCAAAAGGAGTTTGGTTGAAGAAACTATGATAAATCAATAAACTGGAATTCTCCATACTTGTCAAAAAAAAATGAGGTAGATCTCCATTCTTTAATTATACTAATACTAAGTGATCTTCAGGATATATTACTAAGTGAAAAAAAAGAGGAAGTTACAGAACACTATACTTAGTGTAATGATAGGACAGCAAACACAAACATTTTTATTTCTATTTATATTTGTGTATGTATTCACTTATATTTACAAAAATCCTGTAAACAAAGACTAAAATGTTTAAATATAGGAAAAGGAGGTAACAGAGTAGAGGACTGAGAATGGGCAATGATACTTCTCCAAATATGCCTTACTATGTAGTTCTAACCTTGGAAACATAGAAAACTTTGACATTTCAAAAGTAAACTTAAGCAATTTCTAAAAATAAAAAAACAAACTGAGGAACCACTAAAAAAAAGGAGATTATTTCAAGGAGCTCAATCACAGCTATTTTGACTCTACATTATTAGTGATACATGCTTTTTTAAATATTTTATTTATTTATTATGAGTGACACACACAGAGAGAGAGAGAGAGGCAGGTACATAGGCAGAGGGAGAAGCAGGCTCCATGAAGGGAGCCCGATGTGGGACTCGATCCGGGGACTCCAGGATCACACCCTGAGCCATAAGGCAGACATTCAACTGCTGAGCCACCCAGGTGTCCGTAGTGATACATGTGCTAAGGACAAATAGAGCAGTAAGTATATATAAATTTCATTTGGTAACCAAATAGCCAATAGTAATATTGATATTTTTATTTTGAATCTATTTTCTTATAAATAATTACTCAATGTTATTAGGTAATAAGATTTGCAATGTGAGATTAAAGAGATACAACTATTAAAATCGGTTATATTTAAAATCTTGTAATATTAAATTTAAATTAGGAATAGCAGTATAAACTCTAAACTGTTATTTTCTTCCAAATGTATATATTTCCAACAAACAAAAAATATATATTCCCTAGCTCTGTCTTCTGAAAAGGACTAAAAGTAATGACAGTCCAATAGCTATAAATACATCTAGCAACCAAGACTGTGGTCTCTAAATACCATTCCCCATTGAAAGAATCCAGAACTCCTTGGAGGAATGGCTGGTTCCAGGTCTAAAACAGGAAATATAGAAGATAAGCCAGGAAGGAACCAAAATGCAAGAAAGCCATCCTGTCAAAAAAAACAGTACGATGTGGTTACCACTTGCCAAATATGGAACTACACAACAAAAGTCATACTAAATGCTATCAATCAAGTATATAAAACCCATAAATTTTCAGTTATACTAAAAACAATTAAGTTCCACACATTGGACATCATTGCTAGTAAGTAGGCACTAACTCTTAAAAGAAAGAATTGGCATTTTTCTTGCCTTTCCTGAATGGACAGTATTTCAAGGTAACCAAACAGCCCCAGTTTATACAGAAAAGTTTTTTACAGAAACGACACTAATAAATAAATAATTAGAAAGTCACCATTTTTTAATCTCTAATAAAGTGGATTCAGGCTACCATCCTAATGGATAAAATGATTAGATAAAATATTGATTAGAACCCCCATGATAAGTCTTAAAGTGAGGACAAGCAGATATTGTGGGCTCTCTGATGTAACATGAAGCACACAGTACCACTTATAAAGTATTCTGGCCAGAATAGTCAAACCTCTAAAGCCAAACTGCATTTATGAAAATATGAGGAGAAAAAGCACAAAGTAAATAATCCTATAAAGAAGAAAACAGATAAATCCAGAATATAGGAATAGTCCATATAACCCAATCAACCCAATGTGATAGTCTTTATGTATTAGTGTGGCTAGACTTTAGTCCCTGGTTATTCAATCAAACACTAATCTAAGTGTTGCTATGAAGGTATTTTGTATATGTAAGTCCATAATCAATTGACTTTAAGTTAAGAGAGATCATCCTACATAATCTGGATGGGTCTGATTTGATCAGTTGAAAGAATTTAAGAGCAGAACAGAGGCTGTACAGAAAAATTTTATCTGTGCATAGTGGTTTCAGTTCAAAGAATTTAAGAGCAGAAGGCTGTGGGATCCCTGGGTGGCGCAGCGGTTTGGCGCCTGCCTTTGGCCCAGGGCGCGATCCTGGAGACCCGGGATCGAATCCCACATCCGGCTCCCGGTGCATGGAGCCTGCTTGTGTCTCTGCCTCTCTCTCTCTGTGTGACTATCATAAATAAATAAAAATTAAAAAAAAAAAAAAAGAGCAGAAGGCTGTACAGAAAAATTGTATCTGTGCATAGTGGTTTCAGTTCATGCTCACAAATTCCATTTCTATCTTGTCTTACCAGCTTTCCCAACTGAGTAGGCCAATTCTTTGTAATAAATCTCTTATTATATATCTCCCACTTGTTCTGTTTCTCTGGTCGAACCCCAATACATCCAGTTTCTGCAATAACTTAATCGTATGAAAAAAGGAGGGGGGGAAGACTGCTCTCAAAGGAAATTTCAAATATAACAGTCAAATGTAATGAGAGGATCTTGTTTGGATCCTAATTCAAAACAAAGTAGTAAAAATTTACTATCTGTAAGGATAGTAGATAATCTAGGAAATATAATTATGAACTGGCTGCTTCTAGGCCTTGTTTTCCATGTAGCAGAGTGATAAAACTGACCTGGGTTTTGCTGTCTGGAGTAAACTGTGTCATTTCCCATTGGCCTGTCTGTGGCAACAAGGACCCAAGCAACCAAGGTGGATAGTTCCCAGCTCTTGAAATTTCTGACTTCATTCCCCCTGGCCCTGTCAGAAAACACTAGCTTGACCTTTCCTTGTTATACATGATAATGGTAAGGTTTGAGTTTTGCACTTACATGAAGAGAAATGTGACTTCTTTGATCCTTAGGTTATTAGGCCTAGCTGGCTTGGGGGAAAAAAATAGACTTACAGCCAGAAGAGTTTAAAGGAAAGAGATGTCTGATTGACAGTATTAAAACACTGATGTGACAGGATGTGACAGCTAGAGAAGAGAATGTTAACTTGTCTCCTAGCCAAAAAGGTTGTCAGGGAAGTGGATTCCTGATTTCAGTAAAGTAGAAAGTGTTCAAAGGAAAAGCAAATAATGGTAGATGTGTTGTTGGCTGGAGAATGGGAATTCCTGAGGTCAAACTGAGATAGCTAAAGCAGAGAGGAAGCTAGCCTGGGGTGAGTGAAGGTGAGGCATGCTAAAAGAAAGTGGGACATAAAGAGTTTCAAAGATCAGCGGTCATAGGACATAGCAATAAAGGATTGTAGAGAGAATGGGAGGTGGTATGGAATGACAGGATAACAATGGGGGCAGGTAGTATATACAATGATCCCCAAGATCCAGGTAGATCTTTGAGACAATGAGATGGTAAAATCATCCATTTAAAAGGAGTTCCCCGGGCAGCCCTGGTGGCCCAGTGGCTTAGCACCGCCTTCAGCCCAAGGTGTGATCCTGGAGACCCCAGATCGAGTCCCACATCAGGCTCCCTGCATGGAGCCTGCTTCTCCCTCTGCCTGTGTCTCTGCCTCTCTCTGTGTGTGTGTGTGTGTGTGTGTGTGTGTGTGTGTGTGTGTCTCTCATGAATAAATAAATAAAATCTTTAAAAAAATAAAATAATAAAATAAAATGAGTTCCCAAATACTGGGGTCCATTTTGTTGATATGACCTGGCTAATACTGAGCACCAGCACCTTTTAGATATAGATTTAATAAATATAATGTTTTAAGTTGCTTGGTCTGCCAGCAAGATACAAGATGGACTGAATAGTAAATATGTTTCAGGATAAGTTGATGGCTAAGATGTTAGTATACTAATCTGTCAAATAGCAAGGAACTTATACTGAGATGATGGTATGGAATTGACAAGAACAGGTTAAGCCCAAGAGTAGAAATATAATGTATAGCTAAAACTTGAGGTTCTGAAATCAGATGGTAGATTTGAATCCCTGCTCTACCACTTATGAACTAAGTGACCTTGGACAATTTATTTAACCTCTCCAGGACCATTTTCTCTTCTTTAAAATTGAGATTGAGATGATATCGACATTTTTTAGGGCTGTTGTTAGACTTACAAGTGAGATAATACATATAGAATACTTTTGGTATCTGACACACACACTAAAAACTCAAAAAAAAAACAATAAAAAAATAAAACAAGGAGAAATTTTAAAGAAAGTACAGGATACCATGACAGAATGCTTTAGGAGACAGAAAGAAATCTCTTCATATGATTTAGTCTGAGAGACCAGAAGGAATGCTGAAGCTCCTTTGATACAGAAATTCTTGAATTCAAATGCCCATTATTGTGGTATATTCATTCCTCTGGGAGATATTCTATATAAATATGGAAATACAGGATTGGGACAATAATGAAGGATAACAATTAACGATGTTGATTAGGAAATCATCTGAACGCAGGGATGCCTGGGTGGCTCAGTGGTTGAATTGTCCTGGCATATTTGTTGCAAATCAGTAGGACAATAATAAGGATTATCTTAAAAACTGTAATAGAAGAGATTAGAAATTCTGAAATAGGAATTATGAAGTTATTTTGTAGCAGGCAAAGGAAACTTTTATTTTTCTTACATATAAAAAAGATGTAGGAAAATGTTTGTAAGAAATAGTTGTAAGTAGGGACACCTGGGTGTCTCAGTGGTTGAGCATCTGCCTTTGGCTCTGGGTGTGATCCCAGGCTCTGGGGGTTGAGTCCTGCATCGGGATCCCCGTAAGGAGCCTGCTTCTCCCTCTGCCTTTGTCTCTGCCTCGCTCTCTGTGTCTCTCCTGAATAAATAAAATATTTTAAAAAGTATTTTTGACTGCAAATACAGTGTTATTTCTTCCTTTCCAATCTGCATGCCTTTTATTTCTTTGTCTGGTTTTATTGCACTGACTGGAACCTCAAACTATATTTAATTGAAGGAAAATTTTATAGAGAAATATTCCTGACTCCCAGGCCCAGATTAGGCTAAACTATAGGACTTTGTTGAATTTAATTAGATTTCTTTTTTAATTTACTAAATCATTACCTATATCTCATTCTTGGCCTTAGTTTCTCCAATGTTCCTATCTTCATCACATCTTCAAATACTGAACAACTACTGCAGGCCGGGCTCTGTGCTAGTTGTCAGGCAGACAATCCTCAGAACCTTCTCCATAAGGTATAAAAGTACACAGACAACACAGACCCTGGCCCTGATGACGTGTTACCATCTTACTGAGGCAGTTTACAATAAGAGTTAAAAGCACAGGCTGATGTTTCAGGCAGCACGGGTCTGAATACAGCTCTGCTCCTTAGCTGGTTGGTTGACCTTGGAAAAGCTAATGAACTTTCTTATTTCTTCAACCGTAAAATGAAAGTATTAACATTACCTATCTCATAGGATTGCTGTGAGGTTATTAATTTATACCTTTATAGAATGTAAAACAGGGGTGCCTGGGTGGCTCAGCCAGTTGAGCATCTGCCTTGGGCTCAGGTCATGATCTCAGGGTCCTGGGATAGAGCCTGCTTCTCCCTCTCCTCCCCACCTCATGTTCTCTCTCACTATCTCCATCACTATCTCTGTATCTCTCAAATAAAATATATTTTTTTAAGGACTTAAAACAGACTTTTTTTTTTAAGATTTTGTTTATTTATTCATGAGAGACACAGGCAGAGGGAGAAGCAGGCTCCATGCAGGGAGCCTGATGTGGGACTCGATCCCAGGTCTCCAGGGTCAGGCCCTGGGCTGAAGGCGGCGCTAAACCACTGAGCCACCCGGGGCTGCCCCAACAGGGCTTGTTCTAATGGTCGATAAGTATCATCCATTATTAGAGGGCAGGATTCATGCACCACAGGACACATCTACAAATGACTGAAGGACAAGTGTCCTCATATGAAGAATCATAAATAGTTTAATTTAGCTGCTAAGTAGCTTAATTTAGTTTAACCTACCATAAGTGGTTTAAAACCTGAGGTTAAATCCTTGCTCTGCTGTTTACTAGCTATGAAACTTTGAGCAAACTGCTTAAACAAGGGCAAGGCCTGCAAGGTGACCTAATATGATACTTGGCACACAACAGATGCGTAAGGGACGGAACAATACCGCCGACATCCACGCTAATTGCTGCCCCTCTAGGAGGGCTTACCGTCTGGGACGCCGCGCTAACCACTTTCCACGGTCTTTGAGGCTTCTTAACCTAGCCCGGGTATCAGCGGCCCCACCTCACGGGAGAGGAACAAGATTACCTTTGTGTAGCTACGACCACTGGGAGGCTGGAGGCCTCACAAGCGGTGGCTTGGACTGTCCAAGCCTCGGCCAAGCTCAGGGTGTACACAGTGCGGCCTTTGTCAGCAGCTGGGCCCTGCACAGCTGCTCGGGAGATGGCGCCAGGGGAGGCGGCAGTCGGCCAGGCGGGAGCCGGGCCACCTCACGGGGCCGCGCCTAGAGGAGCCCGCCCGGCGAAGGTCTCCCGCCGCCTCTGGGCGCGACCCCCTCTGGGCGCGGCCCCCTCTCCTCTCACCTGGCCTCACGGGCTCAGGCGTCGTCGAAGGTCCTCACACTCACAGGCGAGGGACACCGGGAGCGCCCGGCGCCTGTGAGAGGTTGGGCACCGTTTCCAGGCAACGCGCTGGGGGCGGGGCGGGCCTTTGCGTCACTGAGGCGCGCCCCGGGCGCAGGCCGAGCGGGCGTCGCCGCCGCCGCCGCCCCCGCCTCCACCTGCGGGCCTGAGCCGTGGGCTGAGGCGGAGCTGCTGCCGCCGGAAGCGCGATGCCTTGAACCTGGGGTGAGCTGCGCGGTGCCGTCCTTTCGCCGTTCCCCTTCCTTGTTGCTCCAAGACCCCAGGGCTGGGAGGAGAAACGTGGGCCAGCCCTCGGCTGCCGAGCGGCGCTTCACTGGGGAAACAGGCCTGGCCCCGCCACCCTTTCTAGGCCGCGGCTTAGGGCGCAGCGCTGGCTTGGGAGGCGCTTCCGCGGACACTCCGGCCCCAGCCGGGCAGTTTCCAGTGGCCGGGGCTGCAGATGGCTTGTCCGGTGGGAGCCGTGATTCCGGGGGAGCCTGGAGAGAGTTCATCCTCCCCGAGCCGGGAACAGCTTTTGAATCTTGCCGCCGGCGCCGACGGTGGGCCAGCGGGCGTAGCTGTTGGCCAAGAGCGCAGGTGCGCTGGCGGAGGGGCCGAGGCTCAGGACGGCCCGACGGCGGCCCGCGCGCTGAGTAAACGCCCCGAGGCCGCGCCGGACGGCCCGGGTTGGAAACGCCCTGCGGGGCCGATAGCTCGGAAATGGCCAAGGCGGTCTGCAGAGCCGGCCCTCCGTTGCCAGGTTACCCCACGCTGCCCATCCTCCCAAAGGGTTTGTTTGTCGACCCAGCTACCTTGGCCCGGTCTGAGACAAAAATATTACCTTGCTGATGGTTGTTAGTAGCTCTTCCCAGAAAGGAAGCCTTCTGTGTGACTTTTTTTTTTTTCTTTTCTGTTACTTGTGTTACAAAATGTGGATTAACCGCTGCTACTCAAATTGAACCCCTGTCCTGTTAAGTTTCAGTCTACGTTCTGTCCCATTTCATGTTGCCAAACGGTTTCGTTCTTGCCTCTGGGTGTATTTATCAAGCTGCCTTAACGCGTACTATGGTTTGTTAGTCTTGGACCTCGTGCCTAAAGCTAATTCTTTTCCAGCTCTCCTCTGCCCATCCGGATCAACAATCCGAAATCAGTGACCTCTGTATTGAAGTCACTCCTGAGAAGTGATGCTTTCTGAATCCAGAACTCCACAGTAGAACGGATTTTTCTCCTTTGCTTTGAGTCCGCCTGGCTGCAGTTTCTAAGTAGTTTCCTCCAGAAATGTGTTTGAGCTTTATATTTAATGTGTGTAGGAGCCCGATTCTTCTTGCTCCATATCTAAATATTTAACACACTTCCCTTCCCCTTCTCCCAAAAAGGCAGGGAAGGTCCGGAGAGAATTCTTACAAGTCTAATTAGTGAATTTTTCTAGATATGAAATATACTTGTAAATACAGCAATGCCGTCATAAATCCATAGGCTTCATCTCAAGTGCTCTCTTTTTGTAGTTTTTCTTTCTAATTAAGATCTTTGAGCCCAGAACAAGCATTCTAGCTCCTGTAGTAACTGGTCTAATTATTTCCTTATGTATCTGTTAATAGCTGCTATTAATTTCTTGTTTTGCAGAACAGCTGATCCCTGCTTACAGATGTAGAATTTGAGTAAGCAGTGAGTAATAAAATAAGTAACAGTCTTAAGGATCTAGTTTTTAGAACTTAGTTTTTATCACTGATGTTAAAACTGACTTAACAGTGAAAGTAGTTTGATGATTATTTCAGTTATAAATACCATTTTTGTAAGTACAGTTGATACAAAAATTCATGGAGAACCGGTTTCAGAGAGGTTTTCTAAATATCATAGTACTTGTCAATTAGTCATTTTACTGTACTTTCAGGCTTCTTAACTTTGCTTTAATCCTTTTATGAATGGATATAGTTTAAATGTTCATGGAGGTTTTTTGCTTGGTTTTGTTTTTTTGTTTTGCCAGTTACCCATGATGTGGTTTTTATATCTTTGTAATGAATATTTGAACTACAACAATTCATTTGTTAGAAAAAGAAGTGGTCAAGTGTATGTTACCACCCACTAGAGAATGTGGCATTTTTGGAATCCTTGATATTCTTATGAATTTCAAAATAACATTTGTTCTCTATTGAGAAAATCCTTCAATCCTGGTTTTTTGAAAGCATATTACAGGCATACCTTGGAGATATTGCAGGTTCAGTAATAGACCACCACAGTAAAGTGAGTATTTCAGTAAAGTGAGTCCAATGAATTTTTTGGTTCCCCAGTGCATTAAAAAGTTATGTTTACACTATCTTGTAGTCTATTAAGCTTGTAACAGTGTTATGTCTAAAAAAAATTGTACATACCTTAATTTAAAAAATACTTCATTGCTAAAAAATGCTAACCATCATCTGAACTTCCTTCCAGCAAGTCATAATATATATATATATATTTTTTTTTTTTTTTTTTTTTTTTTTTTTTTGCTGGTGGAGGGTCTTGCCTCAGTGTTGATGGCTGTTAACTAATTAGGGTGGCAGTTGAAGGTTGAAACAGCTTTGGCAATTTCTTAAAGACAGTAATGAGTTTGCCTCATCAGTTGGCTCTTCCTTTCAGGAGTGATTTCTCTCTAGCATGTAATGTTATCAAAATTGGAGTCAGTTTTCAAATTGACTTTCAAACTGTCAAATTGACTTCTCAAATCCTGCCACTGCTTTACCAGCTAAGTTTATGTAATATTCTAAGTCCTTTGTTTTCATTTAAATACTTAACATCTTCACCAAAAATAGGTTCTGTCTCAAGAAACCACTTCTTTTGTTCATCTAAAAGAAACAAGCCCTCATCTCTTGAAGTTTTGTCATGAGATTACAGCAATTCAGTCCCATCTTCAGGTTCTACTTCTAATTCTCATTCTCCTGCTCTTTCCACCACATCTGCAGTTAGTTATCTTATCCACTAAGTCTTGAACCCCCTCAAGTCATCCATAAGGGTTAGAATCAACTTCTTGCAAACTTCCATTCACCTTGATATTTTGACCTCTTCCCATGAATCATGAATATTCTTTTTTTTTTTTTTTTTAAAGTTTGAGGTTTTTTTTTTTTTTTTTTAAGATTTTATTTATTTATTCATAGAGATGCAGAGAGAGAGAGAGAGGGGCAGAGACACAGGCAGAGGGAGAAGCAGGCTCCATGCAGAGAGCCTGACGTGGGACTCGATCCAGGGTCTCCAGATCACGCCCTGGGCTGCAGGCGGCGCTAAACCGCTGCGCCACCGGGGCTGCCCAATCATGAATATTCTTAATGACATCTAGAATGGTGAATCATTTCCAGAAGGTTTTTCAGTTGACTTTGCCCAGATCCATCAGAGGAATTGCTATGTGGGGTGGTTATAGCCTCACAAAATGTTAACTAATAAGACTTGAAATTACTTCTTGATCCATGGGCTACAGAATGAATGTTGTGTCAAACAGGCATGAAAATAATACTAATCTCATTTTACATCTCCATCAGAGCTCTAGGGTGACCAGGTGCATTGTCAATAAGCAGTAATAATTTGAAAAGAATCTTTTTTTTTTTTTTCTGAGCAGTACATCTCTACAGTGGGCTTAAACTATTCAATAAGCCATATTGTAAACAGATGTGCTATCATCCAGGCTTTATTCTTCCATTTTTAGAGTATAGGCAAAGTAGATTGAGCATTTTTAAGGGCCCTAGGATGATCAGAATGATAAATGAACGTTGGCTTCAATTTAAAGTCACCAGCTGCATTCCTCCTAATAAGAGAGTCAGCCTGTCCTTTGAAGCCAGGCATTGGCTTCTCCTTTCTAGCTATAAAACTCCTAGATGACATCTTCTTCCAAGAGAAGCCTGTTTGATCTACACAGAAAGTCTGTTGTTAAGTGTAGCTACCTCCGTGGCTTATCGGAGCTAGATCTGGATAATGCGCTGCAGCTTCTATATCAGCACTTGCTGCTTCACCTTGCACTTTAATATTACAGAGATGACTCCTTTCCTTAAACCTCATGCTAGCTTCAAACTTTTCTTCTGCAGCTTCAATACATTCAGCCTTTGTAGAATCAAAGGGAGTAAGGACCATGCTCTGGATTAGGCTTTGGCTTAAGGGAATGGTGTGACTAGTTCAATCCTCTATCTAGACCACTAAAACTTTCTCATCAGCAGTAAGGCTGTTTCACTTTCTTATGATTTATGTTTTCCCTGGAGTAGCACTTTTAGTTTCTTTCAAGAACTTTTCTTTCACATTCACAACTTGGCTAACTAATGCAAGAGGCCTACCTTTTGGCCTATTTCAGCTTCCAACATGCCTTAATTTTTACTAAGCTTAATTAGTTCTAGCTTTTGACTTAAAATGAGAGTTTTGTGGCTTTTCCTTTCACTTAAACACTTAGAAGCTGTTGTGGGGTTATTAATTGGCCTAATTGCAATATTGTTGAGTTTCAGGATATAGGGAGGCTAATGGAGAAGAGAGATTGAGGAAACAAATAGTGGAGCAGTCAGGATATATGCAACATTTATCAATTTAGGTTGCTATTTTATATGGGTGCAGTTCATAGCACCCCAAAACAATTGCAATGGTAACCTCAATTGACCTCTTCCCATGAATCATGAATATTCTTAATGACATCTAGAATGGTGAATCATTTCCAGAAGGTTTTTCAGTTGACTTTGCCCAGATCCATCACAGATCACCATGATAAATATAATGATAACAAAAAAGTTTGAAACTTTTGATAACAAAAAAGGTTTTTCAGTTGACTTTGCCCAGATCCATCACAGATCACCATGATAAATATAATGATAACAAAAAAGTTTGAAATATTCCAAGAATTACTAAAATGTTACAAAGAAATGAACAAACGCTGTTAGAAAAATGATGCCAGTAGACTTGTTCCATGCACGGTTACCACAAATCTTTAATTTGGGGGAAAAAAAAAAGCTAATATCTGTGAAGCACAATAAAGCCACATGCAATAAAACAAGGTATGCTTTTATATTTTACCAGAAAGTACTAAATTATAGGTGATATAACAGTATGACAGCTGCTAGTTCCTTGAAAACTTTTTTTTTTTTTTTAATTCATGAGAGACAGAGAGAGAGGCAGAGACACAGGTAGAGGTAGGAGCAGGGCCCATGCAGGGATCCTGATGTGGGACTCGATCCCAGGTCTCTCCAGGATCACGCCCTGGACTGAAGGCGCCAAACCGCTGAGCCATCTGGGCTGCCCCCTTGAAAACTTTTGATGGGAGATTTATCTTTCTCTGAATTCTATGCCAGTAGTTTGCAAATTATATTCCTATGCTATACTACTGTTCCATGGTCAAGAGGGAGTTATTTTGATAATATCAAATAATGAATATTTCTCAATTTATATACATATTAACTCAGGGATAAATTTTTATGATTTTATATTTTTATTTCGTGTATTTTTAAAATTTCAACCTCTCCAAATAATTACTAGATGAATGAACAAATTAGCAAGAGTCAAAAGAATACTAAGTGAACAATAATAAAACTGTCAACATTTACTGTACCTGTTCATAAACATTTATTGTATGCTTATGTATTTACCAGAAGAGAGAACACAGCTTCTATCCTCAGGAAGCTCACAGGGGGGGATGGTCAAGTGACCTAACTGATGATATGTGCTCTTTTATAAAAGAATGTGCCGAGTCACCAAAGAGAGGGACACTGAAAAACTCGTGCTGGGTGACTAGAGGGTGGCCACAACAGACTGTTTTTCTGAACATGCACCCTTGGTTTAGGTTTTATAATGCATGTAGATCACAGAGTTATATTTTTATGCTAGTGATGGACATTAATATTTATCATTATCATTATTTTATGGTATTCCAAATTAACTGTAAATACCAGACCCTATTCACTGAACCAAATTAAGAACCACTGCCTAGGCTTTCTTGTATCTAAATAGTCACCTTTTAATCAGAGGAGCTAGTGATTAGGTTTCCCAGATACCAAGTGCAATACAGGATAACAAGTTAATATGTAACATGTTGCCTCAAATTATAAACCTTATTCAAAGTTAGGGCATCAGATCAAAACAATGCAGAAATAAAAGGGACCATTTTCTAACTCAGTAAGTGCAGCCTCTTTATAAATACCTTTTTGGTAGGCACATTGGTTAAATTATCGTTACATATTTTATACTAAATATTAAGATCGTGTGTTTCAAAAGTTTAATTTTTTCTTTGTTAAGGAATGTAGGTATAATATAAAGTTTTCAGTCTGATTGGTTAGAATTTTTATTGCATTTGAATTGGATTGGTCCAGGAAAGCTAGAGGGAATTTAAGTTTCACTTTGAGAATGAAATACTAGGTTAGAAGTCACCCAAGCAAAAATCTTCTCTAAAATTTATTCATTAGATGAACTTCTGATCTTTAAACACCTCCACAGTTTGAAAACAAGCTCACATACAAGACAGCCCGTAATACCTTTGGATAATTATGGATGATAGAAATTTCTTATTTGACCTGCATTTGCCTAATTACACTCACTGGCCATTCTTTCCACTGTAGCTACATATGATAAATCGTACTTCATCTTTTACATGAAATCTCTTCAAATGTTTGAACAAATCTGCTGGTTGTTCATAATTTTATCTAGAATAAATCAGTTTCATTTTCTAAATCCATAACATCTTGTATACTCTTCCAGTTACGTTCAAATGATTAATGCCCTTTAAAAGAGTAACTGCTTAGGGCACCTGGGTGGCCCAGTCAGTTAAGTGGTGGATTCCTGGATTGTAGCTCAGGGCTGTGAGATGGAGCACTGCATCAGCCTCCAGGTTGGGTGTGGAATGCTTAAAATTTTTTCTTCCCCTCTGTCCTTCCCTCCTCGTCCCCCCTGTAAATACACACGCACACGCACACACACACACACACACACACACACACACAGCTTTGACTGCCAAGAGTTGATTACCGAACTTCAGTGTGGTAGACCCATTACAGAGCACAATAGGACTAGGGTCTTGCTCTAGACCTCTGCTTTTAGCAAGAGTTTAGGATTATTTTAACATCTTTCTTGTCATTATTTTCTGTTGACATATTTTGACTGAAACTCTCAGACTTTATATTTTAGCTGCTTTTAAAAGCACATCTTATCTATGTGCAGTTGGCTTTTCAAAACATTTTCAGGATTTAACTTTTAGTCATTTTTGACATAACTTATTCCATTCTAGAAAATCATTATCAATTTCATTCTTGATCCTAGTATTCAGTGGATGCTATTCATTCATACCAATTTTAACCATCCACTTACATGGGTAGACATGCAATCTTGTTTCAGGTCATCAGTAAAAAACAGTAAACAGACCATCTATCTCTTGGTGTACCAGTCTCCCTCTGCCTCTGCTTTAGTCACTGTAGCCTTTTTTATTACCTCAAAGGCACCATGCTCCTTGCTACATTAGACACTTTCTATAGCCTCTGCCTGAAATGTCCTTTCCTCTCTATGCCTCTGCCCCTATTTAGCTAACTCTTGACTGATCTCAAATCAAATGTTGCTTGCCCAGGGTCTTTCCTGACACACCACTAACTCAAGCCTCTCTTTTATAGGCTTTTGTAGTACCCTGTACTTGTTTGGCTTAGCTTTTCTCATCTTATAATTATGTATTTATTGGTGTGATTGTGCCTCTTCCCCACTGAATCAGATGCTCCCATGATAGCAAGAACCATGTCTCTTTTGCTCACTGTTGTATTTCCACAGCCTTAAAAAGGCCATGTACCACAGTGGTTTCCCAACACCAATTTACAGCCATTGGTTCCTGATGATGATTTTTTTAACACATTTGAATTACAATAAGAAAAATAAGGACAAAACATCTATATATGTAGTATACATCATTGTGAAGTTACTGCCTTGGGAAAGACTTTTAATACTTTTCTACATTTCAAGTTATAAAAAGTTTTTTTTAATTTTTTATTAAGTTTTGGGGATATTTTGTCTATTTTTGGAAACTCTCTTTACTCAGAATAAAAATAAATGTGCAAACCATGGTACTTTGATATTTTACTAGACTGTGAAATCCAGAAATCACTAATGTTGAATACCCTAGAGACGGTCTCTAAACCAAGATCTTTTTCTTTGGATACAGTTGCTATGAATCCACTTGGCTATATTTAAAATACATAATTTCGCCTTCAGAGACTTTTTGGTGACCTGGATCTTCCTCAACAACTTCTTTCATTTACCTCTCTAATGTAATATTTATCACTGCCAAGTAGGCTTAGATTCAAAACAGTAATTGTTGAGTTTTCTTTTTTAGTATAACTGTACTTTTCCTTTGTTTAATGTGACTAAAAGAATAAACCTCAAATACAGTAAATTAAATTGTAATACCAAAAATAAATGTACATATTTAGGGTTACTGAGAATTCTTATTGTAAATGCTTTTATATTTTAAAGTTACATATGTTTTATATTTTATAGTTAGAGCTTTCTTATTTTTTAATTAAAAATAAAGCAGACTTTTCATATAAAATTGTTACTATTTTAACTTGCTTTATATGAATGTTAATTTGTGTGATAAAAATGATAGTTTTGGTGAGTAGATAAGATGAAATTTCTTGGGGAGAGAGATTAGATTTTTTTTATTGTAATTCTTTTTACTTCTCTTATTTTAAGATTTAACTTCTTTATTTGAGAGAGAGAGAGTGGGTGCGTGCCATCACGCACCAGTGCATGGAGCAAGAGGAGGGAAAGTAGGAGAGAGAATCTCAAACAGAGTCCCCACGGGGGAGCCCAAGGCAGGGCTCATCTCACCATCCTGAGAAAATGACCCCAGCCGAAATCAAGAATTGGCCACTCAACTCACTGAGCCACCCCAGCATCCCTGCTTTTTTCTTCTAATTTTTTATTACAAAAAAACATAACATTAGTTATATGACTGTTGTTTTAACCTCTCTGTGCTTGTTTCCTTAACTATCCTGTTTCTTCATCTATGAAATGGCTATTACAGGGATTTGAATGAGTGAATTTGTGAATACCCATAAAGTGCTTAGAAGATTGTGTGCTAAGAAGATCACAATGGGAGTGATATAAAGTATTAGCTAAAAACAAAAAAAGAAAGTATTAGCTGCTTTTACTATTAGTAATAATAGTATTTGTGTTGAATAGGGATTTTAATATTAAGTTACAGAATAAGTCAGCATAGACACAAACACTAAAACTTTATTTTCTATTTTAACTATATTTTCAATACTTGATATTCTGATAAGTCATAATTTATAGAATAAACACATTCAATTCTTCTCTAGCCACAGTTCATAGAAATAGATCTTTCAAGACTTTAAGTAGTTGTTAAGTAAATGTTTTATAACATTTTTAAGTCAATTCAATAACTTACTGATCTATATTAGTAGTAGATTATAAAAGCAGTGATCTAGCCTTTTAGCTGAAGTATCACCTTCATACTTAGAAAACAAATTATATAAACTCTACATTTTGTTTTGTTTTGTTTAAACACTAAGTTTAAAACACATGAAGAGGGGCACCTGGGTGGCTCAGTAGTTGAGCATCTGCCTTTGGCTCAGGTCATGATCCCGAGGTCCTGGGATCTAGTCCTGCATCAGGCTCCCTGCAGAGAGTCTGCTTCTGTCTTGGCCTCTCTCTCTCTCTCTCTCTCTCTCTCTCTCTGTGTCTCTCATGAATAAATAAATACAATCTTTAAATAAGTAAACTAAATTAAATAAAACACGTGGAGAAGGGGCGCCTGGGTGGTTCATTTGGTGAAGCATCTGCCTTCCCCTCAGGTCGTGATCCCAGGGTCCTGGGACTTTATGTTGGGCTGAGTCCAGCTCCCCACTCAGCAGGGAATCTGTTGCTCTCCTGCACTTGTGCTCTCTGCCTTTCTCTCAAATAAGTATTAAATAAATAAAGTCTTAAAAAAAAAAAAAAACCTGGAGAAGTGAGAATGCCAAAGTGCCGTCTTTTTTTATTTTCTAAGCAGAAAATGTGAGGTGGTTAAATTATGTAATATTTTAATTCTCTTAGGTTTTCAAACCAAAAACCTGTTTAATTTGCATATATTTTACAATTAAAATTAAGGTGCATATTTACAATAAAGTAATTCAACAGCAAATGTTATTTAGCTGATGTAATTATTTCATGATTATATATCTTGGTATATCATAGTGGTTAAGAATATGAGCACTAGAATCTGAAAGCATAAGTTCAAAGTTCACTTCAACCACTTACCATTTAATTTTAATTTTTTTTTTTTTTTTTTTATGACAGTCACACAGAGAGAGAGAGAGAGGCAGAGACACAAGCAGGCTCCATGCACTGGGAGCCCGATGTGGGATTCGATCCCGGGTCTCCAGGATCGCGCCCTGGGCCAAAGGCAGGCGCCAAACCGCTGCGCCACCCAGGAATCCCTTACCATTTAATTTTAGATAAGTTTTACTTAGCTCTATTTCCCTATCTATAAAAATAGGAACATAATAATGCCTACCTCTTAGGGTTATTGTAAGAAATAAATGAGGTAATATATGGGAAGTACTTAGTTAGGAGTCTGACATGTGGTAGGTAATCAGGAAATGTTCTTGGGAAATTTATATAAATAAGCTTCCTATTAAATACAAATACATAAGTGTGTGTGTGTGTGTGTGTGTGTGTGTGTAATGGTTTTGAGTTGGCAAAATTAGAGGAATTAGAGGTTTACCACCCTACCAGTAATATAAGTGAATTTTATTTTTTCATTTAGCTATATATGTTCTTAAAAAATAGAAATATAAATCTTTTCTTTAAAAATACAGTCATTTAAATAAATTCCACCTTAGACTTACTTAAGTCTACTGAACTCTCACTTAAAGGTATTCTTAGTTTTTCTTATTTTCTTGAAGGGATGGGTATATTGCTGTTTTAATAGTGTATATAAAAGTATATAAAAGTAACTTTTATGTATATTTGACAGATAACTATGTGAAGCAACACTGTTTCTGGATTTCAAAAGACATCCTTTCATCATGGGACAGCAATTTTCGGATCAGACACAGTTGGTTCTTAACAAGTTACCAGAAAAAGTAGCAAAACATGTCACATTGGTTCGAGAAAGTGGCTCCTTAACTTATGAAGAATTTCTTGGGAGAGTAGCTGAACTTAATGATATGTAAGGCTTGTTCTTTTTCATTCTATTTTTTTCTCCCTGATATATGCCACATATGCCATGACTATCTAAGACGTAACCAGAAGTATTGATGGTAAGACTGAATGTTTCAGCATCAGTTAGCAAATATTTATTGAGTACCTATGACAAGACTTTCTATGTGGCTATTTTTAAATATATAATAGAAGCAAAGAAACCAAAGAAACTTGAAATTGAATTTTAAACACAGACTTATAAATCAATTCTTGTTTGAAAGCACTAAAGAGGTACATAATAGAAGAGAATAAGCCAATTAGCTACTCTAGAGAAAGATTCCTGGGATAGTCAAAGGGGGCACCCAGATTTCTATACATCAACCAATTCATCTGGTTAATAAATAAATAAATCTGTGTTCACTGAGCATTATTTTTGCCAGAGAAATATGTAAATAGTAATAATTCATTTGTCACCACTGAAGAATAAGGTATTTTGTTGGCTAATATTTTCTAATTAGCTACAATCTTTAAATCTCTTTAACTCTTGAATAGATTTCTAAGATGGAATTTAAATTTCTCTGCCTTCTTAGTGTGTATCTAATAGAACTATGCCTTTTCTTTGTGATTTAATCTTTATCAATATTTATACTGATCTGTGTAGAAGCTATTAAAATAGAATCTACTGTTATTATCCAGTCATGAAGAATAGAGAATGTCTTAAAAGTTAGTTATCTTAAAAGATAGTTCTTTTTGTTTTTTTTTTTTAAGATTTTATTTATTTACTCATGAGAGACACAGAGAGAGAGGCAGAGACACAGGCAGAGGGAAAAGCAGGCTCCATGCAGGGAGCCCGATGTGGGACTCGATCCTGGGACTCCAGGATCATGCCCTGGGCCAAAGGCAGGCACTAAACTGCTGAGCCACACAGGGATCCCGATGGTTTCTTTTAGAAAACATTAGATTTCATTCAAAAAAAAAAAGAATGAAAGAAATCCTGTATGGATGTAATGGATGGATCCTGTATGAATATACATGTAAATGCATAGAAAATGAACTGTAAGTATATGTACTGTGTTTCTGGGAAATTGGAAATGGCGGGCAGTGAAGGGAGATTGTACATTTTATTATGTATATGAATTGTCTGATCTTTTGTAATAAAAATATAGTCATAAAACTCTAGCGTTTTACTTTTTTCTTTTTTTAGATTATCCAAATAGTAGTATTTGAGACATTACTTCTGGGACCATACTCTTAAGGAGTAAATATGGATTAAGAATTTAATAGTATCATGAATGGAATGCTTTTTTGAGTTTATTGTTTCGACTTTTATGAAGAGTAATCAATGTCATTTGCCATCCCTTTAGAGTCTTGGAACTTACATACATAAACCATCTGTTCTATAAAATTTTGCTTTTTGGTCTAAAAATATCAGATATATATGTCATATGAAAGGATGCACAAGCTAAACTTACTGTGTAGTACAGAAATGATGGTAAAAAAAAATGATGGTAAAGAATGTCTTCCTTTGTTATTTGGCATAGGATGTTCTGACTGGATTCAGTTCTTAAAACTGATTTCCATGGATCAGAGCTGGGCATTTCCCAAGGGCAGTGCTGTCTGAGAATTATAAAGTTAAACCTATACAGAAGAAGCATGGCTTGATAACTAGAAAACAACTGGGAACTGGCACAGAAGAATTACTTTCCCTGGCAGAATTTGCTATCTAGGGCTAGTTGCTTAATTTTCAGTGGCCTCTATTTAGCTGTACATCATTTCGTTCTAAGGTGATCTCCCTGCTGGTGCTCAGAATGTGACTAATGATAAAAGGGAGCCTCAATACTTGTAAGTCTATCTTTGATCTAATTTAAATTGGCATTAATGGGAAGATACTGAATTATCCTCTAAAAGTTATATTTTTATGCTAGAATCCTGTGACTCTAAATTAAAATTACTCTGCTTGAGGAAAACAGCAAAGGTATATTTAAGGTGTCTCAAAAATCTAGGTATATTTAAGGTGTCTCAAAATCTTGGTTTGATCCAGTCCCAAGTTACAAAAAAATTTTTTTCAAAGAGGTGTATGTTGTTGCTTAAATTAGGACTCAACCAAGAGCAAGATTTTTTTCATACTTTATACATCTGAGGCAATAGTCAAAATGTGGATAGGTGAAACCAGCTAAACTTTTAAGTACTTGATTCTTTGGATGTGTTATTTTCTAGATGTCTTTCCTAGACATTTAAAAACCATTGAGATGTGACATGGAAAGATTTATAAACATCATTCTGTTGATGTTAAAAACTTAGTTGTACTTTTATAATCAAAACATTCTCTATCCCTATGTTTTAAGAATCTAATTATTGCGATCATGTGTGTCCATGTATTTTCTTCGAATTTTCTTCTCTGTTTTAAAGTATTTCTTGAATCTGGTTTCATAGCTCTGTTAGTTTGTAAGACTTTTTATAAAATTAACAATTATGTTTGTCTCTTTTCAGAACTGCTAAAGTGGCTTCTGGCCAGGAAAAACATCTTCTCTTTGAGGTACAACCTGGATCTGATTCCTCTGCCTTTTGGAAAGTGGTTGTACGTGTGGTCTGTACGAAGGTGAGAATGATAGGGACTTCTAACTCTGAACTTAAATTCTTTTGGTGATTAGAGCCACATTTGATAGTGTAATATAGTAGAAATAAATGTTAAGAATTAGCAAATTATTAATAAATGTTAATAATCCAATAATTTGCTAATTATTAACATTTGTTGACATTTATTTGTAAAACACAGTTTTGTTAGTGTTATTGCCTTCCAGGTTAACTGTTTGAATCACACTTGTTATGTAGTTGCCATATAGCAGAGATTTTTATAATCAAAGGAGATGATAGTAACGTCTTATCCTCATATGATTTTGGATTTTAGCTGTCTGTGGAATCCTAAGTTGACACCTATGTAGCTCTAAGATGACTCCTTAAAAATTAATCTTAGGAGATCACTTCTTTTTAAGAATAGGTTTCATTCACTTAATAATTTAAAAATCCATTAAAAAGATTTGGGTATTTTAAGGTTTTGTGTTTTGGTTTTTGTATGGTTTTTGGTTTGTTTTTGTTTTTAGAAATTTTTGGTTATAGAATGGATTTTTCATCATCAGTACTCTATCTTTTAGTTGGTTTTTAAATTTAGATAATTAAATATATCAACTATGCTGAAAAATATAATGGCAGCTGTCATAGAGTATGAGGAAGATTCGTCCACCAATGGGTAGATTACATGGATGATTATTAACCTTTTGGAGGCCACAAACCTTTTGTTGAAAATGAAAGAATGAATTTTACTAGCCCTTCTCCTACCCCAACTCCTGCTCTAAAACAAGCAATAAAACCATCCATATGTATGTAAACAATAAATTGAGCATTCATAAATGCCCTGAATTCCATTCCTAATAAACCCTTAAAGAACTACTTACTGAGTAAGGATTTTTCTTTTGTGTCATCGACCCTGGAGTTACCCAAATAATATGGCTTGTTTTCCCAGTGGGTTGATTGCCACTACTATGCTTTAAGATAATAGGATTGATTGTGGATATTTGATCAAATTAGACATTCTAATCACCTTAAGTAGTAAGAGAACCTTACAGAGTTTAGAGAAGCAGAGACAGATGTTAATTCCAGACTTGACTAAGTGCCTGAAGGTAAATGGTACTGTTAAAGTTTACAGTTGATTTAGAGAAAATACATAGCCTAGTTTAATTCCATTCAGCTATCTGTCCACTAAGCATTTAGTGTGGAATTTAGGGTCTCTCCACACCAAACATTTACTTGGTTAATTATTTTTAAAAGTCCAAAGTTAAAGAGCAATATAATAACTATCAGAGAACCATCATTAAAAATTTTTGCATTATTTATCACAGAGGTAGCTAATGTGGTACTAGTGTGGGCAGCAGTGTAACTTCATGCAGTGTATAATGTGTTATAAATCATAATAACAGAACACACATTGAAATACCGACAGCTTGATCCAACATCCTGTTATTTATACTTCAATTCCTAGATTCACAACTTGTACACCAATCACATGTTATTTCTATTTTCTGGTTTTTTGCTTGTCTTTATTTTTGGGTTTATATTTATGTTAAATTCATTAGGGCTTTTCCTTCTTACAGTGTTATAAATACACATACTCTCAAAAGAACTCTGGAAATCTGCAACTTTTGACTTTGCAAAGGAATAAAGTAAAGAAGAAATGAAGAACTGAGCTAAAAACTTATAAAACCCATTCAGATAGGCTCAGTATATCCATATTCCCATCATCCCACAACAAATTTATACTGCACATAATGATCAGGACTATTTGAAAGTCAACTTCAAAGGATACAGGGTGAATTTATAAGAACTCCAGTCACAAAGGTTGTTTCTGAGAAATATACATTCTGACTCCTTTTCTTACTTTCTTCTGCATAGTAATTAGCTACCTACCTCTTGTCAATTTTACCTCTACCCAGGTTTCACTTCCAGTCTATTCATGAGACAAATGCCGTGCCCTCTAGGAGACTGTAACTATAGTTAAGGCTCCTCTTCTCAATCAGATTACCTTGGATTCTGTGATTAATCTCCACACCTCCTGACTCTTCTCCTAATTCTAATCGAGATAACCTTTCTAAAGCACAACTCTCATCAGATGACTTTCCTATTAAAAACTCCCCAACAATTCTTCATTGGCTACAAAATAGTCCCAGCTCTTTAACCTGACATTCAAGATCCTCAACAGTCTATCAATCCAAACTATCTTATCTGGTTTTTTAAAAATATTTATTTAATCATGAGAACAGAGAGAGAGAGAGGCAGAGACAGAAGCAGAGACAGAGAAGCAGGCTCCATGCAGGGAGCCTGACATGGGACTCTATCCGGGGTCTCCGGAATCACGCCCTGGGCTGAAGGTGGTGCTAAACCGCTGAGCCCCCCAGGTTGCCCCTATCTTTTCTGTTTTATTTACCACTATCACCTTTTGCACTCCACAGTCTGACGAGGCTTTAACTATTTGAAGGCCGTATAGCTGTTACTTTCCCACCTCGGTGACTCTGCTCAGAGTTCCCTCAACTAGAATGTCCATTCCTCTGTCATTTAAGTTGCCATCAGGTACAAGTCAGAAAACTCCTGTTACACTAGTTTAAAGAAAAATGGTATGTATTTTCTCATTTATTAAGAAATCCTGATATAAAGCAGCTCCTGGATTGGTTAATTCAAAGACCTAGCAGATCTTTCTTCTCAACTCATTGGATCACTATTAGCTCATGTCCCTTTCTTACACACTGACCGAGGAGCTGCGGTTACTATGATTGATGTAGGTTAGACTAACAAGGACTGACTTGTGAGTCATTTCAGGGAGTGGTAGACACCAAAACAAAATCAGGGCGCTGCTGGCAATGAAAAATGGGAACAGTGTGTGGGTAATCAGCTAATAGTTTCTGCCACACCTTTTTATTTCTGCATGGCTAAATTTGATGGCTCTTTAAAGGTCCAACTCAAATCCCATCTCATCCATAAAGTCTTCACTAACAAATTCTCCTCCCTCTTCTAAGCTCCAATAGCATTTTATTTATACTTCATAATTAAATTCTATATTAAGAATAAAATTATTTGCATTCTTAGCTCTCCTAGTAGATAGGAAACTCCTGAAGGCAGGCACTCTATCTAGATTCATCCTTGTATTTCTTATGGCCTGTACTGCTTTGCACATGGTAGGAACTCAGTATATGTTGAGTGAACAAAAATCTATAAAGGAAATACTCATTTTTATTTTATTTTATTTTTTTTTATGATAGGCAACACAGTGAGAGAGAGAGAGAGGCAAAGACACAGGCAGAGGGAGAAGCAGGCTCCATGCACCGGGAGCCTGACGTGGGATTTTTTTTTTTAATTTTTATTTATTTATGATAGAGAGAGAGAGAGAGAGGCAGAGACATAGGCAGAGAGAGAAGCAGGCTCCATGCACCGGGAGCCCGACGTGGGATTCGATCCCGGGTCTCCAGGATCGTGCCCTGGGCCAAAGGCAGGCGCCAAACCGCTGCGCCACCCAGGGATCCCCGGAAATACTCATTTTAAATGACTAAGATAGGTTGAAGTTTTCCTTGTTGACTGATATAGTATAATTCCAAAATTACATTCTCTCTCCATCTTTACCTCATAAAGTACTCAGCTGATATCAAAGATGCCAGTATAAATTGTAGAGAGCTGTGGGAATACGAATATCTGGTATCTGATCCCTTGGTATTCTGTTGCTCCTCTTTAGCAAACATGGAATTAATGTTTAAGATGTTTAATTTACTATTAGTCAAATTCTTTGCACCTTAGTATCTCTAACCATTACATCTGTGTGTGATAAAATACCTTCCTTAAGATTCTAAATAGAAAAGAACAAGTTTTAAAGATATAGGCAGGGATGCCTAGGTGGCTCTGTCAATTAAGTGGCCAACTTTTGATTTCAACTCAAGTTACAATCTCGGGATCATGGGATCAAGCCCTGCAACAGGCTTCAAACTGAGTGCAGAGTGTGCTTGAGTTTCTCTCCCTCAGCTAAGCAACAGAGCTCTCATTTGTGTAGTTTTTCTTGATTTTTAAGTCTGCTCTAGGGGCATCTGGGTGGCTCAGTGGTTAAGCATCTACCTTTGGCTTGAGCCATTATCCCAGGGTCCTAGGATCGAGTCCCACATCAGGCTTCCCACAGGGAGCCTGCTTCTTCCTCTGCCTGTATCTCTGCCTCTCTGTCTGTCTCTCATGAATAAATAAAATCATTAAAAAAATCTACTCTAAAGAAATGTTTTATTTTCATTCCCTGGGTTCTTCTTGAAAGAATCTATGAGAAGTCAGTGTTGATATTAGAAAAAAAGAGTTGAAATACAATATGAAAAATTGAGAGGAAACTTCATATTTCTTCATTTTAAGCAACTAAACAACTATGCTATAACCTTCTGTATTTACAAAAAGACCTTATCTTGACTGTTTGCCATCTACTATCATGATTATCTTCAAACAATATTTAATTCATTATTAAAAATAGTCCAAATGATGTTTAAATGAAATATTTTATGGTAATAATATTAGAAAGATTAATGGGCTAATTAAAATTATGGACTAAGATGGCTATTAAACTTCATGAATTGTATTATTTTCATCCATCTTGTTACTTAGACCAAAATCTTGGCACTCCAGCTACTCTTCTCTTTTTCTCTCCTATCCCACAGTCAATCCCTAAGTGAATCCTGACAGGTTTTTCTTCAAAATGTATTAAAAATATGGCCAGTTTTCACCATCTCCACTACTACCACCCCCTAACTGGTCTCCCTGCTTCTGCTCTTGTTCCTATTATTCTATCTAGTCTCCGCACAACAACCAGCCTGTTCCACTTACATAATATGAAATGAAATCAAATCATATTACTCCTTAGCTCAAAACTTTCCAGAGACTTCCCATGCATTTGGAGTAAAAGCCAAAGTTACTACTATGATTAAGTGAAGTCTTATATGTTCTGTCTCCACCTCATCCCCCTACCCTTCCTTATCTTCTACCACTCTCCTTCCCTCTCTCATTCTAGTCCAGCCACCCTGAGCTCCTTGCTAGACTCCTTGTGCTCCTCACTAGGTGCACTTCTACCTAACAGTCTTTGCCCTTCCTTTTCTTCCAACCTGGAATGATCTCCCCCAGATAGCCAAATGACTCATTTCTGCTCCTTTTCCAGTACTTAAATATTACCTTCCCTGTGAGGCCTTCTCTACAACCCTTCGGTATGTCCTCTTCTTTGTTTAACCTTCTCCATAACACTTATTTCCATTTCATCTAATCTGTATTTTGTCTCTCCTACCTATAGAGTAGCCTCCATGAGGGCAAGGATTTTGTTTTATACACACTAGATCACCGGTGCCTAGAGTAGTACACATAGCAGATAGTTATATGCATAATATCCACATAATGGGTATTCAGTAAATATTTGTTGCATGAATGCTTGATTACAGTAGTTTAGTTGGATAAACCTTGCTATTAAACACCAAGTTTATAGGACTTATTCCCTTATTTGTTCTGAAGTGTGCAGTTATAAAAGAAGACTGGCCTAGTTTCCTCAGCTCTGAAAATCTGTTATACAAGTCTCTGTAAATTCCTATCACCTTTAATTCTATATATTTGTCCTCTATCTTATATATAATCATTTATTACAAAGAATCTAACATTTGCATCTCCATATAGATTTCACCTCCCCCAAATATAATCAGTTTTAGAGATAGGTCTGCCATTTTCACAGTATGGAATCTGATTCATAGTTGATTCTCAATTTTTTTTCTCACTGCCTTCTCAAATAATAAACAGTTAATAAACTTCAGTTACAACTATTATTTTCATCCCAAATATTGAAATGTTGATACAGTAATTTTTTTAATATGTATCCTATCTACTTCAGCTTCCCATATCCCCATTGCCATCAACACATTTCAAAACCTACTTCGTGCACAATTTTAATGCCCTCTATATTTCTTCCTGCATTCATTTCTTTGTAAATATTTTCTGACTTTGCTAACTCTGATATGTATTTCATAGATTTCATTGCTTCTGTTCCCAGAGTATTCCATACCATCCCCTGTGCTAAAAAAAAGTCTTTCACCTCACTAATCTGTCACTGGTTACTTCAGGTTCTTCCAAGAACAGTGCCCTCTCAATTTCAATCACTTCAAAAGAAAATATATGTCCCACTCTATGACTCCCTGAGTCTTATTAAAGCAGTATTTCTCCTTACCTATTAACCTCACGCTTGCCCCAAATATCTCCTCACATTAAGAATATAAGCTCCAGGGGGGAGAGTTAACCATCTGTAGGCCACTAGTTCCACTTCATATTTTAAAAAGAAAAAAAAAAGTTTTTTGCCAAAACTCAAAATAGCATTCTGAAAAGAATTTAACCACTTTTTGCTAGGATTTTTTTAATGTAATTTTCTTGCTTTAGTTTGGAAGTTTTGTTATAAGGTAGAACTTAAGATATTCGAGAAAGGAATCAGTTGTTTCAGTTATAGTAGAATGGCATGCAGGTATTGAATTCAAATAAATCTTTTAGTTGAATTCTTTAAGAAATTAAAAAGAATTGTCAATTACTGATCTCTAAAATTCATTTTTTTAGGTCTGGGAAAGTTGTCTGTCCCCATCAACTCTGAACAGGGTGATGCCTAATCAACCCTACAGGTTTATTTTGAGTATCAAATGAGATAAATGTCTGCAAGTACTTTGAATTCCATAAATATAGGAGACATGACATTTATTATTCATTTGCTCAAACTCTTTCCCTCTTGTTAGATAATTTGCAAACCTTGAAAACTTTGATTTCCTCAGATGTTTGACTAAATATTTGTTCCCCCTTTTTGGGAAAAATTGTTCAGAGGAGGGGATGGGTGATATAGGTGATAGGGAGTAAGGAAGACACTGGGTGTTGTACAGAAAGTGTTGAATCACTAAATTCTACACCTGAAACTAATAGTACCCTGCATGTTAACTAACTGGAATTTAAATAAAAACTTTGAAAAAATGGCCAGAGAAATTATGAACTTTTCTTTTTTCATTTTCTTTGTATTTTTAGATTAACAAAAACACTGGCATTGTGGAAGCATCACGGATCATGAATTTGTACCAATTTATTCAGCTTTATAAAGACATCACAAGTCAAGCATCAGGAGTATTGGCCCAGAGCTCCACCTCTGAAGATCCTGATGAAAACTCATCATCTGTAACATCTTGTCAGGCTAGTCTTTGGATGGGAAGGTACATAATGCTTAAGAACTTGTTTCTCTTCTTTTCCAGTATACAAACTACTGAAATTTCAGTATACTTTTGCTAGCATTCTTTGTGATATCTTAAATCACATTGCTTTTTATCTCAATTAATACTGTATCCCAGATCAGGTTTTTTATTATTCTGGGCCTCAGGGCTCTGTTAGAGTGCTAAATTAAAGAAAAATTAGAGTGGTTTACACCAGGTAATATTTCTACCAACCCAGTTTCCATGAGTGCACTCTCCATTCTCCATGCTTGCTTTTAATGACAAAAGATATTAATATCTCTCTTATAACAGGTATTTATGTTATTAGACAATTAAAGCCCTTCAGAGAATTAGGTCCAAGAATCTGGCAAAATCATTCCAGTTTTCCTTTAAAGTATCTGACTAATTAGAGCATTAAAAATTGTAAATATTGGCTCTAGGACTTGGCAGTCCATTCAGGAATGAACAAGGAGTTGGTGCACATACTGCATGTACTGAATTAACAGAAGGAAATGAAGTCAGCCAGGATTTTCTTTGATGGTGCTTGTTTACTCAGGCCTAATATATTATTGTTCTATCTAAACTTTCTTTTCCTTCTCTGTAATACTCTTGGCATGTGAAAGCTTCCACCTGTTGCCATTTGACAACTGTGACCATAATTTAAATTTGTAAATGCCTCATTGGAAAAAGTCTTACGTGGGTCCAGACATGTTGACATCCTGTCTTATTGTCATACTGAGTGGACAGCAAAAATCTGTATTGATAGTGTCTTTTACCTTAAAATTAAGAATATGCTTAGTAAGAATTTCTCTTTTATCACTTGATTTACAGTCGCATTTTCTGGTCCATTCTTAACCAACTGGTTTCCAGTACTATATTGTAGTCAAATTTTGTCTCCATTTATCATTTCTGTTTCTCTTTATAAGATTATTTGGTTTTCTAGGTTTGGCTGTACAAGTGGTACTGAAATACTGAGTGAATTTTAGAACATGATAGGCAGTGTTTAGGCTTTTCTTTTCTGTATTTTGTAAAAATACAGAAAGGTGTCTGATTTTCTGCTTTTCTTCCTCTCTTCAGAATGGTGGTTTTTTTGGTTGTTGTTCTGTTCTGCTTAAGTATCTTGAAAGCTGAGAATAGGATTTACCAGGATATTTAAACTCTGTGGCAGCAAATGAAATGAAAGTAATACTTTTTTCTTGTAGTCATCTCAGTGAAAGAAGTAAGGGTATTATCCCTGGAAAGTCAATGCCTGATTGGTAGGTCAGGACTACTTCTTGCCTTTGTATGATTTTGGTTTTTAGTTATACCCTGATACTCTAGTTCATAGAAAAAGAGATTTTTCAAGTCGAAGGGGATTTTAAGAGATATTTATTTGGTTAAGTCTTATAGACATAAGAGATATTTAAGATATTTATTTGGTTCAGTCATATAGACATACATATTTTTATTAGTGGTTTACATTTATCAAGTACTTGTAGTGTATTAGGCATTTTGATGAGTCCTTTACATGTATAAACTCATTAAATCCTCACAACCCCATTGGGATACAATTACTGGCCTATTTCAGAGAAACTGAGGTTTATTTTTTATTTTGAAATCCATAGGTATATTTTATTGAATCCAACACAACCCCTCTTTAACAAATGCCAATAATAGTTAAGAATCACAGAAATACCTCATACAGAAAAGTGGAGGTAAATAAAACATGATTTACTTATCTGAATTATATAAGACAAAACATCAGAGGTATCCAGGAGAAAAAAATAGCCAGATTCTCCAACATGAAGAGACGTGTAGCTTTCCAAAGGTTCACAGTTGCAGATGACAACATCTGTATGAGCAAGAATCACATGAGCACTCTTGGGAGCATAGCAGTCACCTTTCACCTAATCACTACATATGCCAAGGACCTCTTCATCTTGGCCTGGAACACCCATCACTCTCAAAGATCTGCAATTCACAGTATATACATGGACTGTACAATGTATAGTCAAGGTCTTGTACACCATGCTCGCATTTTCCAGGTTGATTCAAAATTGGTCTAATAACATTCTAGAACCCAATGCTGCAGAAGTAGAAAAGATAGTCTGCCAGACATTGCTGGGAAATGATAATGGGCTCTACTCATTCTATAGGTCCAAATATTGCTTTGTTGCTATTATTACTGTATTTTTAGTTTTCAATATCTAAAATAAGATAATAAACAAAAATCCAAATTTTCTGTTTCTTTTAAAAATTCGGAACTCAACAGTGGACAGAGCTTCCCCATTGGCTACAAAGTAGCAACTGTACTATGAAAAGAAAAGATGCATTCTCCCATTTATCCTACTTCCCACTATGTATTATTACATTTCCATGGACAGCTGCATTCACCTCCATTATTTATTCAGCTGCTATAATTCTCTTCCTTTTGAATTCTTATATAAATTTTTTGTATATTTTTATTGGAGTTTAATTTGCCAACATATAGCATAACACCCAGCGCTCATCCCGCCAAGTGCCCCCCTCAGTGCCCATTACCTAGTCACCCCATCCCCCTGCCCCCCTCCCCTTCCACTACCCCTTGTTCGTTTCCCAGAGTTAGGAGTTTCTCATGTTCTGTCACCCTCTCTGATATTTCCCACTCATTTTCTCTCCTTTCTCCTATAATCCCTTTCACTATTTTTTATATTCTCCGAATGAATGAGACCATATAACGTTTGTCCTTCTCCGATTGACTTACTTCACTCAGCATAATACCCTCCAGTTCTATCCACGTTGAAGCAAATGGTGGGTATTTGTCATTTCTAATGGCTGAGTAATATTCCATTGTATACATAAACCACATCTTCTTTATCCATTCATCTTTTGATGGACACCGAGGCTCCTTCCACAGTTTGGCTATTGTGGACATTGCTGCTATAAACATCAGGGTGCAGGTGTTCCAGCGTCTCACTGCATCTGTATCTTTGGGGTAAATCCCCAGCAGTGCAATTGCTGGGTTGTAGGGCAGATCTATTTTTAACTCTTTGAGGAACCTCCACACAGTTTTCAAGAGTGGCTGTACCAGTTCACATTCCCACCAACAGTGCAAGAGGGTTCCCCTTTCTCCGCATCCTCTCCAACATTTGTGGTTTCCTATCTTGTTAATTTTCCCCATTCTCACTGGTGTGAGGTGGTATCTCATTGTGGTTTTGATTTGTATTTCCCTGGTGGCAAGTGATGCAGAGCATTTTCTCATGTGTTTGTTGGCCATGTGTATGTCTTCTTGGTAAAATTTCTCTTCATGTCTTTTGCCCATTTCATGATTGGATTGGTTTTGTTTCTTTGCTGTTGAGTTTATTAATAAGTTCTTTATAGATCTTGGATACTAGCCCTTTATCTGATAGGTCATTTGCAAGTATCTTCTCCCATTCTGTAGGTTGTCTTTTAGTTTTGTAGACTGTTTCTTTTGCTAAGCAGAAGATTTTTATCTTAAATCCCAATAGTTCATTTTTGCTTTTGTTTCCCTTGCCTTCATGGATGTATCTTGCAAGAAGTTGCTGTGACCAAGTTCAAAAAGGGTGTTGCCTATGTTCTCCTCTAGGATTTTGATGGGTTCTTGTCTCACATTTAGATCTTTCATCCATTTTGAGTTTATCTTTGTGTATGGTGTAAGAGAATGGTCTAGTTTCATTCTTCTGCATGTGGTTGTCCAATTTTCCCAGCACCATTTATTGAAGAGACTGTCCTTTTTTCCAGTGGATAGTCTTTCCTGCTTTGTCAAATATTAGTTGACCATAGAGTTGAGGGCCCATTTCTCGGTTCTCTATTCTGTTCCATTGATCTATGTGTCTGTTTTTGTGCCAGTACCACACTGTCTTGATGATCACAGCTTTGTAGTACAACTTGAAATCCGGCATTGTGATGCCCCCGGCTCTGGTTTACTTTTTCAATATTCCCCTGGATATTCAGGGTCTTTTCTGATTCCACACATATCTTAAGATGATTTGTTCCAGCTCTCTGAAGAAAGTCCATGGTATTTTGATAGGGATTGCATTAAATGTGTAAATTGCCCTGGGTAGCATTGACATTTTCACAACATTAATTCTTCTAGTCCATGAGCATGGAATATTTTTCCATCTCTTTGAGTCTTCCTCAATTTCTTTCAGAAGTGTTCTGTAGGGGATCCCTGGGTGGCGCAGCGGTTTGGCGCTTGTCTTTGGCCCAGGGCGCGATCCTGGAGACCCGGGATCGAATCCCACATCGGGCTCCCGGTGCATGGAGCCTGCTTCTCCCTCTGCCTGTGTCTCTGCCTCTCTCTCTCTCTCTCTGTGACTATCATAAATAAATAAAAATTTAAAAAAAAAAAAAAAAAAAAGAAGTGTTCTGTAGTTTTTAGCGTATAGATCCTTTACCTCTTTGGTTAGGTTTATTCCTAGGTATCATATGCTTTGGGGTGCAATTGTAAATGGATTGATTCCTTGATTTCTCTTTCTTCAGTCTCATTGTTAGTATATAGAAATGCCATTGATTTCTGGGCATTGATTTTGTATCCTGCCACACTGCCGAATTGCTGTAGAAACTGAGGTTTGGACAAATAAATGACATGGCTAGAAATTGGCCTAGCTGAGATTCACATTCAGACCAGGCTGGCAATACAACCATGCCCTAACTTCTGCATTATTACTCTTTTATGTGTGCTAAGCACTGTATGACAGTGCTTCTTAAACTTTGTATTCAGAGGCTTTGAGGAAGAGCTTGAGAGTCCATCAAGTTCCCACATGGTGTCACTGCTGCTAATCCACCAATAACCCTTTGAGTAGTAAGACTCTTGCCACATTTAGCCAAGTGGTAGTCCGTCTTGTACACCTGGAGGTATGTGGGACTCACTGCCTCCGAGACACAAGCCTTTTCATACACAGATGGCTCTAATCACTATGAAAATTTTCCTTTTGCATTATATTCCTCACAGCAGCCCAAATCTGACTCTTGAGGCAGCATAGCCAGACTCTAGAACCAAATTGCCTGTATTCAAATCCTGGCTCTACTCCTAACTGTGTGCCTTTGGACAAGTTATTACACTCTTTTTCTGCTGTTCCCTCATTTTTTTTTTTTTGAGGATGATAACAATAGTATCTGTTTCATAGGATTTTTGAGAGTTAAGTGAGTCAATATATGTAAAATGCTTACAACAGTGCCTGGCATGTAATAATAATGTCTGTAAGAGCTCACTTTCATTATTTTTAAATTATTACTGTATTCGACTCATTTCAGTGGCAGTAGCCTCTGAAATCCCACCAAACAAATCGATTCTTTCTTCTAGTCCTTCTAATATTTGTAAACATTATAAAATTATCACTGATCCTCTATTCTGCAGGTTGAGCATCTCCAGTTCCTTTGGCTTTTGCTACATGAGTCTCTTTTATACATGGGAGGCTTTCCTGGAAAATCCTTTATGTCACTATCTCTTTCAGTGTAGGAGGCATAGAACTGAATACTCCATTCTACAAGTGGTCTAACAACGAGAAATAGAGCAAGACCTTTTCTCCTTCCTTCTTCTGGCTACTGTACTACTAGCACAAAATCAAGTAAACATTGTACAGTTTCTACTGGCTGCTTCTGTGTTTCCTGTTCTTTCTTTTACTTCTGTCCAAAGTGATGCTCTTCTTCATAGCCCTCTGCTCCTCACTTTTAAATTCTAACCTTCAGAATTCTGTCCCTCTTTATGGGTTCAGTTATAGTCTCTTCTACTGACACCTTCCTTAGGTGTAAATTGTAAGCTCCTCAAAAGCAGAGACTCCAGTTCATCTGGATCTGGTACAGAATGTAGCACCTTAATGATGCTTAAACATTGAACTGAGTATATCTAGAAAATGAGATGCATGTATATCTAGGTTTTCTCAGTTTCCCCACTTTGATTCAGTGGCTATATTCTTTTGTAATCAGTTTAATCTCTTAAAACATCCTGATTTGTCTTTTGCAATGGCCCTTTACCAGGCCCTAATTTTCTCCCAGGTGATTTGCTGTTGAAGTAAGAATCTGATTGGTTTTCCTCCCTCTAGAATGTCCCTATCTGCACTCCCAATTAATCTTCCTGAAGTATTATTTCAGTGGGGGTTCACTTTTCTTTTGATCAAATTCTGATTCTAGTTTGCCTATCAGAACAAGTTTAAACATATTATTTTGACATTCAAGGATCACATCATCTCTCCTATATTTAAGCAACATTTGCTCTCAGTTTTCTCCCTGGAGCATCATGCCACGTCTTTGTTACACACATGCATCAGAGGTTTTGGGATTTTTTTTTTCCTACCTCCACAACTTTATTTATTCACCTAGAATGTCCTCTGGCTATCAAAGTTCTGTCACTTTTCAATCTCATCTTTCCAACAAATTTGAAATACTCATTTGTTCCTTCTTAGCACTTACTACTTGTATATTTGACATTTGCTTATATTCTTTTTAATGTTCAAATTGACAAATTTTAAAGTGGAATATCAATGTCTTGTATAAGCACAGCAGGGAATAAAAACATATTAGAGATACCTCCTTCCTTTAAGAAGTTTATAGTTAAGTGACTATACTTTTGAAATATTTAATTTTTTAAATATTTTTATTTATTATTTATGAGAGAACAAGCAAGGGGAGCAGCAGAGGGCGAGAGGGAAGCAGACACCCTGATGAGCAGGGAGCTTGATGCAAGGCTGAATCCCAGGACCCTGGGATCATAACCTGAGCTGAAGGCAGACGCTTGACCGACTGAGCCACCTAGGCACACCAAAACATTTAAATCTTGCATAATTATGAAAGTAACGCATGCTTGATGAAGAAAACCTGAAAATTGTAGAAGAGCATGAAGGATAAAAGCAAATTAAAATCATTGTAAGAAACATTTACTGAGAACCTGACAAACTGCTTATATTCAAAGAACTTAGAGTTTGTAGATAGACCAACCAATTAATAGCCAATTAAAATTCAATATTTAAGTCCTTTAATTGAGGCAAATGTTGGTTTTTAGAGCACAGAGAAGATATTTTGAGCTGAGTTACTGAGGTTACAGTTTACCAAACTCACAAGAATATTCCAGGAAGGGAAAACACCATATGCAAAGGCACTCGACTCACTCAGGGGCAGCCTACACTGGGGCTGAAGTAGAAGGCTCAACATCCTTTTCTTCCAAAAGGGTTCCTTAAGGACAGAGACTTCCTACCCTTTATATTTACTGTAGCACCTGATTTTTTTTTTTTTTTTTTAGCACCTGATTATTAAGACTAAGTTATTCTTTCATTTATATGCCCATTATCAGCATCAGCATAGTAAGGTCCAAGGGCAAGGTCCATATTTTACAGAGCTTTGTAGACAAGTAAATCTATCAGTTGAATCTATTTATATAAATGTGATATGATTAAAATGGGCTGTTACTTTCATTAAGACCTGAGTATTTCCAATTTTTGTTTGTATATTCTTTTTAATCTTCACAGTATCTATTATCCAGTTTTTCTTTATGAAATTTGTACCTCTTCGTACTTCTTCCCTAAATATATTTGCTATCCCAAAAAATTGTTAATTTAGTCTGATTTTGCATGAGTCATGTTTTGCTTTATATTGAAGGTACATAGATGTTTGATAATGCTTTCTAAGGCAATGGAGACAAAGTTTAAAGCATGATAACAACAGAGAATATTATTGCTCCAGCTCAGTTTTCACATTGCAGGGTGAAGCAGCTGACTGATGAGGAGGAGTGTTGTATCTGTATGGATGGTCGAGCTGACCTCATCCTGCCTTGTGCTCACAGCTTTTGTCAGAAATGCATTGATAAATGGTAAGTTATCTGCTACCCTCATGGGATAGGCAAAGGTCAAATGGGAAAGTGTACATGAATAAACTTCAAAAAAGACAAAAATATTGTGGTTAAGTATAAGAGATTTTGTTGTTTAGTACTTTGAAATGTATGACATGCTTCCTCCTCCAGTTAAAAATATTTTTGTATTTAAAGTTTATAAAATGTGGCAATGTGTCTTAGTTTTAACAGTTTACTTTTGATATAAGATTTGTGCCTGACTTGTCTAGAATTACAAGCTTCCCTTTTTCTTCATTTTCCTCATTTCTATATTTTTTCCTCTGTATGTGATGAAAAGGAATAACATGAATCCTTGAATACTGATTACTGGACCTGGAGGGAGCTTTAGAGATCAGCTAGTCAAGTTCATTATTTTACAAAATAAGAGTGAAGCCTTTAGGTGGCTTTATAATTGACATACAATAAACTACATATATTTAAAGTATAATTTGATATGATTTAACACATGTATACACCCATAAAAAAAATCACAGTCCAGATAATGAACAAATTGATCACCCCAAAAGTTACTTTGTGCCCCACTGTAAAGTCTCCTTCCCAACCCTTCCTTCCAGTCTCTAGACAACTAACCTGCTTTCGATCACTATAAAGTAATTTGGATTTTCTAGAATTTTTATAAATGAAATCATATAGCATGTGCTCTTTTTTTCATTCAGCATAATTATTTTATCCATATTGTAGCATGTTATCAGTAATCCCTTTTTTTAAAGATTTTATTTATTTATTTTTAGAGAGAATGAGCTTGAGCAGGGGGTAGGGGCAGAGGGAGGAGTAGAGAGAGAATCCCAATCCCACGAACCTGAGATCACGACCCCAGCCAAAATCAAAAGTTGGATGTTCGACCAACTAAGCCATGCAGGCACTCCACAGTAGTTCCAGGTTTTTTGTTGCTGAGTAGCATTCATTGTATATCATAGTTTATCTATTCACCTGTAATGGATATTGTGTTGTTTCCAATTTTGACCATTACAAATGAAGCTACCATATACTTTTGTGGACAGGTCCTTCTATGAACATATATTTTGGTTTTTTCTTGGTTAAATACCTAGAAGAAGAATGTCTAGATCATATGGTGGATATATGTTTAACTTTTTAAGAAACTGCCAGCTGTTTTCTAAAGTGCTTGTACCATTTTGCACTCCCACCAGCAACGTATGAGAGTTCTAGTTGTTCTACAACTTTGCCAATAGTTAGTAGGGTCAGGCTCTTTTTTTTTTTTTTTTTTTTTTAATTTTAATTCCAGTGTAGTTAATATCAGTGTTAGCTTTGGATGTGTAATATATAGATTTAATAGTTTCACATACTACTCAGTGTTCATTGAGATAAGTGTACTCCTAGTCCCCTTCACCTCTTTCACCCATCACCCTACCCACCTCTTCTCTGGTAAGTATGGTCAGTCCTTTTAATATTAGCCATTCTAATAGATGTGTAGTAGTATTCATTCTTATTGTAGTTTTAGTTTGTATTTCCCTACTGACTGATGATGATGAGCATCTTTTCATATGCCAAATCTGTATGTCTTCTTTGGTGAAGTGGCCATTCACATCTTTTGCCCATTTCCTTATTGGGTTGTTTTCATATTAAGTTTTAGAATTCTTTCTATCGCTTCTTGGCCTTTTGGCTAAGATCAGGTGAAGTTTTAGAATTCTTTCAATATTATGAATACATGTCCTTTATCAGATATATGACTGACAAATATGTTTTCTCACTTTGTGATTTGTCTTTTCATTCTCTTAGGAATCTCTTTGAAAGAGTAGGAGTTTTTAATTTTGATGAGGTCCAATTTATCAGTCTGATTTATGATTTATGCATAGTGATTTTAGTGTCATATCTTTTTTTTTTTAATTTTTTTTTATTTATGATAGTCACAGAGAGAGAGAGAGAGAGAGAGAGAGAGAGGGGCAGAGACACAGGCAGAGGGAGAAGCAGGCTCCATGCACCGGGAGCCCGATGTGGGATTCGATCCCGGTTCTCCAGGATCGCGCCCTGGGCCAAAGACAGGCGCCAAACTGCTGCGCCACCCAGGGATCCCTTTAGTGTCATATCTAAGAAATCTGTCTAACCCAGGGTCACAAGGATTTTCTTCTATTCTTTGGGAAGTTTTATAGTTTTAGGTTTTACATTTAGGTCTGTGATCCATTTTGAGTTAATTTTTTATAGATGGTGTGAGGTATCAATCAAAATTCTTTTTTTGCCAATGGCTCTATCCAGTTGCTCCAGCACGTTTTGTTGAAAAGACCATCTTTTCTTCACTAAATTGCCCCTTAACCTTTACTGGAAATCAGTTGCTGAAATATATGTGGGTCTGTTTCTGGACTCTTATTTTGTTCCATTGATCTGTTTATGTCATACCAATACCATGCTGCCTTGCCTAATGTAGCTTTCTGAATCTGAGTCTTAAAATTAGGGAGTATAGGCTCTCCAACTTTGTTCTTTATCAAAGTTGTTTTGGTTATTCTAATTCTTTGCATTTCAAAATGAGTTTTAGAGTCAGTCTGTCAGTTTCTACCAAAAAAAGCTGTAAGGAATTTGGTTGGAATTACATTAAATAAATAGATTGATTTGAAGAGAGTTTTCTTAAGAATATTCGGTTTTCCAGTCTATAAACACAGAATATTTCTTCATTTATTTAGGTTTTCTCGCATTTCTCTCATCAATTTTTGTAGTTTTCAGTATGGCATATCTTTGACAGATTTATCCCTAATTATTTTGAATTTTATACAATTTATTTTTTTTAATTTTATACAATTTAAATAGTATATTTCAAAAAAATAAATAAATAAATAGTATATTTCAATTTCTGATCAGTGGTTGCTAGTATTTAGAAATACAATAGATTTTATTGTATCGATCTTACATTCTGCAAACTTATTAAACCCATTTACTAGATCTGATAGCTTTTTTGTAGATTCCATAGGACTTTCTTGAATGTCTGAACATCCTTTTTCGAAAATATTTTTTCTGGATATAGAATTCTAGATTTATACTATTTTTTCTCTCAGTACTTTAATGATGTTGCTCCACCCTCATTTTTCTTACCTTATTTCCCATGAGAAATATGCTATTAACACTTATCTTTTTGGCCCTGTAGGTAATGTGTTTGTTTTTTTTTAACTTAAGATTTATTTGTTTGAGAGAAAAATCATGGGGCAGATGGAGAGGGAGAGAAACAAGCAGACTCCTCACTGAGTGCAGAGCCCATGTAGGACTCAATCCCAAGACCCCAAGATCATGACCTGAGCTGAAACCAAGAGTCAGAGGCTTAACGAACTGAGCCACCAGGGAATCCCTGGTAGTGTTACCGTTTTTCTTTCTGGCTGCTTTTAAGGATTTTTTTCTTTATCATTAATTTTGAGCAGTTTGATTATGATATGCCTTCCAGTAATCTTCATGTTCCTTGTGCATAGGGTTCATTGAGCTTCTTGGATTTGTAGGTTTATTGTATCATCAGTTTTGAAAATTTTTCAGCCACTATTTTCTTAAGTATTTTTTTCTGTCCTCTCCCTTCTTCTGGGACTCAAATTACACATATATTAGATCACTTCAAGCTGTTCCATGGTTCATTGCTGTTATTTTCCTCTTTGAAATAATTTCCTCTGTGTTTCATTTTGGATAGTTAAAATTACTGTCTTTTCAAATTCACCAGTCTTTCTTTCTGCAATGTCTAACTTATCATTAGTCCAATCCAGTGTATTTTTTGCTTCAGATATTACAGTTTTCACATCAAGAAGTTCGAGTTTTAAAATGTCTTCCATGCCTCTATTTCATGTTTGTTCTGTCTTCTAGTGTTTTTAGTACATAGACTACAGATATGATAACTGTTAATCTTCTTGCCTGCTAGTTCTAACATCTGTGTTCACTTGGTTTTGATTGGTTTTGATTTTTTTTTCCTCTTCATTTGGGGTTGTATTTTTGTGTTTCTTTTTATGCCTGGTAGTTCTTGACTGAGTGCCAGACATTGTGATTTTTACCTTTTTGGGTACTGGATATTTTTGTATTGCTATAAATATCTGTGAGCTTTGTTCTGGAATATAGTTACTTGGAAACAGTTTGATCCTTTTGGGTCTTGCTTTTATGATTTGTTAGGCAGGACCAGAGCAGTGTTTAGTTGAGAGCTAATTATGCCCCCCTAATGAGGCAGGACCCTTCAGAGTACTCTGCTCAGTGCAGGAGTTAGGAAGCTTTCCAGTCTATCTGGTGAGCAGGCAATATTCCAAGCCCTGTATGAGTTTTGGGTACTGTTCCTTCAAATCCTTTTGGGTGATTCCTGAGCCTCAGGTAGTTTCCTCACATGCACATATTGATCATGACTGCCGATTATACTCTAGGGGGACCTTCAGTAGATTCCAGAATTCTCCCTTTATGCAGCTTTTTGCACTTAAATACTTCAGTACTCTGCCCTGTGAACTCTAGCTGCCTTGGCCTCCTGAGAGTCTCAGCTGTGTCTCTTCAACTCAGAGAGTCTGCCAGGCTCCATCTGGACTTCTTCTGTTTACTCTGCAGCCTAAAAACTCTCAAGGCAATAAGCTGGCAGTTATAGGGCTCACCTTCTTTGCATCCCATCCTCAGGGATGATTGCCTTGTGTTGTCTGATGAGGTGTTGAAAGCCTTGTTTCATGTATTTTTCCAGTGTTCTAATTAAGTCGGAAGATAAATCTGGTCTCTATTGGCCAGAAGCAGAAGTTGACTCTTAGAATCGTGACTTTTGTGCACAGAAGAGAACATGTAATTATCTTAATAAAATATCTCTGAGGAACCAGAAATGAATCTGAATAATATATGCCAGCTCTAGCTTTCACATTTAGTTTTTGGAACAGATTTCTAAATTTTTGTACAAAAGCCAAAGAACAATTGATATAATTTAATTAGTTTGGTCTCACTTTTCACTGAGAAATGAAGAGAAAAACATTCTCCCTGCATCACATGTTTCTGGCTCAAATGTGGTATTTTTGAAATTTCCAAAATAATATTTGTCAAGACAAAAAAAAATCCCTTTGGAAAACATAATCTCATTCAAGTGTTCATATATAAGTTCTTTCTCTATCAGAAAAGTTATTCTGCATGTAAAGGTTCATCTTCTGTTCTAAACCTTGAATGCTTCCATTCCCTTGTTTTTAGCTGCAGAAGATAGGGAAAAACTCAAATGTCCTCTGCCGGAGACTAATTAAATAAATTCTGGCCTGTTGATACAGTGTTCTGTTTAAAAAGAACAGACAGCTCTAGCATGTACTGCTACATAAGGGCCTATAAGATATACTGACAAGTAAAAATAAATAAATAAAAACAGTAATGTATATATACACACAACCTTAATCATGCTTAGCCTATCTCTAGAAGAATATGTAAGAAACTAGTAAAAGTAGTTGCCCCTGGGGATAAGAATTAAAGATTAGGGTGGAAAGAGATTTATTTTTCACTGTATACTTTTATTGCTATTTACTTTTTTTAAAGTCATGTACATGTATTACTTTTCAAACACACCTATTTTTTAAAAAGAAGAAAAAGAAAACAAACTGTTCTTTATTTGACTCTCTGATAGGAGTGATCGACACAGGAATTGCCCTATTTGTCGCCTACAGATGACTGGAGCAAATGAGTCTTGGGTGGTATCAGATGCACCCACCGAAGATGATATGGCTAACTATATTCTTAACATGGCCGATGAGGCAGGCCAGCCCCACAGGCCATGACCTTGGGGTGAAGGTCTTCTGTTGCTATTATGAGCTACAAACACTTTGGTCATGGGAGAAGAATGCAGGGATATTGTGGCACAGACACAGAGAAATCAATTTTCCCTACCCTCTTATTTTCGCTATTCTGACAATTTGTTCCATTTCTTTTGATAAACTTTCCATGTCTTCCATTTATAGTAAACTAAAATTTGCTACTGTTTTAGACCATATTTTTCTATTATTTATCTGTTCTAATATATATTAGAACTAATTGCTCTTGAATCCTTTGCTGAGGTAACAGCAATATTTCCAGAGGCTTCTGAAACACTATTTTTCAGGGCAGGAGTATTCTGGAATCTATTTAGTTAGGTTTAAAATAAACCTTGAATGTTAAAAAGTTGTAGCCATCTGAGAGAAAATTTGAAGTGACTGAAAATGTAGAATATATCAAAGTGCATGTTACTACTTAGTCTTTCTGCTGGAATCTAAGGAGTCTGTATGCCCCCTTGTGGTTAATTATTGCTCCTTTAATAATTTTTACTTGAAATGATCCACAATTATTTCATAACTTTAGCAGTGTGTTTTGGAACTACATGTTTTTTACTTAAAAGCCTTTTTTTCCCCCCCATGCTGTCTAATATGGGTGAGGACTATAAAGCTGGGTGTGACTTTGCCTTGTAAATGGATTTCTGCTGGGGAATCTTCTTGGCTGTTCGGGAAATGGCTTTCCCACAGCTGGGAAAGTGTTCTAAATAGCTTTTGATAATGCTTATGCATCTTGGAGTTTCAGAAGGAAATTTTTCTTCATCACAAATCCTGAATTTTGTATTTCCAAATTATGATAAATCATTCAGTATTGGTTCGTGGTGCTTTTATTTTCTTAACTTGAAGGCATCTTTCTGATGTTTCAAAGTCTTCAAATTTCTTACATTATTAAGAGAGAAGAAAATAAGGTATAGCCTTTTAAACATATGTACAATAAACACCTCTGAAAATTAGGAGATAATTTGGCTTTCTACTATTTCACTGTACTTCCTTTGAAATACTCTGAGAAAGTGTAGTCATGATGGAATTATGATTTTCAGTGACACTTCATTTTTTAAAAAATTTTTGTTTTATGTTAAACATTAACATTTTAGCATATAATAAAACTAAAACCTGATGTTTCCTTTAAAAAGGTATGTTAACGTTCCATGTAACTTTTCTGACTTATTAATGGTAAGTTGCAGATATTACTTATTTTCCAAAATACCAAAGTACACCTTTAAGTTGCTGCTTATTGATGGAATTTTTGGATACTAGGATTTTAATAGGCATGCAAATTAAATAATTCATTTCTATAAAAAAAATGTCTGACCAAAGGTAGCTTGATTTGACCCAAAAAATACTGATAATTAATAGGCTGACATTCATGATGGAGAGAGCTCAGTACCAAATAGCTAAACACTCACTATGGATATTTATACAGGCAAGGTATCAGGGAATCTGTCGTATCAATTTGGCAACGCATTTGATGGTTTGTGTGACCTTGAAAAAGTCCCTTCTGCTAAGTTTGTTGGTTCCTTCTTTAGAAACTGAGATTTTTCTGTGGTTTTCATATTTTATTTCAGCAGTAGAACCTTTTTCAGGTAAAATCTTACTCAGAACCCCTACACATACATGCTACCTACCCTGTCCCACACACGCATACCATCCCTCTATATGAAAGTCATATTTTATTTTATTAATATAAATGTCCTTATGGAAACTTTATATGCCATAATATATTTTATAAAGTCAACCGAGAAAAACATATAATACATTGGTAATATCCAGGATATTTGGATTTGGTGAGTAATACAGCTACATGATGGCAGTTGTTTTTTAAGTTAATTTTTTTCAAAAAACAATTTTTTAATTCAAGTCAGATTTGCAGAACCTTGAATCTCCTCCATCAGTCTTAGTATTCCATGAAACATATTTTGAAAACCTTGGGATAGATGATGTCAGACTTTTCCAGCTCTAAGATTCCAAACTGTCCTTTTGGATTAAGCTTGCTGAGTTTAACTCAGATTGCCTAATTGAAGACTGTTTCTGAAAATGAACAAAGTTGCCATACAGGGTTTTGGATCTTTCCAGGTATAGCCGATGATCTTATCCCTCAAAATCCTTCACCTTTCAAGGAATTATTTGACAGTAAACCCAGCGACTTGATATTGCCCAAACCTTTTTACTTTCCAATATGAGCTCCAGGTCACTAACTGATCTACTGTGAAATAGAAAGTGTTTTTATTAGTCTTATTAAATAAATGAGCACAGTTTTTTTGCCCACTCCATTATACTGGGTGGTAATTCTTTAGATGTGAATGTTAGGTAGGTTCTACTATTATAACTAATCATAAAAGTTGTAAATTTGCTTAACGGATGAAATGTACACTTTTTGAATACTGTATAGCTTTGTCTTTTTCAAATATGAAGTACTTAAATGCACTTACTAAGATAGGAAATATGATGTGTGCCTTGTAGGATCTGTGAAATGTTTTCATGAAGTCTAAGGAATTTGTTTTATAAGTTATAAAGTTAACTAACTCAGTAACAAGAAGTTTACTCATATTGTAATGCTATAGAACTTTAATTTGAGAAAATGTACTTGACTAGGTACTGAATTTAGAAGTTGAGAATAATAGTATCTGCTTTATTCTTAGGACAAACTGGTATATTGTGCAATAATCTTTAGCAAGTAAATTTTAGATTATTGAAGAGACTTTTTTCTTACCTAGTTTCACATTCTTATATACTAAATGTTTATATTCCTTAGAGGACTATTTTGTATTGTGCTCTGGGGAGTTGTGATGTTTGTGTGCTATGTTTTAAAATTCATCTCAAATTGGATTCAATTTCCTTATACCTAATATATATCTGAGTTATAAGGCTGCTTGAAAATACCTTTTGGTTCTGTGATTTTTAACACTGGAAAGTTGGGATTCATTAAAAGGCAGTCTCCAGAATTTGTATTTTTAACTGGTTTTTTTTTTTTTCCTTCATTTTCTTCATTAAGTCAAACTTTGTCTATCCAGGAATAAGAAAACTAGTTGGAGATTAGGGAAATTAGCTAATCACCCACATTATGATGGGCAACATAATGACAATATGATACAAATAGTAAATAGTTGACAACATACTTTAATTTGTTCTCATGTCTTTTTACCCTGTTGGACGGTAAAAAGTAATAGATAAAATACTCCACCCTATGGTAGTTTTGATGTTTACCTTGCAAAATCATTTCCAGAATTAAGGAATATAGTTAGAGAAGCCAGTTAGAATCTTAGTGCTGGGAAGAGGAAAGCCATAAGAAAGAACAGTAGTTTATCATTGAATTTGCTGATGTACATCATCTGGAAGAAGTACACATTTTAGTATCAAGAGACATAAAAGCTTCCTCAGAGATGTAGTTTGATAATCTTGCAGCTGTTTATAGCCTTACTCTCTGACATCCTTGATCTTTCTGATAAAATACTTAAAGGAAAGGTTAAAGATTTTTAAATTTCCAAGAAACTGTTTTTCTGATTAATGTTCCCTCATTGCGGTTAGTTATATTTGTTCTTTATAACAGTCATAGTTCTGGTATCAAGTACTTAGTTCTATTACCAAACATATCCCCTTCAGTTGGGTCTACAAGCCCCAAAAGAGGTGAGTATTGTTTCACCAATGCAGCACTCAGAAACAAGCAAAGAGAAAGCCAGAGGGTTGTGCTTTCAACTCTGCTTTATTCCAAGATAAGAAGAAATAAAGGCCCAGAACAGGCCTTGGTACATACCCTCCCAGGGGCTGTGATTTGTTTTCATGTGGCAAAGAGCAATGTTATTAATCATTTCAACAGCAGAGTTTGAAGTAATATATACATGAACTTGAGCCTTTTGGAGTAAGGGATGCATGCCTGAAAATGTGTTCTTTTAGAAACATGAGCTAGTGTACACTTGCCTTTGATTCCAACTGTGAACACAAAAGAAAGTGGAGATTTATCACCACCACCCCCAAAAGCCAGTCAGGTACAAAGATGTGATAAAAGTGCAAAGCACTATTCAAAAAGGTGTCTGAAAAGATTGCAGGACAGGTAAAATCAAACAAGTTTTGGCTAAATAGACTCAAGTAATATCCAGCTAAAAGGAACACGTGTGGCTTTGCTCAGGAACTGTAACAGGGCAGAAGTTAGAGGAAAAAGATAGCAAAGGTTTACCTTCTGGGTCTACTGAGCTTCAGTTTAAAAGTTTTGAGTATTTCTTTGAATGTCATCCATGTCTGAGTCTTAGTAAAAGATAAATTAGTAGTTATTATTGATAGCTTCTCATGATGCCTGATCTTTTTTTTTAATGTTTTTATTTCAATATAGTTGACACACAATGTTACATTAGTTCAGGTGTACAACATAGTGATTCAATTTCTCTATACATTATGCTCTGTTGCCACAAGTATGGCTAGCCACGCTCTGTCACCATATGACACTATTACAGTATTATTGACTCTTCCTTATGCTGTGCCTTTTATTCCTGTGACTTACTCATTTCATAACTGGAAGCCTGTTATCTCCCCCTCCCCTTCCTATGTTATCCATCTGCCCATCCCTTTCCTCTGGCAACCAACAGTTTGTTCTCTGTAGTCTGATTCTGCTTTTTGTTTGTTTATTCATTGGTTTTGTTTTGCTTTAAACAGTATTAACTTGAAATAATTTTAAATTATTGAGCCATAGTCCTAACAGACTTTATTTAATAATTAAAAATAAATACTTGGTACAGATAAAATGACAATGAAAAACTATAATAATTGCTATGTTAGGACAAATGTATACAAATGGGGGCTTTTCAAAAATAATGCCTAAGGTAAACACTGGGTTTTCGGTTAATTTCATCATTAGCTGGAAGAGCACACGTCTGCCTAATAAACAGACTACATTTACTGTCCCGTATGCTAAGTTAACCAGTGGAGGGGATAAGCATTATAAAGTCACAGGACAAGACCATCTAAATAAGCATTTTCACAAGCAAAAATAGAGTTCTTCTAAGTATATAATAATTCAGAAGGGCTTCTCATAATCTGCACTTGCCCACAGAGATAGACAGAAAGGTCCTTGAGCAGCTTGTTGAATACTTGGAGCACATCTCCTTAAAAAGTTGCCAAAAGAGAAATTCATTCAGTTATTCAATGTACATTTATTGAGCACCTACTATGTACCAGGCACTAGTAACACAGATGAAGAGTACATTGGTAAAGCTTAAATTCAGATTGGTCTTCAAAAATGCTTTCTGATGAATCACTAAATTCTACCTCTGAAACTAACAATACACTATATGTTAATTAACTGATTTTAAATTTTTAAAAAATGCTTTCTACCTGGCCCCCTGGGACCACTTGTATCTTCTGAAGAAGTCTGCATGTTAGGTAAGGGAGAAATTCCACCTTTTTAAAAAAAAAAATGCAGAGGTTATAGTGATTAAAAAAAAATCTAACATCTGTGAGGCCTAATGGAATAGTGGGGAAAGGACTGGATTAGGAGTGGGGAAACTAGTTCTGCTCCTATTATTATCTTTGTGACCTCAAGCAAATTTCACCTCTCTGGCCCTAACTCTTCATAATAAAATGGTAAGTGGGCTACAATCAGAATATTAGAACTGAAAGGAACAGAGATCATCTAATCCTATGTTTTCCACAGTCCTTAGTTCAAGTGAAAATATGTAGAAGGCCCAGTGTAAAAGTGATGAAAGCAGAGTTGCTTGGAAGAAGGCAGCACCCAGAATCTCCCCAACCCTGGAGGAGGATTCACAGAACAACATTTGAAAACCACTCATCTAGTCCAAACTCTTTTCAGATGAGATAACCAAGACACAGAATAGGCGCAATTGGTTCAGTGTGCACATTTGGCTTCCTAAATAGAAAGGAGGGCAGTGGGCTAAATAAAACTGTAAGAAATTCATTAAAAATGCAAATTGTCAATAAGGATGTTTTCTCTCAAAGTAGTTCCTTTATGAAAGGGAGCTTTGAAATTGGTTTTGTTTAAGGCAGCCAGCCAGCCAGAGGCTGAAATGAACAACTACCAACTAGCCTGCAGGGTCGATAGCGGATTTTGGCAGAAAACCACACAGACCTCGTGTCAGTAGGCACTGGACCTCGTAAGATCCTGGCCCCAACAATGCAAGCACTAGCAGTTTCAAGAGAAATATTTGGAAATTTTGGAAGGAGTACAGACAAGTGTCCAGCTCCCAGATCCCCAAGGAGGAGTCACCATCTATTACTCAAATACTAAACAGAAGTGGGCATGTTAGATCTTAAAGTGAACAGTGCAACCAAAATCACTAGTTTGAAAGTTCTTTAGAGGCATCCTCTCCTTGGAGGACGGTCCTAGTTTGGTATCTTGATCACTGTTAGTCACAGCTGACTTGAAATTAAACCAGAAAGTTGAAATGCACGTCCACTGCTGGACCTATTTGGTCAGAGCTGTGATCTCTTCTGATTTCATGGCATCAGACAGGAAGCTGAGCTCATTGCATAAGGTCTCATATCGGAACGCCATCCGGATCTGAGCAACATTTGTCTTTCGAATATCATTTCCTTCAGGTCCTTCTTTATAATAATTTTGTCCCAGAAACTTTTGCTTCTCCTGTGGAACCAGAGAAGTACAAATGAAAACATATACCTTAGGTTCATTTTCTGTATCCACATGGCGGCTTTGACAGCCACCAAATCAGACCAGTCCCCCTGAAGTTGATCCTCCACCAAGACATCATTCCCCACAGAGTTCTTAAAAATTCCTCCTGGCCTCTGTCCTCAAGGATGTCACCCTGACACCCACATTCATTCCCTTCATTTCTGACTATGCTTTCCTTGTTCAGAAGGGAAAAATAAGACCTCCAAGAGCTGCTGGCAATGAAGAAGGCAAGATGAAAGCGTGAAGACTCTTACTCCCACCTGAGAGTTGACACAGGTGTTTCTGGGGAGGCCAGTCTTAGGAAGCAGGTCTACATAATTGAATCTTGAGCCTTTAGCTCTTCTCTGCATCGGCATCCAATAAGAACAGCACCAATGCAGCCTCTTCCTGTACCAGTGACATCACCCAGGGGAGGTACCCAGGAGAGCCTAAGACCCCGTGTAGAGCCATGGTTCTCAAACCTGGCTCCACATCAGATCGCCTAGGAAGCTGTTAAAAATAAAAAAAATTAAAAAAAAAATGCCTGATGTCTAGGTCCCTTCCCTACAATTTTTTATTCAATCTAGGTATTCTTCACTATCCAAGAAATACTGAGTGCCTTCTCTGTGCCAGGGACTATTCTAGGCCCAAAGAGATATAATGCTGAACAAAACAGTCTAATGGAGCTACTGTAATGGAACTCACATTCTAGAAGGAAAGACAGGAAAACACATAACCACATATTATAATATCGATAGTAATAAATGCTATAAAGGAAAACAGATTAAAGGGACAGAAGCTGATGGCAAGTATGTGGCTACTGTAGAATGGTGATCAGGGAGGGCTTCTCAGAGGAGGTCATATTTGAGGGGAGGTCTCAGAGGGTGAGAGAGCAGCCTTGAAAATTCAGGGGTCTCCCCAGGTTTCTCTAGGACATTAGTTTCAGTGGAAAGATACCCTGCTTGTCTTCACTGATCTCGGCACCTGGAAAGTGCCTGGCATGCAGCAGGCGCCCACTGTACATGTGTTGCAGGGACAGGAGGGACAGAGGGCAGCCAGCACCATCACACCCCATACCTGATGCGAGAGGCCGCTCTGCAGCACACTGTTCCTGGCGATTTCACACAGGTCACACGTGCTCAGCTTCCACACTTGAGCTGCAATTGCATATTCTTCCATAAGTGCTTCCTAGATCCCACCCCCAAGAGCAAATGTATTAGATAGTAGGATATCCCTTTCAATCCTTCACATATTTCTAAAGCTAGAAACATCAGACAGACATTGCAGATTTAATCTTTCTTTAATGTCTGGCACCTGGATAACCGGACAACATTCCCACTGCCTCCCTCTTAAATGATGAACTCGTAAGAGCATTTCTGGCAAATTCCTAGGTTTCTGAAGAGAGATATATCAAAGAACACCTACACATGGACTTGCTGAACAGCACATGTCTGAAGCCCTGTGTCAGTCATACGGATGCCAGCCTCTGCTCTACTGCGACAGTCACCCTGGTCACGTACACGTTAAGTACGTGCTCTATAGCTTTACTCTTTATTTAACACCACTTTCTTAAGATTGTCCAAAAATAAAAATTAATCTCAAAGTATAAAGAGCAGGGATAGAACATAAAATAAGAATGAGAAATGATCAAGTAGTGAGACAGTAATCCCAAAAGGACTTAGGTTTGGATTGTGCTTTTGCATTATCTCCTAGGATGTGAAATGTCTGCCGTTGATCACAAGCTCTTCCACTACCTGTTCTTGGACACGCAACTGCCTCTGTAACCTAGAGCAGCAGTTCTCAAAATAATGAACCAAGGTCCCCAAGGCCTTTTAAAAGGTCATCCCTCTCCCAACTATGTATCTTTGTGAGACAAGATTTTCTTCATACACTTTGGTAAAAACAAGGCATCACAACAGATTGAAGGCAGATGCAGATTTGAGAGTCCTACTGTCTTCTATTAAACCAGACATTAAGGAGATTTGTAGAAATGTAAAACAATGCCATTCTCAATGCCATTTTTCTGTTCGGGGAAAATACGACTATTAAATGAGTTAATATTTTTTCAATTTTGCATGAGTTAAACATCACTAGATATGTAATCAACAGCTTTCTGAGACCAAAGCTTAGAGAGCCTGTCCTGGAAGACTCAGGCACTTCTGTTTTTACTAACCAATGGCTAGTCCCCAGGCATGACTTTACCTCTCCCTTCCCCTCCCCCTGCTCCACAGATCCAGAGTATTATAATAACAGTATTAACAAAATGTTAGCTAACATTTTGAGTACATGCTATATTCAGACACTCTATTAGACTCTGGTTCATTTTCTTAATGAATCCTCAACATAAAGTAGAGGTAGACATAGAGACAGTTTCATCCCTATTCTACGGATGAAGAAGAAGATACAGAGATCAAGTAATTTAACCAACATCACAGAGATAGTAAATGCCAAAGAAAGGGGAAATAGAGAAGGCAAAAAATTAAACTGTGTCTTTAAGGGCTCAAGAACTCCAAAGACAGGACTCCTGGAAGGAACACTTTTCACTAACCAGGAACTTACCCTTTGCCTTCAGTGGGCACCAACCCCCGCCCCAAAGGCAAACTGAGCGTGTGCTCACCTTTGTGTAGTGGAATTGCATGGGGTCATCGGTGGAGAGAGAAACATGCAGTCCCTTGTGCAGGAATTCCCTCAGAGGGTTTTTGGAATATTCAAGGAACAGACTGTTGTTGCTAAGAGGAGACATGGCAATGGGGATCTGAGCCAGGTAGTAGAGATACTGCAACACCGGACTCTGTAAAAGAACCACCAAACTCAGGTGATGGGTGCCAGAAAGGGGAGGGAGGAAGGGAGAGCAGGAACATTCATCAGTGGAAACCGGGGGTCTGGATAGTATCTGTGCAATTCCCTAACCAAGTGTGAGTGCCCCAAAGCCAGGGCACCCAGACCCCACCTCCCCTTCCCCACCTCTACGTTCACCTCATATATCACATGCCCATCTCTTCCTGGGCTGCCCTCCACAGCATCTTGGCTCCAGACAAGACCCAGCTCAGGGCAGAAAGGCAGCTGCAAGGCCCCAGGCTACCCCTAGCCTACATAATTTGCATCCCTCCTTCAGGCACTGCCTCCACTGGGTCAGCCCAGGAGATCCCCATTTTTGTTGTGTTGCTTTGACCACAAACATTCAGGTTAAGTCTGTAAACACTCTGGCTCCTCAGAGATCGGAAGGGGCAGACCTGACTGGGCTAGAGTGGTGTTCTGATGTAACACTCACCCCCACAGGATTGTGACACACCATTATACCTTCCCAGGATCAGGGCAGAAGAGGAGTTTGAGCAAACATCCTTTATGAAGTGATCCAAAATATGGAGAAGACAAATGGACAGAGTTTATGGTTGCATTATTTACACAAGCAAAAAGTTGGATGGACTCTGTCCAACAACTGGACACGAGTTGAATCAATTATAGGCCATCCAAGTGATGGGCCATCGTCCCAACAGCCTTTAGAATGAGGAGCATAGATACTATGTTGCAGCACAGAAAAATGCTTATTCAGAGTTAGGAAGCAGAAACAAAAACATCTGTGCTCATAATAAGCACATTAGAAATATGCTCTGGTAAAAAAGATGAGCATTATAAACACCAAAAAGCTAATAATGGCTATTTCTTTTAAAGTAATAGCAATAAGGGGCTTTTTTTTTTCCACCTCTCCGTCTTTGGGAAAAACCAAATTGCAATGTGTTTGAATATATTCCTTTCATAATTAAGTACAAAACCAAGATAACTACAGACAGCCCAACCAAAAAAAGGCCCCAGCCTTTTAATGTCACTGGCCAGAGCCTCTCGAGGGCAGAAAGGAGCCCAGGTGATCCACTCCCCACTAGGGAACCCAGAGTAGGACCATCCTTGCAGGGTCAGCTTCCTTGAGTGGCCTGGTTACCTTCTTGAGGAGCAGCCCGTGGGAAATGTTGTCAGCAGTAAGGAAAGCAGACACCAGGTGGGTGATGGAGCCAGCCTCCCCGCAGTGAGGCCGGAAGAGGAAAGTGCTCAGGCCTCGTTCCCTGCAGAAGTAAGGCTCTTGGTCAGCAAGGACCCCTAGTTCAACCTACTTCGGCCCCACAGGCCTAGGGCCCACACCCCCAGCTCAGGACATACTCGAGGGGAGATGGTTGCCCATGGCAGAATGAACACAACTGACATGGGGGGCACGCTGGAAACTACTCCTCCCAAAATACAGAGAGCCAGGTCCAGAGATCTTCAGAACCAAGAGATACCATCCCCGAGGAAGAGAAGGGGGGTACCTAGTGGTAGAAAGAGACTCTCCTCTGTCCCCATTCACTCCTCACCTACCCCTTGGAGACCAGGTGCACAGACCTTCAGTGCAGCAAAAGCCACGAGAAACCATCAAGTCCAACTACTTGGTCATAAAAATGACCTGGGTCAAACCCAGAGAGTAGAGTCAGGCATTGGAAACCCCTGGGCAGGTCAGCAGCAGAGCTAGAACTCAAGCCCCTACCTCCAGAAGCTCGGCCCAGACTGCCCCTCCCCAACACCAAGCCATCCCTTTTTAATCATGGTCCATCCAAAACCTTCCTACTCACAGACTACACTGGCTTAGGCTGAGCTAGCAAGGCCCCATGCGAGGGCAGGAGGGAGGCAGACTTGCAAGGGGAGAATGAACAGTCGAGTGCTGGCTGCCCCGGGCACCCAACTCCCGCCATTACATGCCCCCCATGTAATTTGCATTGTTTGCATTGGTGGGAGTCTGTGCAGGTAAGACCATGGGACATGAGTTCCGTGTGGGCGTGGATTTAGTCTGTGTTGTTCCCTATTATATGTCCCATGCCTAGGACAATGCCTGTCACATAGCAGGTACAATCATGTGTTACATGCATAAGTGCAGGTATGAGCACTGTTGGTATAGTGGAAGGAACACACCCCATTTCTGTGTCATATCAGAGATGGACAGGTACACATGTAGGTGTTGGTATGTGTATGCACACGCGTGTACAGGCAGAAGGTTTTGCTGCATTGTGTGTACGAGCTTGTCTGTGGTACAGTGGCGTGCCTGCATGTGCATGTGGCTCTGTGATTATGTGCCCTGTGTTGTGTGCTGGGGCATATCCCTGTGTGTGAGGTCTGAGGGCACACAGACATGTGCAGGGGCTGGGTGCACCCACCTGCGGAGGTTGTTGAGCACCATGATGTTGGCATACATGTAGTACAGGTAGTAGCTGTAGGGCGGGTTCTGCTCACTGGTCCAGATGTCTGGGCTGGGGCTCTTGTCTGAGAACATATGGTCGCTGTGCTTGGACTCATCATCCACACTGTCAAACCCTGTCACCTGGGCAGAAAGAAGGGTCCTGCATCAAGCCAAGGCAGATGAGCTGCCAAAGGCCTTGGCATCCAGGCCTCCTGGGTTCATACCTCAGCTGGGGACCACAGAGCCTGAGACCACATTTCTCCCAGTGATGGGGAGTGGGCACAATGCCCCAGTCTGTCACTCCGTGGCTTCTAAAAGTATCCAGGAGACCAGACTGGAGAGTGCCAAGCCCCGGTGTGGTAGTAGTGATGGGTAAGGGAAAACTCAGGCTGGACCAGGTGGCCAGTGAAACAGCCATACCCCCTGCCCATCTCTCTGCTGCGCCAAGGAGGCAGCCAGGGCTATAGGGTACAGAAAAGCTGTGAGGGGAAATGGGCCTACTGGGCGGCAGGCCGTAAGCACTTACCACACATCAGCTAATATAACACTCAGAGCCATCCTGTGAGGGAGGGCCTGGCTGTGAACAAACCAGGCCCGAAATGCTTAGGGAGCCTGCCTATGCAAGACAACCAGGCTCTGAGCCTAAATGGGCTCTGGGTCTTGACTGGGGCTGCAGGTGGAGGATGCCCCTGGGATGCACCTTTGGGGCCACAGGAAACCAACCTGGATTCATCACAAGTCAAGGTGGGCCCCATCCAAGAGGGCACCCTCGGAAGGATGAGCTGCGGTTTCCGGGAGGGAGATGCTCTGCTCCCTGACTCCTCCCTAGGAACTTCCCCGAGCCTCCTGTCCTACCACAGCAGCTAACCTCAGCTGGGGCCCAAACTTTGCCCCTAGTCACTAGCTTCCTGGTCACCTGGTCCCAGACCTTAACCAAAGACCTATACCTACAGAAGATAGGGCGTCTCAGCCAGCACATGGGGCAGTTCTGCTAACATGTCTCCCCCTTTCACTCAGCCACAGCAGCACTTTGGAAGGGGCTTCTGCAAGACTGTCCACCCTGCTCCACAACTGACCCAAACTGGGGACCCCGGCCAGGTCTGCCAGCGTCTCCCATTGCCATATGGGCAGTAGGTGCCCGGAGGAGCGAGGGACCATGAAGGTCTCGGCAGAGTCTTCCTGTCACAGAACCACATGTCCCAGGCAATAACCGAATTGCTCCACAGCTTCCAGCATGGCCTGGATGGGTCTGGGGCCAGGGAAGCCATGCCTTAGCCCCTTGCCTTAACTGAACTATTCAGGGCCTGGTCTGGGGGTAACAGCCCCTCACCTGAGCTCTGTATCCAACAGATGCAGGGCCTCAAGCACAAAATTGTCCAACCTCCAACTCCTCCTCCTCCCCAAGGCTGTTCTTCCCCGACTTGTGACAGTGACCTCTGAAGGCATGTTAGACCCTTCCCTCTGGCTCACCTTCAGGCCTTGCCCAGGTGCTGTCCGTGCTACAGCTATGCCCACCTCATGCCCACAGGCCCTAGGCTGCCATCCACATATGCCTCACTTGTCCTACTTGGGAGGGGCATGAGGATAATAACACCTGCTCGGGAGTCAGGCACCTGTCTACATAAATTCCAGCTCCACCACCTCTTAGCTTCATGTAATTTCCTCGTGTGTGAACTGGAGCTAGTAGCTTCATAAGGCTGTTGTGAGAATTAAATGAGATAATCCATGGGGAGCACTTAACAGTGCTTAACACACAGCAAGCCCATGACGATTCTGCTTAGCATTAACCCCAACAAAATTACATGAAATAAGGTAATCATGAGGCTGAAGTGAGATCATGTCACAGCATAGATCACAGGGGCAGGCAACAAACACTCAAAAGCCATGAGCTGTTACCACCCCCCAGCATCTCTCTCTCTGCTGGAGGAGGGCCCCTGACTCTCATCTTGCCCCTTTCTGCCCACCTCCTGCCACCTTCTGTTCCAGGCCTTTTTCCCCACAACACCCGGAATGGTGTTTGCCTAAAACATAAAGTCAGTGATTTCCCTCCGCCTGTTCAGACTTTTCCCGGCAGCCCCCCAGCTCTCTGGAATCTTCCCTACCACCCTCCATGTCAGACCCCCAGAACCTCCACAGCATACTGAGCCCACTTCTCACAGTCTACAGCCATCTCTATTCTGAGAACCCAAAGGGACAGATCAGCTCCTTCCCCACTCCTACCTTTTCTAGGTAACCTCTCCTCCATCCCTTCTTCCCCTCTCCCATAACTAGCCAGATAAATCTGTGTTGTGGGGCTCATGTACTCAACCAAACATGATGTGAAAACTCTTATTCTAAGGTCAAAGCAGGAACACTGAAATGTCTGCATTTCTAAAGACCTGGGGCTGCTGCGGGGAGCTGCTGGGGGCAGGAACTGGTCCTTCCAGCCCCACCCGGGCAGGAACTGACTCCTCAGTCTCTCCCCATCTCCCCACCACTGTCTTCTTGGCACCCCACCCAAGCCCCAGGGCTGCCCCCGAGGAGAAGGGGACTCCCCCCACCTGGAGCCAACTCGTTATTTTAGAAATTCAGTTTCTTGGGACCAGTCACACCATGACTAGGGCACAAGACAGAGAGGATCTGAGAAGGAAAACCTGACCCAACCCTCTTGGAATCCTCACTTCCCTTCACCACTGTGCTCATCGCCTGAAGCACCACTCACACTTACATATTTAAGGAAAAGATGAAGCTCCTGGTGATCTTGGGGGTTGATTGTGGCCTCAAAGAGGGGCAGGAAGATGTTCTCCAGCATCTTCCCAAAGCTTGGCAACAGCTTCTTTGACCTAAATATGTCACTGAGGGAAAGGAGAGACTTTATTATTAAAGTGAACCCAACAGCCTCCTTGGCCTGTGGGAGAGCAATCCCATCCCTTTCTCAAGCAGCTTGTATTCCCATCTAACACCCAGAGTAGAGCCAGAGATGTGGCTTGAGCACAGGTCCTTCTGCTCCTCTCCAGCTCTCAGCAAGTTCTGCAATACTGGGCATTGGTTTGCAAATTCAACACCCACCCATGCCCATCAGAGAGCTTTCCTAAGCTAGAGGCCATGCTGAGAGTGGGGTATTGGCACTCAGGCTGATGCAAGGTCTGAGAGATGAATTAAATTTCTCAGTGATCCAAACTCTCTGCCACTCAGCTCCATTCCCCTAAACCACATATCCCAGTCTATTAAGGGACCATGAGCCCCACATTGGCCAGATGGGAAAGGTCAGCAGTCGTCTGAGTCATAGCCATGGAGAGGGCCAGCAATGTGGGCCACCACCAGGTTACTCATGCCCGGGGGCTCACACAAAAAGATAATCCCTCCTCAAACCCCGATGAGAAAATGGGTAGTAGTTCCTACTAGGCTTTGCAGTTTGTTCTTCAAGCCCCCACTCCCCGCTAAGGGAAGGAGAGGCCCGAGGTGGCACCGAGACCAGCCCCACCAGCAATAGTACAGACTCAGCAGCCCATGAGGAACAGGCTGTGTCCCCAGAGGGCATGGACAGACAGCAAGCAGCCACCCCACTTACTAAATCCGGGGCACCTGGATGATCCAGCGCATGTTGGGGGAGTAGACCTTGTGCTGGATGAACCAGCGGGCCAGGTTGGGCCACTCCTCAGGACTGCGGCCGTAGATGGAGAGCCGTGGCTCCGAGTACTGGTACTTGCTCTCCTCCAGCTCCCTGGCCACCTCCTAGCACCAACAAGAGCTCAGGTCAGCCCAAAAGCACCCAGCTGCTGGGTCCTGCAGCTCCCTCAGCCACCCGATGCCAGGCCGGGAAGACCCGATCTACGTCGGCTCGCTGCCGTGTAACCAGTCCTCCACCTCAGTAGAGGCCCCTTTCAGGGGAGAGGAAGGCCTCTGCAGTCACGCACATAGCCAGGCCAGGCAGCAGAAGCGTCTCCAAATGGAGCTAACCTGCCCCCAGCCAAACACAGGCCACAAACGGACAGGGCAGTGAGCCTGGATGCTGTGAGTGCCGGGGGTACCCCCCCCCCCCCGCCCCTGGGCTGCAGTCAGCTCCGGCAGCACCACGGCACAAGCCCCCTGGGCACCCCAGCCTTGCCCCAGGGGGATGGTGGACCGACAGGGACTCCAGGGCGGGGGGCGGGGGTCAGGAGGCCATGAGGCGCCCCCACCCTGCCGGCAAGGGGGTGTCAGCTCCGGGGAGGGCTTGGAGACGCCGAGGGCTCACTCGCCTTGACCATCCGAGCAAAGTACTCTCCTCCCAGGTAGTTCTCCGTTTTCAAATACAGGTCGCGCAGCTCGCTGGCCCCCACAGGGTTGTACTTGGAGTTGAACTTGTCGAAGCGATGGAATGTCTGCCGGCCCTGGAGAGAGACCTCTGGGCAGATCAGCGACCATCCACGCACATTTCCCTCTCCAGGCCTTTACAGCATTTCCCATGCTGACAGATGCAGGTCAGCTCCCACACGAAAGCTTGGAAAGTCCTGGAGCCAGGACGCCTGTCCTCGCCCGGTCAGCCTGGGGGTCCTTTAGTGAGGCCCTCTGTGAAAGATCCAGGGGCCTCGCACCCCAGGGCACCGTGGCCAGGGGCACAGCTGACCGAGTGAGCTGAAAACACCCAACTCCTGAACAGTCGGGAATAAAGGGTCTCTGTTCCTGCTTGGACTTCATAAGGCACTTTCTCCACATGACCTCATTCGGTGCTTTATTTGTATTATGAAGATTTTTTATTGTGGTAACATACATATAACACAAAATTTATCATCTTAGCCATTTTTAAGTGTACAGGTCAATGGTATTCAGTGCATTGTGCTGTACAACTGTCACTACCATGCCGCTCCAGAACTCTCTATCTTGTAAAACTGAAACCCTGTACCTGTTAAACAGTACCTCCCCATGACCCCTTCCTCCTGCCCCTGGAAACCAACACTCCTTTCTGTCTCTGAATGCGCCTATTCTACACGCCTCATACAAGTGAATTGTACGTTAATGGTCCTTTTGTGTCTCACTTTTCTGACTTGGCATCATGGTTTCAAGGTGTGAGTACTTCATTCCTTTTTAGGACTGAATCATATTCCACTGTGTATTTACCACATCCTATTTATCCATCCACCTGCTGATGGACACCTGGGCTGCTTCTACTATCGGCCCTTGTGAATAATGCTGCTCTGAGCTTTGAGGTGCAAGCAGCTGTGTAGTCCCTGCTTTCAATTCTTCAGGCTCTATTCCTAGGAAAGGAATTGCTGGAATATATAGTAATTCTAGATTTAACTTTTTGAGGAGACACCATACTGTCTTCTATAGCAGCTGCACCATCACTTAGTGTTCTAATAACTGTAGTGTCAATAAGGCACATGACATTCACCATTTTATAACCAAGGAAATAAAAGCTTAAGTGAATTGCTTAAGGGTACATGACTCCCAACAGATACAAGGGGAATTAGAACTGGGACCAGTCTGACTCCAGGGTCCACACTTTCCCCCTGTCCCGTGGCCCTGTTATTCCCTGAGGCCAAATTCTATGGCTAGAAGAGAAAGAGGTGCTTACGCAGCTGGCCTCTCCCCAAGCACAACCATAGCTCTTTTCCAGGGGGCTGAGAGACCACCCAGGATGGTGTGAGGCACTAGGGCAGAAGCTCACTCACCGCATGGACGTCCAGTGAGTCCACAGTGAGGTCATACGGGTCCATGTGCAGGCTGTCGAACACCTGCCGCAGGGTGATCTTCCGGCCCCGCTTCTCCGCCACAGCCCTGTCAGGCTCTGTCTGGTACGTGTGCTTGATGAAGCGCAGCAAGTGCTTCTGGTTCATGCAGGCAGCCGCATGGATGTGTGTGTCCACCTGCAATGCAGTGCCCACCAACCATGAGCCAGGCCACCTCCACTGGCAATAAGAGTTGGGGTGTCCAACCCTCAAAGTGGAGTGCAAAATCTCAGCACCCGTGGCCCCCACCAATGCCTGGATCTACACCCCTCCCCCCAGTTTCTCCTCTAGACTTTGAAATTGGTCCTCCCGCTAGCTTCACTGCCCTACCTACCTCATTACAGCACCCAGAGAGCTTTTTAAAATGTAGGCTGGGTCTGGCCATTCCTCCTCACAAACCATCAGTGGCTCCCAAGTCTTTAAGATAAAGCCCAAGCTCCATAGCTTGGGATTCAAGGCTCACTTCCAACCTTAATTCCCACCTTGCCACTGCCCACTCTCTGCTCCAACTCTGACAAACCACTAACAGGTGCTCAAGGCACTGCATCACTTTGCCCATATGTCTCCTCTGCTTGGCATGCCTTCCTTGCTCCCACCAATCATCCACCTACCCCAGATTTCTTACAACTTTCTCCACTTGGAAGCCAATCCTGATCCGCACCTCGCACCCCCAGCACATTGGCCAGTTGTTCCCTCACCCAGCCAGGAAAACTAGCACAGACACTCCCATTACTGTCACATCCTCTCGATTCACTCTACAAAGTCCCTATCTCCTCTGTCCCTAAACTGGGAGCACAGTCATCAAAAGACAAGGACTTCATCTGATGCATCCAAGTCTCCAACACCTACCCCAGGGCCTAGTATGACATATTTGTTGAATCAGTGGATGGATGAATGAACAAATGATGATATCCGCATCCTCATAGAACTCTAAGGGCCCACCGAGTGCCCCACACAATACCATTCTTCACATTGACCTCTCTTGGGGCATTCCCTTCAGCCACTAGCCCTGAGGAAACGGAGCCCTCGCTAAGCTGAGGGATGGCCTGAAGTCACAGTGGGCATCCTGACTCCCCTTGCATAAGCCCAATGGGCTTCAGAGAGGTCCCCAAGGAGATGGCAGCAGGCTCACAGGCCAGGATGCTGCCAACCACCAGAGTGGCTCCGTAGGCTGCCAGGGCTGGGATGAGGAGGCGGTTGACCGCTGGCCAGGGAATGCTGTCCACAGCTGGCCAGGCATCTCCAACTCATGCCAAACCAGACATTTGATCTATGCAATCTCTGTGAACATTATACAAGCCAGCCCATGTCATTGGCCACATCACCGACTCATCGGGGCCCTTCTTGCCATTAATCCTGCCACTTCCAACCAGAAAGACAGGCCACTAGACATCAGAGAAATAAAACAACTGCAAGCACAAAAAGCTAAGACATCACCCAAAGCACAGTGTAAATGGTCAGTCACGTCAGGGACAGGCTGGGCTCATGTGGGATGCACAAGTGGTCAGCCTGGCTTAGCTCAGCCAGACACAGCTGGACTCAACTAACTCAGCATGACATAGCACATTCTGCATTTTGTGTCCTCTAGCATACCAATGACACACTGCAGGGGGTGCAGCCTGTCCTTACCCCCACAAGTCATAAGATGAAGGAGGAAAACAACTGGACAATCCAGGAAGCATCCAATCCAAACTTTAGAATGTCCAAGGTGGTTATTTTAGGAACAAGTAAAAGAACCTGTCATTGGAGGTCAGTGTTTTCAATTCACCAGAAGATACAAGTGCATTCCTTGCTTTTACCTCAGATCCGGGTCTAAGCAAACAGTACGGTTTACAAACAGGGCTGGCAATACCCGGCCCCGGCGCCAACACTGACCATTTCCACATGCGTGTCAGACATCAATAATTGATTGCAGCACTTTCACTAGGCTTTGGGAGCAGCCGCTGCCAACTGGTCAAGTTTGGCACAGAAGATGAAGCCTATTTGCTATGCCTGATATGACACTTAAACCAAAGTGGAGAAGGCCTAATCTTACCCAACTCCTAGGCAGTAAACACACTCAGCTCTGGTTCTCAGCTCTGAACAAAAACAAATGTCTTATTACACAGTCCGGCTGGCTGGGCCTCGTTGTGTCATAAGCCATGCCCTGTTGTGATGTTGCAGGCACTTTCATAAACACCACCCCCGGACCCATGGCCCCTCACAGCTTCCGCCTCAGAGCACGGCTCTGGCCTGTCCTCCCAACACTGACAGGTACCTTGGAAATACGGAGGCCACCCTCCCAGCCCACCCTGGGTTTCAGAAATCCAGCTCTCCTCCCAAAGAAGCTTCCAGGGTAAGATAAAGCAGCCAGGACCCGGGAGGCAAGGAGGGGCAGACAGAGGCCTGACTTGGAACAGATCTGGCCCGTGTTTATGGACTGCTGTGGTGCCAGAGAACAGGACACTGAGTCACAGCACAGGGGTGAAGGTCATCCCTATCCGGAGAACACATTAACCCCCAGACTGACAGGGAACGCCTAGGGGTAGGCAACCACAGCCCCCACCAGGACTCTCTCCCGTATCACAGCCAGAGGGCAGCTGGTTGGCCCAGGAACACCCACTGAGGCCCCACCTCAGAAGCAAACAATGTCCGAGCCAGAGCCAGTGCAATTCGCAAGGACACCTCAGCCCCAGGCAGCAGGAAGCAATGGGCCCAGAGCATTCATACACAGGGCAGGGCTGCACTGGGCTGGCCAACGAGCTTCCTCAGACACCCACCTGGGCAGGTGGGGTGCTTCAGGCAGAGCTGAGGAGCTGGCGTAGTGCCTGAAGCACCCACCTGTCTGAACACCTGAGGCTGGGAGAAGAAGCTGTGTTCAAAGGTGAAAATACCAGGCAGGTGATTTCTAACACATCCTCTCACCTCTGCCTAGAACCCCCGAGACACATCCAAAAGCCCCATAGCCCATGAGCTGAAGCCACCTCTCTTAAGGTTCCATCCAAGTGAGAGTCCATGCCAGACCCCAGGCTGCTTCACAGAAGTAACCTCGGGGCCTCCCTGGAGGAGGCCTTCTGTTCATCACTCTGGGTATCCCCGAGCAGGTCAGGGAGACCTGGGCTCCACATCCTCCCCTGACCGACACTCCCTTACCAGAGCTGACCCCAGGGAGGGGCAGTCCTCAAGGGGTCACGCCTGGGACAGGAGCCCCTATGGAGACCAGGACCCTAATCCCCACCCTTCCCCCATGAGCTTCTCTCCCAGAATACCACCGTGCCCCCTCTCTGCTCCCTGCTTCCTCTGAGAAACCCGGGGGCCCCGTCAGGGCCCAGAACCTCACCTACCTCTGCCACCTGACGCTCCCCACAGCCCAGCACCACGCTGTCCCCCGGCACCGAGCTCCTGTCAAACTACACCACTTGCTGTCACACCACACACTCAGCATGGTCTCTCCTCTCATAGCACAGCACTCTCTCCCCTGGTCTTCGGCATAGCTGCGCCCTCTGCCTGGAACGCCATCCCTTCCATTCCCTGGCCTCCCACCCCTGCCCAGGTGCACTCTTTACATCTGCTCAGTTCTGGGCTCTTCCTGGATGCCACCCCTGCCACAACACTTCACACTGAGAGGACTAGGCTAGGAACATCTAGGACATGGGCTCCTGTTCAACATCCAACACCCTAAGCTGAGCACTGATATTAGTTAAATGGGAAGAAACTGGAAAAGCTGGAGGCCATGACCCTTTAACACACACACCTGCCCGGGCTGCAGCCCCCAGGCCCAGGCTAAGGCTGCTCACCCAGCCTGGGGGAGGGGCAGAGACAGGAGCACTTCGGTTGCTCTTCCTTACCCATACCTGATCCAGAAGGAACCAAAACCATGAACTCCCAACCCCAAGAGGTCATAACAGCCTTTCTCTCTCCATGATGAACTTAAGACATCCTCTACCTTAAAAGCAGCCTGGCCTCAAGTCTTATGACCAATTAACAGACCATACCCTATTTTCCAAGGAAGAGGGCACACTGCAACAGGTACATAACGTGGACCAAGGTTTCCACCTAGAGTCATACCAACTACCATCTGAGGCATGGCCTGACAGAAAGAAGGCAACGCTCCAATCTTCCTTCTGCATGTACACATCACACTCATCTGGCCAAGGAAGGCCACACAGGGGACCAGCCCCAGACTGGCTTACGGCATGCCAGTGGGTTGGGAGGGGGACCGGGAGGGCTGGCTCTCAATTCTGGCCCACTGACGCACCTTTCTCACATTATAGAAGTCTCGGTGGGGGTTACTCTTCAACTCTTTGAACTCAGACATTTCATTTAACATTTCATGAAGGCTGAACTTGGATTCCAGAAAGTTCAGTCGCCGGTGACAGTATGTTTTCCTGCAGGTGGGGAAGGGGGAGAAACCACAGTTGAGAAGTCCCATCAAGCTCTCCAGTCTACAGACCTCCAGTGGCCATGGAGACCAGCCCTCAGGTGGAGGGTCAGGATGCAGTAGGGAGGGATGGGAGGGTTCCAGCTTTCTGCAGACCCAGCTGGACTGTGGAACCACCTTCATGTGTTCTCCAAAACAAATGGAGAATCAACTGGGGGCAGTGCAAAGCTGCCTTCGGGACCTTGTACAGGTTAGCTTTATGTGCTTAGGCAATTCATCCCAAATCTGTTTCCCACAAGTAAATATGGAGATGGCAGTGTCCAAGACTGAGCAGAGTAGATGCTCAATAAAAGTCTCCTCATCCCTTCCTGCTTCTGCCCAGAACTTGAGTAATAGAGCCAAACTATATAAGGCGAGACCTGCCCACCTTGGCATGGAGAGGAACCATCTTGTGACCTAATGATGTTTCCTAAACCCCAACCCCTAAAGACCCTGCAACTCTGAGGTTTCAGGACAAGTGGAGGAGGTTTTGTATGACGGGTAGATTAAGAATGTAGGGATGTTTGTTACTAGGACAGAAATCTCTGTAGGGATTGATGCTTCCACCAGCCAGCAAAGGCCACCGAGGGTGGGAACACTCACTGCTCCTAGCCAACTCTCAGCCCACACCCAGCCCAGGGGCCTGGCCATTTGCCACAAGCCACACAGAACTTTCAACCACAAGTCACGCCACCCTACTTCCTTGTGACCCCCAAACAAACAGCAGCTCCCTTGGCATGCAATCACTCGAACTTTCATAAGGAGCAGCTGCCGACCCTGGAACAGCACCATCATGTTGACCGAGGCAAGCCCCAGAGCACATCACAGAGGAAGCATGAAGAGTCTGAGTCAGAAGGGATTTCAAAGGCTATCTCACCCAGTCCCTTCCCCAGGAGGACTGGCCTGGGCAGCCTCCCGGACAGGACAACCACTGCTCACATACCTCCTAGAACAGCCGGAGTCCTCCCACCTCTCCCTCCCAAGGCTTCTCAAAGCTCCTCCTCGCAGGGCAGAGGCGGGCCTCCTGGGAATTGCATTTTCCCCTCCCAGATCTTAGCGCTGCCCTCAGATCAGTGAGGCCCAAGACCCACTCCGCCCATCCCCCTGCAGTCCACTCTCCTCCCTTGGAAACTGGAGTCACACCATTCCCAGCAAAACCCTGAAGGCAGGGCAAGAGAGGCTCCTGGGCAGTGACCGCACCCTTCCCCTCCCCCAGCTGCCCAGTCCTGGCCAAGCACTCGGCACAGCCACTCCACGGCTCAGGGCCAGGCTGCCAAACCTCCTGCTGATTAGCTGAGGGGCTCACCAACAAGAGAGGGGCCAGATGCAGAGATAACTGCCCACCAGTTTAGCTCAGGCCAAGCCCACGAGCATCCTGGGGGCCGTGGTACAAAGTTCCCAGGCCTCCTGCACTCTCCCCTCCAGAAACATGGAAAACCTAACACCTAAAGCAACAGTCTTCATCTCTCTTCTACCATCTATGATGCCCTGGGCTGATTCTCTACCAAGGTGCTGCCCTGCCTGGGGAGAGGGAGAACAGCCGCTTTAAGGTAGCCAGGTGGCCACCAGCAAACAGAAGTCCACCTCTAGGATGCAGAAGAGACAGGTAGTACCAACTCTAAGAATGTGCCAGCCTATGATGGGAAATTGTTGCAGGAACCCACAAAGCACTGGGGAAAGGGGAAAGTACTCTATTTCTGGGATGATTGAAAGTGCAGGGAAGCCCAGAATAAAAAGGGGACCTGGTTGGCCTTTCCCAAAGAGAGGCACTTGGGGAAAGCTGGCTTACGTGGGGCCATCTGTGATGAGAGCCAGGATGTGGCTCATGTCCACTGTGTAGGTCTCCAGGTCGGGGTAGGGCAGGCTGTGGGGCTCCTGGCGCTCCAGCATCTTCTTGTTATCATACACGAAGAGGATGCCTCCCTGCATGCGAACCAGGTAGCCCAGGTTGGGGGGAGCATCGTCCAGACAGTAGGGGTCTTCCTGGGGCAGAGGGGGAGGGTGGAAGTCTGCAAAACAGGATTGAGTGATGGCAATGTGCCCTTGACCTCATGAGCTGACATGAGCTCAAAAGTCACATTTTCAATGAGGGCCATCCTCATCATCTCATCTCAAACCCAACCATCTTGACTACCCCCACCTACCCTCACGTCACCTATCTCCCTCCCTGTTTTATTTCATCTCCCTGGCATTTACCACTATGAAAAATAATGTCGCTTACTTATCTTGTGTCGTAGATGTTTGGTTTGTTTACTATTGTATCCCCATTTCCTAGAGCAGTCCCTGGCCCATGGCTGGCACTTCAGTAAATGTTTTTAATTTAACTGAAATGAGCTTCAGCCTCCTGGGCATGACAGGGACTCCAGGCACATTAAAAAGGGCCACTGTGTCTTCTCCTAATAAAATAACAGGCAGCACCTGGGACTGCCCAGTGGGAATAATTGTCCCTGTCCACCCACATCGTCCTGAGCCCAGGGCAGCCAAGGAGCTAGAAGGAAAAGCCCCCCACCTCCCCAAATAAGCACAGAATAGGCAGCTTATCTCCCACAGAGCAGGGAATGGCAAGGACAGAGCTATCTGTCCCCACAAATATTAGCCCACAGGAGGCAGAAAATGCCTCTTGGCTATTTCCCAGCTATGAGACTGAACAAACCACTCCACCTCTCGGATCCTGCTGGCTCATCTGAGAATAACACACCCTGCCGTGATGGGCTGTTATAAAGGCTGCAAAAGTAGGTATAAAAAATGCTTTGTGGGGCGCCTGCATGGCTCAGTGGTTGAGCATCTGCCTTTGGCTCAGGACATGATCCCAGGGTCCTGGAGTCAAGTCCCGCATCAGGCTCCCTGCATGGAGCCTGCTTCTCCCTCTGCCTGTGTCTCTGCCTCTCTCTGTGTGTCTCTCATGAATAAATAAATAAAACCTTAAAAAAAAAAAAGAAAAGAAATGCTTTATGACAGTAATGCCTGACTGACTCATCAATTAGAGGATATTATTTTCATTACTCTTTTAATGAGTTCTCCTGACTCTTGATAAGCTCTGTCTCTGGCCAAGGACCAGATTATGCTAAATAGCAGTAGATCTGGGGGCTCCAACTCTGCACACCAGCCAACTCCACATAGGGTGCAGCTGCTCAGCTGCCAGCCCAGGCAGGGGAAACCCTAGGATCTTCATCAAAGAAAGCAGTCAAGGCAGGGTGACCTGCCTGGGTGTCCTCCAATTAGTGCTTGGAACAGACTGCCCCAGGACAGAAGTGAGGCTTCGCAGGGGCTGAAGCAGCACAGAGCCAATGTTCCCCCATCAGGCACAGCCCCAGGCTAGCTCAGGAGTCCCTAAAGTGTGCCAGGGGCCTACATGAAACCACGGTGTCTGCCTCACTGCGCTCATTCCCAGGCCCCCTGGATACTGTTTTGTATAAAGTACACATTGGACGGTCGGTCCTGTCTGCTTTTGCCAAAACTGGGATAGGTGGCATCAACTTGCCTCAGATAGAGAGGGAAATGAGTCCAAAAGGGCGGAGATTTAACCAGGGTTCCAGGTGGTAACAGATGCTCAAAGTCCAGATGTCAAGGAAAACCCAGACACCTAATTATACCCAGAGGGCAGCCAGGGGCCTGGGCACTGGCACAGACCACTAGGCCCTTGTCTGATCCCCCAGGACCACCTTTACAGATTGTGGTTTCTTACTGTCTTCATTCATATTACCTAACTTACAGCCTCTACTGCTCCTAGGTCCTTCACAGGCCGGACTCCCCCAGAAACCATCCTGCGGCCATCCCCGATCTCCTCTTCCCCAAATTCTGCAGCATAAACGCAGCTACCATTTACTGAACACTCACTAGGTGCCAGAACTACACTAAAAGTACTTCAGATGCATTCTCTCATTCACTCCTCAGAACAGACCTAGGACATAGATACTATTCTCATTTTCCAGGTTTGGAGAAATATCTTGCCCAAGAAAGTAGTGGAGCTGAGACCAGAATGTAGGTGTGTTTAACTCCAGAGCCTACTTTCCTTGTCCCCAGAACATACTCCCTGCATCTACCCCGACTCTATATCACCCCACCAACAAATTTAGCATTTACTGTCTGATGGTGCTGTTTTAAATATCCAAGGTAAGGTTGCCATTCTCTCTGGAGGACTCTCAAGCTCAGGGACAGTCTTTTGCCTCTCTCTTAACTTCTATGGCTCAGCTCTACCCAGGGCAGAGTACACAGTGTACACAGAATCAATCCTCGGGGAAACCAGCAAACATGGGTATAGGAAGCCAAAACCAGGACCCTATCCTTAAAACAGCAGCTGGGACAAATACATCCAGCCAGTAAAAAGTCTTCACCAATTCTTGGGTCCTCCACTTAAGGATCCCACATGTACCCACAGTGCCCTACCTGGGAGGCCCTCCTCCGGTGGTGCAGCGTCTACCCGCCGATGACCCAGGTACCGGGCTGTGGTCCGTGGGAAGCGGTGGTAGGCAAGCCTGGCATACTTCTCCCGTATCATCAGGGCCTTGGCCAGGCTCTTGGCAGCCTGCTCATAGTCCTCTACAGTGATCTGCAGAAGAGGGTGTGCAGGGAAGAGTTCACATAGCAGGCCTGAAACCACTGTCCTTAGCAAGATCTACTGCAAAGATGGCTTTCAGCTGGCAGCTAAGAACTTGGGTTTCTGGAGCATTCCCACCACTTGCTGAAATATGAGCAGCTCACCCAGCCCAAGCTGTTTGTACAAACACTACGGTTTTTGCTGAACACCTGATTTTCTCTGGGAGTCTGGAAGACAAGGTTTTTATTAACCTGCTGGAGACGAGAAGGAAGGCAGACACTGCAGCCTGCCCACCCAAGGCCAGCCTCAAGTGCTGCCGGTTAAACCTCAGCCCTGCTGTTGCATCCTGCACACAGAGAGGCAAGGCCTGGACCATAGCTCTGATGACGGTGAGTGTCATCACTTGCCTTTCAGAAAACATACGGGCTCTCGGAAGTAACTATAAAAACTCTGCATGCTCAGTCTGCTGCTTTGCCATCCCCTGGCTTCTGAGTCGTGGGTTAATCACCCAATTCACCCAGTCAACAAGCACTTATTGAGAAGGGTTTGATTTCATTTTAGTCCTCACGGCAACCCATTCTACCCATGGGGAAACCGTGACCCAGAGAGGACAAATCACTCGCCAGAAGTTACCAAGTCAAACTTCAGATTCTTATCTGACTGGGTCCCAAAACCTAAGCATGTTCTGCTTTCCCAGAGCTGCCTGGCTCTTAACAAGGGAAAAGAGAAATCCCCACCTTCCGGTGGGCTCATTTATCTCTGTTTGGGAAGGATGTGTGCGGGAGAAATCCGAACATGTCTGGGGAGACAAGCAGCTAAACAGTCAGTCATAACAGGACGTAAGTGACACAACACAGGGAGGTACAAGATGCTGGGGGAGCGTGGGGATGGGGTGTTCCTGGAAATTTCCTCTCTGCTTTAATTAAAAATCACTTTTAGTTTTCAAATATTTTAAACATACAGAGAAGACACCCATGTGTCTACCTTTCAGAGCTAAAACTTTTAATGTTTTTCATTACTGTTCCAGTTCTCTTATATATTTGGATAAATGAATCATCACAGATGCAGCTAAAACTCTACCCTCCCCACTCCTCCACCCTACTCCAGGCTCAGAGGAAGGAAGTTGGTATATATCTTTCCCAGTCATGTTTTTTCACTTTTAGTAAATGTTGCTCCTCGCTTTTGTTAAGAATGTAGCTTCTCCTTTCCTGATTCCACATGTCCCCATGAGGGTGTGTTAATTCTATTTTACATCTTCCAGCGGATGGCTTCTGAGAGCAGCAGGAATAGGGGAATGAACACAAACACCTCAGAACTTTAGACAAACATGTGCCTGCGACTGACAAGCCAAGCACTTTGCAGAGCCAATGGACTCAGCATGGCAAGGGGTTTAGGCCATGGCTAAAGAGATCAGAGAAGGTGCCCAGGATCCCCATGGACCAGCAGCCACCAGCCAACGTATAGATAACCGTGGGCCTCATGCAGAGCAGCAGGCCCACTGGGACCCAAGGTGATGTGCAAGGTCAGCCTGCCTCTCATGGACTCATAGCTCTCTGGGAACCAACTGCCCAGGTCAGGGGCTCCGTGCCAGGAGACTGATGGAAAGAAGCTAGCTACTGTACCAGGCCAACATCCTCCCATTCAGCGGCTGCCAGTTTACCCCTACTCCCCCTTCTCCTGTTCTCCTCATATGTCAGGGCCAAGTAGACACTAAGGACTCCTGGTCGGGGTGCTGCATCTTCAGAGAAGGCCTGCATTGTTTCCAATCCAACAAAATTCCCATCCATAAGAACTTAAAGTGTGGTAAATCCATGCAATGGAATAGTACACACTTGTAAAGAAAAAAAGAAAAAAGAAGTTCTTTATCTATTGATATGTCATTATCTCCTAGATATACTGTTAAGTGAGAAAAAGCTAGACTCAGCATAATGTGCACAGTAAACCACCATTTGTATAAAAATAAACAAGTTATACGTGCTTAGTTAATTGTAAGTACACAGAACTTATTGTGTACATTACTGGAACAGTAATGAAACAAGTTATACATGCTTAGTTAATTGTAAGTAAGTTAACTGTAAGTTAATTGTAAGTTCTCCCATCTATGGGAGAACACACAAGAAACCAAAACCAAGGGTTGCCTCAAAAAATAAAATATTTTGGGGGCATCTGGATGACTCAGTCTGTTAAGCATCTGACTCTTGATTTCAGCTCAGGTCATGATCTCAGGGACGTGAGATGGAGCCCAGCATCCGTCGGGCTCCACGCTCAGCAGAGAGTCTGCTTGGGACTCTCTCTTGCTCTCCCTCTGCCCCTCCCCTCCTTTGGGCGCATATGTGCTCTGTCTCTCAAAAAAAAAAAAAAAAAAGAAGAAGAAGAAGAAGAGAGAGAGTAACAAGGACAAGGACAATTGAGGTGTGGGTAGCAGGCTCAGGGCCAGGGGGAGAGAACCAAACTTAACCCTGGCACTAAGTGATACTTCTCTTCAAGAAGTAAGCAACAAAAATGCAACATCCACCCAGGAAAATGAGCACATTTTCTGTGATGAAGTGAACCAACTTGGTTACTTGTTCACTTTCTCATCAAGACCCCCCTGCCTGGTTGGGAAGGTCGAGCCTGTATTTAAAGATACTGAGCGGGGAATCCCTGGGTGGCTCAGCGGTTTAGCGCCTGCCTTCCGCGCAGGGCATGATCCTGGAATCCTGGGATCAGGTCCCAAGTCAGGGTCCCTGCATGGAGCCTGCTTCTCCCTCTGCCTGTGTCTCTGCCTCTCTCTCAATCTGTCTCTCATGAATAAATAAATAAAATCTTTAAAAAATAAAAAAAGAAAAGAAAAAAAAAGGAAAAAGATACTGAGCGGGAAGCCCATAGATGGAGCGCTAAACCAGCAATAACTGATCCCACACAAACCAATCAACACCTGGACTTCGAAGTCCACTCAACATTTGGAAACCCTAAGACATGCAAGCTGGCATCTTCCTCAGGGGGAGCTTCTTCTCTTCCACAGAGAGCAGCATTCTAGATGCAGAGAACACAAGGAACGTGCAGGCCATGGCCACGGTGTGCCAGCCTGCAGCCCCAGGCCCCCCTCACAGGGGTGAGTGGTGCCCGAGACACACTCATCCACACCCACAACCTCCACTGAGACCCTCCTTCTCTTCAGACTCCTATGCATCCTGCCCACCACCTCCCAGACACCCACAGACCGGACCAGGCTTCAGCACTAGGCACGTCCCCAGTGACCCAAGGACCCCGGCCTCCGCACAAGGTGCATCGGCCCTCACTCAGTCCCCAGGGGAGCAGATAGAGAGTGGGGAGTGGGAGCCACCTTACCCCAGCACAGTAATCTCCGCTGATGGTGACCCGCTGGAACTCGGGCATGGCATAGGGCGCTGGCGTGGGCTGGGAAGTGGCTCCAGGGAGCACAGGGGTGGTGGGAGACATGACCGGACTGGCTGTCGGGGGACCCTTCCAATCTTGCTGCGTCGGCATTTGCAGAGACAGGGACTGGGACCGAATCATCTTGAAACTTTTCTTTCTAAAAGCCAAGGACAAGGAAAAGTGGGAAACATCAGCCACTAATTAGGGCAAGTGATAAAGAGTCTTTGTTATATACATGGCGGGAGAATTTCCCTCTGATTAATCACTGGTACTGGCCCTATCATTAAGAAGCTGCTAATTATGCCTTCCTCTCACACACATCTCTGCCTGAGGTACAGAACAGCTCTTCAGACACCCCTCCCTGTGGTCACTAAGAATGGCCGTGGCCTGTGTTTGAACAGCACTGAACATTGGAGAAAGCAACTGTCTCAGGAGACAGAGGTCAGACCACACGGCAGGGGCCTAACACCAAAGCCAGGAGGAATGAGGACCACGGCAAGTCACCCAAATTCTAAGTCCCAGCATGTAAGCAGCCTCAGGAAGGACAATGGACAGGGTCACAGATGATAACCAACCTGTATTTTACAGAGTTTGAAATTTGGGGCATTGGAAAAAGGAGAGATCGTGACCACCAACTAGTCCCGCCTCTTTTTATTCATGAAGGAGTCAGGGGCCCAGAAATAGAAGAGGGCTTGCTCGGGCCCCCTGTGGCTCAGTGGTTGAGCAGCTGCCTTTGGCTCAGCTCATGATCCCAGAGTCCTGGGATCATGCTTGCTTCGACAGCACAAATACTAAAACTGGGATCCTGGGATCAAGTCCCCTGCCAGGAGCCTGCTTCTCCCCCTGCCTCTATCTCTGCCTCTCTCTCTCTGTCTCTCATGAATGAATAGCTGAATGAATGAATAGATAGATAGATAGATAGATAGATAGATAGATAGATAGATAGACAGATAGATAAAGAGTGATCCCTGGGTGGCGCAGCGGTTTGGCACCTGCCTTTGGCCCAGGGCGCGATCCTGGAGACCGGGATTGAATCCCACGTCGGGCTCCTGCTGCATGGAGCCTGCTTCTCCCTCTGCCTATGTCTCTCTCTCTCTCTCTCTCTCTCTCTCTCTCTGTGTGTGTGTGTGTGTGACTATCATAAATAAATAAATAATTAAAAAAAAAAGATAGATAGATAGAAAAGGGCTTGCTCAAGGTCACATGGCAAGGTGGCAGCTAGCCCTTAGCCTCCCCCCTCTTGGGGACCCCACTCCACCCTGTCACCCCCGCTGCTCCTTCCCCGAGCCTGACATGTGCCATCTCAGCCGCGGCTACTGCTGGGCAGGCACGGGCTTGTATCTATATCATGGGAAAGAGATCAGTCAGCATCACTTTTCGCATTTTTTTTGGACCTGTCACCTTAGCACCAAAAGATAATTTCACAAACCCTTGGGGAAGAGGGCACAATGGCGGTTTAAAACGCCACTCGCTCATGCTTATTTGCCGTGATTCGTGAACACTCACCTTCCTCATTAACTAAAGAATAATGCTTCAATGACACCACCCCAAGTCCTAGGTTCCCCAGGAAGGGAGTTAAAGGTGAACAATGAGGGGAAGCCATGAGCATTCCCCTCGCCCACGTCTCTTTCTGCCTTAATGACCCCAGTCCCCCAGCATTGCAACCCAGCAGTGAACAATGCCAGAAACTAGCTGAGGGTCCAGCAGGATAGCCAAGGCCTATGGCCACCAGCAAAAGACCCAGTGGGCCACCAGAGCCCATAGAACTTCTCTCTTCTCCAGGCACCATGATACTTAGAAGGGGTATTGAAACTACTTGATCTCCAAACTGGCCTTATGAGTCACCCAGAAGCAGTTATCTTCCTCCTGATGCTTGGCTGGGTCTCCTCACAGGCCCACTGCTAATCTTCCCGGAGCCACATTTACCTCCTCTCTCTATCCACCTACCACTTGCCACGGCTCTCTGGTCCTTCTCAGCCCACCTGTGTTATCACCTCCTTGGGGCCAAATTCACACCTGGAAAGGAGAGGCAGGCCCTTTTGAGGAGTTTGATGTTGTGCTGCCCTTGGGCCTGCATTAGCAGACGTGCTGACTTGTTTTGGAAACTCAGCCTGAACTCCAGGAGCCTCCAGCCCAGGCTCTCTCCAGCCTGCCATCCATCCATTCCACAGAGCTGAGCTAAGCCTCCTGCCCCAAGGAAGATGTCCACTCACACCAATCATTCCTCAGAGGCAGATTCACCTTGAGCAATAAAGTTCTCACTTTGGCATCTTTTGGACGTTCACACCTACAGGAAGAGCTATTACTTGGGCTCCCTCTAACATTCTGACCGGTTCGGCTGGGTCCCATGAAACTCTGGTGTTTGTTTCACTCACATGCCTGCCAGCTCATTGTTTTTATCTCTTTGCCAACTTCACCCCCCATGCCTCAGCCAACGCCACCTGAGGGCTGCTCTCACCAAGGAGAAGCAAGATGATGTCTAAGGTGAGCAACAGGTAAGAAAGGTAATAAAGCCCACGCCTTCAGGAAGCTGAAAGACTGCTTAAGCCAAGAGCCCACCAGGCTTGTCTTAGAAACATCCATATTCATCTGCCACAATGAGGAAGCCAGTACCCACCAGCTGTGCCCAGAGAATTCTTCTTGAAGACGTCCATTATGGGGGCATCTGGGTGGCTCAGTTGGTTAAACATCTGACTTCAGCTCAGGTCATGATCTCAGGGTCCCAGAATTAAGCCTCGCATGGAGCTAGCTCTGAGCATGGAGTGGGGAGTCTGCTTCTCCCTATCTCCCTCTACCCCTTCATTCCCCCACAATCCCAAGGCCAAAATCAAGATTCTGGCTTCACTGAGCCCTTATCTGGAGACTCTAGAAAAGAATCCACTTCCATGCTCATGCAGGGTGTTGCAGAATCCAGTTCCATGTGGGCTTAAGGCAGAGGTTCCTGTTCTTTGCTGGCTCTTGGGCAGGGGTTGCTCTCTGATTCGTGCACACAGCCCGCTCTATCTTCAAAGCCAGGCATGGCTGCCTCTGGGGCTCCAAACCTCTCTGACTTTTCCTTCTACAACCAGCCAGAGAGAGCCCCTTATGCTACGGGCTCATGTGAAGTAGATCAAGCCCACCTCAGTAACCTCCCTATCTTCAAGTCTGCCGTGCCATATACTACAGGATAATCGCAAGAGTGATTTCTCATCATATTCAAAGGGTCTGGAGATTCCAGAGGGCTATCTCTGAAATTCTGTCCACCACAGGCCCAGGCCCATATCTAGCATCTGTTCTAACCAGTCAAGGCTCCGCCTATGAGGGTGAAGAGCAGCAACTGCATAACTGAATGTGTGTGTGTGTGTGTGTGTGTGTGTGTGTCTCCACACAACTGTCTTTCTTTCTCTCTCAAGATTATCTGAAGCCCCACATGTGTAACAGTAATAAAAGAAATCACCATAAGCTTTATCCAAAGTATAGAACCAGGGGGTGTCCTGTCTGGAAAGGATTTTAAACACTACCCACCCCAGTCCTGTCACTAAGGTAGCCTCTGCTAAAATACCTCCACTGATAAACAGCTCATTACATTTCTGAACAAGACATCAGCCATCAATCATTTATTCAAGAAACATTTACCAAGCACATGCTCTGGGCCAGGCCAGTGCTAAGCACGCAAACAAGGTGAACAAAACATGATCTGTTGTCACTGTTAGAAAGCACTTCCTTATGATGGGCCAAGATCTGTCTGTCCACAGTCCCATCTGTTATACCTCGTGCTAGCCCTTGGGGCACCAGGGTAAGCCAGTTCTCTCTGCCACAGCTGGCAGGCCCCCTCCTCCCCCACCCACATATCCACCTGGCAGAAACTCACTCCTGCCAAAGAGCTGGCAGGGTGTGGGGCTGTGAGGACACCAGCTCCAGGCCAAGCCTGAGGGCCCAAGGGGCCAGGAGCAGCTTTGTCCTCTCTGAAATGGATGGTCCTTCTGGGTCACAGAGACCTTCTTGCCCAAACAGGCCCTCAACACAAGGACATGAACTGATCACAAGGGTTGTTATTACAGTACCTCTCAGCACCTGTCTGGTACCCCTCCTGCCCCAGCTCTATAGCCCTTGGCTGTCCCTGCCATTCACTGTGTCCCCATCCTTACCCTGTCCCACTCCCCACTCCTCCTCAGCTCCTGGGAACCCCAAAGCCTTCCTGTAATAGCATTTGATTCACATGCTAAACCCAAGTTAAGACCTCAAGAGGTCCTCCTCAATCTTCTGGACAACAGCTACCATCTTCCCAGGGACCTTCTGAAGCCCACTGCCTGTGTAGTCTGTCCAGAAGACTTCAAGGCAAGGAAAGTCGCCAGAGCAAACTTTTCACCCCAAAGACTCTCAATGGGGTACAGTGAGTCAGGGGGCCACATGCAGACCTCACTTTATTCAATAAAGTATCAAATGCCAGGTCCCAGGAGTAGACAGATAGAAAATATACCCCAGATTCCAGGGGCTGACTAATGATGGCATAGATGGCCAGACAATTCAGCAGACTGTCATCACAGTGTGGTTGGCATGTGAGATGCTCTGGATATTTGGGGACCCTCGAGGAGACACCTAATCAGATGGGCGTGGGAGCAGTGAAGCAGCATGGTCAGAGAAGCCTCACTGCATCATTCCCAAAAGGAGAGGGGAACACTCCAGAATGGGCAGGCTTGTTTGAACCCTTCCCATACATACACACATACTCAGACCATTCTGGTAGCTTCTTCCCCTCCAAATGAGAATGACCACTTTAAAGATTTGGGGCAAGAGTGACAAATCTTCACAGCATGGAGATTTATTAACAGTTTGAATCTGAATGCCATTAGGTGGGGTAGGCATTCCCTACTTTCAGAGGTTTATCTATCCCCATTGCTTCCACCATCTGCACTGATTCATATGGAAGTGGAGACCTATGGTCTAAAAATGGGAGCAGTGGGACACCTGGGTGGCTCATTTGATTAAGCATCTGCCTTCAGTTCAGGTCATGATCTCAGGGTCCTGGGATAGAGTGGTGCATCAGGCTCCCTGCTGAGTGGGGCATCTGCTTCTCCCTCTCCTTTTGCCCCCCCACTCATGCTCATGCACACTCTCTCTCTCAGATAAATAAATAAAATCTTTAAAAAATAAAATAAATTAAAAAGGGGAGCCATGATTGAGACTCGAGGTCCCAGCCTATCCAGAAAGGAGAACACAGATACAGCTGACTCTGGTGCATGCTCATGATGAGCAGGCTCTACAAGAAGGGATGGCAGGGCCTTGGGTCCCACAGAGAGCACTTACTCTGTGTGTGCACCAAGTGACCAGCGGCCTGCCCAGGTGGGCATAGCTTTGATTTGCACACTTGAAGCCTATCAGGTGTAAAGACTCAACCTCCACCCGTCTCTCCCTTCACTTCCCTCTGATAACTTGCCCTTGCCTGTCACTGTTCCCCTTTGTGCCCTCCTGACTAAATGTGGGTCTCCATTGCCTGCCAGCAACCTTCCTCCCTCTCCCCAGTCCTTCCCAGATACCTTTCCTCCCAAAAGACCCCAGAGGTCAAAACAAAACACAATCATTACTATCTTGTAAATTTAGCTCTACTACTCTCTATGCCTAACTTTAAAAGCAGATGAATCAAACTGTTTTATTTTTTTTAATTTTTTTTTAATTTATGATAGTCACAGAGAGAGAGAGAGAGAGAGGCAGAGACACAGGCAGAGGGAAAAGCAGGCTCCATGCACCGGGAGCCTGATGTGGGATTCGATCCTGGGTCTCCAGGATCGCGCCCTGGGCCAAAGGCAGGCGCCAAACCGCTGCGCCACCCAGGGATCCCAATCAAACTGTTTTAAATGAAGCTTCTCGGGGCATCTGGGTGTCTCAGTCAATAAGCACTGGCCTCTTGATTTCAGCTCAGGTCATGATCTCAGAGTCCTGGGATTCAGTCCTGTGTTGAGATTCATGCTGAGTGTGGAGCCTACTTGAGATTCTCTCTTTCTCTCTCTCTCTCTCACACACACACACACAAATAAATAAAATCTTTTTTGTTAATTTTTTAAAAAAATAAATGAAGTTCCTTTGATAATTGTCCTGAATTTAAAAAGTTACCTAACCCTGATTTAAGAAATGTCATTAAATAAAATGATTTGATAACACCGTGGCTGTACTATGTGCAATTCCTAAGAAATATCCATTTATCTCTTTTACTTGGGAAAGTAGATAATTCTAGAAAGTTCTAGATAGTTTCTAGTTTCTAGATAGTTCTAGAAAGCTACATTTTTTCAGACAAAATCTGTCCCCCTTCTGCCCTGAAAAGAAAAGAAAAAAACTATGGTGTGGCTTTTTTAATGAAATTCATAATTCCTCTATCTTAATCAGAGCGTGCTGAACATAATTTAAAGTTCTCTCAATGACTCATAGTCATCGTTGTGTTACCCAATCATGAGCTTAGAGGCATTTTGTCCCAAGATTGCTGTGTTTCGAGTTCTTGGGTCTGGTCTGCTTTTCATGACTTCCTCTTTCACTGTTGACTGTCAAATAATAATGATGACAAAAACAAGAACACTAATGACGTTCCAAGCATTGTCCTAAGTAGTCATGCTTATTAGCTCACTTAATTCTTGCAAGGTAGGTGCTTTTATTATCGTCACTGTGCAGATCAGGAAATAGGCCCCTACAGTTAAGAGCCTCACCTGAGGCCACTCAGTAGTAAGAGACAGGCTGTCATCTGAACCCAGTGGCCTGTCTGCCACACCTGAGCTCACAATTACCACACACCACTCATGGAAATCCCTCTCCCCACTTCTAATCTCCTTCCTTAAATCTGTCGCATGATAAGAAACAAGACAACAAAGGCTATTAGAGCCGTGTGAAGAATAAATAGGAGATGGGATGGGAGTACTGGGGAGATGATGGCTGAAAACTATAGGGGGTCTCTTTCGGGGATGATAAAAATGCTCTAAAATTGATTGTGGTGATGTGAGCATAACTCTGAAAATATAATAAAACTACTAAACTCACACATTAAATGGGTGGACTGTATGGTGTGGTATGTGAATTATATCTCAATAAAGCTGCTTAAAAAGAAGTAGAACTGAGGAGTGCTGATGCACATTTTGGTTGCACATTCTTCAAGTTGCCATCAATGTTGCCCTCAGTTGCAACTTTGTGCTTTCGTAGAGTAGGTGAGCTCCAGGATAGGTAGGATGATAAAATTCGAAGTGAACAAAGGATAGCTTCTTGGTACCTCTCACTTCTCCTGTCTGCTTTTTCTCTGCCCCCTAACTTTGATTCCATAGATCGTCCGTCCCATCATCTCACCTTGACCCACCCCCAGGTTCCAACAAAGACCTGGCCAATGTCATCTTCCTAAGGCAGCAAGGCCCTGTAGCAAGGTGTCCCTGCTAGTCTTGTCATTCGGCCTATAGCCTACAGAGTGTAGCCCAGAACACTGGCTCCCTGGAGTCAGCCCCCAGCCTAGAAAGGTCATGTCTGAACCCAGCTCAGCTTTTCCATCCTGGAAAACCAGCATCTATGTCTTAGGTGCTCATCTTTCTTATTCACGATCCAGCCTTTCTTCTTTTTATAAGAAGCTGTTTTCCTTCCTAGTTTTAGTTTGTGCCTTTCCACTAGACCTACATCATCCTTTTCTTTTTTCTTTTCTTTTTTTAAATAAGAGAGAAAAAGGCAGTGGTGGTAAAGAGAGGCCTTCTCTAAGCACCAGGAATATTCAGGCTTGTCAGAGGAGCCAGGATGAGGAAAGGCTTTTTACAAACTGGATGCCCTTTCTCATGTCGTGGTTTGAAACACAGACCCACAGACTCCGGGTATCCGGAGATGTGCTGTTGGCTCCAGGCCTGTGGACTCCTTGCAGGACGGCTCCACATGACCATTTATATTCCAGAATGCCAGGAAGGAACCAGAAACAAAGAGGAAGCTGGGGAGAGGGTTCCTCCAGGGACTGTTCACATCTGAACATTTGCATAATGGTGGCTCTATGAGGCAGAGAAGCTGAAAGACAAATTAGGGATGAATAGCTCTGGAGAACACTGGGACTTCCGACAGGTAGTCCAGGGACCAGTCTGTCCTTGGCAGAAAAGAAACCAGTGGGCAGAGAGGAGCTTTGGCCCAGCTTCCCTTTATTTCATTCAGAAGGCTGGTAATTACATGGTAATTACACCCTGGGGAGCAGCACCCAGCATCATTCCAGCACGTACAGGTGGAATCAAAAACTCCACCCCTGGAGATGGAAGAGCCTCATGACCAAAGTGTGTGGTTCTGGATTCAAAAGACCTGGGTTCGGGGTGCCACGGTGGCTCAGCGGTTGAGCATCTGCCTTTGACTCAGAGCGTGATCCCAGGATCTGGGATCGAGTCCTGCATCAGGCTCCCTGCGAGGAGCCTGCTTCTCCCCCTGCCTATGTCTCTGCCTCTCTCTGTATGTCTCTCATGAATAAATAAATCAATCTTAAAAAAAAAAAAGTCCTGGGTTCTAGTCCCTGCTCCATCACTTCCTCACTATGCCTCCTGGTGCAAGTTAACTAAACCTCTCTGAGCCTTTGTTTCCTAATCTGCAAAATGAAAGTCCAGAAGATTATCCAACTAATAAGCCTGACGTGGAGAGTAAAGAACAAAGCAAGCCATGTGGCCGACACCGAGCCCACAGCGGGCAGGGAGGTGGGCAAACAGGGCACAGTGACAGGGGGCTTACTGCGACCCAGGCACCGTTCTAAGCCCTTCCCAGGTCGATTCCCTCATTCCTCACTACACCCCGCCAAAGTAGCTACTCTCACCATCCCCACTTCATAGGTGAGGAAGAGCCTGGGGCACGGAGAGGTTTCCTAATTTTCCAAGGTCATAGAACATACTAGTGAGGGACAGAACAAAGCAGTCCAGAGAGCTGTAACCACCCTGACATAGTATCTGCGGTGGCAGTGAGGAAACAGGACATCTTTCCTCTGCCACACATCCACTGCTCACCACCACAGGCTAAGTCCTGGGGATACAGTAGGAGCCAGATGCAGATCTCCAGGGGCTTCCATCCAAGGGGCAGATAAATGCAAGCCGAGACCACCGCATCCTAGTAAGTAGGGACAGGACATAATTTCCGAAGAGAGGCCTACAGCAGAATTTCTGGAAACCATGGAGTGCCGTTTGGACTACGAGTAAGAAGGTTTCCATCTTGCTGTTAGCCTGGGCTTTCATAAGATAACACCTTCTTTTTGGAGCTCTCAGTCCAGTGTCACCCTGTCATGGAAAGTGGCCTCAGAACCCACTATTCCTAATAACAAAAAAATCCCAAGATTGCTTCTCTTCTCATTATTAGGGTGTAAAATGCTTGATTCATAAGACACAGAGGGTCCTGCACACCATTCAGTTCATAAGGCCAGCCCCCTATTAAGCCACTGCAGGGTGGATGAGGGTCTCTGCAGTCCTGCTCCTGACCCTCCAGGGATGAACTCACAGCTGGGCCTCCAGCCACTGCCCCCCACCTAACTTAACACAGGCTGGTACAGTAGACTGCGGGCACAAACCACCCCCTCACTGCATGGGCTCAGAGCCCCTCAGGGGAAGGAAAGCTCTTCTCTTATGGATGGTAAAGCTCTGTTCTTGCCTTTACACCAGTGCTCGACTTTTTACTTCTTTCCCAAAAAGTTAAGGAAATACTGAAATTCTAGACTACCAAGAAAGCAAAGGGCTTGCCTTTAAAAAAAAAAAAAAAGGAGAGATCTCAGGAAGGATCTGATTAATGACTGGGTCGCAGACAAGGCCCATGTTATACTACGTTTGTTAGCTCTGAGGTCTACAGCATGCTGGCTGGGCAGGCACCCAGCTAAAGCCCCACTAGACACTTTCTCAAAGCTCTTTTCTTCTTTAATTCCACTCTCCTGGGTGAGATAACCTGAAAGGATGACTTCACATTGTACTTGGATTAAGATCCGAGCTTCTCATCGGGGAACCCAAGGCCAGCCTGACCTGAGCCCTGACTACCCTCCAGGCTGAGGGTTATCTCTCTCTCTCTCTCTCTCTCTCTCTCTCTTTCTCTTTCTCTCTCTCCTCTCACTCCCCATCAACTCCTTATTCATCTGCTTCATAGCATCCATGCTAGGCCTGTTTGTCCTCAGATCCACTCCTCATCCTCCCGTGTTTCCAGCTTTATGGCAGCTGGCTTCTGGCTAGGTTTGGCCAATGGCAACCACTGGAAGAAACTGGAAGGTGCCAGGAGGAATAAAGCCAGGTATCTCCTGCTTCCATTTCTGCTTGGAAGCATCTCATGCATTGGAAGCATCTCTGCAGCTGTGGCCCCCTGCTACTTGGCGCATTTTCCATTGAAAAGGCCACCACAGTTCCAACTTCTTCACCCTGGGCTCCAGCGACACCATCTCTTCCCATCATCCCTCCAGCCAGAGAAGTAGCTACTTCCTACTGCCACTAGTCTCTGGCCCACCTCCCTGCCCTCTGCTTATCTTCTCAGTTTCCTACCACCTCAGTAACCATTCCCGGTATTAACATCTGATATCCAGTAATTGTGCGGTTTCTGTTTTTCTGGTTAGACCCTCACTGATAGAGCACTTATCATAACTTGCCATGTTTTATTTAATCTCTCCCATTACTTAATTATTGTCTGGACCAGCTAACCGTAAGCTATCCGGGGCAGGGACTGTATTGATCTTGCTTATTAGTGAATCCTCAGTGCCCGGTACAGCACCTGGCAAACTTATTTAATAATGCCAAGCACTTGTCAAGTGACGAGAAGAAGTAAAATTGATGCTTCCCACAAAATCCTCAAACTTCCGAAAAGAACACGGAAATATCATTTGCAAACAGTATGTCTTCATGCACACGATTTGTTACTCAAACACCAGCAGAGAAAAAGTGGGTGTTGATCCTTCAACCCAATGCAGGCCCTGAAACGTCCTTCAGGAAGTAAGTGGTGAACTAAATGGTCTCAGTTAAGAAATAAACTCAGCTCCCAGGGACATGCCAGCTTATCTCAGGACACACACACCCTCTGGCCTCCCTGGGCCTGTGCACACATGAACTGGGTCATGGGGACAAACCTTTTCGCCGTCTCCACAGACTTCTGCTCCGCCAACTCCTTCTGCAGCTCCCTCTCCTTGGCCTCCTTCTGCCCAATGGGGCAGTCCTCAGGGACGGTGAAGAGAGACAGGGCATCTTTGCTGTCCTCTTCACGGAGCACTTTGGCAAACACCTTCTCTGCCAGCAGCCGGACTTGCTCATCCACCTCAGAGATGTTCAGCTTGGGAAACTGGCGCGGCATCTCGGCTAGCAGAGAAAGAGTGAGCGTTAGCCTTTCTGAATTCCTGGACGGCCTGAGTCAGCGGGGTCGGGGGCCAGAAGGTCCTAACACAAGGGCCTGGCCTGGCCTGGAGGTCAGCTGTCTTACTCAGACCAAACTCAGCATGCCAATTTTAAAAACAAGCTCCGTGGGGCCCCTGGATGGTTCAGTAGGTTAAGTGTCCAACTCTTGATTTTGACTCAGGTCATAGTCTCACGGTCATGGGATCAAGCCCCGTGTTTGGCTCCGCACTTAGCACAGAGTCTGCTTAAGACTCTTTCCCTCACCCTCTGCCCCACCCGCACTCTCTATTGCTCTCAAATAACTCAATAAATCTTTAACAAAAAACTAACTCCCTAAGTCATTGGGTGTGAAGAGTGTAGCGCCACTCACATTTCATGAGAAAGTAAATGTTCAGAAGTCCAAGAATGGACTGTCTAACTACGTGTGCTTCTGTTTTCCTGAACCCAGGGGACCCACAGCACTCCTGGCTTTGTTTCCATGACAGGGAAGGGAGAAGAGAGTTCAGGCCCCCCTCCCCTCCTACAGACTATCCGGAGGCCCTCTGGGTACAGCAATGACCAAACCTCACTCCGCACAGCACAGAGGGGAGTACTAAACCCCAAAGGTACAATGACCTAGCCCAAGGTCCCACAGGATGACCATGGTGCTCTGGGGCATCCAAAGTTTCATTCTCCATCACATAAAACAATTATGTTTTATTGTTCAGAAACAATTATTCTTTCTGAAAAGAAAGAATCTGCCATCGTGGTTCTACCATCTGCCAAACTTTCTGGAACTTGGAACAAGGCACAGCAAATCAAATAACTGCTTAGAGGCAGGGATACTCTTTACCTTTCACAGCCCAACTGAACACTCACTTCCTCAAAGAAGCGTGCCCTAAACACTTTTCTTCATGCTGGCTCCCTCCTATCAATAGCTGGCCTCAACTACCTGGTTGGTTCCCTTCTTTTCTGTCTGTCTGTCTGTCTTTCAACATTTATATAGGATTTATTAAGTATATTCCTTCAAGCCCAGTCTATGTAATAACTTAGTTAATCCTATTATTCACATTTTACAGATGAGAAAGTGAAGGCACAGCGAGTGAACATGGCCAGGTCCCACTTTTATTAAGTGGGCAGAGATTTGTGCTGTTTTCAGCCTTTGGCCTCCTTGCCCCTTTCTTCTCTGAACCTCTCTGCTCAGGGATCTGAACCCAGGCAACCACGTTCCATGTCTGTCTTCTTAACCACTACATCGTGGTGCTTCTCTTTGTCCATTTGGGCACCAGGGCAGGTCTCCTCGCTGTCCCCAGCGTCGCATTTACAGAATGGAGGAATATTGCATCCTGTCAACAAGCCACCTCCCCTAGGAACAGCCCTGGAAGAAGAGTGTCCTATACCTATCACCATAGTTTCTTTGAGGAAGGTTTATTGCTTTTTTAAGATTTTATTTATTTATTCATGAGAGACACAGAGACAGAGGCAGAGACAGAGGCAGAGGGAGAAGCAGGCTCCGTGCAGGGAGCCCGACGTGGGACTCGACCCTGGGACTCAGATGCTCAACCACAGAGCCACCCAGGCGTCCCTTTGAGGACAGTTTAAAGAGAAAGGTGGTTTAGTCAGCCGAGAGAAGATGAAGGTAAGGCAGGGCCCAGAGGCTGTGTGGCCCGGAGAGGAAGCAATTACAGGGCAGGCAGGGCTCACCAGGCAACCTTGTGACAGTCACTCTCTGCGCCTCATAGTTTCTCCTCTGCGAGATGAAGGGAAGAGACTAAGCAGTCTCCAAGGCCTTCTCAGTTCTAAGTGCTGCAATTTCTAGGCACCAGAGAGGTTTCCAGTGCCTGGGGAGGCTTGCTGCTCTGGTCGTCTCTGCGGCCCATAGGCCTGATTCATGACACAGGCAGGCAGGAAGAAAGCCAGCTCCTAACACCTGTCAAAGAACATCTGTGGATCCCTTGACTGTGAAACCAATTTCCTCCTCCTCTCCACCCACAGGGCCATGCCTTTCCTGGGCCTCTCTCCCCTCCAGGGGGTTCAGTGGGAGGGCACCGCTGAGAAGGAAGGAAGTTGGCACACAACTGTTCTGGTCTGTGGCAGTAGAGAGCAAGACAGCAAAGGCCTGGCCTGCACAGAGGAAGAGGACCAGAGCTAACTGCGAAGATGTCCACATCCTGATAGAGCCTACAGAAGGGGAAGCTGGAAGCCCTCAGAACGGGGCTCGGAGGGAAGAGACAGGGAGAGAAATGGAGAAGAAGACAAAGAACTGGATCCAGGAGGAGCTGTTAGGTGAGAACAAAGCTGGACCCCTGACCCCCCAACCCTAAGGCCGCGGGTCAAGTACAGAATTCCAAAACCTCACGGGGCATCTCAGAAATAGACATCAAACAGGGCCCAGGCAAGAGGCAGCGGATACCATAAGGCATACACACCATTTGACAGAGTAAACCCACTTCCAGAAATGGCTTCTAAGAAAAGAATTTGAAGGAAGGAAAAGCGCAAAGATGTTTACCTGCACTATTTTTATGGTTGCTTTAAAATGTCCAAATGAGAGAGAGCACACTCACTTGAAAAAAAAGTTAAGCAACCAAAACTATAATTATGAGGACAGTGTAATCCTCTAAAAAATACTGGGAAATGACAGCAAATGAAAAAATTAATACATAACACTATACCCAATGCTTTGATTACAATAATATGAAAATGTATCCCCTCAAGGATAGGGCTGTAAGGGAGACAGACACTCAAATGACCAGTTGACAGGATTGCCTGTGTATGAGGCAATATCTGATTTTGATCACTGATGCTGTTATAATGTCATTTTTTAAAATATTTATTTATTTTAGAGAGAGAGAGAGAGGAGAGAGAGAGGGCACAAGTAGGGCAAGGGGCAGAGGGAGAGGGAGAAGCAGACTCCCCACTAAGCAGGGAGCCAGATGAGGGGCTCCATCCCAGGGCCCCAGGATCATGACCTGAGTGAAAATCAAGAGTCAGAGGCTTAACTAAGTCACCCAGGGGCCCCAAATGCCGTTATAATGTCATTTTTCACAAGCACAAAGAAGACAGGAAAAAAAAAAATAGACTAAAGAGGTTTTGTTGTTTTTTGTTTTTTTTTTTAAGAAAAGAAAACAAGGGGGAAAAATCAAACTTCTCCAACCCAGGTTTTGGTAATCAGGGTCCTCTCCCAGCTAACCCACATCAGAGACAGGCCACCCAAAGGAATTACGCCACTGAGATCTATATCTGCATTAGCTCTTGCCCTGGACAGAAAATGCCGACCACCACCTTCCTACCCCCTAGCCCTTATCCCTACAAACATATCCAGGCCTGAATCAGCCACAGCCCACCAGGCCTCCTCAGAAATGGGCATGGTGGGGGGGTCCTTTGTGTCTGAGGGCTCTTATATCAGATCCTGCCATGTTTTTCTCTGAAGCCTTTTTACCTTGCGGAAGTCAACTAAACATACTTTTCTGGATGCACCTTTCAACCAAAGATCTTCCTTTTTCCTTAAATAGTTTATATCATCCCGGGTTTCGGCACAAAAACAACAACAACAACAACAACAACAACAAAATAGTTTATATCAGCCTTTTCCAGAATGGTTCTTATGAAAAGTCAATACTTGTTGCTGGTGAAACAGGTATTCTGGTCAATTACCAGGGAGATGCTACATCCCACAGCTCCCCACCCCAGATTCCCAGAGCACATCAAAGACCTGAGGATAGGATCACAGAGTAGCATTTGCCCATATAGATCTTTTTTGTTGCAGACCCATATCAATCTCCTGCAGAATTACTACTAGTGTCTTAAATAAGTGGTGGAGACTTCATTTCATACCTTAGTACGGACCCAGTAACCCAGTCGGTGGGCCTTAGGAGCCTGTTATCCACCTGTTTTCTGGACATCCTTGGCGGACAACTCCCACCTGCCAGCCCCTCCCTCCACAGCTCGTATCTCGTCTGAGACCCAGAGACACCTGGCAGGGCAGGCATGCCCAGGAAAGCCAAACAGAGCGTCAGCTCCAGCTGCCTCTTCAAGCCTGGCTTTCAACCGTCTGTCAACCGTTTGTCAGCTGAAGCCAGCAAGCCTGGGAGGCCTTAACTGTAAATTCAATCAGCTAGGGTTTAGCTTATCTTGCTATTAAAAAACGACACCCTCTGAAGAGCTTGAAGGATTGTCCCAAAGTCAAAAAGCTATAAAATGCCACCGGTGTCAACAAACAGTAACTTTTCATGGCACCCCAGGCCCTCGCAACAGGGAGCACGATACTACTTAAACCCCTTCTCACACCAATGAAGCTGTTTCTTGCTCTTGCCAGACTCCCATTGTCAGAACCCATGACACAGACCTGAGCCTGGTGCTGGAGTCTCCATGGCTGATCCTAAGGATGCCACACCGGCGACGCACTCAGGCCATGGGCCGTGTGCGCCCAGGAGGCTGAGCTGAGTCAGTGTGAGTGCAGCTAGCCGGGTCCTGCCTGCCGCTGCTGGGGTGGGAGGTCTCTGATTTGCATATCTGTGAGCAGCCTTGAGCAAGAGCAGGAAATGTCCGGGCTGGAAACTCTTCCATGAATACGAAATGGAAGTGGAAAATTTCCAAAGGTCCTAAAGGGCCCAGGTAATGCCAACTCTCCACAGCTGCTGTAGCTGAATGCGGTGTCCTCGCCCTGTTCACAGACCTCTCCAAAGCAAGAAACGAAAGCCACTCTCGCCCCAACACAGCAGTACCTTCAGCCTCCCTGACCAAGCACAGAAGGTACGCCACAGCCTCCCTGGAATGACCAGACCCCTGAAAGCCGAGCAGGAACATACCATACCATCACCTTTGCTGCTTCCATTTGAACCCCACCTCAGGCCTGGCCCGGCAACCAGGTTCGTTTTACCAAGGGGATTGTCTACAGTACAACCTGCCCTGCCTTTCCTCAGAAGGCCCCCCAAAGCAACCTCCCTGAAGCCACCCCAGGACTGACAGGGGAAGTGCTGAGCCCAGTTGCCAATAGAGTTCCTCCTTCCCCTCCTCCTCTAAAAAAGCCAAGGACTATTGAACTGCTCCCTCCTTTCCCAGGAAAAGACAGAGACTCAGGGACAAGACTCCTCAGTACAGGAGCAGGCTTAGGATGAAAAGCTGGCATGCCTTGTCCCACTCCTTCCTTTCTTCCCTGGAAGAAGCTGACATCGCAGGTGACTGGACAGCCTGACAGGCTCTCCCAGAATATCAACACATATGCATGCACACACACATACACAACAGAAAAGAAGGATGTCCCTCCTGACCCACCTGAGCCCCCCACCCCCATCCTCCCCCTCTTACTGCCGCTCTGGGTTTCCACGTGGGCCTCCAGCTCTGAGTAGCCTTCTGAGCACTGGCTGAACTCCACCACCCTGCCACCACCACCTCGGCTCCCCTCGGGACAGTGGAGCCACAGAAGCAGCCCTCTGAAAGCAAGGCTCAGAACCAATACAGTGACTTAGACAAATGGTGTGGGTCTGGGAAATAACCGTGAGCAAAATGGCTATTTCTGTGGTGCTGTTGAAATCCTGGGGACAGGAGCCCAGAAAGGATGGGTCAGTTGTTTACCAGGAGGCTAGCTCTAGCCCTTGACTTGGGCCTGAGTCACCTCCTCATGTCCAATCGTGAGATTGTGCCTTCCTGAGCCCACATAATGATTCCTGTGTGTGCAGAGCAGGATTACAGGGTTGACACATGATCCTTGGGCTGCTGCTGGGCTTTAGCTACCCAGAGATTACAACCCACCTGTCCTCACAGCTGTTTCATAAACAGTACAATTGGCAAGCTACAAGCAACCTAGAGGGAGGGTAATATTTATTCATTAAATAATTAAACGAATTTAAAGCATAAGGGGAAAAGGTCCAAGTCCTTAGTACTGTTCTGCCAGAAGGGAGGAGGGGCAAGTGATTCCTTCTGCTGACATGTTCTGGGGAGGGGGAGGTATGATGGGGGCTGCATCCGAGCTCATCCATCTGAGAATCTACCTGGATCCAATTCAGGGAATTCTATTCTGCACCTGTAAGCAGACCATGGATAGCCTCAGTCTAAACAAGCACTTTCCAAAGTATAGTCTGTAGAACATACAAGGTCAGAAGACTTGGAAAATACTGCATACACATAATACTTTATGGAGATTCATGCACAATTTCTAAAGATTTTTTTAAATTTGTTTTTCCATAAGAGACACAGAGAGAGGAGAGAGGCAAAGACATAGGCAGAGGGAGAAGCAGGCTCTCTGCTACGAACCCAATGTGGGACTCGATTCCAAGATCCTGGGATCATGCCCTGAGCCAAAGACAGATGCTCAACCACTGAGCCACCCAGGTGCCCCTTTTAAAAAAAAAATTATTTATTCATGAGAGACACAGAGAGAGAGATAGAGACACAGGCAAAGGAAGAAGCAGGCTCCTCTCAGGGAGCCAATCACATACAATTTCTTTTTTTTTTTTTTAATTTTTTTATTTATTCATGATAGTCACACAGAGAGAGAGAGAGAGGCAGAGACACAGGCAGAGGGAGAAGCAGGCTCCATGCACCGGGAGCCCGACGTGGGATTCGATCCCGGGTCTCCAGGACCGCGCCCTGGGCCAAAGGCAAGCGCCAAACCACTGCGCCACCCAGGGATCCCATCACATACAATTTCTATTAGCAGATTCCAAACACCAGAGAGTCCTTTAGTAAAGAAAGCTATTTGACTCTGTTTAGCCCAACACACTTATTTGACCCTCTGACCACTGCCACCATAGGAAAAAACACCTATTAATATCCGTGGCACAGGCTTTGGAAAATGCCTTTCACCTGAGCCTTTATTTTCCAACATAGAAAATGCTGTCTTCCCAAGGCCCAGGTATGGATGTGAGACCCATTCCATCAGGTCTAGATAGAGATGGGCAGCAGCTCAGCTAAGAAAATATAGGTTGGGACAATGGCCAAGGGTCCTGGTAGAACCAAAGAGATAGAAAAACCTTGGGAACAGTCGGAATTTAGGAGGAGACTGTGACTTTGTCTTGGGAGGGCAAATTCACTCATGACCTAAAATGAGGATAACAGTACCAACCTCATAGGTTGTCATGGCAATTAAATTAGTTGGCATACGAAAATATGCTAGAATAGGCTTAGAATAGGACCTGGCACATAGTATGTGCTTTGTAAGTATTTATCAACATCATTGTCATCACGATATCAGGTACAAGAGAGTCCAACTGGGAAAAGAAGCATGAAGTTTCATCTAGACACTGAATCCTTTTATTCACTATTACTTATTGAGCACCATTATGTGCCAGATACTCACTCAAGCTCCCATTTGGGAGCAATGAGAAGGAAACCATGTTTAAATGTGAAACCAGATCAGGAGAAATGGCCTTCTTCTCTATGATTCATACTTCTTGCTGACTTTACATGGCCAGAGCTCCAGCCACCAGCCCATCTTTCTATGCTCCTTTTATATCAAAGCCCAAAGATAAGGTCTCCTCTCATTGATATGCAGTCAGCACTGAGAAGATCTCGGAGAAGATCACTGAGAAGAAGCGATTAATACATTGGGGGGGTGGGGGGGAGATGACCAGGAAGGCCAATGAGTAGTTTTAGGGGAGAAAAGGTATCTCCCTGCTTAATCCTAAGGCTATATTTTACCTGCCCATGATACTGTCAAGATCTAGGATTGATTTTGAGGCCATCCGAAGAGTGATTCACGGAATGTAAGGACAAGAAAAACAGGCCTCATGTCTCAAAGAACTTTTGCACCTAGCTGAAAGCTCCTCAGTCAGTCCTTATCTAGGATTTCAGAAGGACTAAGAGTGTGCTGAAGGTGGTACTAAGAGGTCCGGGAATCTATCCATGTAAATGCCATGATTCTTAGGGCAGCCCCAGTTCCATCATCTTCACAGCAAGCCAGTCCCTCAGAATTTCACCCAGAGTTGTAGCCAACTCTTCTTACTCCAAACCTGCTGCCAACACTTAGGGAGGCAAGAGCTGACAGGGACTCTGCCTGCCTGGCTCAGTAGCTCAACTACCACTCAGCATTGATGCCCCAGAGCCAGGAGTGGAATTTCTCCCTCGAGGGCTCCAGCCACCATCAGCTTTTCCCTGAAGCTGACCAACCGTTGGCCGCCGCATCAAGACAGATGGCCAACATGGGCTCAGGACCATGCTAAAATTCCTTCCTTCCAGCTTTCACCTGGCTCCTTTCCTAATTTGTCACCCCTCCCCCCCAAGCTTCCAGACACATACAAAGGATCTGACAGTTTGGGAAAATGACACTGTAGTTAGCAAGCCCGTCTTATTCCAGGTCTCTCAGAACTTACCCCAGAGGCCTCTGCCAGCCAAGACGAGCCATTAGGAGCTCCACTGGCAAAGCAGCCACCAGGAAGTTCAAGGGCAGAAAGCAGACTTTCAGAGGCCAGTACACCTCCCATCCTGGGAGAGAGCCAAAGAGGTAAGGATGAAGGCCTCAAATGAGCCCGCGCCCTGTCATTCTGTCCATCTCCCTGCCTTCAGGTGGAACCCCACCCCAGCGGTGGGCATCCGGCCAGCCGCCCAACACCTAGAAACTTGTCCAGGGGCTTGAGTGGCGGCACGTCCCGGGTCCCTTCATTTCTCTAAACCCTGCGAATCCAATGTAGGCCTCCGGGGAGCCGAGATGAGGCTGGCTCACCTGAGGCCCCGGAGCCCAGGCCGCCGCAGAGACGGCGGCAGGGGCAGGGGCAAGGCCCCGGGCAGGGCGGGTCGGGGTCGGGGTCGGGGTCGGGGTCGGCGCCGCCACCAGGGCGGGCCGGGAAACCCGAGGCTCCGACCTCCGGGGGCCGCGGCTCGCGTCAAGGTCAGCAGCGCAGCATCGCGCGCCCGCGGGGGCCGGGGCCGGGGCTGGGGCCGGGGCGGGAGCGGGGGCGGGGGACAGGGCCGGGGCGGGGGCCGGGGCACCGCCGAGGGCCCGGAAGGGGCGGCCCGCGGGGCTGGAGCGCGGGCGGCGCGGGGCAGGGCGCACGGCGAGCGCGGCGGAGGGGCCGCCCGCACCGCAGCCCGCAGCCCGCAGCCCGCAGCCCGCAGCCGGGGAGCCCGGGCCAGGCCGGAGCCCGCGGCGCAGCCCGCGGCGGGGGCGGGGGCGGGGGCGGGGGCGGGGGCCGAGGTCCGCGGGCGCCCGGGCCTGCGCGGCCGGAGCGGAGAGCCACGTCCCCACCGAGGCAGCCGGCCGGCCGCGCGCCCCCAGGCGGGGCCCTACCTGCGCGCGGAGCGGAGAGGACCACGGGCGGCAGAGGGGCGCGGGCCGGGCCGCCGCGCAGTCGACCCGCCCGCCGCCACCTGCGCGCCCGCGCGGCGCTGCCCACCGGGAAGCTGCCGCCCCGCGCCCCGCGCCCCGCGCCCCGCGCCCCGGCCGGAAGCGCGCCCGCCGCAGCCCGGGGCCAGGCTCCACCCGGCTCCTCCGAGCTCGCCTCCGCCGCCGCCCGCCGGGCCCCGAGAGCGCCTCCCGCCGCGACCCGACTGCCCGAGCCCCCCCCCGCGCCAGGACGCCTCCCAAGGTGAGACCCGGGGGCACGGCCCCCCAAACGGCGACTTACTCCCGGCGGCTGAACGGCCCCGCAGGCATCAGCCGGGCGTCAGCCTGGTCCCTCGATCACCTTCCTGCCCCTCCCAGCTCGCGCACACACGCACGTACACACTCACACTCACATAATCCTCCTCCAACCCCCTGCCCTCCAGCTTATACACCAAGCCCCGACTGACCTAGTTGCTCAACCCCCTGGGTGCCTTCTAGCCCCTTACTCGCCTCTGCCCAGCACTCGAACCTGCAGACCACGCCCTCCTTCCTGGGGCGCCTAGAGGACTAAAGTTTCCAGAGTTGGCGCCTGCCGCTTTCCTTCCAAATTTCCTACATACCTTGGTGACTACAGCTCCGCAGCCTCCAGGGCCGGGCTTTTCATCGCGACCTTCCCCCCCAGGTCCCGCCGCAGCCGGTCTCCTCTGTCATTGTGCGGGCCCAACCTCCTGCCTGCTAATGACTTTGAACTTCACCTCCAAGCCAGAATGTCCTAGAGCTGCAGATGGTATATCCAGCTTCCTGGGGTCCATCTCCACTGGAGGTTTGTAGGTCGAATCTCAGACTCCCAATTTCCTCCCAGGAACGTGCCAGAACCTGCTCCTGCTCCTGTGTTTCCAGTCTTAGTGAATGATAGCACCACCTCCCACTCCAGGCCACACTGGGGAGCCATCCTTGACTCTCCCGTCCATCCCTCACGTCCAGTTTGTCATCAAGGGAGGAAATGGAACTAGTCATTAGTGAGCACCCACTGTGACTTCACTGTGCCAAATGCTATCGAGTAATTGCCTCATTTAAGCACCAGGTTTTATTCCTTCTACCTCACAGCCTGGTATTTACAATTTACTTATTTATAAATGATACGCACATGTAATTGTATGAATATATTACATATTACAAAGCATACCTAAAACTGTCAAAGGATGTGGTAAAGATAATACTTCATTTTTAATGACTGGTACAATATGCCTTGTCCTTTTACTTTAAATTTCTTTGCAAAAAATCGGTTTAGGGAGAGCAACAGGATTAAAAATGGTTTTAATATGTCTTAGTTTAATATTTTATGAAACTACAAAGTATGCTTTTAGGTTCAGTTAATGCCAATACTTAGTCCTAATGGCTGTTATTGTCCACCCCTCCCCCAAAAAACGGATATTTCACAAAGATAAATAGACCCAAATTCTATCTTTGACTACACTTAGTAAATCCGAATTCTCTTCTAAATTCTATATACCAATTTTGCAAATGTGAAATTCCACCGGAAAGCTCTTCTTTGTCCATGAAGCCGGCATTTTCATGATGTTTTCCTGTTATTTTTGTGAATATTTTTAACAACAGGATTTTTTTAAACTCTTGAAACACTTCATTTGGAAGATTGTAAAATGGATTTAAAAGTATATTTCTTGGGGGATCCCTGGGTGGCTCAGCAGTTTGGCGCCTGCCTTTGGCCCAGGGCACAATCCTAGAGTCCCGGATGGAGTCCCACATCGGGCTCCCTGCATGGAGCCTGCTTCTCCCTCTGCCTGTGTCTCTGCCTCTCTCTCTCTCTCTCTCATGAATAAATAAATCTTTTTAAAAAGTGTATCTCTTAATTATGAAGACTATAGCTGGCACAGCTTGCTTGCTTGCTTGCTTATTTATTTATTTATTTATTTATTTATTTATTTATTTATTTGAAGTGGGAGCAGAGGGAGAGAGAAACCAAAGCAGGTTTCACAACTCAGATTACAACCCCTAGCTGAAACCAATAGTCGGACTCTTAACCCACTGTGCTACCCAGGTACCCCATTAAGCGACTATATATGTATTTTATTTTTTTTCTTCTCAGATTTTTATTTAAATTCCAGTTAGTTAACATAGAATTCAATGTTGGCTTCAGGAGTAGAATTTAGTGATTCATCACTTACATACAAACATATAACCATACAACTACACATCCCCCAGTAGCAATGTCTATATGGGTGACGACACACTTCCTTTTGGCATTAAAATCACATGATAATGAAAATAGTTCCAAACATCAGTTTTCAAAGTCTTTCTCTATAACATGATTCTTTCAAATCATAATTATATTCAATACAAAAATATAATCTTTATCTGAAAGGATACATTGTGTGTGTACACATGTGTATGCATGCATCTGTGACAATCACAAGCCAGCACATCAGAGATCGGCAAATTTGGATTACTTGGTTCTTTTGTTAAACTCATCTTTAAATTCCACAGATTTTAAGTTCTTTGCCTTGAGATGACCAGTAAACCTTTGAGTAATATAAAGAATTTCATATTCTCATTCCACATTTCATTAAAAAGTATTGTAAAGAGCACCTGAGTGGTTCTGTGGTTGAGTGTTTGCCTTTGGCTCAGGGCATGATCCCGGGGTCTTGGAATCGAGTCCTGAATCGGGCTTCTCACAGGGAGCCTGCTTGTCCCTCTGCCTATGTCTCTGCCTCTCTCTGTGTGTCTCTTATTAATAAATAAGTAAAATCTTTTAAAAACCAAACAAAATAACATTTTTTGTATTGGTAAGATTTTAAGATTTTTTCAAATTAGCCATATTATTGACATCCTATAGTATTTTGTGCCCTTCCAACTTCAACTACAAGAAAGAAATTATAACTTGAGAATGAATGATACAGTTGATAGCCCTCACTACTCGCAACTCCCAGTTTTGTATTCCAGGCAAGGCAGCCATTCTATCCGTGCTTACTTTTACACATAAAAACCACAGCATGTTGGGGTACCTGGATGGCTAAGTCGGTTAAGCATCCAACTCTCGATTTTGGCTCAGGTCATGATCTTCTCAGGGTCCTGGGATGGAGCCCTGCATCCGGCTCTGGGCTCAGTGGGGAGTCTACTTGAGGATTCTCTCCTTCTGCCCCTCCTCTTGCTCATGGTCTCTCTCTCTCAAATAAATAAATAATCTTAAAAAAAAAAAAAAAAAACAACCGCACAGCATGTTATAAGCCATTCACATTGTAAGCATCTTTCCTTTAGTAGAACACAAAAAGTATTTCTTTATGAATGCCATCATTAAAAAGTATGGCAAAGGTGTAAGGGGAAACATGTCAGCAATGTGCACACACATCATGTCTTCTAAACCTTTTCTTCAAATCTTCAACTGTGTTTTCTGTGTGTCATTCAATAGAATGCTTTTTTTTTTTTTTTTTTTTTTTTGGATAGCCATCCCCTCTCTGCACTAATTCCATCACTTTAACAATGGCAAATAGAACAGAGGTTTTTTCCCAATGACACTGACTGACATTTTGCCTTTTACTATTAAGTAAAAGAGATTTTACTCAAAAGAGATTTTTAAACATGTTTATTGCATTTAATAATAGCCCAGAAAAGTACACAACTCGGTACTGCATGACTTGAAATATTGCTTTTCAAAAAATTGTAGAGATTTGTCTTCATGCTCTGGTTGTGTAGAATTCCCATGTCTTGCTGATTATGAATGGCACATTTATATTATTATTAGCTAATACCTTAAGGCCCAATATACTCTCAGGTTAGTTGTTAACTACAGTGATGTAAATCCATATTCCAAGTAGTCTCTTCCATAAATTTGAGCTTTTTTCTGTCTACTTCCTTCTCAGAGATATCATCATAATGGATCTCATATGAGTTGTAGGAAATTGTTAGCTCTGCCATTTTTCTAAGTTTGATTTTGCTTGCACTATTCATATTATTTTAAATCTGTGGGTTTCTTTGCAGGAATCTTTTCAACCTACTTCTCTGTTTTGTGAGAATTAGTTTAGTTAAATGATAATTAGATGATATAATCTATCTTTCTACCACCTGGGATACAAATAATTCATAATACCTTGTGATTCACTTGAAAGCAACCGAACCAGTGAGGGTGCCATAGTCACCCCCTCCCCTGTGGAGTAGAACCCCCTTTTCCCTGAGGACACCTTAGCTATGTTACATGATGTGAACACCTGAAGCAAGGGTTGAATTGGGGTACCTGTGTCAATCCATATAGTAAATATAGGTGAATCTTAATTTCTTTGAGTCTAAAACATAAATATAAATAGAAGTTTTAACTCTTCTTTTACATGCCAGTGGATCATCCTACACACCCACTTTGAAGACCATTGATTTAATCCATCCCTGCCATTGCCTCGGTTCCATGTGAATATCACCTAACTGGTTTCTGCCAGTACAACCTCCTCTCCAATCCCTAGCAGTACCACCAGTCTCTTCTCCATGCTTCTACCACCAGTGGCAGACATCCTGAGTCCTCTCCTCTCTTCTTCCCATGCTCCAGTCCTTCAGACTTGAACACCCTGGAAAGCACTGGGATCAGAGCTGTAGGTTACCTCCAACAGTGCCCTGAGTCCTAATAGCACTGAAAGTTGGTGTTATTCAAGCATTTTTGGCAACCCAGAGGTATTTGGGATCTGTGTTCCACCCTCCACCCCACTAATGCTCTCCTCTGGGTGATTGTCACATAATGTACACCCACATCCAAGATGGGCATGGCAGGCTTCAAATACCCAATTTCTCTCTTTCCTTTTACAGTTTCCTGGGCTACAAGAAACCAAAATCTCCCCCCAGGAGGCAATTAGAAAGGTGCTCTGCTTCTGAGTACTTTAGCAGAGTCTTATCAGATACATCCAGTTTTCAAACCAAAATGCCCTGGGGCCTTCTGTTAATTGAGTGGACTGAAATCATGGCATATGGTCTGACAACAGGCAGAAATAACTATATCAGGAGTATATGGTGGCTGGAAGAAGAATGCCCAAGGCAGTGCTCCTGGCTGTGGGCACAGAAAGTATTGTGGCCACTGCCGACGCTGTAGTATAATGAGAGGACAGCCTTCCCCCCACTTGCTTCTCACTCCAATTTGAGGTTCAAATCCTTCCTCCAGGAATTTAAGTCTCTGGACATCAATCAGCCCTGAGCAAGCTGGAGATGGAGAGAGGGAAGAACAGTCTCCTTATAGTTAACAGCCAGTGCCTTCTTTCTGAAGTGGGTTTCTAGAAAGGAGAGAGTCAAATCTGAGTACTTCAAAAATTAGTGTGAATGAGAGTTGGGCCCTAGACCCAGAGCACATGAACTGGGTTGGAAATGGAGCTATTGTAACATGGAGCAGAGGGAGAGGGGAGAGCTCAGGGGTAGGAGGTGTTGAGTCTTGGGGTAGCTGGAGACCTCGGCCTTAAGAGTCATTCCTGTCAGCACTGCAGTGAAGGAAGGTCAGTGAGTGGGTGTTTGAGGCTTGGGCCCACAGCATATGACCACAGAATGCTCTCTCTCTCTCAATAGTCAGGAGGCTGACACTCCCCAGGACATGCCTGTGTGCTCATATGCACATGATCTCTGTAGTTAAATTGAAGTCTGGCAATTAGCAGTTCCCTTCCCCATCTAAGAATGGCCTATTGTCTCTGTCTTCCATCCAGGACTCTGTACAAGATAATCCTAGGCTATTGTTCCAGCTCACCACTAGCTCACTCCCAAGTCTGTATGTCTTTCATACTCTCCAAAACTCTACCATCAGCCATGACACCATTCTAATGAGACTGTGCAGTTGGACTTCTACAATGAAAGTCACAGCTTCAGGCAGTCTTGCACATTTAACCCATTGTCTGTACTGCCCCAAACTCCCTTCATCTTTTACCTTATAATTTGAAATTCAGATGTCAAATTCTAGCATGATTGTGGCCCTCTAGAATTATTTGGGAGGGGGAAGAGGGTGGTGGGCAGAGTAGACCCTCAGATGAGGCTGTGACCTCTGTCTCCCAGAGATGCAGTCCTCCCCCAATACTCCCCCAAGGTGCATATACATACACATTCCCCTTCGGTGATACTCATTCCCAAGTTCCCTCCTGGCAGCAGCTTTTAGCATTCCCCCATCCAGGCTGTCCTCTTCCCAATCCCTTGTTCAGAACTGCCTGCCCAACCATTCAGTGAGTGATAGGGTCAAAGGCTGAGCCAGGAGCAAGAGTATGTAGCTATCCTATCCTTCAGTGTCTACTTTCTAGTCGAGTGTCAGGCTTCAGACAGTACCATCAACACCCAATCCATCCTCAGCTCAGTGGGTTCTACCAGGAACATCTGGAGGAATGGGAGCAGCTGAAATTGTATCAGAAGGAAAAATAGGAATTTTTCCAGTTCCTGAAATCTTGTTATTTGAATGAGTCTAATGATGATCTCACTAAGGATAAATAATACTTCTGGGTAAGGAAAGAGGACTCTGTATAAGAATTTGATTTGGGGGGGCCCCTTGGTGGTTCAGTTGGTTGAGTGTCTGACTCTTGATTCAGCTCAAGCAATGATCTCAAGGGTCATGAGACTGAGCCCCACATGGGGCTTTGTGTTCAGTGGGAAGTGTGCTTGAGAGTCTCTCCCTCTCCCTCTGGCCCTCCTCCTGCTTGTGCTTTCTCTCTCTCTCTCTCTCTCTCTCTCTCTCTCTTGCTCTCCCTAAAATAAATAAATCTTTAAAACAAAAGAATTTGATTTGGGAAACCAAAAATTAAAAAATTATGATGTTGCATAACATTGTGAACATAATTAATGCCACTGAATTATACATATAAAATGTGCATGTAAAATTATGCACGCTAAAATGGCAAATGTTCTGTTCTACATGTTTTACTACAATAAAAAAATTGAGAAAAAAAATCAAAAACTGAATTTTTAAAAAGCTATTACTTCAGAGCTCCACTGTTTCTTTGCATCATTAAGAAGTGTGAACAGGGCAAATGGCTCTTTATCAGCTATCCAACTATCCACAAACCTTCAGGAAAAGTGGTTTAAAAGGTTCTCTGAGGGAACAAAGAAGGAAGACTCATGTTCCACGCTGAAAGGACACAGGAAAGAAAGGAAGGCAGTTGCCAAAAAAAAGAGGATTAGTGCTTAAAGAGGAAAGAGAACACAAAGGTCACTATGACACAGAAGCTCCTCCCAGGAATCTTCAGAAATCTTGGAGAAAATACAAACCGCTGGGGATCCCTGGGTGGCACAGCGGCTTAGCGACTGCCTTTGGCCCAGGGCGCGATCCTGGAGACCCGGGATCGAGTCCCACGTCGGGCTCCCGGTGCATGGAGCCTGCTTCTCCCTCTGCCTGTGTCTCTGCCTCTCTCTCTCTCTCTCTCTCTCTCTCTCTCTCTCTCTCTGTAACTATCATAAATAAAATAAGTAAATAAAAATTAAAAAAAAAAAAGAAAATACAAACCGCTAACAGCTCATGGTAGGCAGAAATTCTCATTACTCATGATTTTTCTAAAGACTGAGTCTTTGAGAAAGAGAAAGAAATAAACTACTTGGAAGTCACCAGTACCCATCATCTGTCAACTGTTCCCCAAAAGTAAGTCCCAGTCACTGGTCCATCTGCATATTTCATGTCTACATCACATTCTGGGTAATCCTCATTTAAGCCAGATCAATTCCCAGTGATCTATGGCAAAGCTCAGATCCTTTACAAATAAACATAGCCAAAATGTGACTTACCAATCATTTAGTATTCCCAAATGTATTGATTGGCATTAGGTTCAGCTGAAGGTAACCAAGATCTAAAATGAGATAAATAAAAGTTTCTTTCGCTTTCTTTCACTAAATAGTTCAGAGTTGGGAATTATGGACACTTCACAAATCCTCAGACTTCATCCAGCCACCACTCTACCATCCCCTGAGTGTGGCCCTCATCCTTGAGGGAATTAATCCCCCTTCCTTTGCTAAGAGCCTATAGCTAGATCTTCAGCCATTATATATATATATGTATGATAGAGCAAGAAAGAGGAAAGACAGTATGGTAGTTCCATTTTTTGTTTTTTGAGTAATGTCCATACCGTTTTCCATAGCAGTGTGCCAATTTGCATTCCCACTAACAATGCACAAGGGTTTTAATTTCTCCACATCCTCACCAACACTTGTTGTCTTTTGTTTTCTTGAGACTAGCTATCCTAACATATGTAAGGTGATATCTCATTGTGGTTTTGATTTGCATTTCCCTGATGATTAGTGATGTTGAGCATCTTTTTACATACCTGTTGGCCTTTCCTAGGTCTTCTTTAGAGAAATGTCTACTCAAGTCTTTAGCCTTTTTAAAAATCAGGTTATTAGGGGTCTTTTGCTATTGAGTTGTATTACCATATGATCTAACAATACCACTTCTATGTATTTATCCAAAGTAATCAAAATCAGGATCTCAAGAGATAGCAGCATTCCCATGTTCACTGCAACAATATTCACAATAGCCAAGATGTGGATGAAATCTAAATGTCCATCAATGGATGAATGGATGAAGAATATGTGATATACACATACAATGGAATATTATTCAGCCTTTAAAAAGAAGGAAATTTAAAAAAAAATAAAAATAAAAATAAAAAGAAGGAAATTTGCCATATATAACAACATCGGATGAACCTTAAGGACATTGTACTGAGAGAAATAAGACAGTCACAGAAGGAAAAATACTGCATAATTCCACTTATATGAGTTATCTAAAATAGTCAAATTCATAGAAGCAAAAAGGAGAATGGTGGTTGCCAGAAGCTGGGGGAAGGGGGAAATGGGAAGTTGCTAATCAACATATATAAACTTTCAGTTATGCAAGATAGAAGAATTCTAGAAAAGAAGAAGATTTCTAGAGAAGAAGATAGAAGAATTCAGCTGTTCACCATTGTTCCCATATATAACAGTACTGTACACTTAAAAATCAATTAAGGCAGTAAGTCTCATGTTAAGTATACTCAAAAGAAAGAGAAATAGGGAGGGAGGGAGGGCAGGAGGAAGGAAGGGATGAAGAAGGAAAGAAACGGAAGGAAGGAAGAATAAAAGTCAGAGGGCATGTGCCAAACGTCTTTTAATGAAGCCATCATATCACACTTCCACTTAACCTCCCACTGGCCACACGGAGCAGCTCTGTAGCATCACTGACCAATGACACTGGTGTTTTTTCTCTCACATATAACTCTGCTGAGGCATAGCCTTCCTTTCCAAATAGAATTGCCATAGTTTTTCATGATTAACTTGATGATAGCAAGCCTAAAATCTCACATCAAAGAAAGCAGAGAAAAGCACCAACACAGTGCAGTTTAGATCTCCTCACCACCTCAGAACTTCTCCTGGTCACTCTCAGTGTGCCATGATATCTGCATAGTTGGAGTGGCCACTCCAAGATCCAAGACCTCTGACTCAAGTGAAAGCCTTTTGGCAATTTAGGGGGAATCAAAGAAGGTATTTGTCTCTCATGCTAGGAAGGCAGGATTTCACCCAAGTAAAGTCCTGGTGTCAGCAGTTACCATGCTAATGTAGCATACTCCCACTTTATTAGCGTAGTGTCAGAAGAATGTATTTACAGAGAGAAATACAGGCAAAACAGGCCCAGAATACCAGAATTATGTTATGCTTTACCTTCTCTTCTTGGGAAGCGAGTCTTAACTTGGCATGCTTTAAAAATTGTATAGGCAGTCACCTATCAAATAGCTATTGGGCATCTGGCAGGTGTCAGGCACTGGGTGAGCAACAGTGTGATCAGAACATAGCCCTTGGCTTCATGGAGGTTATCAACTAAGGAGCAAGACATGACACTGATCAAATGACCACATGAAAGCATGACTTCCAATAGTGATAGTTCTGTAAAGGAACAGTGCAAGACTTATAACAGGGCATAATGAGAAAACCTGACCTTCTTCTAGGTATGAGGAAGGAGAAGAAGGTTCCAGACATTGGAAACAGGATGTGAAAAGGCCGTGGGAGAATTTAGGGGAACAATACCTCAGCCATTTCCCTCCACTTTATTTCTGTTGTGTATTCATGATTGCTTATTCTAAGTTTACACAATAAAAATTCAGTTTCCAATGTCTATAAATTCTTTAGTTTACTGAAGGAAGTACCACATGGCCTGAGTAAATAAAACCAGATTTAGTGCTCCAGGGTGGTGGGTTTTTTTTTGTTGTTGTTGTTGTTGTTGTTGTTGTTGTTTTTAATTAACTTTTCTAAATCCTGTCACTTTTCCAACACTTATTAAATTTATAACAAAGCTATTTTAAATAAAAATTAAAAAAAACAAAGCTATTTTAAAATTCCTAATGCCTTCCTCCCCAACCTCTTGTTGTGTTTTCTGAATATTTCCAGTACTGTCTCAAACATTCCTTCCATGAGAATATATTCTGAAAGTCAGTGGAGAAGAATGCCCTCCCTGTGCTGTTTTGTAAGCATCTTCATTTCTTCTGCCAAATTTTTAGAGGAACCCACTAGTGCCAAACTCTGCAGCAACTCCAGTGCCAGGTACCACCCATCCCATCCTACTCCTTCCTCATGGGCTCTGACTTTAATCACCCATCCAACCTGAATCCATCCTTCTGCTCAGCTCTTCTCCTGAGAGCAAGTGGAATAAGATCTGGGTGATTCATGGTCCTGGGCTATTGTCTTACTTTATTAGCCTTTCTGTCTCCTACTAGCATCACCCTACCCTGCTTCGAATTGGATCTATCTAATCTCTACCTATCCCAACATGTCAGGTCTAAATGCATTGCCAAATTCCATTCCTACCAAGGACCTCTGAAGTATGACAATGAAATCACAGTCTCTATCCTTACCTGTTGTGTCTTCCTCACACATCTCCCCTGCAGGAGTCCACCATTTAAACCTCATCCTCATCCTCTGTCTCCCAGAGCTGCCTGATGAGAGCCAGAGTCCCAGGGGGCCTTCCCAGAGCCATCAACAGAATAGCACTGTATCAGTAGTGTCTTAGTAGCAAATGGATGGTACATTCATGTTGGAATAATTGATTTAACAGATAATTTAATAGAAGGACTATTTACAAAGATGTGGGAAGGGTGTAGGAAACCATGAGGATTTGTACAACACTCAAGAGCTAGCAACATCAGGGTGTTACCTTCCCGGGCCTGAAAGGGCAAGTCTGAGGAGGCAGCAGCACTAATTACCTGGCAGACTTCCAATAAAGGCAGACTCCAAGCCAGGTCTTCTTCTTCACAGCATTACTATGTATACACACCCCTCAGTAAGCCCCTATGTAGGGGTTAGTCTTCTGCATAGGGCTTTCCTGTCTCTAACCTGGCCTGTGGGCCTTCCTATGAACCTGAAGGCTGCAGGCACCTGGCTGAGCCTACCTGCTCCCCCCACACCCCACCCTGGCCCAGGTTCTCTCCTCCTTAGCTGAGGATCTGGGAAGAGTGCTGAGTTACTACTTTGGCCCTCTGATCTCCCTTGCCTTTTGGTTAGCTGGTGATTGGTTCTCAATCAGACTGAACATTGAAGTCATGGCCAGTTCTTTTCTTTTAAATATTTTATTTATTTGAGAGAGAGAGAACACAAGTGGTGGGCAGGGAGGGGCAAAGGGAGAGGGAAAAGCAGACTCCCAAAGCAGACTCTCCCACTGAGCAGGAAGCCCGATGCAGGGCTTGATCCCAGAACTCTGGGATCATGATCTGAGTTAAAGGCAGACACTTAACCAACTGAGACACTCAGGTGCCTCTATCATGACCAGTTCTCATGGCAACTCTTCAGACTCTCCTTTTCCAGACATAGTTTGGTTCAGCTGACAGTTCAGGCAACTGTGTGCAACCTGTTTCCTAGGGTTATCCATCAAGAAGGTGGAGGGTCTTGGGCAGCCCCGGGTGGCTCAGCAGTTCAGCGCCGCCTTCAGCCCAGGGCGTGATCCTAGAGTCCCAGGATAGAGTCCCACGTCGGGCTCCCTGCATGGAGCCTGCTTCTCCCTCTGCCTGTGTCTCTGCCTCTCTCTCTCTCTCTCTCTCTCTCTCTCTCTCTCTCTCTCTCTGTCTCTGTGTATGTGTGTGTGTGTGTGTGTGTATCTCATGAATAAATAAATAAAATCTTAAAAAAAAAAAAGAAGAAGAAGTTGGAGGTTCTTTCTAACATCCCTTCCCTCCTCTGTGGGTCACTATTGTGGAAAACACAAAGGAAGGAGTTTTGATACTCCCAGAGAAACTTCAGTGAAATCACCCTGCTTTTATTCACTTGACATTATAGCGTCTCCCTCTGAGGCAGGGCCAGGGCAATGCGAACAACATTCACAAGCTGGACCCTTTCCCAAGGGTCCCCTGATCCTTCTGACAACAGAGTACTGCCTGCCGCCTCCCCACAACTGCTCCAGACATACACAGATGCATCTGAATCAGGCAGTCCTGGTTCTCAGAACACCAGGCTGTCCCACAAGGACCATGGCTCTGTTATAGTTTGGTAAGGGACAGCTTTGTCCAAGCAATTACTCCACAGACTCTTTTGTTTGTTTGTTTGTTTTTTTAGAGAGAGACAGAGACAGAGACAGAGAGAGCATGCACGTGTGCACGCTACTGATTGGGAGGGAGGGGCAGAGAGAGAAGGAGAGAGAGAATCTGGAGCAGACTCTGTGCTGGCACAGAGCCCCATGCAGGGCTCAATCTCCCAACTGTGAGATCAAGACCTGAGCTGAAACCAAGGGTCATAGGCTTAAGTGACTGAGCCACCCAGGCACCCCCTTCCACAGACTTTCTGAATATTCTTTCTGTTCAGTTGTCAGTGCCAAAGTCATGTGGCCAGATTTATTCAATGCTCTCTGTGCAGTGGTTGGGATTTCAGAAAGTTGCTCATCCTTCTTGTACCCCTTAGGACTGTTCATTGGGTTTTTTTAAATAGTAAAAAAAAAAAACAACAACAACACAGGAGCTGATATGAGACAAGTCCTCTTATATCAGCCAACATGGGCTAAGCTATAGCAAGCAATACAAAACAAATAAACGAGATAGAAAACTCAGTAGCCAAATACATCAAAGTTGCTTCTTACTTATATCACAAGCCACTGCAGGTCAGGTAGCTCTTCTGCATGGCTTTCCTCCAAACAATGACTCAGAGATTCATGCAAGTTCCATTCTACATTTCCACCATTAGGAGTCTCTTACTATTTGCTGTGTGGGAGAAGGGAGATGATGTGGCCAATAATACTACTAACACAATGCCTAGAATAAAACATATACCTTTAAATTTATACATTGAAAAATAAGAAAGGTTGATAACCAATGATCTAAGATTCTAACTCAAAAGCCAGAAAAAGAACAGCAAACTAAGCCCAAATAAAGGAGAAGGGAAGCAAAAAAGAACAGAAATCAATGTTTAAAAAAGACACAATAGGGCAGCCCCAGGGGTGCAGCGGTTTGGCGCCACCTGCAGCCTGGGTTGTGATCCTGGAGACCCAGAATCGAGTCCCACATCGGGCTCCCTGCATGGAGCCTGCTTCTGCCTCTGTCTGTGTCTCTGCCTCTCTTTCTCTGTGTCTATGAATAATTAAATAAAATCTTTAAAAAATAAAAATAAAATAAAATAAAATAAAAAAGACACAATAGAGTAAATCAACAAAGCCAAAATCTTAATCTTTAAATAGATTAATATAATTGATAAACCCCTAGAAAGGAGCACCTAGTTGGGGCAGTCGGTTAAGTCCCCCACTCTTGGTTTCAGCTCCAGTCACGATTCCAGGGTTGTGAGATCTAGCCCCATGTCAGGCTCCTCACTCAGCACAGAGTCCTTGAGATTCTTTCCCTCTTCCTCTCCTGCTCCCCCTGCTCCCCCCCCCCACTTACACATGCACATGCTTACAAGCTCTCTCTCTCTCAAATAAATAAATAAATAAAATACATCTTTTTAAAAACCCTAGATAGACAAATCTAGAGAAAGAAAAAGGGGAGTAAGACAACACAAATACCAAAATCAAATATTAAAAATGAGATATCACTGTGGATCTTACATACATTAAAAAGATAATGAGAGGATATCATAAACAACTTTATGTAAATAAGTTGATACTCTGTATGCCTGCATTTATGCCAATAAATTGGAAAATTAAGATGAAATATATGAATTCCCTAGATGATAATTTACCGAAATTACCACAAGAAGAAATTTTAAAATGCCAATATTCTCATATCTATCAAAGAAATTGAATCTGAAATTAAAACTCTTCCCACAAAGAAAACTACAAGTTCAAATGGCTTCACAAAAATATAAATCTAAGTAATACTTATATAAACAAATGCATCCAGAGAATAGAGAAAAAGATATCCAAACTCATTTTTATAAGGCTTGCAAAACTTGATACTTTGATATCAGAAAGACATTATAAGAAAAGAAAATTATTGGCCAATATTGCAGGCTGGGAAATTTAGAGGAGTGTATGGTGAGCCCATTTGGTAAGCAATTAACAGTCTCCACCAAAGTATACTCTTCTGGTCTTTAAACACCTGTTTGGGGACATCTGGGGGGCTCAGCAGTTGAGTCTGCCTTTGGCTCAGGGCGTGATCCCAGGTCCGGGGATCAAGTCCCACATCAGGCTCCCTGCGAGGAGCCTGCTTCTCCCTCCGTCTGGGTCTCTGCCTCTCTCTCTGTCTCAAATAAATAAATGAATAAATAAAATATTTTTCAAAAATAAACACTTGTTTGTTCCTTTCTTCCCACAAGTAAAACATCTTCAACTGGTCCTTGTGGAAAACAATGCAAAGTCCAATCCAAATGCCATTGCGTTTCATAGTCCTCCCCATCAAGAACAGAGGCAACTTCTCTTAAACTAAAGACCTAGGAACTAAAAAGGCAGGTTGTCTGCCTCATACCCATGCTAACCTACAACGAACAATAATGGATCAGAAACAGGATAACTGGGCAGCCCTGGTGGCCCAGCAGTTTAGCGCCGCCTTCAGCCCGGGGTGTGATCCTGGAGACCCGGAATCAAGTCCCATGTTGGGCTCCCTGCGTGGAGCCTGCTTCTCCCTCTGCCTGTGTCTCTGCCTCTCTCTCTCTCTGTGTCTGTCATGAATAAATAAATAAAATCTTAGAAAGAAAGAAAGAAAGAAAGAAAGAAAGAAAGAAAGAAAGAAAGAAAGAAGATAACTTCAATAAACACTCCCATTCAGAAAGGTTGAAGATAGAGGGCACCTGAGTGGCTCAGTCAGTTAAGCATCGGATTCTTGATTTCAGCTCAGGTCATAATGTCAGGGTCATGAGAACGAGCCCCATGATGGGGCTCCCTGCTGGGCATGGGGTCTGAGCCTGCTTCAGATTCTCTTCCTTTCTCACTGCCCCTCTGCAACCCCACCCACCCACCCACACACACACACACACACACACACACACACACACACACACTAGTGCTCTCTCACTCTCTCTCCAAATAAATAAATAAATCTTTTTTAAAAAAAGAAAGGGGAAGACTGAAAGATCCAAGAGAGTCAGTGTTCCACAGATACACTGGTATCACAATGCTAAAATACCAATGGGCAGATATCAAGACTAGCTAGCCTGGGGCAGGGACTCTCTCATCTATTTTCCTTTGTGATCTTGGCATCAAGTTCTGAAGGGCTTCTTCCTGGACCCTTATTCTCCTTGGCTACATCTAAAGAGAGAGCTGGGGAGAATGCTCTCCCTAGGGACAGTGCAACTTCCTGCCAGAAGTTGTCTTAAGGCTTAACTAACGAATTTGGGCTTTTTACACAAACTTGTGGTTTCTTTGACAAAACAGTTTCCTCAAAAACTTCTTAAGTTTCTCATCTATCGGCATCCAGACTGTTCCATTTGCCAATACCCATACTCAATGTTCTTTTGTAAGACATAGTCTCCAAATTTGCTTTATTCTTTTGCCTTCTTGCCCCCAGGCTCTCTCTTTCAACGTGATAGTGATTTCCGTGAAGCTAGCTGAATACACATTTAATCAGAGATTTTCCATGATTCACTTTAATCAACTAAAACATCTTCTTGGGCCTTTGTCATGCAAAGCCTTTTAAATTTCCATCTCTTACTATTTGGGAACTAGAAGCAGTCAGCTTTTCTAAGTCAACTGGCCTCAATATCCTGGACTTTGTCTATATCATTTAATTTCTGCTGACAAAACAGCCAAACATATTCTTTTTTCATTTTAAATTGAGATATACTTCACATACCATAATGTTTCCCCATTTAGAATGTACAATTCAGTGGTTTTTAGTATATTCACAGAGTTTTGCAACCATCACCACTATCTAATTTCAGAAAATAAACATAACTGGGGCACTTGGGTGGCTCAATCGGTTAAGTGTCTGCCTTTGGCTCAGGCCATGATCTCATGGTCTTGGGATTAAGCCCTGCTCAATGGAGAGCCTGCTTCTCCCCCTCCCACTGCCCACCCCCCAATTTATGTGCGTACTCTCTCTCTCAAATACATAAATAAAATCTTTTTTTAAAAAAGGATAAAAGAAACAACCATTAGCAGTCACTCCCATTTTTCCTATCCAGCCATCCCCCAGAAATCACTAACCTACTTTCAGCCTCTATAGATTTGCTGATTCTAGACATTTCAGATAAATGGAATCATATAATATGTGGTCTTCTGTGTTTGGTTTCTTTCACTTAACATCATGTTTTCAAAGTTCAACCACATGGAAATGTGAATCCATACTTCATCACTTTTTTCTTTGTGTGTATATGTGCTTTTATTCAAGTATAATTAACACACAGTGTTGTATTAGTTCCAGCTGTACAATATATGATTCACCAATTCTCTGCATTACTCAGTGCTCATCAAGATAAGTGTGTTCTTAATCCTCTTTATCTATTTCACCCATTTCCCTGTCTGCCTCCCTTCTGGCAACCACCAGTTTCTTCTCTGTATTTAAGAGTCTGGGGGTTTTTTTTCTTTTTTTTTTTTTCTTTTTTTGTCTTTCTTTGTTCATTTGTTTTCTAAATGCCACATATGGGTGAAATCATATGATGTTTATCTTTCTCTGACTGACTAATTTCACTCAGCATTACACTTTCTAGGCCCATCCATGTTGTTACATATGGCAAGGTCTCATTTTTTTAATGGCTGAATAATATTCCATTATATATATAAAATCACTTCTTTATCTATTCATCTACAGATAGACACTTGGGTTGCTTCCACATCTTGGCTATTATAAAATAATGCTGCAATAAATATAGGGGTGTATTTTTTTTAAGCTTTTATTTTATTAGGATCCCTGGGTGGCTCAGCGGTTTAGCATGTGCCATCGGCCCAGAGCGTGATCCTGGAGTCCCAGGATCGAGTCCCACATCGGGCTCCCTGCATGGAGCCTGCTTCTCCCTTTGCCTGTGTCTCTGCCTCTGTCTCTCATGAACAAATAAATAAAATCTTTTTTTTTTAAATATTTTATTTATTCATGAGAGTCACAGAGAGAGGCAGAGACATAGAGGGAGAAGCAGGCTCCCTGCAGGAGATTAATGTGGGACTTGATCCCAGGACCCTGGAATCAACCACTGAGCCACGCAGGCATCCCAAACACAGGGTTATATATATCTTTTTGAATTATTTTGTTTTCATTTTGTTTTTAAAATATTAATTACTACTTTATTACTTTTATACCTGAATAATATTCTATTATATAGATATAACATATTTTATCAACCCCTCTGTTTATGGACTTGTGGGTTGTTTACACTTTGGGACTATTCTGAATATTTCTATCATGCACATTTATGTACAAGTTTTTGTGTAGACATATGTTTTCATTTTTCTTGGAGAAATACCTAGAAGTAGAATTGGTGGGTCATAGAGGAACTCTCTGTTTAACATTTGGAAGAACTGGCAAACTGTTTTCCAAAGTAGCCATACTATTTGACATTCTCACCAGCAATATATGAGACTTCCAATGACTCCATGTTCTCACCAGCACTTGTCATTGTTTCTATTTGATTATAGCTAGGTTGGTGGGTGAGAAATTGTATCTCATAGTTTTCATTTGCATTTCCTAATAACTAATGATGTCGAACATCTCTTCATGTGCTTATTGGCCATTCATATATGTTATTTGGAGAAATGTCTATCAGATCCTTGGCCCATTTTTAAATTAGGTTATTTCCCTTTTTATTGTTGAGTTACAATCATTCTTTATATATTCTTGACACTAGACTTTTACATATATATATGATTTGTAAATATTCTCTCCTATTCTTTGGATTTTTTCACATTCTTTAGAGTGCCCATTGAAACATTTCATAGTGTTTAATTTTGATGAAGTCTATTTTTTCTTTTGTTGCTTGTGCTTTTAGTATTATATGTTAGAAACCATTGCCTAATCCAGGGTCATGAAGATTACACCTGTTTTATCTAAAAGTTTTATAGTTTTATCTCTTAAATTTAGGTCTTTGATAAATTTTGAGTTAATTTTTGTGTGAGATTGGGGCCCAATTTCATTCTTTCGCATTTTGTTTTCCCAGCACCATTTGTTGAAGAAACTATTCATTCCTCATTGGAAGGCATTGGCATACTTGTCAAAAATCAATTGATCACAAATGTATGGATTTACTTCCCGACTCCCAATTCTATTCCATTGATCTATGTGTCTATCCTTATGCCACTACTACACTGTCTTAATTATTGTAGTTTTATAGTAAGTATTGAAATCAAGAAATGTGAATCCTCCAAGTTTGTTCTTCTTTCTCAAGATTGCTTTGGCTAACCTGAATCTTGTGCATTTCCATATGATTTTTAGGATCAGTTTACCAATTTCTGAAAAACTCCAGCTGAGATTTTGATAGCAATTACATTGAATCTGTAGATCAGTTTGGAGAGTGCTGTCATCTTAATATTAAGTCTTAAAATTCATGAATACGGAATGTCTTTCCATTTATTTAGGTGTTTAATTTCTTTCAACAATGTTCTGCATTTTTCAGTGTACAAGTATTACACTTCTTTTTGTTAAATTTATCCCTAAATATTTTATTCTTTTTGGTGCTACTACTGTAAATGGAATTCTTTTTTTTTTTTCTCATTTGAGGGAGAGGGAGAGAGGTAATCCTAAGCAGGCTCCATGCCCAGTGCAGAGCCCAAGGCAGGGCTCAATCCCACCACCTTAAGATCATGACCTGAGCTGAAATCAAGAGTTGGATGCTTGAGGCACTTGGGTGGCTCTGTTGATTAAGTGTCTGCCTTTGGCTCATGTCTGTCATGGGATCAAGTCCCACAACAGGCTTTCCACTCCATGAGGGGCCTGCTTCTCCTTCTCCCCTTGTCCCTTCCCCAGCTCATGTTCTTTCTCACAAGCTTTCTCAATACAAACTAATTTTTGCATATCGATCCTATATCCTGCATTCGAGTTTTTTGTGGATTCCTTTGAAGATGTCATCTGCAGAGATCATTTTACCTCTGTTCAAATCTAGATGCTTTTTTTTTCTTGACTAAGTCCTCTGGCTAGGCCCCACAGTACAATGTTGAATAAAAGTTGCAAGAGTGGACATTCTTATTTCATTCTTGATGTTAAGGAAAAAGATTTCAGGCTTTTGCCATTAAGTACAGTATCAGTGTGGAGGTTTTGTAGGTGGTTTTTAGATTACAAAATTCCCTTCTAGTCCTAGTTTGTTGAGCACTTTTTTTTTTAAGATTTTATTTATTTATTCATGAGAGACACAGAGAGAGAGAGAAAGGCAGAGGCACAGGCAGAGGGAGAAGCAGGCTTCATGCACGGAGCCCGACATGGGACTTGATCCTGGGTCTCCAGGATCAGGCCCTGGGCTGAAGGTGGCGCTAAACCGCTGAGCCACCTGGGCTGCCCTTGTTGAGCACTTTTAATCATGAAAAGGTTTGGATTTGTCCAATGCTTTTTTCCCATCTGTTGAAATGATAATGTGGTTTTTGTCCTTTATTCTATTAATATAGTATATTACATTTATTGATTTGTGTATGTTGAACCAATCTTGCATTCCTAAGATAAATCCCACTTGGTATATAATACTTTTTACAGATGGCTGGACTTAGTTGCTAGCATTTTGTTGAGGATTTTTGCATCTATATTCATAAGGGATATTAATCTATAGTTTTCTCTGCTTGGAATATTTTGCTCTGCCTTTGCCATCAGAAAAATATTGCCACATAGAATGACTTAGAAAATATTCCCTCCTCTTATATTTTTTGGAAGTATTTGTGAAGTATTGATATTAACTCTCCTTTAAACATTTGGTAAAACTTATCAATGAAGCCATCTGTCCTTTTTCTTTGTGGCAATTTTTTTTATTACTAATTCAATCTATTTACTTGTTTCAAGTCTGTAATATTATTCTATTTCTTCTTGGGGCACCTGGGTAGCTCAGTTAGTTAAATGACTGGCTCTTGATCTTGGCTCAGGTCATGATCTCAGGGGCCTGTGATGAAAACCCTTGTTGGAGACTGGGTTCAGTGGGGAGTCTGCTTAGGATTCTCTGCCTCCCTCCCTGCCCCTCCCCACTGTTAACTCACACTATCTCTCAAATAAATAAATGAATCTTTTTTTAAAATTTCTATTTCTTCTTGAGTCAGTCTCAGTCGTTTGTCTTTCTAGAAATTTGTTCATTTCATCGAGGCTATTTAATTTGGTATATAAGTGTTCACAGTATTCCTTTATATTCCTTTTTTATTTTTGTAAGGTAAGTAGTAACGTCCCCTCTCTCATTCCTGACTTTAGTAATTTGAGTCTTCTCTTTTTTTTTCTCAGTCATTCCAGGTAGAGGTTTGTCAATTTGCTGATTTTGTTGATTTTTTTTAAGATTTTATTTATTTATTCTTGAGAGAGAGAGAGAGAGAGAGAGAAGCAGAGACACAGGCAGAAGGAGAAGCAGGCTCCATGCAGGGAGCCCGACGTGGGACTCAATCCCAGGTCTCCAGGATCATGCCCTGAGCTGAAGGCGGCGCTAAACCGCTGAGCCACCTGGCTGCCCGATTTTGTTGATCTTTTTATTATTATTATTTATTTTTAAGATTTTGTTGATCTTTAAAATATTTTTTTTTAATTTTAGTTTATTTATGATAGTCACAGAGAGATAGAGAGAGGCAGAGACACAGGCAGAGGGAGAAGCAGGCTCCATGCACCGGGAGCCCGACGTGGGATTCGATCCCGGGTCTCCAGGATCGCGCCCTGGGCCAAAGGCAGGCGCCAAACCACTGCGCCACCCAGGGATCCCTGATCTTTAAATAGAAAAAGCAAAAGAACAAAAATCCTTTTGGTTCTGTTAATTTTCTCTATTGTATTTCTACTTATATTTTATTTATTTCTGATCCAATCTTTATTATTTCCTTCCTTCTGCTTGCTTTGAGTTTACTCTTCTTTTTCTAATTCCTAAAGAAAGTTTAGATTATTGATTTGACATCTTTTTTCTCTTCCAATATAAGTGTTTACAGCTACAAATTTCCCTTGTACTGCTTTCATTATATCCTGTAAGCTTTAGTATGCTATGTTTTCATTTTTATTCATCTCAAAGCATTTTCTAATTTCCCTTTGGTTTCTTTGACCATTGATTATCCCGAAGAAATATGTTTCATTTCCACGTTTGTGAATTTCCTTCTGTTTTTTATTTCTAATCTCATTCTTTTGTTGTCAAGGAACATATATTATTCTAAACTTTTTTTTAAATTTTTATTTATTTATGATAGTCACAGAGAGAGAGAGAGAGAGAGAGGCAGAGACACAGGCAGAGGGAGAAGCAGGCTCCATGCACCGGGAGCCCGACGTGGGATTCGATCCCGGGTCTCCAGGATCGCGCCCTGGGCCAAAGGCAGGCGCTAAACCGTTGTGCCACGCAGGGATCCCCTATTCTAAACCTTTTAAATGCATTTAGACTTGTTTTATGGCTTGACATATAGTCCATTATAGAGAATGTCCTATGTGCACTTGAGAAGAATGTATTTTATGATGTTGTTGAGTGGAAGTTTTTTTGCTGTCTATTGTATTAGGTTTAGTTTGTTTATATTGTTGTTCAAGTCTCTACATCCTTTCTGATCTTTTAAGTCCCCTGGATATCCTATCCATTATTGAGAGTGGGGTATTAAAGTCCTCATCTCTTATTGTAGTATTGTCTCTCTTAGTTCTTTTAGTTTTTGCTTTGTGTATTTTGGGGCTCTGTTGTTCGATGCACATGTGTTATAATTTTTATACCTTCTTGATTGTTTGATTCTTTTACAATTAAAAAAAAAGACTAAATCTGTTCTTCTCTGTTTCTATTTTTTTTTTCTTCTTCTTCTCTGTTTCTAGTAACAATTTTTGTCTTAAAGGTTTTTTCCCCCCTAATATTAGTGTAGCCATTCCAGCTTTCTTTTGGCTACTATTCGCATGGTATATGTTTTTCCATCCTTTTACTGCCAACCTATTTCTGTCTTTGAATCTAATACACATCTCTTGTACACAATACATAGTGGATCGTGGGTGTCTGTTTGTTTGTTTGCTTTCTTTTTACCCATTCTGACAGTCTCTGGACAATTTTATTCTGAGGTCATCTTTTTCTTGTAAAACCTTGTGAGGTGCAACCCATAGTAGCCAACATGCACCACTAATGTTCTGTTTTTCCATTTCTCCTCCTAGAGATGTCATATAAGTAAACATGCATTCTGCCTCCCAAGTTAGACCAGTTGATAATGTTTCAGCACCACAGAACGTGCACTGAGACATTACCAGTCTCCAACGTTAGTTTTCCTCTCAGACCATTAAGCTGTTAGAGCAGTGCCCTACTTTGAGATACCAATTTGTGTATTTGTACAGATCTTCCTTAACTTACAGTGGGGCTATGTCCCAATAAATGCATTGTAGGTTGAAAATATTATCAGTCGAGGGGCACCTGGGTGGCTCAGTGGTTGAGCATCTGCCTTTGGCTCTGGTCGTGATCCCGGAGTCCTGGTATCGGGTCCTACATCAGGCTCCCAATAAGCAGCTTGCCTCACCCTCTGCCTATGTCTCTGCCTCTCTCTCTGCATCCTCATTAATAAATAAATAAAACCTTTAAAAAAAAAAAAGAAACTATCATGAGTCAAAAATATATGTCCTACATAACAGCTTAGCCTAGGGTACCTTAAATGTGCTCAGATTGCTTACATTAGCCTACAATTGGGCAAAATCAACTAATGTAAAGCCTATTTTATAATAAAGTGTTGCATACCTCATATAATTTATTGAATACTGTACTGAAAGTGAAAAACAATGGTTGTAAGTGCATCAGTTGTTTCCCCTACTGATTGCATGGCTGACTGGGAGCTACAGTTCATTGCCACTGCCTAGCATCACAAGAGAGTATTGTACTACATATTGCTAGCCTGGGAAAAGATCAAAATTCAAAGTATGGTATCATTTTTACACCATCATAAAGTCAAAAAAATTCTAAGTTGAACTATCATAAGACAGGAACTGTCTACACAATGTTTATATTACAGTATGATAAGATACAGTATGATAATAGACCCCAAAATCTAAGTGGTCTAACCTAACAAAAGTTTATTTCCCACTCATGTCACCATCCAATGCAGGTCAGATAACTGTGACTCTCTCCAAGCAGCACCAAGCAACTTACATGTGGCAATTTTGCCATCTCTGAGATCTTCACTTTCTGAAACCATAGGCCGGAGAGATAAATTGGCTGTTAGTGCGGGGAGTATTGAAAATAATACATATCACTTCAGCTTGCACCTAATGGGCCAGACATAGTCACATGGCCCCAACTCAACTACAACGGAGATGGAAACTTTACAGGAACACTAGTAGTCTCCACCATACCCTTGTCCCCTAAACATATCAGAATTTCACCTTCAAAACGGCCAGAATCCACTATTTTATAAATAAGGCCATTCAGAACTTGAAGGAGTATCATGGTTAAGTTAAGGGGTGGGTTCTGGAGTCAGGCTGTCTGGGTTCAAATCTTAAATCTACTACTTAATAATTACGTCACCGAAGACACCAAATTAACCTCTATAAGCTTCTGTTTGCTCATCCTGTAAAGTGGGATTAAGTAGTACCTACTTTTAGATCTATTGTCAAGGTGAAATGAGGCAACCTATGTAAAAACAGCACAGTACCTTGCACACAATAAGTATATGACAGATGTTACCAATTATTAGTTAAAAAGCTGGAAAATAATGAGACAGGAAATAAAACCATACAGTGAATGCTATTGCTGTTAATATTTTCCTCTGCTTGCCTGATTGGAAATGTGTTTTGGAACTCTGAGCAGTGGCAGGAAAGTACATGGCCAGACAGACAAGGCGCTAATGGGCTTATTTATATGAGATGAACAGTGTCTGATAATGGTATTAGCTCTTACAAGTGCATGGTCCAAGCCAGAGAATGCTCCCTGAGGACCTAGAGAGGAAAAGCTTAATTGGAGTGCAATTTAAATCTCATCACAACTCTACCCGAAGAACAGAGCTGCCAGCACAGTGGCAAGAAGCTTGGACTCCACTTTGACTGCTTCTGATATTCCAAACCACATGGCTCTGCCAAGCCCAGGATGAGGGGCCAGAGGGAGCCCAGTAAGTGCGAATCTATTGCTTTCACTCTGAGGGAACTGGACTATGTGCTCTTGTTGCTGCTCCAGCTAAGAGATGAATTCGCAAGGAGCTCAGAGAAATAGAGTACTCACCTGAACTGAGTGTGGTCAATCCGGGTCTTCATCTGAGAGGTATTTGAATTCAGGGTCCTCATCTGAGAGGTGATAAGAGCACAGTGATTAAAAGCATAGGTTCTGGAGTCAAACTGACTGAGTTCAAACCCAACTCTGACCCTGAATTAGCTGTATGAATCTAAGCTAGTCATCACTCCAAACCTACAGGTTTTTAATCCATAAACTGGGATTTATATTATTTTGTTGGTTGTCTTCTATTTGCCTCTCCATATCCACTCTCCCTCCTTCCCTGCACACCTTGACTTATGTCCTAGGAGGCTGGCCTATAAGAACCAAAACAAGGGGGGCACCTGGGTGGCTCAGTGGTTGAGCATCTGCCTTTGGCTCAGGTCATGATCCCAAGGTCCTGGGATCCCAGGTCCTTAATTCCTGGACCTTGGGATCAAGTCCTGCATCCGGTTCCCCACAGGGAGCCTACTTCTGCCTCTATGTCTCTGCCTCTCTCTGAGTGTCTCTCATGGATAAATAAATAAAATCTTTAAAAAAAAAAAAAAAAAAGAACCAAATCAAGGGACTCTACTGCTCTCTGGCTTCTGGCTGTCCAAAAAATTGTCAGGTGAGAAGAATAAAATCTTGGTATTTATTTTCCTAGACCCCACACTGCTGGATTACTGCAGGTTGGTTGGTACCCTCTCCCAAAGACCACAGCCTTTTCTTTATAGCTTTCCCACAGGGTCCAAAAACCACTATGTCATCTTTCTCTTCAGGCCTGGCATGGTAAGAGTTACCCACTATCACTAGCCCCAAGATACTCTAATATCCCTTGTTGCTTACACTAAACTCTTCCTATTTGATCCCCCTTTAAAAAAAAAAAAAAGATTTATTTATTCATGAGACACACACACACACAGAGAGAGAGAGAGAGAGGCAGAGACAGAGGCAGAGGCAGAGGGAGAAGCAGGATCCATGCAGGGAGCCTGATGTGGGACTCCATCCCCGGATTCCAGGACCACACCCTGAGCCGAAGGCAGGCACTAAACCGCTGAGTCACGAGAGATCCCTTCATCCCCTTATTAAGTGTTCTTCAGTTACCCACTTTTGAGTGCCAAGACTTAGACTGGGAAAACTACACGCTTTTAGTAGATATATCTTTGGGTGGCTAACTGGTTCACAGTGACTCCCTTTCTCTGAGAACAGCCCTTATACAAACGTAGCCATCCCTTTATTACATGTCCCTTCAAACAGATTGGTTCGAGGAGAGATACCTGACTCAAGGTGAGCTCATTAGAATCTCCCTCCAAGAAATGTGGTTTTTGGGACAAAGATAGCAGCAACTAGCAACCAGTAGGACTGCACCAGATTTATCCCCAAATTTACCTTCTAAAAAGCCTACAAAAGGGCATCCTGGGTGGCCCAGCGATTTAGCGCTGCCTTTGGTGGCGGCTATTATGGTAAGCTCCCAGTAATCTGCAGCATTTATTTTCTATAAAAGTGGAACTAGTAAGAGAATAGGAAGACAAGCCACAAATCGGGAGAAAATATTTACAAAAGACACATCTGATAGAGAACTATTATCCAAATTATATAAAGAACTCTTAAAACTCAACAATAAGAAAATGAACCCAATTTAAAAATGGGTAAAAGACATTAACAAATATCTCACCAAATACAGATGGCAAATAAGTATATAAAAAGGTGTTCAACAACACATTTCATTAGAGGATTGCAAATTAAAACAACGAGGCACCTGGGTGGCTCCGTTGGTTAAGCAGTTAAGCAGCTACCTTCAGCTCAGGGCATGATCCCAAGGGTCCTGGGATGAATCAAGCTCCCTGCTCAGTGGGGAGCCTGCTTCTCCCTCTCCCTCTGCCTCTCCCCCCTGACCGTGCTCTCTCTTTCTTAAAAATAAATAAATAAAAATATTTTAAAAAATAAATGAGATACCACTACATGTCTATTAGAATGGCCAAAATCCAAACACTGACAACACTAAACACTGGCAAGGATGTGGAACCACCAGAACTCTCGTTCATTGCTAGTGGGAATGTCAAATGGTTCAGCCACTTTGGAAGACAATTTACACTTTTTTACAAAATTAAACTTACTCGTATTATACAATCCAGTAGTTGTGGGTGTTTTCCCATGTGAGTTGAAAAAGTCCACACAAAAACCTGCACACATTTATAGCAGCTTTGTTCATAATTGCCAAAATTAGAAAGCAACCAAGGGGGCAGCCCGGGTGGCTCAGCAGTTTAGCGCCACCTTCATCCCAGGGCGTGATCCTGGAGACCCTGGATCGAGTCCCACATCGGGCTCTCTGCATGGTGCCTGCTTCTCCCTCTGCCTATGTCTCTGCCTCTCTCTCTTCTCTCTGAATAAATAAATAAATAAAATCTTTTAAAAAAAAAAGAAAAAGAAAGCAACCAAGGAATCCTTCAGTAGGTGGACGCATAAGTAAACTATGGTCCATCAGTCCAATGGAATAGTATTCAGCTCTAAAAAGAAATGAGCTATTAAGCCATAAAAAGACATAGAGGGAAAAATGCATATTTTTTCAAATGTATATTATTAAATAAAGAAGCTAATCTGGAAAAGCTATATATATTATATGATTCCAACTATGTGACATCCAAAAGAATGGAGGCAAAAGAATGGAGACAAATAAAAGATTAGTGGTTTCCAGGGCTTGGGCTGAGGGGTAGGAATAGTCAGAACATAGAGGGATTTTAAGGCAGTAAAACTACTCTCCATGATACTATAAGGGTGGATACGTGTCATCATGTCATTACCATTTGTCAAAACCCTTAGAATGAACACCACCAAGAGTAAACACTAAAGTGTGGACTTTGGGTGATTATGATGTGTCACTGTAGGCTCATCAGATATAACAAATGAACCACTCTGGTGGGGGATGTTGATAGTGGGAGAGATGGGTGAAGGCAGGGGGTTTATGGGAATTCTCTGTACTTTCCATTCATTTTGCTGTGAACCTAAAACTTCTCTAAAGAAGGAACAGGTATGCCTGTGTGGCTCAGTGGTTAAGCATCTGCCTTTGGCTCATGGAGTCCTGGGATCGAGTCCCCACATCAGGCTCCCTGCATGGATCCTGCTTCTCCCTCTGCCTACATCTCTGCCCCTCTCTGTGTCTCTCATGAATAAATAAGCAAAATCTTTAAAAAATACAAATATATAAAAAAGGAAACTTGCTGATTTTTTTAAGTGGAAAAAAGGTGGAACTAGTAATTTCTTCACAGATTTTGTGAAAACTAAATGAATCCATGTGGTCTCTACTAAACTCTGATAGGCCTGCATAGGACTCAGGTCTAAAAAGTTAATCTGGGCAAATCTCAACATGTTCTAATGTCGCAAGAGAGATAATGTTAACATTGTCGGGGATCCCTGGGTAGCTCAGCGGTTTAGTGCCTGCCTTTGGCTCAGGGTGCGATCCTGAAGTCCTGAGATCAAGTCCCACATCGGGCGTGGGGCCTGCTTCTCCCTCTGCCTGTGACTCTGCCTCTCTCTGTCTTTCATTAATAAATAAAAATCTTTTTTAAAAAATAAATAAATATTAGCTATTCCTATATAAACAGTTCTTTATTAAAAAAACACATTGTCACAGACTGGGGCAATTGGGTGACTCAGTTGATTAAGCGTCTGACTCTTGATCTCAGCTTGGGTCTTGACCTCAGGGGCTAAATAAATAAATAAATAATAAGAACAATAACAATGCCATAGACTGGTATAGTCCAGGAGTGGACATGATACTTGGTCTGTTTGAGTTTCCTCATTTGGAAACTGCTCTCTCCCTCTCCCAAAGGAGTCATGTGAGACTGTCAATCAAGTCATGAAGAAGCAACTGATTAAGTAAGCCTGAAAGAGCACTCTGTCCCCTGGTCACAGGGAAACTCCAGATACCAAAGCAAAGACCAATTAGAGTTCTTCTGCAGAATCAGCTGAGTTACAAGGAGTTGTCTCTCTTCTTTTAAGGTCATAAACTGAAGGATAATTCAAGCCTACAGTCTCTGAGATTCTTTCCACATGTGGGGAAAGTGTGCTAGAAAAGAAATCCAGCATAGAAGAAAGCCAGCCCAAGAGAAAGAGGAAAACAGAGAAACAGATTCCTGGTGAATTTGAAGCCTTCTTCATTCAGCTATGCCTGAAGCTGGAACCTTTTCATTTGCCTATGCTGATTTGAGATGGATACCTGTTATTTGCAGGTGTAAGATAATCCTATCATTATAGAAGCCTTTCTTCTAAAAAGTTTACTTTCAGAATGATTTCCTTTTTGTGTGTTTTTTTTTAAAGATTTATTTATTTATGACAGACATAGAGAGAGTGGCAGAGACATAGGCAGAGAGAGAAGCAGACTCCCTAAAGGGAATCAGATGTGGGACTCGATCCCAGGATCTGGGATCCAGCATCAAGCTCTGAGCCAAAGGCAGATGCTCAACCACAGAGCCACCCAGAGGTCCCAATTTCCTTTGTCTTAATAAAAGTCCTGAGAAATGATTAGCTACAGAAATTTTTCTTTTCGCTCTTCTGGTAAAAAAAGCTAACATATTAAGAAACTTTTTCACATTTATATAGCAAGTCAATGTTGGTGCCAAGTGTAAAACAACCAGTCCCATCAGGTCCTAATTATGACTTGTGAGGTCCAGACACTTTTGCCTTCATGAGCAACTTCTATAAAATGACATTTAAAATTGCATTTTATGAATGCACTGGTATACAGATAAACATGATCCAGACTGGCTCCATTATTATATATTATTTTTATATTATTTTCTTTGTTCTGTTGTTTTTTTAAGGTTTTATTTTTAAGTAATCTCTACACCCAACAGGGGCTCAAATTTATAACCTTGAGATAAAGAATCCCATGCTCCACCAACTGAGCCAGCCAGGCATACCTTTTTTGTTCTGTTTTAAAAGAAACCAAAACATTTGGCCCTAATGAGCCAAATGGGGAAGATGACCCTGAGTCTTGTTTACAAAATAAAATAAGAAGAAGTTTGGAAATGAGATAATATATGTGAATATACTAGATGCTCTGTTGACCATAAGTCACTGGACAAATGTTTAAGACTATTAAGTACAAAAGGGTGCTCTCAAAAGGGTAACGTAAATATGTGGCTAATGTATGTGGTCGTGAAATGGTTAAACAGCAAAATCTCAAGGTTTTGTGGTAACAAATAGAAAATGCTGGGCAGCCCCGGTGGTGCAGCGGTTTGGCGCCGCCTGCAGCCTGGGGTGTGATCCTGGAGACCCTGGATCAAGTCCCACGTCAGGCTCTCTGTATGATGCCTGCTTCTCCCTCTGCCTGTGTCTCTGCCTCTCTCTGTCTCTATGAATAAATAAATAAAATTTTAAAAAAATGCCTAATGGTGGGAGACCAGAGGATGGTAAATCAATGACTTTTGGCAGTAAGGAGCCTTTTGCAAGTCAGCATACACCCCTGTCACTGGGCCCTGTGCTCATGGTGTGGCCCAGCTCATGAGGCACTGCCACAGAGAAGCAACCTTGGGCACAGCATAAAGCTGACATACACTTGGATGTGCCAAGGTCCTACTCTCCAACTGGACCAAACTGGTAGAAGCCACTAAGAGGGAGATGGGCCAGGGAGGAGCTTTGGGAGCAAGGCTAGAAAAAGAGTTTTTACCCAGGTGGCCATAGATAGGGTGGAGCCAAAAGTATGGACCAAGTGTCAGGTGCAAAAAGGTAAAATGAGGTCAAAGATGGAAAAAAATGCCAGGTCAGGAATAGGAGGGATAGGGAGCAAGTCAGAACCCAGTGCGAAAAGCTGTGGGAAGAGGATCATGTCCAAAGCCATGAACAGAAGGCATGTTTTAGGGGCCTGTTTTAATGTGCTGACTTCATGGCCCAAAGGCAGTCCCTGGTATCCTAAGGAGTTCATGCAGAGTCAGACATACTGGATGACATTAAGCCCTTTCAAAAACATAGTCACTGAAGTTTCACTCCTTTACTATGAACTTTGAGCAACGGTTGTTGGAGAGACTGGGAATCCTCCACTATTGATATTAGACCCCACTCTAAGGAAGAAAATTGTTTCAATGTAGGAATGTGGTATGCAGACAGCTTGAGATGTAGACGAGGACTAAGAAATAAAACCAGGTGCAGGTAAGATAAATGAAGAGGATGCCAGCAGAATCAGGACAGAGACGATGTCCTCTGCCACATGTGCCTATAGTGGTCCCAGTCCCCTAGCAAAGAGAGACTGGCATCAAGAACCAAACAACACTTCATCTCCTCTGTGGTTACTTGTGCACGTGCATTTGCTTCAGTCCACTTGTATAGTTTCTTCCCCTAGTGTCCACTCAGTCATTCGAGACTAGCCTCCATGTTCTCATTGCCCTTAGAGAGCTCTGAGAGTAAGCCCCTGTCCCAATTTGGTAATTAGAGACCCTGGGTGTTATAGAAAGAACTTTGGACAGGTAGATTCCAACAGGCAGTCACTGCTTGGATCCTGGTGGCCAGATTGAGAAGATAACCACTCTCCCCCTCACCGCCTTAGAAACTGTAGAACAAGCCACAGCATTGGAGAACAAGACCAGAACAGGCCTCGTTACTCTGTGGGTGTGCCACATATTACATAAGCACATGGATTAATTAAGAAGCAAGGTCAAGACTCAGAACTAGGTCAGACACGAAGGGGCCCAAGAAACAACAAGTACTCAGATAACTGAGGACATGACATAAGAACTTGCCAGGCAGCTGCGCTGTATGTCAATAAGAATGTGTTGCTGAAAGATGCCCAGTCTCTGCAAGATGACTGAGCCTTTTCTCGTGCCCGCCTCTTCCTGTGTCGCTATAGGAGTGACTGTCAGGCCCCAGGACTGCAGGCATGGTGGGAGGGAGGTGGACCTCCTCAAACAAACATGGGGTGAGGGCTGGAGGGCCATGATGGGCCATGCTCACCACGGCAGCTGCAGCTCCTTCAGATGACCTTTGGGGAGAGCCTGCCCTGGGTTGAGAGCAGTGATGGATAATGCCGAAGTTTCAAAAGCTTGGCCCACTCCTTCCTTGGTGATGAAAAAATTCTATAGGAGCGTTCTCACCCCTCTGGAGCCCCAATCACTCATAAAGACAGCACATTCAGGTGCCTGGCTTCTCTCTTTGCCTTCTTCAGTTTTTTATTTCTCCTTTTTATTATAAACATGTTTGTTGCTATTTTTATTTTTATTTTTCCTCAACCCGAAAATTTCACTAGAAACTACTAGAAAGGGCAGCCCCGGTGGTGCAGCGGTTTAGCACTGCCTGCAGCCTGGGATGTGATCCTAGAGACCCCGGGATCAAGTCCCACATCGGGCTCCCTGCATGGAGCCTGCTTCTCCCTCTGCCTGTGTCTCTGACTCTCTCTCTCTGTCTCTATGAATAAATAAAATCTTAAAAAAAAGATTTTTTTAAAAAATTAAAAAAAAAAGAAACCACTAGAAAAACAAAGGAGAGGAAACCATGATGAATAGTCACTTCCCAGACTACAGCCCAAACTCCTGGGAAGAGTCTCTGTCTTAACACCTGCCCTGAGCTGTAGACCACAGACATCAGTTCTAAGCTGGAGGCAGAATGGGCTTCTTCTAGCCATTCTGTTTAAAAAAGAGCCACAAAGGACACCTGGATGGCTCAGTGATTGACGTCCTCCATCAGGTCATGATCCCGGGGTCCTAGGGATGGAGTCCCGCATCAAGCTCCCCATAAGGAGCCTGCTTCTCCCTCTGCCTGTCTCTGTGTGTGTGTCTCTCATGAATAAATCAATAAAATATTTAAAAATAAAAAAATTAAAAACAAATAAAAAGAGCCACAAACAGACATCCTGTATGTCACACTTCTGGACTCCCCTACACAGAGAAGAGCTGAAAATCGGTACCAGTCGCAAACAACACACCCTGTGCTCCCTCTGGCAGCCTCAGGGCCTCCCAGCCATTCTCAATACCACTCTTCACTGCAGCACTTGATGGAGCTGACCGACCACATGGAATATTACCCAAAAAAATCTGTGAAAGAAAGTTGCACGGAAAGTTACAGAATGCCACAGTGGAAAAATGCTGCTTAGCAGGGCAGAGGAACAGAGCAGAATCTTCGCAGAGCCAAGCCACTGAGCCGCCCCCAACTCCTCATCTTCACCTTTACTCTTCCACTTCTGCTCACTGACCCTTTGTAATTGCCTGGTGTCATGTAACATGCAGCCTGAGATGAGGAAGGGAAGTAAAAGTTCAAGAGACACACTTAGAGGTGCCTGTCTCTGGGAACAGTCCCCACTCTTAGTCCCTTTAGTTTAGTTGGGCATTCATTCATTTGTTGCACAGATATTTATTGAGCACTTACTACATTCCAAAAGTGTAGTAAGTGGAGATACAAAAAATGAACAAAACAGACAAGGGCCCCTCCTTACAGAGTTAATTTTTTAGTAGAGAGAGTCAGATGATATGCAAGTAAAGAGAGAAGATAATTTGGGGTAACAATGCTTGCTATGCATTTATAAAACACGAACAAAACAAAGTGATAGTCTAGAGAGAGTGATTTGAGAGAAGGGTTGCCTACTCTAGAGAGAATAGACTAGGAAAACCTCTCTGAAGAGTTAAATACGGGCTTCCCCACGAATATGGAAGAGTTGTGGCTACAATGAATGTTGTGGGCAGAAGGAAGAACAGGTGAATAGGTCCCGGGCAGAAACGGGAGAGCAATAGAAAGGCCAAGTGTGGCGGAAGCCCGTCTAACAAGAGAGGGTGGTAAAGGGAGTTTGCGGAAGAACAGAGGCCCTGCTAAGAAGCTTGGGTTTTATTTTAAAAGTAACAGGAAATCACTGGAGAATCTTAAGCAAGGGAATGGCATAAACTGATAGACATTTTTCTAATATAAACTCTCATATTGGGATCCCTGGGTGGCACAGCGGTTTAGCGCCTGCCTTTGGCCCAGGGCACGATCCTGGAGACCCGGGATCGAATCCCACATCAGGCTCCAGGTGCATGGAGCCTGCTTCTCCCTCTGCCTATGTCTCTGCCTCTCTCTCTCTGTGATGGCTATCATAAATAAATAAAAGTAAAAAAAAGAAAAAATAATAAACTCTCATATTTTATTTGCTAATGTCCACATTTTTTTTTTTTTTAGATTTTATCCATTTATTCATGAGAGACACAGAGAGAGAGGCAGAGACATAGGCAGAGGGAGAAGCAGGCTCCCTGCAAGGAGACTGATGTGAAACTCGATCCTGGCACCCAGGGGTCACTCCCCCAGTGGAAGGTTGATGCTCAACCGCTAAGCCACCCAGGTGTCCCTGGTTCCAATCACTGAAACCCAGAAACCCTTGTGGCTTTGAGGTCAGGTGAGAAATAGAGCTGAAAACAGGATAGGGAGAAAACTCTTCATAAGGAAGTACTGACTGGGGGTGCCTGGATGGTTCAGTGGTTGAGTGTCTGCCTTTGGCTCAGGTGGTGATCCTAGGGTCCTGAGATCGAGTCCCTCATTGGGATCCCCGCTGAGAGCCTGCTTCTCCCTCTGCCTGTGTCTCTGCCTCTCTCTGTGTCTCAAATAAATAAATAAATAAAACCTTTAAAAAAAGAAAAAAGGAAGCACTGACTCCTCCAGAGCCCCTCCCTAATCCTGCCCTGCCAGTGAACTATCCTGGTGAGAAATAAATGGCTTAGTCTCTGCAAAAATTAATCCAGAGAGATTTAAGAATAAGAGGTACAGGGGCACAAGGTAAAGATGAGGCACTGTATTGAAAGAAGGGTAGGTAAGTAAAATGTATGTACTAAGTGGTGAGACTCCTCTCACCCCCCCGGGCTCAGCAGCAGCCAAGCTCATAACTCGCTCTCTCTGCAGCCAGCTGAACCGCAGTGGGCTACACCCATGCCAGGCTGGCGGTCAGGGTGGCTGTGTGCAAGCAGAGGAAGGTGGTCAAAAGGAGAGGAGAAGAAAGCAGCAGAGAGGAAAGATGCTGCTGCCTCCGGGAAACGGCAGTTTTAGGTTTCAGCCTCAGGGCAGGAGCAGGCATTTCTTCCCAACCTAGGTGGCAAGACTGCCCAGAGTAGCCTCCCCACAAACACCTTTACTGGAACAGCTTGAGGGACTCTGACCTCTACCTCATAGCCAGATGATTCTCAACCAGGAGGAGGGGCAACCTATGAAAGGCTGCTTTTCCAGACCCTGTCCAAGCCCCATTTGTAGTCTTTAGTAATCATCATGCAGAGGTGGCCAGCTGAGCTGAAGCTGCCCCTTCCTCAGGGACTCGTGGCCAGGAATTGCCTAGGGCAGGTCAAGAAGTTCTGGGAAGGCAAGCAATGACCCTACTTCATAAGAAGGCCAACTTGTTAAACAATATTTGTGTAACGATCACATTTTTTTAAAGATTTTATTTATTTATTTGACAGAGAGAGAGAGAGAGAGAGAGAGCCGGGGGAGGGGCAGAGGGAGAGAGAGAAGCAGACTTTTGCTGAGCAGGGAACCCGATTAGGGATTCCATCTCAGGACCCTGGGATCATGACCTGAGCCCAAGGCAGTTAACCTACTGAGCCACCCAAGCGCCCCCTAACTACCACATTTTACCGACTGCAAAGGTAAAGCACAGGAGAGTTCAACAATTTGCCTAAAGTCCCAGAGCTTAATTATTGAAAGAAATGCTTGGGTGTAGAATCTTGTTTCCTGACTTTTGGTTCCCAATATGCCTCACTTTCCCTCCCACCGTGCTCAAGGACCACTTAGACAGGTGGGATTTGGTTATTTCCGTGGCCCTACTGAAACCAAACCACTAAGAAACCTTAGGTTCTGCTTTGTGTAGAAGACAACATACTGAATGCGGTATCCAGTGACATGGGTTCTAGTCCGACCCCCTCCCCTTATTCTGTGGTATCACTTAGGCAGGTCACCGACCACTCTCTGGACCTATTTCTTCATGTGTAACATGTGAAGAGAGTGACAGTACTAGGAGTGGAGGAAAGAATGCAGATTCCAAGGCCTGGGAAGATAGCCTGATTATGCCTCTGACACTCAAGATTTCTGAAAGGTCTTCCTGTTCATTTAAACATTGACATGAGAGATGCCTGGATGGTTCAGCAGTTGAGTGTGTCTGCCTTTGGCTCAGGGCGTGATCGAGTCCCACATCGGGCTCCCTGCATGGAGCCTGCTTCTCCCTCTGCCTGTATCTCTGCCTCTCTCTCTGTGTGTCTCTCATGAATAAATAAATAAAATCTTAAAAAAAAAATTGACATGAATTTTGGATCTATTTCTCTAGGTATATTTGTTTTAACATAAACATGAGTGGGAGTGGTATTCCTCACAAATAATTCATATAAAACTGATGCTTCAGGAAGATGGTCCATATTTATTCCAATATTACTTATCCTTGACATAGCATTACATGTCCCAATTTGAGAAGTCCAAGGCAAGAATGCTAAGAGAGTTGTTAGCTCTTAAAATTCTTTAAAATGCTGCAAACTTCAACAAGTACAATCTCCATTCTGCCAATATGGAAGCCAATATCCCCCAAACCATCCATTCCTAGAATAGAAGTCAAATCTTGTGCTATTAAGCTGCTCCAATACCAGAGCTGTGGCCAGGATTCACAGCGGTGATCCAGTACGTATACTGCATTTTAGCTCTGAGACCAGAGCAGGCATGGTGTTAAGTGAGAGCCAGCCCCTCCTTCAGACTAATCTGTACCCAAGAGACAACCACAATCTAATACTGGTGACAGCCGTTACCGTGACTGTCACGCCAGACAGCCTTGTTTTGAGCTTCTCTCTCATACTCCAAGGCTTTCTCTAGGGGCTGCAGTCGGGGTGGGGGACTCTTGGGAGGAGGAGGAGTGCATAATCCCCCTGGACTGGAATAGTGGAATGTGTGCCTAGCGCAGGACAGTCAGCAGTCTCTTTTCCTGGAGGCTCTAGTGAAAAGCCATAGTATTTAACACTTTCAGACCCCCCAACAATGCTGACCAAACGTCACATGGTAGGACCCTTGGGAGTTCTTTTTTTTTTTAATTTTATTTATTTATTTATGATAGTCACACAGAGAGAGAGAGAGAGAGGCAGAGACACAGGCAGAGGGAGAAGCAGGCTCCATGCACTGGGAGCCTGATGTGGGATTCGATCCCTGGTCTCCAGGATCGCGCCCTGGGCCAAAGGCAGGCACCAAATCGCTGTGCCACCCAGGGATCCCCCCCCCCCCCCCGGGACTTCTTAAGCAAAGGTGTGTGTGTGTAGGTGTGTCTGTGTTTGTGTGTGTGTTGGGAGGGAGGTCAGCCTGGGTTAGTCTTGAAGCACTGGTGTCAAAGCTTACTGCCCGAAGGGAGGGGTCAGAGCTCTCTCTCACCTCCACGCCTTTGCAAATGCGGTTTCCTTTACTTGAAATTACCATCTTCCTGCCTCCCCACCCTGCATCTACAAAAGCACAATTGCTCTAGGAAAGTGTCCTCCAGAGCCCCACCTCCAGGCAGAATTGGAAGCCCCGCCCCAAGCCCCCCCCCCCCATCATTTTGTACAGTTCTCTATTAAAGTGTCTGTCACCTGACAAGTCAGCTGCTTTCTGGCCCATCCCCCTCCAGTTTCTAGGCTTTGAGCTCTCTGCCAGACACAGATCTGATGTTAGAAGATCTCCTTTTTATGTTCCCTGTGAAGGAAGGAAAGCAGTGCCATGGAGGGCCAGGCTGTGTGGGTCCACCACCAATTTTCCAAGGCCTCACAGGTGCCTCACTCAATCCCCAAAATACTGGGCCTTTGAGGAATCCCCTTCCCACCACCTGAAGTTGCCCTTTCCCAGAGCAGTTATCCTCTGGAGCCTCCCCCCCCCCCCCCCCCAGAAGAAACCTAGGGATTGAATTCTCTCTCCTCAGGCCCCAGAGGTGAGAGCCTGGGTCTCTGGGCCTCCATAACTGGGCTCCACGGATGTTGAAGGAGCTCCCACACTCCCACTGAGAAGCATGTTCTCCCAGGAGAGGCAGCTGGCTTCCCTACCCTGCAGGGCAGGTCCCCAGCAGGAAGCCCAGGGCAAGCTGGAGCACAGATCTCACTCCCCTTCACTCAGCCTCCTGCTTTCCCCAGCCCTCTCCCCTATCAGTGCTCCTGCCAAAGCCCCTCGCTGTAACTCTAACCTTGTTCCTGTTCCTGTCCCTGTCTTTATCCCTCTCCGCCCTGTGCTCTTACAGGGTTCCCTTCTAGGTCCTCAGGCCTCCCCACCCCTTAAAGTCCTATTGGTAAACACCACAGAGTGTTCTGGAGTACAGTGACCTGCAGGCCTCCCCAGTGGCCAAGGGCCCTTGAGGACATGGCAGCAGGGGCTGGCGAGAGCTCCCAGTTTCCAGCCAGACGGCACATACCGCTAGTAAGCTGCTGCTTCAGTTTCAGCCAACAGACATTATCAATGCCCACTCCGAGTCCGGCCCTGTTCTAGGTCCTGGAGGGACACGCAGAGCCCAGCCCAGCCCCAGAAGGGAGGCAGGCCTAAGAACCCACAGTTACAATCTGTCAACTACACAGAGAAGACACCAAATGAGTGGGAAGGGCAGAGGGAGTGAGGGAAGGACGCAGAGAAGTCAGAGTAGCCGCCCCACCCCAAGAGCAGGACACTGAGGCTGCCTTCCAACAGGGGAGCAAGTGAAGGGAACTAGGGAGTTTCACTTTTCCCCCAGCTAAACCACCATTTCTCCCACTCAGCTGACAAACAGTGGCCCCAGGAGAGTCCTCCTCATGTCCAGGGCGGAGGGGAAGGCCAAAAGCTGTGCAACAACCCCCTCCTGGGATACCGATTCCTGAATTCACCCAAAACCCCTAGGAGTAAAACCAAAAGAACTGCACTCTGACAAGGAGGAAATAAAGGGAATCAGGAGAGGAGGCAGGGGTGCAGAGGAGGGTGAGACATAGGCCCAGGATGCTGGAGACAGGAAGCAAAAAGCAAAGTTGGCTGTGGGTATCTGTGAACGCAGTGTGAGCTACAGGTTTGCAGGTGCTAAACATCACACATGTCCAGAGAGAGGCTTCCTCGGCCCTTTCCATGGGGGATGCTGCTTCCCCGGCCTCCCTACCCTGGGTACCACAGGAGTGGCTGCAGTGGACTCTCCATCCAGGGTCAAGTTAGCTCTCTGAAGGGGCTCCCGCCCTGGACTTTATTCAGGTAGTCACTTCACACACACCCTTTTATAGACCTCAAAAAATGAAATTTGATTACTCATAACCTTAGGTTCCTACGACATTCTTATATCAATGTATGGCCTTCATTCATTATTTTATCTGATGTCATGCCAAATGATTTCTGAAACCTTATTTAAAAGTCAAATTCAAATGACTGAAAGACAAATAATATGTTTGTATATTATGGATAGGGGTTATGCTCAGGAAGTTAAAATAGATGAGCCCCTTCAGGGACTGGGAGAACTTCTGGGTTCCTTGCAAAATACAAATAGAAACTAAGAACATCTCAGTAAAGCTAAAGGTCATGGTTTCTTCAATTACATTGAAACTCAGAAATCCAAGGATCATCCCTCTCCAAAAGTCCTGCAGCCTCAGGATCTCTAGAACAGCTGGCAAGCTATGCCCAGCCAGCCAAATCCAGCCCACCACCTGTTTTGCAAGGCCTGTGAGCTAAGAATGGTTTTTACATTCTTTAAATGGTTAGGAAAAAAGCCAAAAGGAGAATTTTATTTTGTGACATATGAAAAATACAAGAATTCAAATTCCAACATCCATAAATAAAGTATTGGAACACAAGCACATTCGTTCACTTGTACTGTCCCATGGATGCATTCACACGCTACAGTGCAGAGTTAAGTAGTTGCAACAGACAGGGACAACCCAAATCCTAAGATATTTCCTCCCTGGCCCTTTACAGAAAGGTGTGCCAACACCTGCTGTAGACCAAAGTCCAGAAAAGAAATTTACAACCCCTGTATCTGATTGCTTTCACCTCTTTCCCCCTTCCCCTGCCTGCCCCCCTCATTTCCCCTCTCCTTCTCTATATTCCTCTTACAATTGGCTGAGACCAAGGAGTGGGTGTTTATTCATTTCCTTTATGTAGGCTCTTCCCCCTTTCTGACTCCGGCATCATGAGTAAGGCTTAGAGACAGGCATAAGAACCCTCCCAAGGCCAGAGCTTTCTTCTGGGCATGCCTTCAATGGGCCATGGGTTTGCAGTAAAGCAGTGTGGCGATGCCCTCAGCTCTCTGATAAGTGGGCAGCTGAAGCACATGGGCTGGTCACTACTGGGTAGAACCACACCTACAGCTCCTTGGACTGTGGTCCCTCTGACGGCAAAGATAATGATCTTGCCCCAACAGTGAGGGAGGTCTCCACCATCCTGACAAGGCAGCTGCAGAGTGGGCTCCCTCCCATTGTGGACAAGGAGGCGTCTGTGTCCTGTGTGCCCAGGGATCGCAGAGCACGGGCCAAGAGGGGTAAAGCAGGGCAAGGAGAGCAAGAGGGAGCTCCTGGTGGACACGGAATCTGACAGCAGCCCTGAATCTCTCTCTTTACATGTAAATACATATAATTTATTGTCCAAATTGCTACAGTTTTTCCTCTCCAAATCTTTAATGAGGTATAATTTACATAGAGTAAAATGTACCCCTTTTAAATATATCATACTATGAGTGAGTGATCTACCAGTGTAACCACTGCTACAGCCAAGACAGAAAGCCTTGCCACAGGGCGCCTGGGTGGTTCAGTGGTTGAGCGACTGTCTTCAGCTCAGGTTGTGATCCCGGAGTCCTGGGATCAAGTCTCCACAGGGAGCCTGCTTCTCCCTCGGCCTGTGTCTCTGCCTCTCTCTCTGTGTCTCTCAAGAATAAATAAATATTAAAAAAAAAAAAAAACCAACCTTGCCATGACCCCTGAAAGTTCCTTTGTTCCCCTTTGTAGTCATCTTCCACCACCACCACCCCCACTACTGCCCCAGACAACTACTCATCTGCTTTCCATCACCGCAAATTAGTTGTGTCTGTTCTAGAATTTCAAATAAATGAATCAATCATACAGCATGTGCTTTTTGTATCTGGCTTCTTTCACTCGGGATAATGTTTTTGAGATTCATCCATGTTATGTGTCAATACCAAACTGATGCACTTTTTTTTTTCTTTGAGTGAAAGGTGCTATGAATAGTCATGTCAGGTCACAAGGCCTAAGTCAGAACCTCCAGGACAAATCAAGACAATGGTTAGTCTATGTATGTGGGCAGTTTTTATCTTTTGTAGCAAATGGACTTTTTTAGCCAAAACTAAGCTGACTGTGGGGCACCTGGGTGGCTCAGTTGATTAAGCACACAATCTTGATTTCTGTTCAGGTCATGATCTCAGGGTTGTGAGATAGAGCCCCATGTCTGGCTCCACAATGGGCAGGGAGCCTGCTTAGGATTCTCTCTTCCTCTCCTTCTGCTTCTTCCCTCTCTCTTCCTCTCCTTCTGCTTCTTCCCTTTCCCTTCCTCTTCTCTCTCTCTCAAAAAAAAAAAAATCTAAGCTGGCTGCAGAGTGATTGTTCTAAAAACGCATGTGTATTCATCATTATTTTAGTATACTCAAGTCAAAAAGATTTGATATAGGGGTGCTGGGTGACACAGTCAATTAAGCATCTGACTGTTGATTCTGGCTCAGGTCAGGGTCATGATCTCAGAGTCCTGAGATTAGGCACCTCATCCAGCTTCACGGTCAGTGGGGAGCCTGCTTCTTCCTCTCCCTCTGCTCCTCCTCCGACTCATTCTCTCTCTCTCTCTCAAATAAGTAAGTAAAATCCTTTAAAAGGGGGGGGGGGAGGGGAGGATTGATGAATTCTAAATCCAGTGCCTTACCACAAGAGACTTCAACACCACACGTGTTAACGGAAAAAAAGAAGCCTATATTCTTTAAATATATTATCTTCAACTACTAAACATTTTAAGTGGCTATAAAGTTTATTTAAAATTTTTTATCACCAAATTGTACAAATGAAATTTCCTGTCAATGATGATTACCAAGAATTTGAAGAAATCATTAAAAATCTTGATCAGGGCAGCCCGGGTGGCTTAGCGGTTTGGCGCCGTCTTCAGCCCAGGGCGTGATCCTGGAGACCCGGGATCGAGTCCCACATCAGGCTCCTGCCTGTCTGTCTGTCTGTCTGTCTCTCTCTCTCTCTCATGAATAAATAAATAAAATCTTTAAAAAAAAAAAAAGCTGTTACTGCAAGCAAATTCATGTTTAACAATATAATATTTGAAATGGGGGATCCCTGGGTGGCTCAGCGGTTTAGCTCCTGCCTTCGGCCTAGGGTGTGATCCTGGAGTCCCAGGATCGAGTCCCACATCAGGCTCCCTGCATGGAGCTTGCTTCTCCCTCTGCCTGTCTCTCTCTCTCTCTCTCTCTCTGTTTCTCATGAATAAATAAATAAAATCTTCTTAAAAAATAAAATAAAATATTTGAAATGATTTTATTTTGGATTTTATGCAAATTCAATATTAGTATTCTCCTTTAGTTTGTATCTTACTATAATTATATAGTATTATATTCTATATTATATAGAATTATATAACATGAAGAAATGTTATGCTAATGTTATGCTATTCATTAAGCCCATACACGTGTCCCCAAGCCTCCTTCAGTTTACCCCAGGGTGCTGTACACATATTCTCATTTTCTATGTGTAATGCTGTGACAAGGAAAAATTAGGTGGCACAGCCCCAGACTATGGGAAAAGCCATAGCCTGAGTTGGAAGCCTTTTGTTTTATTTAAAAAGTCTCTCCTGCCCTCTAGTGATAATCTTTGTGGCTGGATCTCCACAGAGAAACCGTGATAGAAGGGGTTATTAAATATTATCAGTTTTATATTTGCAAAGATATCATCCTTATTATGCAGACATTATGCCTGCCTTGGGTTCTGGCAGGTGAAAGCCTTTGTGACATTGCCCTGGTGCTCCATGGGCCCTGGAGAGATCTCATATTCCATGATTCCACCACTCTTCTCTGCCTTCATCTTCACTCCTACAGCTTAGGAAAAATCTCTACTATCCCTGGTCAGAAGACACCTCTTACAATCACCTAGAACCACCAGCCTCAGAACCCCTTCCCCAACCCCCCAAGATGCAAAGACCACAGGAAAAGAGAGGGAAGATGAAAGCTCCCACTTCTGTCCAGCAATCTGATATCAACAAGCAAGCTCCAGGCCACAGGCATCCAGAAGATCTGCAGGTCGTCTTTACACACTGAGGATAAAGGGGCCAGCTCCACTGTAAACACTCCTGTACATCCACCTCATCGTCTAGGTGGAGACCTGGACTTTCAACCCCCAGCAGCAGCAGGTTGCAAGTGGCCCCCAAAGAGAGTACAGAATCATCATCCATCAACTAATACATAAAGTATCAGTTTTAAGATATCAATGTAGAGTTACATAAAAATTCCATGAAAATTGGAACATTTAAAAGTTGAGGATAATTTTGGGGGGTTCTTTTTTTGGTTTTTTGGTGGGGGTTAGTTGAGGATAATTTATGCAAGCAGAAAAACTTTGTTGAGGACAACAGAGCTCATCTGAAATGAGAACCACCATTTACTACTGAGGTAATTTCAATGATGCTGTGAGTGCAAATCCAGCAAACTAAAAATTCTATTTAATACATACTGGTATTTAGTTCTATCCCATGTCCATCCTTGGAGCCATCTTCAGCCTCTCGTCCATCTGGAGACCTGTGAAGACCAGAGGCCCTCACTCCTTGTCCAGCTCCCACCTTTCCAGGCTGAGACCCAGAAGACCATTTTGGCTAGTGGAGTTAGAAGGAGGGAGTGATCATTTCATGACTGCTGTGATGAAGGGCATCAGAAGGGCACAGGCTTTCTCTCCCAGCCTTTGCTTCTTAGCAGGACCTTCAGAAGCCTACACCACCTGCCCAGGGGCTCTTGCCAGAAGATTAAGTCCCAGTCTTGGGGTCTAATAATTCTCTTTGCCCTAGACTTTGTAAGCAGGCTTGCCTTGGGCTGCAGAAGTTGACAGTAATCAGCTCAACCTCTTCCTAGTCATAGACACATGTGGCACCGCAAGGCAGGTACAGTGGTGGTCAGGTGGGCTGGCTCTGGGCGTGCCTCACTTGAAGCCATAAAGCAGCTCTCCTGAGCCCTGCTGGTTGCCAGTCTCTGGATTAGCACTGGACCCACTAGACCCCGTGCCAAACAGCAGTCATCAGCAGATGTGTGCCACTGAGTCACCGTGGAACAGAGTTCTCATGATCTCCTGAGGAATCTTCCCCAATCACGTTTTCCTTTCTGAAGACAAACTTTATCACAGGTTCTTAATTGGATGAGACAAATAATTAAACACACACATGCACACACACACATTTCTAACTGACTCAAGCACAGAAAGGGCCCATGAAACTGAAAAGTCCCAGGGATGGCTAACTTCAGGTAAGGCATCTTTTGGGGCTCAAATGATGGCATTATCCAGTCTACTCTGCCTCTGCTCTGGTCTTCCCCTCACTGACTTCAATCTCACATTTCACATCTAAGGGAGAATGACTGCTAGCAACTTCAGGCCTTCATCTTCCCAGATAAAAGGCCAGTGGGGAAAAGTCTCTTCCCCAAAGCTCCTGCTCCAGTCCTGAAATTCACTCTACTAGACTGCTGCTGAGCCATGACAAACCGAATACTGTCATCAAGTGACCACTTCCGTGGGTCAAGTCCACATTTTCAGAGAATTCTTTGTCCTCCTAGCTTTCCTTCTCTTCTCTGGACTATCCACCTAGAGGCCTGCCCCACTGAGCCTGTCCAGGCCAACTTGCCCTCCCTGGTTTTCATAATCTACTTCTCTGTGCCTGCTTCACCACCCCCAAGTTTAGGCCTGAATTCAGGGACTGGGAGAGCTTCTCCCAAAACAGTTGGGTCTTTTAGCAGCAGGCAGCCAGAATTCCCAGGAAATTCTGGGAAAGACAGAGCTTCTTCATATTCAAGTACCCTCAATGTGCCCCTGACAGCCTGCCTGCCACAGCAGCTCCAGGTGCAGTATGTGAAGGACTGGGAAGTCAAGGCAGAGTAAGAACAGTTCAGAAGGCATCCAACTCCGTTCTAGATGGCTCAGACTGTGGACAGTCTTAAATATGATGCTGAGGCGCTGAGACTGTTCATCCAACAGTCCCAGCAGACAGACAATAGGCAAAAGCCCTGTTGGATGGATAAATGGATATATGAAAAAACAAATAACCTGAGGCCCAAAGATGGAAAGTGACTTATCCTACATCACATTGCAAACAAGTAGGAGAAACAAAACGAAACTCTAAGTCTCCTTCTGCCTGTCCTGGGGCATTATCTGCCTCCATCCCAGCAGGGCTCTTTGGGAAAAACCCAAAGATGATCAGTCATCAGTTTCATTTCTCAGGGTCTCGAGACCTGTGCCCCTGAGCCTGGAACAAAAGCAGGAGCCTAGGGATTAGAAACTTGGACACGGTCAGCAGGAACGAGCACCTGGGAAACTTCAGGAAGGTGCAAACTGGCACCTAATGCTGAGACTAGGGAACTTGAGTGAGCGAATTCTCTGGGGATAAAGTAGAGGATGGGCAGAGAACCAGCCCAAAGGTCAGCTACATTTTGTTCTGAGTGAGTCCACCCAGATGACAGCCCATGCCTGACAAAGCCCAGACCTCACCATCCTGGTGGGGGTGCAATTTCCAAGGAAGCTTTTTGAGATGAGGGGGCAGGCATTTCTCCTGCTGAGCCAGGCACAGAGCTCCAGGTTGCCATTAAAGAGGCAGGGACTGGGATTGAGGGTTGAGGGGAAGAGCCTTCTGCCTCTGGTTTAGAGGAGCCTGAAACTAATCTAAGGAAGGATAAATCAAGACTTCAAAGATGGGGGATCCCTGGGTGGCTCAGCAGTTTGGCGCCTGCCTTCAACCCAGGGCGTGATCCTGGAGTCCCAGGATCAAGTCCCACATCAGTCTCCCTGCATGGAGCCTGCTTCTCCCTCTGTCTGTGTCTCTGCCTCTTTCTCTGTGTCTCTCATGAATAAGTAAATAAAATCCTTTAAAAAAAAAAAAAAAGACTTCAAAGGTGAAAAAAGGTCCAGAATTTCCATAAGAGCAAGAACTTTGCATCTGTCCCATCACCATATTCCCCAGTGCCTGGAACAGAGCCTGACACATAATAGATGTTCAATAAATATTTGTTGAGTAAGGCAGCCCCGGTGGCACAGTGGTTTAGCACGGCCTGCAGTCTGAGGCGTGGTCCTGGAGACCCTGGATCAGTCGCATGGGGTTCCCTGCATGGAGCCTGCCTGTGTGTGTGTGTGTGTGTGTGTGTGTGTGTGTGTGTCTATGAATAAATAAATAAGGTCTTTTTAAAAAATTTTGTTTAATAAATAACAGATAAATATTTGTTGAATAAATAAATAATAAATATTTGTTGAATATTGTGCGGAGGTTTGGGGAAGCAACTTTTCACTCTTTCTGCTGCCCACAATCCCCTCTCTACTGCACCCCCTCCATTATAATAAAAATCTCTGGCAGGAATCAAGTCAACAGCATTTACAGTAGTTCATTAAGAACTTCCCGTCCTCGGAGTGGTAGCCCGCCCCGAGGAGGACATGTCACCTTAGCTCGCCAAACATGTTTGATGGATGCAAAAGGTACTAGGCTGGAAATCAGGAAATTTAAGTCCTAGGGACAGCTCAGGTTCAGTGAGGAACAGAAGTGAAAAACCACCTTCAGAACATTTTGACACTTAATCGTCCTATTATTTTCCCCATTTTATAGATGTGACAAGTAAGATGGTGGGTGGCACTAGATCCCAGGCCGGAGCCGCAGCGCAAGCCCGCAGGCGGCTTCCCCGCCAGGAGCCTGAGGCCTCGGAGCACCGGGACCCGGTGGGGTGGAGGCGGCGAGGCGCGCAGGCCTGGAGGCGCCCCCTGCCGGCCCCCGGGCCGCGGTGCAGCCGCCTGGAGGAGCCCTCAGGGCCGCTCGCTGCGGCCGCGGGGCTGGGCGTCGGGGGCTGCTCTGGCACTTCGGAGGCCACTGTCTGGTCTAGATCTTTCTATCACCTTTCTCTAGAACAGAGTGGAAGAGCCGGGCCAGGGAGGCAGGAAAGAAAGAAAAGGGAAAGCAGAGGCCGAAGAAGAGCTGCCCGGCCCCTCCCCTCGCCGCGGGGGGTGCGGAGCCCCAGGCCTCCAGGGTCCCCACGAGGGGCTGCGGGGAGCCAGATGTGCAGGCTCAGGAGCCCCACAGATGAGCAGGACTCGAGCCTGTCCCCCCAGGAGGCACAAATCTCATGAATGGGGTCGTAGACAGGGTCACCTTCCATCCAGCCTGAAAAGTGCCACGAGGAGGCAAGTCCGGGCAACTGGGAGAGCGCAGGGAAGAAGGGGAGCATGGAGTTGCCACTGCCAGGATGTGTCAGAGGCAGGAAAGAGCACATCCCGGGGTAGGGCACACAGTCACCATGAGGAGGCCTGCCATCTCCACCAGCTCTGGAGGCCCCCTTCAAGGGCACAGCCCCCAGCTCTACACCTTATTTCTACCTGGCCTGCCCTTGAACCTCTGGATGACCTCTGGGTTCCAGACCTCTCTCTCCCAGTTCTCCCAGTGCAGGTCAGCCATGCACCCTCTGGCTTCCTTGACTTCCAGTCCCTCTTCTCTGATCCCCCAGACCATTTGCCAGTGAGGACTGCACTTACAGAGAAGTTTGACTCCACGGCAGTCATGATCTCCATCTACCAGGGAGCCTTCCTGAAGACCCTCATTCAGCCCCAGGGTCTCCCCACTTTTCTAGCCAACAAGCAACCCCTCTCTTCTCCCCCCTCAACCCCCAAAACATTCTTTGCCAACCTCAGTATTTTCAGAATATCCTCTCCATCTACTCTACTGAGGCAATGGTCCATCCACTGACACTCCCTCAATTTCTCTTCCTTCAAATCTGTACCTCTCTCATCTAACATTCTTCCCTCCTAACTGACCCCAACCCCCATCTACTCTTACCCAGGTCCTGTACGTGCTTTACTCAGCTTCCTGATATAGATATCCTTCCTAATATAGATAGATAAACAGAGTCATATGAATGTGTGTGTGTGTATCCTCTTGGTTCTATTTTCTCTAGAAAACCCTGACTAATAATACAATCCTTCTCTCCAGTTCATCCAGAGAGGAACATAGCCCAAGCTTCCTTCCTGAGGAAATTCAAATAAGTGTGAGATCATTATGGAAGTCCTGGCAGTGCTATGGCCTTCTTCTCAGGCACCAAGGATCCAACTTGAGCATCATCCTGCTGGCCTGTTCTGCTCCTTGTAATCCTTTCCAGGAATAGATTGGCTCATGACCCAACATGGAAGAGGTCCCTTGTAGTGATGAGACAAGAGTATGAGAAAACGGATTTAATTTAAAGAAAATGTCAATAAGTGTAACAAACATTCATTTTGCAGATTACATATCAATGCTGAAGAGTCACCAAAAACCTCTGTTCTCATCAGATTTAGTCACTTATGCACTCACTCCACAAATATTTATTGAATTTCTGCACATTCCAGACACTATTTTAGGCTCTGGGAATGCAATCATGAGCAAAAAAAAAAAAAAAAAGAAAGAAAGAAAAGAAAAGAAATACATTCAAGCATAGAAAAACAGACAAGAAAACAGATAGGTATAATATTTTACAGGATGATAAAGAGCTATGAGGAAAAATTAAGCATGGTAAAGGGATGGATAGAGGAGAAGGACATGAGGGAGGTGTCTAATTTAAGTAGAATGCCTGCAGAAAGTCTTTTTGTTAAGGGAGCATTTGAACAGAGGACTGAAGGAATCCAGGGAGTGAGCTGGACAGGTCTTGGAAAGAACTTTCGAAGCCAAGGAAACAGCAAATGTAAAGACCTTGAGGCATGATGTGCTGGCATGCTTGAGCGGCAAGGAGGCCAGTATGGCCGCAGTAGTGTGAACAAGAGAGATTATAGTAGAAGTAATGGGAGATCACGTTAGATAGGATCATAATTCGGTGGTAAGAGGGCACCTGGGTGGCTCAGTGGTTGAGGTCATGATCCCAGGGTCCTGGGATCAAGTCCTGCCCACATCAGGCTCCCTACAGGGAGCCTGCTTCTCCTTCTGCCTATATCTCTCTGTCTCTCTGTGTCTCTCATGAGTAAATAAATAAAATCTTTTATTTTAAATCCTGTGATAAGAACTTTGGATTTTACTCTGAGAAAGATGAAGAGGCCAATGGAGTGTTTGCCCAGGGTTGGTGTAGTCACTCCATTAAACTCATGAGGTGGACAATAAAAGAAAGGGGAGAGGCAGTTTTACTGTCCAGAGCTCTGTGCCAGCATTTCCTGAGCACCTCTGTGACTGAATTCTCAACAGCCATTGCTTTGCCTCCAGGTACGGTTCGTTGTCTTATCCTCAGAAATGGGACACGGTTCAACCTTTGGGAGAACCACTTGGCAACTGGAGAAGGGTAGTGAGGGAGAAGGACCACTAGGGGGCGACACTTTGACTATCTCTACCAGTTTATGCCTGTGCTTTCAACATTGCTTCCACCATCCTTTCTTCATTATAATCTTTTTTTTTTAATTTTTAAAAATCTCTTTATTCATGAGAGACATAGAGAGAGAGAGGCTGAGACACAGACAGAGGAAGAAGCAGGGTCCCCACAGGAAACCGATACAGCACTTAATCCCAGAACCCCAGGATGACCACCTGAGCCAAAGGCACCCACTCAACCACTGAGCCACCCAGGTGCCCCTTTATTATAATCTCAATTGTTGTGTCAACATACCACCTTGAAAACTGTGTTTTAGACATGTGCCCAAGGAGACAGCTGCCTCCCTTCTCCCTGTCCACCTGAGTTCCAGCTCTACCCTGAGTCTCCTCCTTGATCAGAGTATCTCAGCCTTGAAGCTTGAAGAAGTATCTTCTGGGGTCAAAGCACACAGAAGCTTCTCTGCTCCTTCCTCACTTTCTATTCCCACCATCAGTATTCTACAGCTATGGCCAACACTATTGCCCTGTACCCACAGCCTCATTCCATTGTGAGGTAAGGAGTCAGGAAATAAAGATATGAGAAGGGATAAGAAACAGAGAGGAAAGGGAGAGGTTAATCAAAGAAATTAGGAGCAGGCACAGGAGGGAGGAGTTAAAGCACTTCACCCCTGAACAGGTAGCTCAGGAACCCCTGCATGTGGGGAGCAGGGAAAGGACTCTGCTTTCCCAAATGTGACCTCTAAAGTCAAGAATGATGGAGCAGGAACCTCTACTAGAGGGTCCTTGAGGTCCAGGCATAGTCTTCTATCCCAGAGTGTTCAGCCATAGGGAGAGACCAGAGCCCCAGGCAGGAAACATTCTCCCTGGAAGCTAGGGAAGCACGCCATGTCCTTCTGCCCCACAGAAATGACATTTTCTCCTCCCTTTCTAATTCTTTCCTTCCTGCTTTGAATATCAGACACGTCCGAGTGCCCCCATCCCACCCTGCTGTCCCTCCACACATTGCGTGAAGCTATGCATGGATTTTTCAGGGGTGAAGAATTACAATGACTCAGCCTGGCCACCTGCATCCATTTCCCAGCTCTTTTGCCTCTGGTGCATCCTCGGGATGTCCTCCACACCACAGAGCAAGATGTGCCATCTCTGCCTTTGCTGAATCCAAATTCAAGAGAATTTTTCCATGATTTGTCACTTTTGGAGAGGGCTTACATAAAAAGTAGTTGTTTCCAGGGCAAAGCAAAAAATAATCAATGGAATTTAGAACAATCCTAGGAAAGCCTGGTCCCAGTGGAGAAGAGAACATTCTCCTGCCCCAATTGAATCATTACTCTTGCATAGTCCTGGCCCTGCAGGAACTCAAGAGCCTTCTATTAGAAGGGTGTTTTGGGACCCCTCCCTGACCTTCCTCAAGACAGCATGAAAGATTTTTGCTCTGGTGCAATGCTCCAAGGAAAGCAGAAAGTGTCCCTCCTATCTTATCTATTCTCCATGTGCTAACAAGTCTGATTTATGTAACTCCAGCCCAAACCTCTTGGATGAGTGACAGTCTGATGTATCCACCTGCCTACTTGACCCATTTGGATACCTAATGAAGATCTCAACATGCCCAAGTCTGGGGCACCTGGGTGGCTCAGTCAGTTAGGCGCCCAACTCTTGATTTTGGCTCAGGTCATGATCTCAAGGTCGTGAGATCAAGCCTCATGGTAGGGCTCTGCACTCAGCAGGGAGTCTGATTGAGATTCTCTTTCTCTCTCTCTTTCCCTTTCCCTTTGTCCTTCCCTCTTCTCTCAAATAATAAGTAAATAAATAAATCTTAACATGCCCAAGTCTGAACTCTGAATTTCCTTCCCCTAATCTTTGAAGCTTCTCTCCTTTCTGTCTCATCTACCAGTTAATGGCACTATTACCCAATCAGTTTCCGAAGCCCGAAACATGGGAACAAATGTGGAGCCTCCCTCACCTACCATATCTGATCTTCTTGTTCTGTATCCAAAATGTGTCTTCAATTCCATGACATTGGATCAAGCCACCATCACCTACCTCTCTGCTAAAAGCCTACAGTTGTTCCTGCTTATTCTCCTGCTTCCATGTGGCTCCTTTCCACACAGCAGTGAGAGTAACTGATATTAAAATTTTCTATTTTTGTTTATATTTAATATTCATATTTTATAAATGACATTTTAAACATATAAAACAGATCACACCAATCCTCGTCTAAGTTATGTCCCTTTCAAACTTCCTCACCGTAGCCAAAAAGGTATGCGCTAGTATGTCTCCTGCCTGCTTCCCTGGTCTCATTTCATGCCACTCCCTCGTTTGCTGTGCGTACTTGGGCCACACTGCCTTTCCATTTCAAGAACACATTTTCTTTCCCACCTCAGGGCCCTAGCATTTTTTATATCCTGCTGTCTGTACATTTTTATGCCTCTACCATAATCGTTCAGATCTCAGCTTAAAAGTCACTTCCTATGGAAGCCTACTGTCGACATCCTTTCTAAATAGATCCTCTAGTTCCTTGTTACTCTCTGGCCATCCCATTTATTTCCTACACCATGTTTCTCCAATTAGCAGTTAATTATATGTTTACATGCTTATTCTCAGTCTCCACCACTTTCGTCTGTCATTCCCACCAGAATGAGCCCAGGCCCAAATGTGGACACTTCAGTGAGTCCAGCGGAGAAGTACTGGGGAGACAGAGACAGAGCACAAAGCTTCTGGAGGGAAGAAACCATGGCTTATTTATTGCTGTGTTCTCATTGCCTAGCACAGACTCTGGCAGAAGCACTGATTGAATAACTAGAGGTATAGGTTGGTGGGTGGGTGGGTGGGCGGGTAGGTGAATGAGGGAATTTCAGCCTTGGGCAAAAGTTATACAAACCATGTCTAAGGAAGGGGAGGTGATTACATAGAACAGACCCTGCACCTACAGAAAGTTTAAATAGACCCAAGTTCAAAGATGTAAACAATGTCATTTCACTACCTGAGGATTGAGAAAGAAGTTGGGAAAGGTCAACCATGAGTGTACTCAGGTGATACCTGCCTGCATCATGGGAAGGAGAATTAAAAATCAAAAGAATGAAGAATATAGTCTGCTTTTCTCCTTCCTCACCTTGAGCAGAGCTGCTCATATTTAGGTTAATCCTGTTGGTTAATGAGCTGATGTAGGATGATCCATAATACTCTGGGACATATTTACATGACAGTCTTGATTCTTTTTTTTTTTTTTTAAGATTTTATTTATCCATTCATAGAGACACAGAGAGAGAGGCAGACACAGAGACACAGGCAGAGAGAGAAGCAGGCTCCACGCAGGGAGCCCAACGTGGGATTCGATCCCAGGTCTCCAGGATCACACCCCGGGCTGCAGGGGGTGCTAAACTGCTGCACCACCAGGGCTGCCCAACAATCTTGATTCTTGGTACACTAGGAGATCTTTCTCCTGGCATAAGGTTGCTGCCCATTGACTCCCAACAACCCTTGCATCCAATGGAAGAGACACAAATGGAATGGAGAGAAGACCAGTGCAAGAGCCAGTGGGACAGGAAGCACAGCCCATGCCAAGTGTCACTAGAATGGACACACAGAAGTATGCAAGGCCAAGGGGAGGAACAAGGGAAAAAGGAGAGAGCCTCCTCATTAAGCAGAGCTAGGAGTTCCAGCCCAGCTACAAAATGGGCAGGTGCACAGTTCAGAGGGCACTCCTTGGTTGGCACTAATATTAAAGACAGCCTATCTAGTTAGGCAGAAATGAGAGGCAACATGGAACCAGGCAGAGCTGCATCACAGTGCACAGGGTTCCATTCATCAATGGCTAGAGGAATGGATGCCAGGTTCAAAGTTTGTAAGTGGATATACAGCCCCAAGCAGTTTGAGCTCAGGAAAGTACAATCAAGTGACCTAGGAAGAAGGGACCAAGGTAGCAGCCCAGTCTGTCACTATACTAACACAGTAAGGCTGGAAGAGCCCAACCAGGGGCCCAGCCTGGTGCTCCCCACACCAAGTCTACTGACAGGAAAATGATTTCAGGAGCTGTAGAATGAGGACTGAGGCTCCCATCAGTATTGGCTTAGGCCCTGGGATGGGCTCAGACCTGGAAATGGTAACATCAACGACTGCAATCATGAAATTCTGGAAAGATCCAAGCAGGAGCAGCAAGGTGTACATAAAACTGACAGCATCCTCAAGAATCTTCACATTACTTCCCATACCAAGAGGTGAGATGAAAGAAAAATGTCATTGCCAGGAGATTTGAAGGATGACCAGGAGACACCAAATGTCCTTTCCCTTGGGGTCCTTCAGGAACTAGCTCTCTGGCCTGGCTTGAGGACTCTCCTCTGTAACTTCAGTAAAAGTCTTCTTCTCCACCCAAGGCCATTTTATGACTCCCTGATTCCATAGTTTGAGCCAGGACTCTGGAGAAAGAGGCACCCCATTGTCTTGCCTGGGCCTTTCCTACATTGTCCTAAGAAGCAGCCTCCAGGTAAAGAAGGGAAGAGTAAGGGGCCTTCTCTCCCCCAGGATCCTCACATCCCTGTCGGAGGTCACCCTATCAGGAACCTATGACACACCTTCTGGGTCACAGGGAGCCACAACTGCTGGTATTTGGCTCCCGGCTCACTCCAAGGCCTGCCAACAAAATTCTCTCTAATCAACACTGCTCATTCTGCCGATGCTCCCGAGGGGAAACTGCATAGGCAGAGTCTATTTCACAATCGCTGGCTTCACATCAGGACCAAAGGAACAGTGTGTAGTGGAAAGAGCACTGGGCTGGGAGTTAGGAGCTCCAGGGCCAGCCCTGTTTCTGACACTAACAAGCGAGCTTCCATTTCCCTGTTGTGTTTACCTCACAAAGGTGGAGCTGGGGTTAGAGGAGAAGCTATGTGTGATTTGTGCCTTACTGTAAGCACTTCGACAGGAAAAGGAGCCTTGGGCATGGGATCTCAGGTGGGGCTCCCCTTAGCAGCATTTACAGATGTGACGCTGATCCCTAGCCATCGCTGATTTGACCAAGAGTGAGCCTGTCACCACCAGGGCCAATTAAAACCTCCTCCCAAGGAATTTGAATTTGGGGAAGGAAGAGAAAGAGGCTCATGGGAACTCAGAAGCTATGGGGAAATCGTTTTCTTGTCACATAGCCTGGAGAGCAGAGAAACCCAGTATGCCGTGAGAGAGGAGAATGAGGCAAATATGCAAAACTTCAGACATGAGGGGCAAGGAGAATCCGTGGACTTTCTGTTGTGGATTCCAGGGCTCTCTGAAGCCTGGCTGTATCTTTTTCTGAAGCTGGCTTTTAAAAATGAGCCCCTCTTTGATCCTAAGCCTCCTGATAGCTTCAAAGTGGTGAGAGCTGACGGGGGCTGTCATCAGATCCTGCTCATGGGTCAGCTTGTCTGGTCAGGCCTCTCCCCGACTGGTCTGTGCTCCAGCAGGCTAGAGTCAGGCTTGAGTTCACATCTGCATCGCACCCCCACCGCCCCACCCAGCCCAGTCCCTTGGCCAAAGTAGGTGCTTGGTCAACTTTTGTCGGGTTGAGACAGATAGAATCCAAAAACATCCATTCCTGCGTGAGGTGTGTTCCTCAGGGCCAGTCCAGGCAGCTCTCCCATCCTGTGCAAGGTTGTCTTTGGTGCCGGCCTCATGGCCAGCCCACAACAAATCCATGACCTGCCTGAGCCCTTCCGGCCCTGCGATCCGTGACCCTGCGTGAGCCCAGGACTCAACCCCTGGTGCAGCCAGCCCACAACTTCCCAAGTTTTATTTTCATTAACCCAACTGGAAAGTTGGACTTCATTCAGGATTGTGCTGAAAACCAGATGCTGGAGCTGGGCTCTGGTTTCCTAGATAAACACATTGCAATAATATGCATCTAGCCGTGAAATGCTCTCTGTGGCGGCACGTGGCAGCTCTCCAGAAGAAAGAAAAACAGTGTCAACGCTACATTTGAGGCTTCTCACTCCCCTTCGTGGCCTCGCCAAGTTTTTTTGTTGGCCCCACTGCAGGCCAGCTCCCTCATTGCTGGCTCCTCTCGCCCTCCCATCTCCGGCCAGGATCTTAGCTTCTAGAAAACTTCAAGCCTTCCCCAGTTCCCCCATCTGGATGGAGGCCCTTCCTCTAAGCTCTCACCATGTCCTGTGTCAACCTCAGTCCTAGTAATAATGAGTTAGTGCTGGGGTTGTTTGGCTTGCCTGGTTCCTCCAGAGCAGCTCAGAAGCTCTTTGGGTGAGGGATAGAGCCTTGTTCTCTCCGACCCAGGGCTGGTGAAGATAGTTGTTAATGTCGCTGAATGGATGAATAAAAAGGAGTCACCCCAGCCATTTGTGGAGGAGGTGTGGGTTTCCAGAATGCTGTCGGGGTCTGCTTCTCTCCAGCCTGAGTGTTTTCAATCATGCAGTGTTTTTTGAACTTTTTACTGTGCAGTGAGCCCTCTGCTTAGTGTAGGGTAGGAGGGATCGTGGCATAGCCCTGCCCTCAAGAAACCCACCATCCGGTGAGGAGACTGCCCCAGGGGATACAGTAGCAGCATGAGGTTTTCCTTCCCCCTCATCCACTTCTTTCCTACATGTAACCCCATCATCTCCTGTGGGGAAGGCTTGTATCTAGATAGTCACAGTAGAGGGACAGAAACTCTGCTAGTATAAAAATCCCAGTCTGTGGAAGACAATAATGTTCTATGAACGCTTCTAACTGATGGTTTTGGAGGACATTAAAACCTGAAGATCTCGGAGTATGATGCCAGCAGTTCTAGAATGGAGTTCATACCCTGGGGGAGCCCAAGAAGTGGAAAAAAGAATTAGGACCATAAGGGAAGTAAAGAGAGCAAAGGGAGCTCCCATTTCATATCCAAGGTTATTTGTGTATGGACCCATGAATTATTGGATGAGAAAATAAACAAATCTTTTGCTGCATGCTCTGGACTCTACAGGTGTACATGAATCCCTGACAGTAAAAAGTATGTCTGATGATGGACTGTAACCACCTCACACTCACCCATGTGCCACAGGAATAGTCCAAGAGTTACAGAGATGCTTCCAATCTGAAATAACCAGGAATGTACAAGGGCCTTTAGGAGTGTAGAGAAAAGAAGTGCTTTTTAGGGAAGCCATGCTCCCATTCAGGAATATGTATAGTCTGACATTTGAGTTCAAGGCCTCTCCTTGTTTGGCCTTTCTGGGCCTCAACTGCTCAAGGTGGGCAGTAAACATCCTATCACATTGCAAATGAGGGGAGGTGATGTGGGAGGACGAGTACATGGACTCGAAGAGCTGCCAGAGGAATCACAATTACAACCCCAGCTGTTGTTGTTGTCAGGGACATTTCCCTTTCACCAACTCACGTAACTGCAGTTTTGCTCCAGTCCACATGGTGATTCTGTGTTCTGAGGACAGTCACATCCCAGCAAAGCATGCAACTGCTGCCGCTCTCCTGGCCCTCGGGTACTGACTGGTATGAAGGCAGGGTACCCCCAGACAGAGGTAAGATCTCCTTCCATGAAATTAGGGAAGGCAAGGCAAATTTCCCAATCACCTCACAGGCTGACATAAAGGCAAGAAAATACAAAAACAAAATACAAGAAAATACAATATTTTATTTCTAAATATTGATTTAGATTTAAATATTAATTTAGACAATAAAATATAATCCACATAAAAGCAAATTAGGTCATTCACATTTTTATATGGGAAGATAATTCAGTGTTTAAATTAAAAAGACTGAAGTTACATTTAGGAAATCGACAATTATAGTGGCAGCTGTGAAGACCATTTTTATTTATGAATGACTGACAGTGACACCTTTCTTTTTTTTTTTTAATTTGCATTTATTCTATGCAGAATTTACTCCTGGGCCATCAGTTTTTGTTTCTTTAGTTTCTTCTGGGGTATCTTTTTCTTCCGTGCAACCTTCTCTTCTAGTTTAGGAACAATTTGCTCTTTTTCAGTAAGAATCATCTCAATGTGGCAGGGAGAGTTCATGTATGGGTTAATCCGGACATGAGCCCTGTAAGTTCTACGCCGCATCTTGGGGGCTTTGTTCACCTGGATGTGCTCAATGACCAGAGAATCTACATCTAAACCCTTAAGTTGGGGATCCCTGGGTGGCGCAGCGGATTGGCACCTGCGTTTGGCCCAGGGCGCGATCCTGGAGACCCGGAATCGAATCCCACGTCAGGCTCCCGGTGCATGGAGCCTGCTTCTCTCTCTGCCTATGTTTCTGCCTCTCTCTCTCTCTCTCTCTCTGTGTGTGACTATAATAAATAAATTTTTTAAAAAAATAAACCCTTAAGTTGAGCATTACTCTCTGCATTTTTAAACATGTGCAGTAAAAAGTCAGCACTCTTCTTGGGCCACCGACCCTGTGTCCAGCCCCACTGTTTGGCCTGGGCACACCTACCAACTCCACCATTGTAGCGACGGAATGGCACACACTGCTTCTGCAAAGTGACATCTTTCAGATACTTGGTGGCTTTTTGGATATGCATACCCTTGATGGCCTGGGAAGTTTCATGTGTGTTCTTAAAGTAAACACGAAGATTTGAACCTCTTGATTTGCATGATTTTGTAGGGTTTTCTGGGTCCAGTGAGTAGCAAACCATTTTCGGATGTCACCTCAGGCTGCTTGGGGGAAGACCTAATAGCATCTTTCTTAGTGTATGTCAGGCTTCTATGTGACTGCTTTCCTAAGGACCACAAAAATGTCTTTTTGATCCAAATAAATGAAAATTCCTGGAGGGGAACTCAGGTGAGAGCCATGAGGCATGGAGAGTCCTGAATCTGAGAGATGGGCACCCCACTCTGAAGAAGGGAATCGGTGGTCCCCCAGTATACCCACCAAGCCACTTGCATTTTTAGATATTTGAACTGCGTATTCAGATCCTTGATTTTATATCTTAATTTTATATCCTAATTTTATATCCTAATATCTAGTAACACCTTAGCCTTTTTATAGACTTACTGTTGCCATATATACTTTGCAAATCTTTTTTTTTTTTTTAATCTTTTTTTTTTTAATTTTATTTATTTATGATAGGCACACAGTGAGAGAGAGAGAAGCAGAGACATAGGCAGAGGGAGAAGCAGGCTCCATGCACCGGGAGCCCGACGTGGGATTCGATCCCAGGTCTCCAGGATCGCGCCCTGGGCCAAAGGCAGGCGCCAAACCGCTGCGCCACCCAGGGATCCCTATACTTTGCAAATCTTAATACTGTTATATATTTAGTGCAAATCTTCCCCACCCCTCAGCTTTTTTTTTTTTTTTTTCTTATTGCTTCCTCAGTCTATACTTTACTGTTTGTCTGTCTTGGACCCTTGGTTTTTCTCGAGCAAACAGACTAGGAGACAAACTCAGAAGAGAAGACGGGAGAAGAGGGGAAACCCAAAGAGGATGAATTAGAGACTCGGAGAGGGATATTGAGGGACTTGGGAAGGTGGCAAGAGGGCTGGAAGAGTAGAAAGACAAGAACTCAAGAGAAGGGAACAGAATTTCAGAGAGTTTGTGTTTGTAACTTATTGATGGTGCTTTAGCTTGCACATAAATATTAGGTAGTCAAATCTGCCAGCCTCTTCCAGTCTTCTAAATTTTTGTCTCTTACTTAAAATGGCCTTCCCCCCAACAAGATTAAAAAATACTTTGATATATTTTATTCTAAAATGTTTTAGTTTGTTCTTTTTTTCTAAGATTTTATTTATTCATTTGAGAGAGAGAGCATGCACAAGAGAGAGCACAAGCGGGGGGGGGGGGGGGGGGCAAAGGGAGAGGGAGAAGCAGACTCCCCCCTGAGCAGGGAGGCCTAGGCAGGGCTCCATCCCAAGACCCTGGGATCATGACCTAAGCCAAAGGCAGATGCTTAACTGACTGAGCCATCCAGGTGCCCTTAGTTTATTCTTTAATATTATATCTATTTGAATTTTATTTTTGTGTATGTGTGGATAAGAATCTAACTTCTCTTCCAAAGAAATATCTTTCAGATATCAAATAACACCATTTTATAATTCACAATTACTCCCTTCCCTTTATCCTCTTATTTGAAATACTATATTTGTCATACACTAAACTCCCATGTAGAGATGACTCTGTTTCTGGACTGTATTCTTTTCCATGGAATTGTCTATTCCTGTGCCCAAACCACAATGTTTTAACCACCGTAGCTTTATAGTATATTTTGTTATTTGATAGGGCAAATTTTTCACCATTGTTTTTTTTCAAAATGTTCTTGGCTATGTTTGTGTCCTTTCTCTTCCAGATGAACTCAAGATTCAGCGGTCAAGTTCCATAAAAAGTTCAGAACTCATCAGATAATCTGTTTCTAAATGTTCTTCTTTTTCTGATTACTGATGCATTTCTCCTCAACTCCACCCCCACCTCCTGGAAGCAGTACATATGGTAATCAGCAAGGCACTCCCAAAATTCTAACTAAACTATTAAAACTCCTACATTCTAAATAAAAATAGAAACGTGTAAAAAGCAATAATCCTAGACTATTCCTGGGGTCAGAAGTAGGAAAAGCAAAATCTAACTTACTAGACTTAACAAACTTACTTTAAAAATAAAATAAATGATAAATATAAATAAATAAATAAATAAAGATGAAATGATCATAAAGGATATTAGTGATACAAGCACAATCAAAAAGAATGAACATGGGGATCCATGTTCTGAGGATGAATCAGAGACTCGGAGAGGGATATCGAGGGACTTGGGAAGGTGGCAAGGGGGCTGGAAGAGTAGAAAGTGGCTCAGCGGTTTAGCGCCTGCCTTTGGCCCAGGGCATGATCCTGGAGTCCCATGATCGAGTCCTGCGTCGGGCTCCCTGAATGGAGCCTACTTCTCCCTCTGCCTGTGTCTCTGTCTCTCTATCATGAATAAATAAATAAAACCTTAAAAAAAAAAAAAGGATGAAGATGAAAGTAAGCAGAGATAGTATCCACAATATGAGGATGGACAGAGGGTGTAGCATATGCTCCCCATGCCCCCAATTCTATCACCTCAGCCTGACTCATTTTGATGCCCACCAGAATGTCTCCTAACTGGCACAGCTGTGTCTCTTGATCTATGGACTTTTTCTGACCACTAGAGTGCATTCTGTCTACATCTACGGTGGGATGGATATGTTGGCAAATCAACTTACTCAACCCAACTCTGTGGTAAGGATCATCACTCAAACAATGACTTATGAGGGTTGGTGGATAAAAAGCCCAGATCTCTTACACTTGGATAGGTTAACACTGAGATGCATATTGTACACTGTGAAGTTAAGTTCCAGTTGCCTGTGATGGTAACTTGTTTGGTAAAACACCTGTATTGGCTTCCTTCCCTTCTATGTTTAACCTCCTTACTCTGCTACCATTGTTTCCTGGAACCCCTCCCAAATAACTTAAATCCTTGTCTCAGGGCTTACTTTTAGAAGCATCCAAAAGAGAGTCAGTTCATTGACCCAAGGCCTAAATCTGTCCAGCCACAGTGGCAGGTGTTCCTCCATTCTGGACATGAGAGGAATGAATGGTGGATCAGACCTGCTGCCATCAAACCTCACCATCATAAATCAACCTCCCCCTGGGATCCCTGGGTGGCGCAGCAGTTCGGCGCCTGCCTTTGGCCCGGGGCGTGATCCTGGAGACCCGGGATCGAATCGCACGTCGGGCTCCCTGCATGGAGCCTGCTTCTCCCTCTGCCTGTGTCTCTGCCTCTCTCTCTCTCGCTGTGACTATCATAAATTAGAAAAAAAAAATCAACCTCCCCTTATTCTTATTCCAAGCCCACCAAGCAACCTTCTGATTATAATCTGGTCTCCTTGTTGGTTTTTCTGTAGAAAAAGAGGGGATACTGACTAGAAGCAAAATGTCCAGTCCCCAAGGAGTTCTATTTTCTCATTGCCAATGAACACCGGGCAAATAATTTATAAAACAAGCTGTTGCAAGCTTGGGCAGTGAAACCTTACTGTGAGTGAAATAGAGCTACTCTCAGTATTAACAAAATTACATTTCCAAGCCGGCCATGTTTGGAACAAGACTCTGGGCCAGGTAAAGGTGGCTTTATAAGGAGCCTAATGGAAACCAATCAGCCTTTCCAGCCAGCACCTGACCTGGTGCTGGCGATGTTCTATCTCTATTAAGTGAAGTAACAGATGGAATCACATTTTTTCAAAACTTCCTGTTCACTCTTAGAAAAGAAATCTCTGTACATCATCATTTTTTTTCCTCCCAGGGCATTCATAATTCCAAAACCTCCATTTCCAGTTAGACTTCACTCTTCAACCTGAGTCATTCTAGATTGCTGGTTATAGGCATAATAATTATAATTCTGGGTTTCCTGAGACAGCCCAGATTTCAAATATTATAAGCGCTAGCCTTAAAATATTTAAAAATCCTTGAAATTCTAAGATTTCAGTGTCTAACTAACCTCTCCCTTATTGCATTAACACTGGGAAGTAGCCCAAAACAATTTTTGTAAGATGATGTGTCCTTGATGTTGGTTTGGATCTGAAAGTCCTATTACAAAAGATTCCTGAGCTATGACACACACATACACATAGGCCTGAGCTATTTCTAGTTCAATCACTCAGACTTTATATTTAGCCAAAGGAATCCTTTATTCAGAACAACTTGATATTCCTTCTTATACATGGTCTTGTGTATTTTAAAGAATAAAGTCACTTGAATTGAAGTCCTCTTACAACGTGAATTTTCTTAAGAAAGAAAGGAGAAATAACAAGACAAAGATAAGCCATCATTCAGAGAACACCAGTGGCCCAATGGCCCCATTGAGTTGAGATTCTAGTGGCTGCTGTGGAGCTGTCCACCAAGGAGGTGCTGACAATATCCTCGACTTGGACAAGGGCTGCCCTTCTTAAGAATTGTGAAAGAACCCCCTCCATACTCCTACCACCACCCATCCCAAAGAAATATAAAGTACTATGAGATTGTAGGTAAACATAAGTCAATGTCTTCTGGTTGGAATAGGGAAGACAATAATCATTTGCCAGAGTCCTCTGGATCTTCTCCACTCAAACCCAGACATATCTATCTGTCCAAGACATCTTTTCTCTGAATCTAAACATTCAGCACAGTAGCTGCTATAGATGTCTTCAGGAGATCCTGCAGTCCCTACAGATGCTAATTATGGCAGACCTAATAGAAAACAGGACTAGCTACTAGCGGGGGAGCAACCCACACCCTCCCTCTAACACGCCCTGAAATTCCCTTTTTTCTCCATTTTTCATATCAAGAGTAAGGACCTGAAGCCCTACCATCTCTCCTTACTTATAGGACCTGGAGCAAAGAATCAATTGCCATGGAAGGAGCAACTGATTGCCTTGGAGGCATGTGACAGGCTGACTGACTCTGAACATATCACTCTTCTTCTCTAGGCTTGGTCTCATCATATGTAAAATGAAGAAATGCCAGGGAATCAGAGTCCTTTTCCTGTCTCCGTGTCCTTGGCCATCTTCCCTCAGTTATATGCCTCCCTACCAGGCTATTCACAGCCTTTTTGCAAAAGGTTCTTGCCACTCAAGTTCCCCAGCACTAAGGACCCCTGATGTAAACTCTGGGAACGGAGGTGGGGGGTAAAACGACTGCCTGGGGTGTGACTACTGTGTGTATTGTATGAGCCTGAAACCCTTTATTCTGGAGTATAATGTAGGAGCGGTGGCAAGAGCAAGGAAAGTCCAAATGTTGGGAAAATCTTAAAACATTGTCTCTCTCTTTTTTAAAGATTAGACTTTACTTTTATAAAAATGATACATGCCTTTCAAGATGTATCTTTAACTGAAAACAAAAACTAATTACATATATTACAATCCCATCTTTGGAACAAAACAATGTGTATATACAAAATGTGTACCAACATGTAAGGGAAAATGTAGGAAAGAATGATAGGATGGTGAGTGATTTTTATTTCTCTTATTTAGCTATATTCTGTAACTTTTCTACATTGACAATATATTATTCTTATAATATGAAAAGGGACTTAATAAACCTTATTTTTAGAGAAAAAAATGATACATGCTTATAATAAAGAATTCACACGATGCTGAAGAGCACATAAAAGATATTTTAAAATTTCGAGATCTCACCACTTCACAATAGTCATGGCCAGCACAAGAGAACATCATTACAGATAGTTGTCTTTCTACACATAAAGAGAAGGATAGATACGTAACCAATAAGAGAGAGTGGATGGACGGATGGGTGGATGGATGGATGGATGGATGGATGGATGGATGGGTGGGTGGGTATAGAGAAATAGTTGATTAAAAATTGATAATACTTTATATACTATCCAAAAAAGAAGAGGCACCTGACTGGTGGGGCACTTGGGTGGCTCAGTCAGTTAAGCATCTGCCTTTGGCTCAAGTCATGAACTCAGGGTCCTGGGATCCAGCCCCACAGCAGGGCCCCTGCTCAGGGAGGAGCCCATTTCTCCCTCTTCCTCTGCCCCTTCTCCCCCTGTTTGTGCTCTCTCTTTCTCTCTCAAATAAACAAATAAAATATTTTTTTAAAAAATGAAGAGGCGCTGACTGACTCAGCCAGGAGAGCATATAACTTCTGATCTCAGGATCATGAGTTCAAACCCCATGTTGGGTATAGCAATCACTTAAAAAATAAAAAATTTTAAATGGTATAAAATTTAATTTTCTGAGGATCCCTGGGTGGCTCAGTGGTTGGGTGCCTGCCTCAGCCCAGGGTGTGATCCTGGAGTCCCAGGATCGAGTCCCACATCAGGTTCCCTGCATGGAGCCTGCCTCCCCCTCCCTCTGTCTCTGCCTCTCTCTCTCTCTCTCTCTCTCTTTCTCTCTCTGTGTTGCTCATGAATAAATAAACAAAATATTTAAATTTTTTAAAAAATTTTTCTTGAATATCACAAAAGACAATGACACTAAAGAAAAACTAATGGAGTTGCTGGACTTCATTCTCCATAGGAGATATTATTTCTCAAAAATACCTCTGAGGTTAAGAAAATATATTATTAAAAAATATTAAGAAGCTAGAATCACTATGTTTTTCTTTTAATATTTTATTTATTCTTAAGAGACAGAGAGAGAGAGGCAGAGACACAGGCAGAGGGAGGAGCAGGCTCCCTGCGTGGAGCCCGACGTGGGACTTGATCCTGGGTCTCCAGGATCAGGCCCTGGGCTGAAGGCAGGCACTAAACTGCTGAGCCACCGGGCCTGCCCCCACTATGTTTTTTTAAACATGCATCAATTTTAGACAGTATCTATCAACTGACTGGCTGCTATGAAAGATAAGGAAATTAACATCCTTACACTTCCTCCCATTTCCCCTCCCCCGCTTCCCGAATATTATGAGTAATACTGTTTTTTCTCTATTTTTGTCTCTTAATGTGAGTCATTGTCAGTGCATAAAATCAGGATTAAATGATGCATGTAATGGAGAAATGTGTTGACATGGATGTCTATTATAGACACCAAAGAATAACAAAAAAAGAGAAAAATTAAAAAAAACTTTTGGCCACATAAACATAATTTCAACCATTTATGTTTAACTTTGACCTTGTGTGCCTAATTACTATACATCCCAAGAGTAATTTTATATGATTATCTTCAAATGTCAAGCTTTAAAAATAACAAAATTAAATGAGTGAACAAACCGGATTATCTCCGAGACTTTTTTTGCAGCACTAAGAGCTTTTGCCTATCTGAGCTCTGAGGAGACTTGTCCTATCTCAAAACAGAGCCAGACCTGTCAATAACAGCAATTTCTAACATTACATAGCACTTACTGATTGCCAGGCAGAGGGTAAGTACTTTACATATATTGACTCATTTAATCCCCCAACATTCCAAAGAAGGACATGCTATGTCCTTTATTTTAAAAGTGAGGAAGAAACTGAGGCACCATGGCTAAGTAATGCTCAAGATCCCGCAACTAGTGAGCAGGGGCCTAGATTCAAATGATCTTCCTAATAAATAGCAGAGCTAGAATTCGAGCACTACAAATTTCCCCAATCGGTAATTCACTGGCTGCATGGCCTTGGATTAATCACTCATCCTCTCTGGGCCACAATGTCTTCTATAAACTTGGGTCTAATAAGGATTTTCCTGCCTGTTACCCAGGTATTTACTGGGGACCAAGTGAGAAGTGTCTGGCAAAGAGCTTTATGAAGCAGCAATACCACCTTAGTCTCCTCCTGAACTCAGACAAGCAGCCGGAGGCCTTGGGCGGGACTCAGGCAGGAATCAACCTCTCCTAATGAAAAAAACATTACCACAAGGCCACAAAAACAAAACAGTCCTCCTGCCAGAAGGCAGATGGAATAGGCAAGGAGTTCCAACGGCCCTGAACGCTTTGCTAAGTTCACGTTCAGGGTGAATTCGAGCAAGACACATTTGTTCATTGGGTTCACTGTCAAACTACTCTTTGACAGAAGTCATTACATGGAAAGAATGTCAAGAGGGCCACCAGCTATTGTCTCCACTCCCTTGGGCCATCTCTTTTTGCTTGGGCCCTGGAGCAGACACTCTTGGCTGGCCAAACTATCAACCCGGCTCTCCAGATATGTGATGCCTGAAAGGTGAGGATCAGAAAAAGGCCCTTTCCAAACATCAGGCAGCATGAAGATGGAGGCCTCCAGACCAGCATTCTGAGCCCTGGAGCTCCTGGGAGGCAGGAGAGCTGACTTCTGGCCCAGACTCAAAACCATGACCTTGGGCGAGTCCCTTTTCCCCTCAGGGGTCTTGTTTTCCCATCTCTAATACAGGGCTTCCTGGATGTTCTCCCAAGGCCCTTCTAACTCTGCCCTGGTGCTAGATATTCTGGGGAGAGGTGTAGCATGGATGGGACTGGCTGTGATTTATCTGGGAGGTTGCCAGACAGGGAGGAATCAAGCAAGAATCTTGAGAAACAGACTAAGATAAAGTGCAGTTTAAGAACTCTGGCTGACAGTGTAAAGTTATAAAGCCACAGCACTTGGTTTGTAGGGCAAAGAGGAAAAGACAGTACAGCCAAGAGGAGCATCTAGGGACAAGGGTTTTTAGCCAGAGGTCACTAGGATCTTCTATTTTATATCATATGCAAGGCACAGGAGAGACAGAGGGAAAGAGAAGTTCCAGAAGGTCACATGATGAATGAGACATGGTGTCTGCCCTCAGAGGAATTATAATCTAGGATAAGAGACAGTTGTGGGCTGAGCAGAGGAGGATGGGGGTGTGGAGCCACTTTCAAATCCCTGCAAGGTGTGGCATGTTCAAAGGTGGAGGTCCTCCCTGGTCAGGGGGTAGGAAAGCTAGCTAGCCAGGAGGGATACTCTAGAATACCATTCCGGAGCCTTGGCAGAGAGGAGAGAGAGCTCAGAAGCTCCCAGAATCAGATGTCACTCCAGTTTTGCATCTCAGTCAAGCTTTGTCTCTCTAAAGGATAGTCATTTCTCAGAGAGCCCAAAAAGGAGCCACAGCTCCCCTCCCAAATGCTCAAGTCCAGCACCAAGGCCTCATGACTTTTCAGAAGAAGCCAAGATTCACAAACCTATTCCCTCCCCAGACTCATCGCGGACCTCAGTACCCACAGGGCTTATCTCTGAGAGCCAGGTCAGGGTTTCCCACTAAACTGTGGGGAACAAGGCTGTTTCTCTCTTGCTGGCTTTCTGCACTCTTCTGTGAGTTTAACATGTAGACAGGACAGATAGGAATGGGGGCAGCTCACCTGGGACTTGCATTCAGCCCTGCAATGTTGACTATAGTGCTGTGGGTCTGCCTATGCAGGCCTCCCACTGAAGCAAGCCTGAAAGGCCTCTGTGACCCAGGACTTTGGAAAGGTGACAAAAGGATCATTTGAAAGACGTGCACCCATCCTATGTTATCAACTATGTATTACTGTTTATTAATTATATATATATACATATATAAACACACATACATGTATACATGTTACACATATATATTATCCAGTTTACATTATAATGTAATACATTTACATTACACTGTGTGTGTATCTGTGTGTGTGTGCGTGTGTGTGCATGTGTGTGTGTGTGTTTATACTAAAGTACTGCAGTCGCGGCCACATTGGGGATTCAAGATTAACTACCAATCCCTCCTCACCAGTACTGGATCCAGATGGAGTTTCTGTATTCGTCGTCTGTGGTCTTCTTGCCACGACAGAGTATGACCTGCTCGTTCACCTCTCCACCTGTTGCTCCATATCCCACACAGACTCACACTAAACCTCCCTAGGCCAGTCACTTCTTTCTAGCAGATTCCACATACTAACTGATGACGACTTCCCATATCCTTTTTTCTTATTTTAATTGTGATTAAAAACATAGAACATAAGATTTACCATCTTAACCATTTTTCAGGGTACTTCCAGTAGTGGTAAGCATATTCACATTGTTGTTCCCCACCTCTCCTTTTGTCATTACCTGGAACTCAGTCTTGAAGGGACAGAGGCCTCATTCACTGTAACTAAATTGCTTCCAGGGATGTGACTCCTATCTGCAGAGACTCCTGTGTTTGTAGAGCTAAAGTACAGGAGGTTTGTACTTCACTTCAAATGCATTCTGCCAACTGCCCTTATAAGTTATCTGCACGTTTTGCTAACTCCGAGGATAAATGCAGGTCAGTTCCTGCAGCCGGGAGCCTTAGTCCAGGCTGTGGCATGGGCTCTCTTCCCGGAGACCTGGTCTCACAAAGAGACCAGATCTACATGTACTGATAACACAACTGGAATTGGGCCCTCCAGTCAGATGGGGAGGCCAGACGACTCCTCCTGTAAGAATGGAAGGTGTCGGGCACCTGGGTGGCTCAGTGGTTGAGCATCTATCTGCCTTTGGCTCAGGTTATGATCCCAGGGTCTTGGGATGAAGTCCCACATCATGCTCCCCCAGGGAGCCTGCTTCTCCCTCTGTGTATGTCTCTGCCTCTCTCTGTGTGTCTGTCATGAATAAATAAATAAAATCTTAAAAAAAAAAAAAAAGATTGGAAGATGTTGTTGAGACACCTGGGTAGCTCAGTTGCTTAAGCATCTGCCTTCAGCTCAGATCGTGATCTTGGGGTCCTGGGATGGAGCCCATGTCAGCCTCCCTGCTCAGCGGGGAGTCTGCTTCTCTCTCTCCCAATGCCCCTCCTCCGACTTATGCTGTCTCTCCCAAATAAATAAATAAATTCTTTAAAAAAATAAAATGGAAAGTGTCTGCATATGTGATGCCTGCTTTGACTTTTGGAGAAAGTGCTTGGAAGAAACAAGTTATGTAATCTATAAAATGGGAATTACATCCACCTTATAGATTACTTCAGAGCTTGAGAATTATGATGTACATGAACTATTTACTTTGAAGTCAGACATAGCAAATGCTTACTAAGAGGAAGAATAGTATTTGTGGTCACTATTATTGAACCTCAAATTTCCCCAAGCCCTGCAAGGCAACAAACCTAAGTGAAGATGCTTTGAACAACAATTGTCCTGATTTCACCAGCTCACTGCTCCCCCTTGATAACTTAGGCCCTCAATCCTATGGAATGTGTCCCACAGAGGGTATCTCTGTTCACCCATCTCTGACATCCATCACTCCACAGGGCTCTGGCTTCTGATGCCGCTCCTCGCACCCACAGGAGGGAGCCGGGCTTCTCACAGTGTTACGCCAGCTCCCTCTCTCTCTACATGGTGAACAAAAGTGTCCCAGAGCAATGTGGCTAGCCCACCAATGTTTCACATCCTTTGTAAAATGGAGTCATTGTTTGCTTAGAACTCCCCGTTCATCACAAGACAGGCTTGAGTAAGTCTCTTGGGACTGGGTTAAGAGACATTTCTAGGTGATGGACACCAAACTATGTTCATATTTCTTGTCCCCTCCTCCCCTGGGTTGAGTGCTGTACAGAGAGGTTTGTCAGCAACTATGCACAAAGGCCAGATCTGTCCCAGAGCAAGGGACACAATCAGGCCAAGCAGAGATCTATCATCATTATCACACTGTGCTTTGATATCCAAAATACAACCTCCCTAGCACCTGGCCTGGATTAGTTGTTTTTTGCTGCATAATGAGCTATTCCAAACTTACCATCTTAAAGCAATAAACCCTGATTACAGAATCAGGAATTCAGGAGAGGCTTTAGCAAGGTGGTTCTAGCTCAGGGTCTTTTGTAAGGTAGCAAAGTATTCTCTAGAACTCAGTCATTGAGGCTTGATTGGGTCTGGAACATCAAGTTTACTCACAGGGTAGGAGGCTTTAGTCCCTTGTCACATGGACCTCCCCATAGTTTCTCATGCCAGGCCTTCCCCAGAGTGAATTATCAAAAGAGTAACCAAGACTGAAATTACAATTGTCTATAATCTAATCTTAGAAGTGATATACCACGACCTGTGCCACGTTCTATTGATCACACAGATCTACGCTGGTACCACGTGGAAGAAAACGACACAAAGGTGTGACTACAGAAGGTGGGCGTCACCACAGCCCCCTTAGAGGCTGGCTACCATATACCCTGTGCCCCGCTCCTGCTTCAGCTCTGCAATCTTGCCTGAGGAGAACCCATCTTTCTTCATGGTCAAAGAGGGGACTCTAGGGACCCTGAGGTTGGAACTAAGCAGTGACAAGGTAGCACTGGGATCCAGGGATATGTTTACAAAGAACAGGAACCGGGAAAAGAGGTGCAGAATCTTGAAAAAAGGAAAGAAAGAAAGAAAGAAAAGAAAGAAAGAAAGAAAGCAGGTCTTGCAAAATTGTGGGACAATAAAACCTGGGAATACACAGGACAACTGGATTTTCAGTGGGGTAAATTAATAGAAAGACATGGTTTAAAACAACAAAGGTTTATTTCCCTCTATGCTAGCTGTTCATGGCTGGAGGCTCTGCTCCACATCTCCTCACTTGGGAACCAATAGATCAGCCATCATCTTGAACATCATCTAAACCATTGCCAGAAAGAGAGCTCTGAAGGGTCTTGTATTGGCAATGAAATGCTCTGGACCAGAAGTGATGTATATGTCTTTCATTCACAGCCCATTGACCATAAATGGTCACTTGGGCTCCAGCCAGCCACAAGAGTGCCCGGAAGTGCAATCTTACCACATGCTTGGAGTAGAGAACTGGAAATATTTGGCAAATGGCACTCATGATTCCTCAAAGTCTAAGAGAAGAACAAAATTTCCAGAGAAAAAGTCAGAGAAGGGCTGGGACCTAACCCAGAGTATGGCAAAATGAGGATTTTTCCAGAGCTGTATTCTGAAAGACTCTCCATCACCTCTGGGATTAACTCATCCTTTGTTGCCTTACATAGCAATCCAAAGGAGCAAGCATCTCTTGAGTCCTCTGTGTCAGGCCTAGGTCATTCCCTGGCTTTCCCTTTACACTGCACCCCTCCCTTAACCAGCCCTTTGATCCCAGGAAAGATGTCTACATACCAGGTCGCACACCCACCAATTTCATGCTCCAAAGCATAGCCACACCCCTGGGATCCCTGGGGACTGCCCTCAACACACTTCCTAGAGATGAGTATATCTCTAGTCCTAGCCTGACCACCTAACCATGGTTCCTGGCAGATAGATTTAGAACAAGCTCCCATCAGACCTGAGAGGTCCCTGAAAAAGTGAATCCTTTCCTGCCTAGGCCTTACTTCTCTGCCTTTTGATTTGAAGTTCAAGTTCTCACCCCATGCTAGCCAGCCCAGCCCACCCAAACCAGGCAAAAGTCCTATCTCTTCAGAAGGCCTTTCACAAAGGGACCTGGAAGAGACTGTGGAATGACACATTATAACACTCTGGCTTGTTTCCACTGACAGACTTCCACCTGACTTCCTCATGTTTTGTGTTTGTTTTTATATTCTCACTTTCAAAAAACATGTTAGGTTAGAGCTGGTTCAGTTATTGGCCAGGCTTAAGGACTCCACTCACTCACTCACTCACAGATTAAGAAACATCCATGGCACTCAACCCTAACCTCTTATCCCCTCCCCTAAGCCATCCCTAATAAGCGTACAACACAGGTGAAATCAGTGTCCTTGCCAGACAAAACAAGATTGCTAGCTTCCCCCCCCCCCCGCCCCCCCCAACCAGAATGCCTCCTAGCCCCGCAGTGCAGAAATTCTGGAGCCAACAGGGCCTCTAAGGCCCAAGACATTCAGAGATCAACTCTCCAGGAGGGGCACATTCATAGAAACTCAGGACATTTCTCACATGAACATTCTCATTAAATTTTATGCTCAGGAGCCAATCTCATCTCCTGATTCTTGACTGAAGGCAGTTACAATGGTAATGAGGCAACTCTAGAGAACCTCTGAATGGGGCAGCCAGGAACTCCTCCTGGGTTACATGATATTGAACTTCGGTCGTGATAATTGGGAAGACTCTCAACACATGATGATGATAAGGGAAGAGGTTCATTAAAGAGAACAGCATGAACAAGAGCAAGGAGGTGAGATTTTGACTGATAGAGTAAGCTCAATGGAGCAGTGGAGATAAGGCTGGAAAGACAGGGATGCCAGGGTGGCTCAGTGATTGAGCATCTGCTTTTGGTTCAGGTCATGATCCAGGGATCCTGGGAGAAAGTCTCACTTCAGGCTCCCTGCAGGGAGCCTGCTTCTCCCTGAGGCTATGTCTCTGCCTCTCTCTCTCTCTCTCTCTCTCTCTCTCTCTCTCTCTCTCTGTCACTCATGAATAAATAAGTAAAATCTTTTTTAAAAAAAGATTGGAATCACACCCTGAATACTGATCATAGAGAGTCTTGAATGTCAGCTGAGAATTTACCCTGATTCACAAGAGAGATACATTAATAATCAGAAAAGGGTTGTCTGATTGGCTCAGTCAGAAGAGCATGTGACTCTTGATCTCAGGGTCATGAATTCAAGCCCCACATCAGATATAGAGATTATAAATAAATAATTTTTAAAAAATTTAGGGAATAAAGAAGCAGCTTAAGTAACATACATAGAATATTTACTAAATTAGGCATCAGGCCAAATGCTTTATACACATTATTATCTCACAACAATCGAATAAGTTTATCTGTTATTTTTGTATTTTAAAGATAAGGAACAATGGCTCAGGGAAGTCACATTACTTGTCCAAGATCACACAGCTAGTAAGTGACATACCCAGGATTCAAACCCAAATCTGCCTGACTCAAAGATGCCTGACTCTTAACCACTAGATGAGATTAAATATGACAAACAACATACTTACAAAAGTGCCTCCCCATGGCCTTGGCCTTAGATGCCATCATTGGCAAGAAAAGTGTCAGCCTGAGCCAGACAATTCACTGCACAGCTCAGGCCTCACCACCTGATGTCATTCACAGCTGACAGCTGAACAGAAAGGCTAGACATCAAATTGTCTCAGGTGGCAGGAAAGGACAAGGAAGCGGCAGGGTGTGTAGGGTGTAAGTCATTGTCACCTCCTGGGGCACATCTGTCTCTGGGGATACCATATTCATGTTAGATAAAGGTCCAGACTAAATGTGACCCCCATCTTCGCTCTGGGATTCATGTCCTGCCACACCACACTAGGTCTCCTTGGAGGTGCCCTTTGGTATAAATGTGATTTGTGTTTCCTCCCTAAGAGCAGAGCCATTTGGGTCTTTTGAAGCATTTTCTTCAGAGGCAGCCAGAACAACTCATTGCCTCACTACAACACCCCTTTCAAACCAGATGCTCTGGAGTATTCCCAAGGACTTCAAGACATCTGTGAACACTAAACCTGTGGAAGTGAGTCCCATTCTCCATGCCTCTGGCTGCAGGAAGCCATGACAAGGACAGACATGGTGGCCAGAGGGCAGGTGAGGGCAGCAGAGAGCTGGCAGCAGAAGCTCAAGAGAGAGCTCTGAGTGCAGCTGGGAGAGAGCTCCAGGAGGAAGTGGGAGGAGCCCATGGAGAGCCACCATCTGCCAAGGAAATCCCCTCCTCTGGGTTCACCCAGAGGGCAGCTCAGGTTGAAGCTCAAATGCTAGGGGAGCTCACTGGGAAGTCAGCCTGAAGGAGATGGGGAAGCAGAAAGATGCCAGAGACAACAGCACTGGGAGTCAAGAAGAGGGCTCAGAACACGCTGCTGGTAGCCAGGGTCCTGGAGTAGCTCTGGGCACTGGCCAGCCCTGTTCTCGCCAGCCAGGAGAACAGAGATGAATTTAGGCAAAAAAGCAAAGAAGAAAGGCTGCCTGGTTCATTTTATGAGGTCATAACCCTGATAACAAAACCTGTCCAGAACAGCATATATACAAAAAGAAACAACAGTGCTTCGCTTTTAAATGTGGACAGAAAAGTTTTGAGAAAACCTGAACAAGCTGGATTAAAGGATGCTAAAAAATCATCCATAGTAGCCAAGCAGGGTTTGTTTTAGCAATGTAGAGTTCATTTGGCAATAGGAAATATATTAAAACTGTACAGCTCATCCATAAAAAAGGGAAAGAAAGAAAGAAAGAAAGAAAGAAAGAAAGAAAGAAAGAAAGAAAGAAAGAAAGAAAGAAGAAAGAAAGAAAAGAAAAGAAAAGAAAAGAAAAGAAAAGAAAAGAAAAGAAAAGAAAAGAAAATCACCCAAATCTAGATTCTGAAAAGCATTTGCCAGAATTCCGCATGTTTGTTTGTTTTAATCTTTAAAATTTTAGGAAGAGTAGGATAATCTCTTAACATAATGAGAAGTAGCAACATCTTACTTATAGTTGAAATACAAGAGACTGCTCCATTAAAATCAATAACCAAGGGCAGCCAGTGGCTCAGCGGTTTAGCGCCACCTTCAGCCAGGGCCTGATCCTGGAGACCCAGGATGGAGTCCCACATCGGGCTCCCTGCATGGAGCCTGCTTCTCCCTCTGCCTGTGTCTCTGCCTCTCTCTCTCTGTGTCTCTCATGAATAAATAAAATTTTTTTAAAAAATTATAGAATAGGGATCCCTGGGTGGCGCAGTGGTTTAGCGCCTGCCTTTGGCCCAGGGCGCGATCCTGGAGACCTGGGATCGAATCCCACGTCGGGTTCCCGGTGCATGGAGCCTGCTTCTCCCTCTGCCTGTGTCTCTGCCTCTCTCTCTCTCTCTCTGTGTGACTATCATAAATAAATAAATAAATTGTTTAAAAAAAATTATAAAATAAAATCAGTAACCAAAAAAGGATTCTAAGTCTCACCATTATTATTTAATATTATTGTAGAAGTTAAGGCTAATGCAATAAAGGCATAAAACAAAAACAAAGGCTGCTAAGATGAAATTGTCATATTTATCAATGCTCTACCTTAGTTATCAATGCTATATACTAAAATCCCAAGATAACTTCCAGGAATGAAACAAAAGTTAAGAAGAGCTTTAAAATTTTTTTTATTTATTTGAGAGAGAGAGAGAGCACAAGCAGGGCAAAGTGGGGGAAGAGGGAAGGGACAGAGGGAGGAAAAGCAGGCTCCCAACAGAGCAGGGAGCCCAACATGAGGCTCTACCCAGGACCCAGGGTTCATGACCTGAGCTGAAGGCAGACACTTAACCGACTGAGCCACTTAGGCCCACCAAAGTAGAGCTTTTGAAAAAGCATTCATAATAAAAGAAATGCGAGGGGATCCCTGGGTGGCTCAGCAGTTTGGTGCCTGCCTTTGGCTGGGGGGGTGATCCGGTGGTCCTGGGATCAAGTCCCACATCGGGCATCCTGCGTGGGGCCTGCTTCTCCCTCTGCCTGTGTCTCTGCCTCTCTCTCTCTGTGTCTCATAAATAAGTAAAATCTGAAAGAAAGAAAAGAAAGAAAGAAAGAGAAAGAAAGAGAGAAAGAGAGAAAGAAAGAAAGAGAAAGAGAGAAAGAGAGAGAAAGAAAGAGAGAAAGAGAGAGAAAGAAAGAAAGAAAGAAAGAAAGAAAGAAAGAAAGAAAGAAAGAAAGAAAGAAAGAAAAAAAGAAAGACTAGCAACATTTATTTTATCTGTATACCCTTTTCTGTGATTTGAGTTTTAAGCCAAGTAAATATATTTCCTGTTCATAAATACATTTAATCTAAAGAAAGAAGAGCTGGGGAAAATGTTTACAAGAAAAGTATTGAAGATTCTTTGTTTTGCCAGATAGAACATTTATTTATTTATTTATTTATTTATTTATTTATTTATTTAAATTTCTTTTTTAGAAAATATATTTAAACTACTATATTAAACATTACAACATTTCCTAAAGGCAAAAGTACTGGCAAACATGCAAATTAGTAATTTTAGATAGGATAAAGGAAACATCAGAAATGGGGAGCTTTTCCACCCCTCCCCACTCCACCCGCCTCACTCCCCCCACCCCTTCCAGGACTGCTGGGGCTGCACCTCCCTGGCTCAGAGCTCCCTGCTTCTGCTAAGTTAGCACCGCCCTCCTCTCTCCAGAGGCTATCTTGATCACTGAGATTGCATTCCCCGGTGCCTGGTGGTAGAAGGGAAGTTGATCAGGACAGAGGGTAACAATGATGACTCGTTCTTTGATGGAAATGCCTCTGCTGAAAGCCCAGAGGTTGAAAGTACGGAAAGCACAGTCATCACTGGTGGTAATATTGTCATGATCACTTGCAGGAAACAAGCTTCACAAAAGCCTACAAGAAGTACATCAAAGATGTAATGGATCAAAGGCAAACTTGAAGAACAGAGGCTGAAAAGAGTAAAAACCTTCTATGACAGGGGCTGCAGAACACATCAAGCCCAACCTTGCTAATTTCGGAAACTACAGTTCTTTATTGAAGAGAACATGAATCCAGGTGGCATGGTTGCTCTGCTGGACTACCTTTTTTTTTTTTTAAGATTTATTTATTTATTTATTTATTTATTTATTTATTTATTTATTTATTCAAAGAGAGAGAGAGAGGTAGAGACACAGGCAGAAGCAGGCTCCATGCAGGGAGCCCGACGTGGGACTCGATCCCGGGTCTCCAGAATCAAGCCCTGGGCCAAAGGTGGCACTAAACTGCTGATCCATCCGAGCTGCCCAATAGAGAGAATCTCTAGCAGACTCCCCCCTGAGCTGGGATCTTGACCTGGGGCTTGATATCAGGACCCTGAGACCATGACTTGAGCCCAAATCAAGAGTCCCACTGTCACTTAAAGGATTCAGCCACCCAGACACCCCATATGATTTTTTTTTTTTTTCTTAGAGAGAGAGAGGCAGAGGGAGAAGCAGGCTCCCTGCAGAGAGCCCGATGTGGGATCTAATCCTGGTACCCCAGGATCACGTCCTGAGCTGAAGGCAGATGCTCAACCACTGAGCCACCCAGGTGTCCCTATATGATTTTCTTTAAGGATGGTTTAGAAATAGAAATAAGTTAAAGAATGTGGCTGTTACTTTGGATGTAACACCTGTTGTCCTAATCGGCTACTACTCTTCATCCACACAACACAAGGACTTAAACAAATGGGGCTGATATCCTTTTCAGCTCTTCATTTATTCTGACCTTGATTTATCTGGAGTGGAGGCATTGTTTTTAAGAAAAATACATGTCACGTAGGTTGTCTGAAAATAAAATGCATTTAAACTCATTTGAGAGGATGCCTCTTAGATGCCTACATTTTTAAATCCCTCCTTGTGTAGTTTCCTGGAGCAGCTAGAGTCTGGTTGTAGACTACTGCTAGAAAGCATAAGATGGCCTTCAGATAACCTACAGTGAAGACTACTTGTAGCTCTGGAATATAAAAAACAAGAACCAAAAAAGTCTTAATTCTGAGTTTAAATAAAAGGGAAGGCCATGCTCATAGCTGTGTCAACATTTGAAGTGGATTCCTCACAAAGTTCATCACCTACAAATGGGAAGTAGTTAACTCTGGAAGAGATCACCAGAAAGAATTAAAAAGAGACTAATACAGGGGATCCCTGGGTGGCCCAGCGGTTTAAGGGCCTGACTCCCGCCCAGGGCGTGATGCTGGAGACCTGGGATCGAGTCCCATGTCAGGCTCCCGGCTTGGAGCCTGCTTCTTTCTCTTTCTCTCTCTCTCTCTCTCTCTCTCTCTGTGTGTGTGTCTCTCATGAATAAACAAATAAAACCTTTAAAAAAAAGAGAGAGAGAGAGAGAGACCAATACAGTTGGAAGCAAAAAAAAAAGGGAAAGAAAGAAAAATTAATGGGAAAATGTCAAATTATTCAACAAATGGGAAAAATAACTGGCAAAAAAAAGTCATATTCTCACCTGCCACCATACTCAAATAAATTCCAGATTAAATTTTTAATATGAAAAATAAAACTATACAAAAACTAGGTGAAATATGTGGAATAATTAAGATCTTCAGACACTAGGGATGCCTGGGTGGCTCAGCAGTTGAGCGTCTGCCTTTGGTTCAGGGAGTGTTTCCTGTGGGATCAGGGCCCACATGGGGCTCCCCGCGGGGAGCCTACTTCTCCCTCTGCCTGTGTCTCTGCCTCTCTCTCTGTGTCTCTCATGAATAAATAAATAAATAAAATCTTTAAAAAAAAATATCTTCAGATACTGATGGATTCTCTGTTTCAAATGTTAAGTCCATCTCCCATTTCCTGGGATAAACTCCACTTGGTCATGACCTGTCATCATTTTCATATACTGTGTTTCAGTTTGCTGGGACACTAAGAATATTTTTTATCTCTGTTCAAGAAAGACACTGCTCTTAAGCTTTTTTGTAGTATCTCTGTCTGGTTTTGGTATCAAGATAACACTGACTTCCTAAAATGAGTTGGGGATTTTTGCTCTTCCGTTTTTAAAATGAGCTTATATACAATTAGTATTACTTCATTCTAAATATCTGATAGAATTCACTCACTAAGCATAAAGTTGTCTATAAAATTATCTTATTATTATTTTTTTTTAATCTATAGCGTCTAGGGCACCAGGATGGCTCAGTCGATTGAGTGTTTGACACTTGATCTCACCTCAGATCTTGATCTTGGGATTGTGACTTCAAGCCCCACACGGCTTACGCTGCGCATGGAGACTACTTTAAAAAACAAAAACAAAGTAAGATAAAATACCTTTTTCACTTATTAAAGAATAAGTAAATAAAATTTTATTTTTTTGTAAATAAAATGTTTTAAAAATAAATAAATCTGTAGGATCTATAATGACATCTCTCTTTCCAAATGCTGGCAATTTGTTTCTCATTAGTCTTGTTACAGGTTTATCCATTTTAATGATCTTTTCAAAAGACAAGCTTTTAATTTTATTTACTCTCTATTATTTTTCTATGTTCTATTTCATTGGTTTCTACCAATTATCTCAATTATTTCCTTCTTATTTTGTGATCAATTTGCTCTTCATTTTCTAGCAGTTTTTTTTTTTTTAAGATTTTATTTGTTTATTCATGAGAATACACAGAGAGGAGAGAGAGAGGCAGAGACACAGGCAGAGGGAGAAGCAGGCTCCATGTAGGGAGCCGGACGTGGGACTCAATCCCAGGTCTCCAGGATCATGTCCTGGGCCGTAGGCGGCACCCAACCACTGAGCCACAGGGCTGCCCTCTAGCAGTTTTTTATGATAGCTTAGATCATTGATTCCTAGACCTTTATTCTCTAATAGCAACATTTAAAGCTAAAATGTATTTGAAGGCACTACTTTAGCTACATACTGTCAATTTTAAGATTTTATTTATGGAACGCCTGGGTGCCTCAGCTGTTGAGCACCTATGTCTCTGCCTCTCTCTCTCTCTCTCTGTGTCTCTCATGAATAAATAAATAAAATCACTAAAAAAAAAAAAGAATTAAGGAAACTTGAATACCATCCACCTGTTGGACTTATCTGACATTAACACGCCACAAAAACAGACACACGTTCTTTGCAAGTGCACATGGGAAAATCACCAAGACAGAACACATTATGGGTCATAAAACAAGTCTCAATAAATTTAGAACTGAAATCACAGAGAATACATTCTCTAAAAATGAATTAAATGAGAAGTCAGTAACAAAAAGATAACTCGAAAATCCACAAATATTTGGAAATTAAATGACACTCTTCTAAATAAGCCACAGATCAAAGAAAGAAAATTATAAGACAGTTCAAATTGAATGATAATGAAAGCACAACAAATCAAAATTGGTAGTATGGGGACACCGTATCTTCCTCCCTCTGCCTCTGTCTCTGTCTGTCATGAATAAATAAATAAAATCTTTTTTAAAAAAAAGACTTTATTTATTCATTTATTTTTAATTTTTAAATATTTTATTTATTTATTCATGAAAGAGAGAAGCAGGGCGGCCCCGGTGGCGCAGCGACTTAGTGCCGCCTGCAGCCTGAGGTGTGATCCTGGAGACCCGGGATCGAGTCCCTTGTTGAGCTCCCTGCATGGAGCCTGCTTCTCCCTCTGCCTGTGTCTCTGCCTCTCTCTCTGTGTCTCTCATGAATAAATAAATAAAATCTTAAAAAAAAAAAAAAAGAAAGAAAGAAAGAGAGAAGCAGAGACACAGGCAGAGGGAGAAGCAGGCTCATGCAGGGAGCCCGCCCGATGTGAGACCCGATCTCGGGACTCCAGGATCATGCCAGGGACTGAAGGCAGGCACTCAACCACTGAGTCACCCAGGTGTCCCAAGTTTTCTTAATTCTTACTAGTTATCTGTCACATGAACTACTAAGACTGGAGTGTTTCTCCTTTCATTTTTGTCAGTTTCTATTTCATATATTTTGAAGCTCTCTTATTGGGTTTATACATATTTACAATTATGTCTTCATGATGAACTGACCATCTTGTCATTAGGAAATGTCTCTTATTGGGGTGCCTGGGTAGCTCAGTCAGGTAAGCATCTGCCTTCAGCTCAGGTCATGATCCTGGGGTCCTGGGAGGGAGGCTCGAGTTTGCTTCTCCCTCTCCCTCTCCCTCTGCCTCTGCCTGACACTCCCTGTTTGTGCTCTCTCTCTGTCAAATAAATAAAATTAAAAAAAGAAAGAAAGAAAGAAAGAAAGAAAGAAAGAAAGAAAGAAAGAAAGAAAGAAAGAAAGAAAGAAAGAAAGAAAAAAGAAACAAAGAAAAGAAGAAAGAAAGAAAACATCTCTCATTATCCATAGTAATAGTTCTTGTTGTAAAGTCTACCTTTAAAAAAAAAAAGATCTTATTTATTTATGTAGACAAAGAGAGAGAGAGAGAGAGAGGCAGAGACACAGGCAGAGGGAGAAGCAGGCTCCATGCAGGAAGCCCATCTTGGGACTCCATCCACGGTCCCCAGGATCACGCCCTGGGCTGAAGGCGGCACTAAACCGCTAAGCTATGAGGGCTGCCTTGAAGTCTACCTTCTTTGATATTAATATAGCTACTCCAACTTTTTTTTTTAAGATTTTTTTGTTTATTTATTCATGAGAGACACACAGAGAGGCAGAGACCGAGGAGACATAGGCAGAGGGAGAAGCAGGCTCCATGCAGGGAGCCTGATGTGGGACTCAATCCCAGGTCTCCAGGATCATGTCCTGGGCCGAAGGTGGTGCTAAACCGCTCAGCCACTGGGGCTGCCCATCCAGCTTTCTTATAGTTAAGTGTTTGCAAGGTATATCTTTTTCTATTTTTGACTGGAGTGTCTGAACCATTTATGAGTAATTCTATACGGATGGGCTTAAGTTTATCCATCTTGTTATGTTTTCTACTTGTCCTAATTCTGTGCTCACTTCAGCAGCACGTATACTAAAATCTACTTGTCCCATTTCTTCTTTGTTGTCCCTTTTTTTGTTTCTTTTCCTGACATCTTTTCCATTACCTGATAGATAGCTTTTTCAGCATTCCATTTTATCTCCACTTACTTGGAGTTTTTAAGCTATTCTTATTTGGAGATTTGTTTGGTTTTGCCTTTTCTTTTATTTTTGTTTTTTGCCTTTTTATTTGTCTGGTTTTAAGAGGTTGCTTGACATTTTACTTTTTTTTTTTTTTTAGATTTATTTATTTTTTCAGAGGGAGAGGGGCAGAGACACAGACAGAGGGAGAAGCAGGCTCCACGCAGGAAGCCTGACGTGGGACTTGATCCCAGGTCTCCAGGACCATGCCCTGGGCTGCAGGCGGCGCTAAACCGCTGTGCCACCGCCACCGGGGCTGCCCTGCTTGACATTTTACATATACATATTTATCCTATCAGTCTAGAGCTTTAAATAATATACAACTTCATGTTGTATACATGAAGTATAACATCGATCTTACAATAGTATGCTTCTATTTCTCCATCCCATCCCTTCTGTTATTGTGGTCAGATATTTTATTTCTATATATGCTATAAGCACCCTGATACGTTGTTATTACTTTTAAACAGTTAATTATATTTTTAAAAATGTTAAAATGAAGGAAAATTATGATCTAAATATTCATATATTTACCATTTTCTCCACTGTGCTTTGTGTAGCTCCAAGTTTCCATATGGTGTATTTCTTTAATTTATAATTATAATATATTTTAATATATAATTATAATATACTTAAAAACATTCATTTAACTTTTTGTAGTAAAGATAATAGCTACAGATTCTCTCAGCTTTTATTTGTCTGAAAAAACCTTTACTTTCATTTTTGAAGGACACCTTTCATGAATAGAGAATTTTAGATGGACAAATTTTCTTTTTAGTAAAGATGTTGTTAAAAATAACGGCTTGTTTTTGCAGTCATTCTCATCTTTGTTCCCTATATGTAATGTATCTCTTTCACAGTTTCTTTGGCTGAATTTAACTTTTTTTTTTTTTTTTTTTTTTTTTGTCATTGGCTTTTAATACTTTGATTATATTGTTCCATGGTGTGGTTTACTTTATATTTTTTTCTTCGTGAAGTGTGTTGAATTTCTTAGGTCCATGGAGCTATAGTTTTATTAAATATGGAAAGGTGGGATGCCTGGGTGGCTCAGTGGTTGAGCATCTGCCTTCGGCTCAGGGCATGATCCCAGGGTCCTGGGATCTAGTCCCACAGTAGGCTCCCAGCAGGGAGCCTACTTCTCCCTCTGCCTGTGTCTCTGCCTCTCTCTCTGTGTCTCTCATGAATAAATAAAGAAAATCTCTTAAAATAAATAAATAAATAAATAAATAAATAAATAAATAAATAAATGTGGAAAGTTTCTCAGGGGTGCCTGGGTGGCTCAGTGGTTGAGCGTCTGCCTTTGACTTGGGTTGTAGTCCCAGGGTACTGGGACTAATTCCCACATTGGGCTCCTCACAGGGAGCCTGCTTGTCCCTCTACCTATGTCTCTGCCTCTCTGTGTCTCTCACGAATAAATAAATAAAATCTTTTTTTTTTAATTTATTTATGATAATCACACAGAGAGAGAGAGAGAGAGAGAGAGAGAGAGGCAGAGACATAGGCAAAAGGAGAAGCAGGCTCCATGCACCGGGAGCCCAACATGGGATTCGATCCTGGGTCTCCAGGATTGTGCCCTGGGCCAAAGGCAGGCGCTAAACCACTGCGCCACCCAGGGATCCCTAAATAAAATCTTTTTAAAAATATATGGAAACTTTCTGCCATTATTCCTTTGTCCTTACCACCAACTTTGGGACTACGCCTAGGTTAGAGAAGTCCTAATCATTCTTTCAGTCTTTTTTTGTCTCCTCTATAGGAAAGTTTAGATAGTTTCCATTGCTCTATCTTCAAGTTCACTGATCTTTTCTATAATGTACAATCTTTTGGGGTGCTGGGTGGTGCAGTAGGTTAAGCATCCAACTCTAGGTTTCAGCTCAGGTCATGATTTCAGGATCATGAGATGGAGCCTTGTGTCAGACTCCATGCTCAGTATAGAGCCGCTTAAGACTCTCTCTCTAAAATAAATAAATAAATCTTTTTTAAAAATGTCCAATATGTTAAGCCTATACTGTAAACTTTTCATTTTATATTTACCAGCTCTGGAATTTCCATCTAGTATTTATTTATATCTATCATCTCCTTTCTTATTCATGTTATTCTTTAAATACTTGAACTTACTTATAATAACTTTTAAAGTTCTTTTCCGCAAATTCCATTATTTCTTTAATATCCTCGTCTATTTCTATTGACTGGTTCTTTTTTTTTTTTGACTGGTTCTTTTTTTATTTATGGGTCATACTTTCTTGCTTCTCATAACTTGGAATTTTCTGGATGCTGGGCATTGTAAACATTATGTTATTAAGTGTCTGTATATCATTATCTTCCAAAGTAAGTAACTTTGGACCCTGAAATCAAAGAAAACACAACAGTGAAAACACTGGTAACATCCAAATAAAATCTGTAGCTTTATTTTTTTTCAATTTTTATTTATTTATGATAGTCAGAGAGAGAGAGAGAGAGAGAGAGAGAGGCAGAGACATAGGCAGAGGGAGAAGCAGGCTCCATGCACCGGGAGCCTGACGTGGGATTCGATCCCGGGTCTCCAGGATCGCGCCCTGGGCCAAAGGCAGGTGCTAAACCGCTGAGCCACCCAAGGATCCCTGTAGCTTTATTTCTAACATAGTATCAGTGTTAACTTCCTAGCTTTAACAATGCATCATGGTCATGATAACATTCAGTAAGCTGGATGATGAGTATACAGAAATTCTCAGTACTATCTTTGCAACTTTTCTATAAATCTGAAATCATTTCCAAATAAAAAGGTGCTTTTTAAATTCCTCCTTTTCTGCTATTTATCTTAAGGCATTATTTGTTGTGTTTCCCTTTGAGTTTTCTCCTAATTCAGTCTTCATTTCTAAAATGATTTCTTTCTGTTATTTCTTTCTTTAGTCTTATCGTCTCATTTTTAAGCTTTCTAATTCCAATTTGTTATTCTTTAATGTCTTATTTGGAAACTGAATGGTATTTTTTTTATCTCTTTTAACATGTCTCTCTGGCATGCTCTCATTGTGGGTATATTATAATGCTGCTTACTCCTTTCCTCATAGAATTTTTTTAAGATTTTATTTATTTATTCATAGAGACACACACAGAGAGAGGGGGGCAGAGGGGGCAGAGGCACAGGCAGAGAGAGAAGCAGGCTCCATGCAGGGAGCCTGACGTGGGACTCGATCCGGGGTCCCCAGGATCAAACCCCAGGCTGCAGGCGGCGCTAAACCACTGCGCCACCGGGGCTGCCCTTCCCTTCCTCATAGAATTTTTGAACCTGATACTTTTCTGTTAATTATGTTGGTGTGTTTAGTTTTCCTGAATTTTGTTCAAATACTTTTTCTAACTTCACAGAGCTCCCTCTTCTGTTGTTTTCATATAGTGTCAAAAAGTGGCAGGATATCTGGTTGACTTAGTCAATGGTACATGTGACCCTTGATCTCAGGGTTGTGAGTTCAAGCCCCATGTTGGGTGTAGATTACTTAAAATTAAAAACCTTTGGGCAGCCCAGGATGGCTCAGCGGTTTAGCGCCGCCTTCAGCCCAGGGTGTGATCCTGGGGACCGGGAATCTAGTCCCAGGTCCTGCTCCCTGCATGGAGTCTGCTTCTCCCTCTGCCTGTGTCTCTGCTTCTGTGTGTGTCTTTCATCAATAAATAAATAAATCTCTTTTCAAAAGATTCTTTTTAAGTGGCAGTTTGCATTCAAAAATAGTTTACTGGGCAGCCCCAGTGGCGCAGCGGTTTAGGACCACCTGCAGCCTGGGGTGTAATCCTGGAGACCCTGGATCGAGTCCCACATCAGGCTTCCTGCATGGAGCCTGCTTCTCCCGCTGCCTGTGTCTCTGCCTCTCTCTTTGCTCTCTCTGAATGAATAAATACATAAATCTTAAAAAAAAAAAATAGTTTACTTTTGGGCAGCCCCAGTGGCCCAGTGGTTTAGTGCCACCTTCGGCCCAGGGTGTGATCCTGGAGACCCCGGATCGAGTCCCACATCGGGTTCCCTGCACGGAGTCGGCTTCTCCCTCTGCCTGTGTCGCTGTCTCTCTCTCTCATGAGTGAATAAATAAAATCTTTAAAAAATAAAAACTTTTTTTTTTTTTTTAGGGACGCCTGGATGGCTCAGCAGTTGAGCATCTACCTTCGGCTCAGGGCATGATCGTCAGGATCTCCACTGGGAGCCTGCTTCTCCCTCTGCCTCTGTCTCTCCCTCTGTGTGTGTCTTTCATCAATAAATAAATAAAATCTTTAAAAAAAAATTTTTTTTAAGTGGCAGTTTGCATTCAAAAATAGTTCATGTTTTGGGCAGCCCCCGTGGGTCAGCGGTTTAGCACCTCCTTCAGCCCAGGGCCTGATCCTGGAGACGAGGGATCAAGTCCCACGTCAGGCTCCCTGCATGGAGCCTGCTTCTCCCTCCACCTGTGTCTCTGCCTCTGTGTGTGTGTGTGTGTGTCTCATGAGTAAATAAATAAAATCTTTTAAAAAAATACTTTAGTTTGTAAAAAGTAGTTTTCTTTCTTAGATTATCTAATTCTTTTTGTCCTTTCCACTTTTAGCTGAATGTTCTTTTTAGTCTAGTGCATTTTTTTTAACTCTAGCTTATCAATTTTTATTCTTCTGATAAATTTCCAAAGTGTGGGGACTTGTCTTTAAGTAGCACACAGGCTACTCAATTTCAGGAGTTCATGTTTCAAGAGGCTAGAGTGCCCTGTACCTTTAGGCCTTACCCTAAAGCCCTTTGTTCTCATACTTGATTGGAGTGGGCAAAGTTCTCCCAGTCTTAGTAGCTGCTCTCAAATTGACCTGATGTACCTTGCATCATGTCTGACACTCTCTCATAATTGTTCAGGTCCATCAGATGCCCTGTGGCTTCCCTGTTCTCTCTTGCACAGATTCCCATAACATATCATGGTTATTGGTGCTTGTATTTTGTCACCTAGTTTTGTTGTAAATGTCATCGCTAGGTCCTTAACTTGGTAAACCAGTTGCTCTGTTTTCATATGAGGATTCAAGAAGTCTCAAATTTATTTGCCCCACTCTAGCCATCTTCCCAGAATTCTAACATGTATCTTTTTTTTTTTTTTTTTAAGATTTTATTTATTCATGAGAGACACAGAGGCAGACATAGGCAGAGGGAGGAGAGGCAGGCTCCATGCAGGAGCCAGACGCAGGACTCGATCCAGGAACTCAGGGATCACATCCCGAGCCAAAGGCAGACGCTCAACCACTGAGCCACTCAGGTGCCCCTGTATGCTTCTTTTTGATAATGTTGTTTATTATGTGTTTGGTATATAATCTTTACAGTAATTTTTTTAATGGTTTCAGAATATTCCACTGAGTATAAGTACCAAAATTTACTCAGCCTGTCCCTTACTGTTGGTCACGTGAGCTGTTTCCATTTTTCTGCTGTCTCAAATAATGTCGTCATAAATACCTTTGTGCACTTAGATTTTTGTTTTTGTTGAATAATTTCCTTATGACGGAATCCCAAGAGTAGGATTACTGGGTCAAGGGTAGGAACATCTCCCTGGGTCTGGCAATCTATAATCCGAAAATGTGTTTTGAGAATTATTTTTCTTATTATAGGGGAAAGGTTAAAACTCAGTTGTTGATAGTAAGGATCACATGAGGGAAATAGGACTATTTCCCAGGATCACTGTTATTCTATCCTTTCTCCCAGCCATCAGTCGTTCCTATTCATTTTACTCAACTTTCATTTTTCATTCATTTAACAACATGTTGATAGCCTACCATGTGTCAGACAGTGTGATTTCTCTTCCACACATTAGAGTGAACCCCACAAGTGTATGTGGTGTTTTGCTCAAGGACTGATCCAACACACTGATACAAAGGGTGTGCAATGGCCTAGATTCACTGTGAGCATTAAGAGTGCTATGGGCTGTCCTTATTTGACCCCTCCTGACATACCTGAGACTATTCAAACAACCCTACAATATTTGGATTCAATATATCCGGTGACAGCAATCCACCTTCCTCCATAAGCAGGCTTAGCCCTATTCTAGGGCAGACTTGAATAGAAAAGGGAAGACCTAAGCAATTTCAATGCACCAGCTGGTATAGTTGCCCAGAAATAATCTCGTTATTTTTATCAAAAACAAAACAAACAAAAAACTGGTAAGCTAGAAATAGCTTACATACCCCATGGTCTCCTAGTCTCAACCTATGTCAACAAGTGAGCTTAGGTATACTCACTATCAATCTGTATACCTGACTTTCCACCTCAGTCCCCCTGTCTTTCCATTGCCCCCTGAAAACTGAGTGTTGTCCTGAACCCAAGTCCTCTTGGCTTGGGTTCTGGTTGTGTTTACAAATCCGTCTGCCCTGGTCAGCACTCTCCCACAGAGGGGCCAAACCCTGCTCTCCGACTCCCAGCCACAGGCTGAGTTCGTGTATTTCATGGCCTGAGTATTGAAAACCAAGATCCTATGCCTGTCTCTTCTTCATGCTCCACAGCTGCACCCTGACACTGGATGGAGCCCTGCAATCACAAGCCTTGCCCCAACCAGGCTAGAATTCACCACATCTCTAGAGCCCCTGCCAGGACCAGTTAACTCCTGGGGCCCATCCCATCTAGTCCACGTTGCTGAGGAGCCTGCATAACTCATGTTCAAGCCTGCTGAGTTAATAATCATCTTCCCAACCACAATGTTTTACAGGTGAGGAAATAAGTGCCAGAGAATAAAAGTGACTTTGCAAAAGTGAAATAGCAAGTGTCAGATCTAGGCCTAGAGCTCAAGGTTTCTCATTCCTAAGAGGAAACAAATGGGTAGGATACCAGAGAAATTTAGGAATAGATTCCAAAGCAGAAGTCCAATTATAAGCCCTCATGCCCCTGGGGTGGGGAAGGAGAGAAGGCTCCAGGATTTAAGAATAAGATAGGTTCTAGGGCAGCCCATGTGGCTCAGCGGTTTAGCGCAGCCTTCAGCCCAGGGCCTGATCCTGGAGACCCAAGATCAGGTCCCATGTCGGGCTCCCTGCATGGAGCCTGCTTCTCCCTCTGCCTGTGTCTCCTGCCTCTCTCTCTCTCTCTCTCTCTCTCTCTGTGTGTCTCTCATGAATAAATAAATAAAATCTGGGATCCCTGGGTGGCGCAGCAGTTTAGCGCCTGCCTTTGGCCCAGGGCGCGATCCTGGAGATTCGGGATCGAATCCCACGTCGGGCTCCCGGTGCATGGAGCCTGTTTCTCCCTCTGCCTGTGTCTCTGCCTCTCTCTCTCTCTCTCTCTCTCTGTGACTATCATAAATAAATATATAAAAAAAATAAAAAATAAAAAATAAAATAAATAAATAAAATCTTTAAAAAAAAAAAAGATAGGTTCTAGTTTTCAGGACAGGCCATAAAATCAGGAAGTATGAGCAGCAAAGTTGACTTTATGTGGAGCATCAGGATCATCAGACTGGATCTATCAAATGCCTCTTACATCTCCAGAATGTTTCAGGGACCTGGAACAGAGCTGGGCCTATACATGCAGATCAGGGGATCACATTATAGGCCAAGGGAAGGGAAAAGGTAGGAAACTGAGGAAAGACATAGGAGCCAGAAACAAAGTTGACACATGTAGATGCTCAGCTAGCTCACATGTCAGCTGGGACCTCTCTGCATCATTTGCTCCAAATATACATCACCATGACCTATGGAAATCCCAAACTTTCCCTAGGGTTTTTGAAAATGCACACGATACATATATTCTCACATCCTGACCTCTCAGGAGTAATGTTCTTTGAGTACAGTCTTCATTCATTTCCAAATCAATCCAGGGATAAAAATTAGCCCTTTCTTGGGAAAAAAAATTTTTTTAAGATTTTATTAATTTATTTGAGAGAAAAAAAAATTTATTTGAGAGAGAAAGATAGTGGGAGAGAGCAAGCAAGGGAGAAGCAAAGGGTAGAAGCAGACTCACCACTGAGCATGGAGCCTGATGCGGGGCTCAATCCCGTGACGCTGAGATCATGACCTGAGCCAAAATCAAGAGTCAGACGTCCAACCAGGAGCCACTTAGGTGCCCCTCAGGGAAAAAAATTTTTAAACATACCATGTATGAGATTGCAAAACTTTGCAGAAAATGTTGGGAGTGTGACAGGGAGGGAGTCGTCCCTGTCACATCACTCACTATACAACAGACAACCTAGAAATCCTCATTGTACATTCGTGCTATCCTGGCCTTGTTAGCCACTCCCTTATGATGGTTTCCTCTATTGGTCCTCATACTGCACCTCACGCTCATTGTACCCATCCTCACATAATCTTCTGGTTCCTCTTTTTCCCTTCTTATCTTCTATTCTTTCTTCTCCAAAGTCAAAAACAAATTTCCTTCTTTATCTCAATGCAGAGAGGCTGGGGCAGGAGGTGAGGTGGGGGCACATTCTTACACTCCTACTGCTTCTTTACCAAACTCTTCTTTTCAAACAAGTTACTTCCCTCCTATAGAAGAATTCCAGTGCCAGATATTAAAGCAATTAAAAATTTTTTCCACCTGAATACACATGTGTAAACAAAAGTATGCAGAATTATTCTGATGCATAGCTCATGCCAGACCAAGCACTATAATTGTCCTATTCAAAATTGACTGAAAATAAAGTTTAGAACATCCTGTCTGATTCAGAATTGTGCCCTTGGCCATTAAAGCTCAGCTGAATCCCAGAAATCATGGAAAAACTCTGTCTTATGCCCCTTGAAGGTATTTTATAAACGGCTACTATAGGAAAGACACCCAAAATGAGTGCTACTTTTTTTAGATGAATCAAAATTAAGTAGTGCCTATGGCACTAAAAAAAACTTAAAAACCAGAAAGTTTCAAGGTTTTTCAAACCTGTATGGACTCTTAGAGTATTTTCAGGTTATAGACTTTGGGATGAAATGTGACACCAAAAAAAAAAAAAAAAAGAAAGCAATGTGACACCAATTTAGTTACAAAAATTGTGCAATGGGTGTTTTATATGGTCAAACCAGGTGATCAACGAAGCTTCAAGATATGTCACTTGTGGGACACCTGGGTGGCTTCGTGGATGAGCGTCTGCCTTTGGTTCAGAGCGTGATTCCGGAATTCCAGGATCAAGTCCCACATTGGGCTCCTTGTATGGAGCTTACTTCTCCTTCTTCTGCCTCTCTCTGTGTCTCTCATGAATAAATATATATATATATTATATTATATATAATATATTATATTATATATTATATTATATATATATAAATATATATAAATATATATTATATATATTATATATTTATAAATAAATATATATATATATATATTCTGTTGTTGTTGTTTTGGTTTTGTTTTGTTTGTTTGTTTTTAATGTGACTTGTTCTAGTTACTACCTAGCAGTTTAGAGCAACAACCAGGGTAGCCCCAGTGGCTCAGCAGTTGGTGCTGCCTTCAGCCCAGGGCGGGATCCTGGAGACCTGGGATCGAGTCCCACATTGGGCTCCCTGCATGGAGCCTGCTTTTCCCTTTGCCTGTGTCTCTGTCTTTCTCTCTCTCTCTGTCTCTCATGAATAAATAAATAAAATCTTTTAAAAAATAAAATAAAGCAACAACCAGTTTATTCTTCTCAAGGAGTATATAGGTCAGGAATTCAGAAATAGCAGAGCAAGGACAATTTATCTGTTTCAGTGTCTGGAGCCTCAACTAGGAAGTCTGGAAAGATGGAAGTTACTCAATGGCTGAGTACTGGAATTATCTTAAGGCTCTTTCACTCACATATTTAATGCTGGAACATCTACATGTCACTTCCCCACCTGGGCTTTCTCATAGCATGGTGGTTAATATCTGTGGTAAGAGGCCTCTCTAAGATGTCCCCCAAAGATCCCTACCTCTTGGTATTCTCAGCCTTGTGTAATCCTAGCCCATTGAGTAACTTGCTTCTAACCAATACAATATGGTAACATTGAGAGGATATTTCTTCTATGGTTAGGTTATAAAAATTGTGACTTCTACCTTATGATCAGACTGTCTTTTGTTTGCTTTGATGAAGCAAGCTGCCATGTTGAAGAGACCTCTATGACAAGGAATTGAGGGTCACCCTGTCAATAGCCAGGGAAGAAAAGATCCCAGTTCTGGTCAAAACCTTAATTATAGCCTTATGAGAGATCCTGCAGCAGAGGTGTAAACCAAGCCACAACTGAATTCCTAACTCAGAGAAACTAAAACAGCATGAGTGGGTTGTTGTATGTTGCTAAGTTTTGGGGTGATTTGTTACATAGCAATAGGTATCTAACATAGACTCCAAGAGTGTGCATTCCACAAGAACCAAGCAGAAATTGTATCATTTTTTTATGACCCAGTCTCAGTCACATAGCATTACTTCCCCCAAAGTCACAAACCCGCCCAGATTCAAGAAGATGGAACATCTATCTCATCCCTCAAAAGGAGGAATGTCAAAGTATCATAGGAACAACATGTGAGGAGAGATAGTAGTGTGGCCATCTTTGGAAAATATAAGCTGCCACATGGCTCTTTGGCCTTGTCCTACAGCATGGCTTGATCTGCTCATGTGTAAATTTTAGAAAGATTTATATTGTTTTGCTATTTTGAGATTGAGCTTTTGTTTATGCTCCTCCTGAAATGTCTCTTCTGCTTTTAAGAAATAAATGCTCAAACAATATCTCAGCATGTCACAAGATAAATGGGAATTGGACCTCTGGCAACCAGGGAGACTTCAGAACCATCGTTTCCAAGAATGTGACTATCTGAAGCACAAGATTCTCTCCACTTAAGAATGACTCTTCATGAATTACAACATTGCCCTGCCTGCATGTTCTGAAACATTCCAGCATTGCCCCACACTCCATGCAGGTTGAACAGAAATGGGACAGTGAGTGAGGAGGATGTGGTGGGGAGAACTTATGGACACCCAAGGCAGGCTGGATTCCAGTCATGCTTCCAGAATGCCTTAGACTTGTAGAATTTCTGAGCAAGAAGACATCTCAGAGATCAATTAATTCACCTTACACTAGTAATGACAGTAGCTATATTTAGTAAAACCTGACTACAACAGCAAGCCCTTTATAGCTGAATGAAGGAGACATCGGTATCCTGATGTAACTCAAATACATCCCACTACCAGGTTGTAAATCCAGGTTTCTACTTGATGCCCCAATAGCTGGAGTCTCCCAAAAATCCAGGCTTTTCCCAAGTTCCCCTGTGGCATGCCTACATGGCCCACCCATTCTCCTGAGCTTTCCACCACAGCCAGCTGCCTGGCTCCACACACAGGACTCCTGGGTCTGAACATCTGCTTTCCTTAGGGTACTACTTTCCTAAGCCCACCACTCAGCCCCAGCAGGAGCTGTACAAATCCTTTCCCCATTTCCCATTGTGATAACACAGACTTGGAGAGAAGAGAAAAGAATTACAACAGAGAGAAACTTAAAACCCACTATTATTGCTCCCAATTTCCCAGGCCCTGGGTTTGACTTTCACACTCCTCTCTGCTGCTGCCATGGGGCAAGGGCCAGTCTGCCTCCCACAGTGGGAATACTCTGGATTCCCCAAATAGAACCAGATAAAGGAGGTTGTTATTTCCCCACACTTCAATCTAAGGCCCATCTCCTTTGTCCTTATTTCCTGCTCCAGGATTGATCTCATTCCAAGAAGCCAGACAATTGAAGTGTCCATTTCAGGGAAGACTCTAACTTTGCAATGATATCAGAACAAGCATTCTGGCCTTAGAACATCATGCGTACAATACTGCAGCCCAGCCAATCCTAAACCCCATCAAGTCCAGTTAAGTTCTTTTTCACATTCTCTCTTTTGAAATGAGTTTATGACTGGGTGATAAGTCTTCCAGGCATCTTCAAGGTCTCAACTTTATGACTGACTGACTAGTTGGAAAATGGCTCATCCATTTCCTAAAAGCAACAATAAAGAGACAGATGGAAGTCTTAATGCATACCTAGGAAATAAACAGTGCTCCAAAAGAAACCATTTGGAGAGATGAAATCCACCTAATAGGGCAGCCCAGGTGGCTCAGCAGTTTAGTGCTGCCTTTAGCCCAGGGTGTGATCCTGGAGACCTGGGATCGAGTCCCACATCTGGCTCCCTGCATGGAGCCTGATTCTCCCTCTGCCTGTGTCTCTGCCTCTCTCTCCTTATGTCTCTCAGGAATAGATAAATAAAATCTTTAAAAAATTAAAATAAGACAAAACAAAACAAAACAAAACAAAATAAAATAAAATAAAATAAAATAAAATAAAATAAAAATCTGCCTAATATAAGGACAACACTTTACACAATTTTGCCAACCACTTTGGTTTCTTATAGCCACAGAATATCAAAACCACCCTATTTCAGCATAAGATCCTTCACTCACATTTGCATAAGACCCATAGGAAGCATTTTCCTAGGTATTTCCTCTTTTAGGAGGCATGACCTTTCTTGTGAATTTTAAATGACAGTTCTTTTGCACCCTCTACTTCTCAAGAAATCAAAAAGTCTTTGGGTTCAATCTCAACCAAGCTCACCTTCTTGTACCCATTTTACTGACAGAGGAAACTGAGGTTCCATGAAATCCACTATTTTGTCTAAATTACACAATTAAAATGTGGGAAAGCTGAAACACTAACAGCCCTGAGTGCTCTGGTTCTTGCCACGATACCAGGCCACACTTGGTCTCAAAGGAAATGTTACGTATCACAAAAACATGCTGTGTGAAGACCAGCCAAGCGTGCAACAAATTGGTCCCATTCGGTTTGGGATTACAAGTAGTACAAACAATAGAGCAGCCTTCAAAATGAACTTCCGTTTCCAGAATGAAAAGGAAACATAGGGACACGAGCTCTTAGGAGACACCTGCAGTGAGCAGGGACCCACGCCAAAGAAAGGACATAAAGAAGAGCCTGAGAATAGAGGACTCAAAGGAGGACACTACATCAATGTTTCATCCCACAAATATCCATCAAATGCATCCTTTGTGCCTGGCTTTATGCTAAGCAACAGGCTTAGAACAAGGAACAAGTCTGAGTTCCTGGCCTCTTAGGCAACACAGTCGGAGAGAAGAGGCAAACAAGTAAATACTGAACTTGCATTCCTCTGATTCAAATGAAAGCTTCATCCTGATTAAAATATCTATGGCAACCCTGAGAGCATTTGCGTCCAAGGACAGCAGGGGCCCAAACTTGTCATTTCCTTTCTCTACCTGGAGTAGAATCCCTGGGCCAACCAGGCTTGGGGCCCATCGTGATCCTTCCAGACCCCAGAAGCAGCTCACCTCCCTCATCATCATGTTACCCTGGAACGTTTTGGCCTTTGAGGTACAATGTGTGACTATGACCATTGTCAACAGGCAATGACACAAAGCAACTGTCGTTTTTGGCAAAGGCCAGCTGAGCAAATGCTTAACTCAGAAGCCTGTTATAGTTTTCATGAAAACAAATTACATCAGTGCTTACCCAGGAGTCTCCCAACCGGGCTAACGAGTGTTTTCTTTTGTGAGTGTGCGTGTGTCAGCTGTGCTCCTGCCTCGCGGGCATGCAGGAACTCTGCACAGAGTGAAATGGCACAAAAGTCTCCATAACTCAGCGCTTTGTAATGTGGCCCAGCAGAGCCTTTGGAAAACCTGCTTGGCAGGGAGGCAGACATTCTGAGAAGTCTCTGCATGCCAAGCCCTGTGCTGTGTTCAGGGAGATGCAGGAGGTCAGCCAAGGTCACAGGCTCCCAGGAAAAGAAACATCCACTGAGTTGACTTCCATAGGCCAGGTGCTGGGCCAGAGATTTCACTTACCTTATTTCATTGAAAGGCAGGCAGCCCGTGTCAGCCTCATGTCATTACCCCACCTCAAGACCATCACTTGACAAATCCACCACTACAGTAACAGTGAGCAACACAGATTTTACCCCACATCCCAAGCAGATAGAGAGGAGACATTTACATTGCAGACTACTAATTAATCTGAGTCCAGGGATCCCTGGGTGGCGCAGCGGTTTGGCGCCTGCCTTCGACCCAGGGCGCGATCCTGGAGACCCGGGATCGAATCCCACATCGGGCTCCCGGTGCATGGAGCCTGCTTCTTCCTCCGCCTGTGTCTCTGCCTCTCTCTCTCTGTGACTATCATAAAAAAAAAAAAAAAAAAAAAAAAAAAAAAAAACATCTGAGTCCAGGACTTCCTTGTCTTGTCCCTGTCTCCAACTCCACTGGGGCAGAATTCCTCTCACCTCTTTCTCATTCTCTCCTTCCCCATAGACGTGGCTTCTTAAAAATCCCTTCCATGGGGCGCCAGTGTGGCTCAGTAGTTGAGTATCTGGGGTTCACCCACTTCAGGCTCCCTGCATGGAGCCTGCTTCTTCCTCTGCCTGTGTCTCTGCTTCTGTGTGTCTCTCATGAATAAATAAATAAAATCTTAAAAAAAAAAAAAATCCCCTCCACATCTCTCCCTGTCACTTGCTAAAACTCATACACAAAAGCGTAATAACCAAAAGACAAGAATGTCCTAATATTCCTCAAACAGGACCCTTGTGGGTCTCACTTTGTCTCATTTATTCACATAACAAATAGTTATCAAGTGCCCAGCGCTGTTTATGGTGCAAGGCATGAGCGGTGAAAAAAATGGACAAAAAATATTTGCCCTCATGTAGCTTCCATAATCCTATCATGACCTTTTATTACATATAAGAAAACCAAGGTTTGGGGTCAATTGATCCCACAGAATCCGAATGGAGTCCAGGTACAAAATCCAGGCCAGAAAAAGCAACTAGCAAGACCTATTCAAGTTTCAAAGGCCCAACCAGCACCCTGAGCTTTGGGTGAGACTGGGTGCCTAGAACCCAGAGAACTAAGTGTGGGTGTCATGCCACAAGAACAGCCCTTGGAAATAAGTAAGTCTGGGTTCAAGGACCAGCTCAGCAATTTACTTGGACTAGTTACTTAACCCTGTAAGTTTCCCTTTTCTCATTTGTAAAATGGGGATAAAAATTAAACTTAACTTATAGACTATGATATAAATATATAGAGAGATAGACATATAGATATATAAGTATATAGATAAAGATTATACACACTCCTGAAATCCTACCACAATCCTATGTTGTACTGGGTATCGTATATGTATTTGGTGTCTAGCACCATAGTAAGCTCAATAAATATCAATTATTATTTATTTATTCATTTACTTTTGTTATTATTATTAGGTAGAAAAACTGGACTGCTTAGTAGTAGACATTCATAATTTGTCAGCCCAGCATCCTTCTTTTTCTTCCAGGAACAGACTTTCTCACAATTACCTCCCCATTTATTTTTCTCCCCACCCATTATTAATCTCCTAACCAACCAACAGTATCCATGACATTTTCATGGAAGCCACGGTGTTAGTACAATACAACCCCCACCTCCCAAAAATTGAACCAAGCCAGACCAATCAGAATTCTTCTCCCAGAAAGTTTGCAACTGGAATAAGAAAGAGATCTCAATCTCTAGGTATCTAAAGCTGCTACTCCTGGCAGCCATGTTTTCAGCCACATGAACTGAGGAGCAGGGAAGATCTTCAGTCTATAATAAGAGCAAAGGAGGAGACTGACAGGCAGAGAGGAGCAGAAATGGAGTACGGAAAGCTATGCCACCATTTGAGAGCCTGGTTCTACTTCATTCCTCAGGACCAGATGAAGTCTTGTTCTGAGTAAATTCCTTATTTTTCCCAAGCTGCTTTGATTTGACATTCTATTCTTTGCAATTAGTAGGAATCCTAACTAAATACAGGTCTAAGTCAGCAGACCTGACCTTGATACATGGGCCGTACAGGCTCTAAGGGCTCCTCTCCAAGGAAAAATCCAATTTTCCCTTAGTAGTCAGGATTAAATATATTCCCAATGAGTTTAATAACTTCCTCTTTTTCTGTTGATTTATTGGCATGAGGAGTTCAAAGTGGCCAAGTAGTAGTCTTTCTCCAGTTTTTTTTTTTTTTTAAGATTTTATTTATTTATTCATGAGAGGCAGAGACACAGGCAGAGGAAGAAGCAGACTCCATGCAGGGAACCCAACATGGGACTCGATCCAAGGTCTCCAGGATCAGGCTCTGGGCACTAAACCACTGAGCCACTGGGGCTGCCCCCCTTCCAGTTTAATAGTACCACTGAGGTGTTCCCTAGTGGAAACATTTCTCCCTTCTGAAATAAGATTTCTATACCAGTACAGCCTAAAATAGCGGAGATTAGAAGCAAACATTTTGCTAGTGAACCACTAAAAGTAACAAGAGGAACCATTCCCATTTCCAACCCTTGGTTCCTGGACCCATTAAAAACTGGCTATTAGCAAAATAGCAACATATATTGGTCACTGATTTAGAGCACATATTATATCCTGGAAGACTTTGCCCCAGTTCTGCAGTGTTTCCATCGAGCTGGTACCAAAACTAAGTTGAAAAGGTTGTTACTATTATTAAATTTCATATCACTACTTTATCAGGCCAGTTGCTTCAAGATAATGGCAAACATTACAAAACCAGAGAATTCCATGAGCATGAGCCATTACCACCCTTCATTTTCAGTGAGTTACTGGATCAGAAGCAATGTTCTGTGCAATACCATGTGAATAAAACATTCTGTAAATCCTGAGATGGTGGTTTTGGTAGAAGTATTGTGAATAGGGAAGGTAAATTTGTATTCAGAGTAAGTGTCTATTTCACTGAGAACAAAGTTCTATCCCTTCCATGGTGGACATGATCTTTGTAATTAACCTGTGTGAAGTGGCTTTCTAATGCTTCTGGAGAATAGTGCCATATTGAATGTTCAGTGTTGGTCTCTGCTGTTCGATGGCTGGACGGACATTGAGTAGTGGTGACTGGAAGTCAATGTTGCTGAGCCCATTCATAAATAACCCCATGGACCGTTTCATTTGGTTTTCACTGGACTAAGACAGGGCTGGCTGAGGAGAGATTAACAGCCATCCACAGGGATCCCTGGGTGGCGCAGCGGTTTGGCGCCTGCCTTTGGCCCAGGGCGCGATCTGGAGACCCGGGATCGAATCCCACGTCGGGCTCCCGGTGCATGGAGCCTGCTTCTCCCTCTGCCTATGTCTCTGCCTCTCTCTCTCTCTCTCTCTCTCTCTGTGACTATCATAAATAAAAATTAAAAAAAAAACAGACATCCACAAACAGGTCACCTCATTCATCTGCTTAATATCCTCTTCTGATGAGAGTTCTGTTTGGTGAACTTTCACATGGGACACTCTGATCATATTCAGAGATTTCTACACACAGACCTTCTTATCACCAATTTTTCAATCATGATCCTTCTAAATCTTGACTACCCAACAAAACTATTAGCCACTACCCATGTATCAGTATAGAGCCACACTTCTCTTGCCTGGGAGGATTTTCCTTCTCTCTCACCCTTCGAAGCCACCCCTAATGGCAGACCTGCATTGCTACAATCATCCACTTTGGGGTAGCACAGCATATTACACAAACCTATCTTTAAACCAGGCCTGGAATTTTTCCTCCTTAGCCAATTTGTCATAGGGAACTCCCCCAAGAGGCCACAGATTTAGTTTGAGAGGGAAGAGGCAATATGGTAGGACCATGGACTAGAGAAGTATGCGCCATTTACTTCTATAACTTAATTGTGCCTTCAGGACTTACTTGAGCCTGATCTCATATATACCACTTCCACTTAATGATTGAATACTGCTATGAATTCTTGATTTTATGGCTTGGAGGATTAGACATCCAGCTCATGATAGGCAACATATGTTGCAGAGTAACTCAGTGACTCATGGTCATTCAGTCTCTACAAGGCCCAGTTACAATCTAGAAACTACTTCTTCAAAGAATACTTGTCTTCAGAGGATCGTAAATCTTTGCCCTCCAATCCTCAGGGTCTGGGCTGTGATTCACCTATAGGAGTCCACTGAAATTGCCCACAGTGTTCCTATATGCCAGTTCAAGTATCACCGTACGTTATACAGACAAAGTGGTAGAGCAGTGTGTATGGTATCCTGGACCTGAAGTAGAGTAGACCCCCTCTTGTTGGGGGTCTCACTCAAAATTGGCAGCTTCTCAGGTTCCTCCGTAAATGAGACTTTTATGTTGCCTCAAAAACCTAAAAAAGCGGGACACCTGGGTGGCTCAGCAGTTGATCATTTTCCTTTGGCTTGGGTCATGATTCCAGGGTCCTGGGATCGAGCCCCGTATCAGGCTCCCTACAGGGACCCTGCTTCTTCCTCTGCCTGTGTCTCTGCCCCTCTCTATGTGTCTCTCATGAATAAATAAATAAAATCTTTAAAAAAAAATTAAAGAAGCCCAATCAGTAATGTATCTCTTTCTTAGTGGTGGGAAGAGCCAGATGCAACAACTTTTTCTTCACTTTGGAAGAGATATCTCACTATGCCCCCAGATCACTGGCCCTCCAGGAATTTTACCGAGATGGCAAGCCCCTGAATTTTTGTGGAATCTATTTCCCACCCTCTGCATGCATCTAACATTCTAATGTATCTAGCACAGCTGCTGCTGCTTCCTCCTTACCAGGAAGCATGATAGCATCAGCATGATATCATCAATCTAATAAACCAGGGTGATTCAGAATGGAAGGGCAATTAAGGTCTCCTGAAAAGATGACATAGGGCTGAAGAGCTGATACGCCCCTGAGGTGGGATAGTGAAGGTATATTGTTGGCCCTACCAACTGAAAGTAATTTGCTTCTGACAGTTTTACTAGCAAATATGGTGTAGGGGGGGGAAGCATTCAGATCAACAGCTGCATGCCAGGTGTGTTGAACTGCTGGCAAATTACATCTGTAACCACCACCTGATTAGATTTACAATAATTCATGTCATACTTCAAGACGAATCTGTCACAAGATAGGTATCAGTTTACGTATTTACAGATAAGAAGGCAAACCACAAAAATGTTCACAAACTATTAAGTGGAAGAGTATGAATTTGAATCCAGCATCCATTATGTTTTTTCATTATCCTACCACAGCCTTTATACCATGATTGTTCCCATGTGGACCTTTGATGATGTAAAGTCATGTAAAGTCATATAAAGACCTACCAAACCCTCCAGAAACTACATGAGAAAGACTTATCAGAAGAGATATGCTGTTCCCAGAAGATACAGAGGAAGTGTCTGATAGATAATGATTATACAAACCTTGTCTTTATCGAGCTTTATCTGTATCTTCCTGTAGTAGGTGACACACATAAATAAACAGGTAAGTACGATAGAGTGTGAATAAGTGCAATGATAAGAATGGGTCTTATAAAACATATAGGAGGTACCTTAACCCAAGTGTGGGAGTCAAGGAAATTTTTCTCAGAGGAAATGATATTTGAAGTGAGATGTGAAGGATCAGTAGGAGTTAGGCAAGCAAAGTGGGGCAGGCAAGGAGTAGATAAACTAATACAGGGAATAGTATGTGCCAAAGCCCTGAAATGATAGACAGCAGTGTGGAATCGTTCAGTAAGTCTGGACCTCCGTGTGCAGAAGGGAAGGACACAAGATGAGGCTGGAAGGCTAAGCCAGATCATGAATGAACTTACAAATGTTGTTAAGGAGTTTGTATTTTACCATGAAGACAATAGTGAGTAATTGAAGAGATTTAAGCAGGGAATAGCATGGCATTTTATACTTTAGAAATATTACTAAAGCTACACGGTGAGGGCTGGAGTGGAAAGCTACTGTAGTAGTCGAGAGAGAAGACAATGGCCCCAAGTGGGGTTGTGACAATGGGAGTGAGAGAAATGGATGAACCAGAGACACAATTGACAGGCTGTTTGACAGATGTGATGTGAAAGGCCACAGGAGTCTGGAGTGTATGTAAAAAAAAATTTAGACTGTGCTTCAGATGTGGGAGTCATGCAGCATATGGTGATAACTGGAGCTCAGGAACAATGTGTAGAGTGAGAAGAGGAAAACAGGGTTGTTGTTTTTTTGTTTTTTTTTTTTTTTAATTCATGATAGACAAAGAGAGAGAGAGAGAGGCAGAGACACAGGCAGAGGGAGAAGCAGGCTCCATGCAGGGAGCCCGACGTGGGACTCGATCCCAGGTCTCCAGGATCATGCCCTGGGCTGCAGGCGGCGCTAAACCGCTGAGCCACTGTGACTGCCCGAAAACAGGGTATTAATGTGAAATCCCAAGAAGGAATTCAATAGAAATTGAGGGGATTGGGGGGAGGAGAAATTCATGTCCACTGAAGATCTAGGGGGAAAAAAATCCCACAAAAAGGGAATTCACTTTTAAGCATAGGTATTCAGTATTAAGTTTTCAAATTAATACAACTAACCATAATGGTTAATATTTATTGGACATTTAATATGTACTAGGCACATTTCTCAATGTTTGCATGTATTATTCCCTTTAATCCTCACTAATAGCCTTATTTTATGGATGAGGAAAGTGAAACATTGAGATTTAGTAAATTACTCCACGTTACATAGGGGCACAAGATTTTTTTTTTTTAATTTTTAAGATTTTATTTATTTATCTAAGAGAGAGAGAGAGAGAGAGAGAGCAGAAGCAGGAGGAAAGGCAGAGGGAAAGGAAGCAGACTCCCCACTGAGCATGGAACCTGATGCTGGGCTCAATCCCAGGACCCTGAGATCATGACCTGAGCCGAAGGCAGACACTTAACAGACTGAGCCACCCAGGTATCCCCGTTTTTTTTTTTATTACTGAAATATAATTGACATATAACATACATTACTTTCAGGTATACACATAATGATTTGATGTTTGTATGTATTACAAAATGATCTCCACAAAAGTCTAGGTAATATGCATTGCCATACATAGTTATGAAATTTTTTTTCTTGTGATGAGAACTTTTAAGATCTACTCTCTTAGCAACTTTCAAATATAACAGTATTAGTAACTATAGTCACCGTGCTGTATATTACATCCCCAAAACTCATTTATTTTACAACTGGAAGTTTATACTTTTTTTTTTTTTTATCTATGATAGTCACAGAGAGAGAGAGAGAGGCAGAGACACAGGCAGAGGGAGAAGCAGGCTCCCTGCACCGGGAGCCTGACGTGGGATTCGATCCCGGGTCTCCAGGATCGCGCCCTGGGTCAAAGGCAGGCGCCAAACCGCTGTGCCACCCAGGGATCCCCGAAGTTTATACTTTTTAACCCCTTTTACCCGTTTTGCCCACCCCACCATCTCTACTCCTCCTTCTGGCAACCACCAATCTATTCTCTGTATCCATGAGTTCTTTTTTATTCTTTATTAGTATCCCACATATAAGTGAGAGCATACTGTATTTGTCCTTCTCTGAATTATTTCATTTAACATAATGCCCTCAAGGTCCATTTGTGTTGTTGCAAATGGCAAGATTTCATTCTTTTTTCTGGCTGGATAACATTCCAGGGGTGCCTGGGTGGCTCAGTTAAGCTGCTCCCTTAGGCTCAATTCATAATTCCTAGGGTCCTGGGACTGGGTTCCCTTCTTTCCTTCTTCTTCTTTTTTTTTTTTTTTTTTTGTTTTTTTTGTTTCTGGGTTCCCTTCTCAGCGGAGAGTCCACTTCTTCTTCTCCCTCTGCCTCTCCCTCTACTTGTGCTTATGTGTGCTCTCTCTCACATTCTCTCTAATAAATAAAATCTTAAAAAAAAATATTCCGTTGTACATATGTGCCACATTTTATCTATTCATCCATCAGTGGCCACTTAGATTGCTTTCATATCTTGGTTATAGTGAATAATGCTGCAATAAAGAAATAAAGATGCAGGTGCATGCAGTTGTTAGAGTTAGTGTTTCATTTCTTTGGGATAAATACCCAGAAATGGAATTGCTGGATCATATGATATTTCCTTTTTTTTTTTTTTTTAAAGATTGTATTTTTATTCATGAGAGACAGAGACACAGGCAGAGGGAGAAGCAGGCTCCCTGTGGGGAGCCTGATGTGGGACTCGATTCCAGGACAGGAGATCACGTCCTGTTACACCATACCCAGGCACTCCGGTATTTCTATTTTTAATTTTTTGAGGAACTGCCATACTGCTTTCCACAGTGGCTGCACCATTTCACGTTCCCACCAACAGTGCTCAAGGGTTCCCTCTTCTCCACATCCTCACCAACACTTATTTCTTATCTGCAGAGTTAGGACAAAAATGAATGAGACTGATGAATTATTGAACTCTACATCTGAAATTAAAGATGTAATATTTGTTGGCTAATTGAATTCTAATTTATTTTTATTTTTTTTTTAATGAACCAAAGAAGACGATGCTGCTTCAAAAGAACTGGCCCTAAAAAAAAAAAAAAAAGACCTGGCCCTCAAACAACTGAAACTTGAGGCAGGACCTCAAAGAGGGTTTTACTACACAGAACTCGAGGTAAGTTACTGCTGTGCTGTGACTTGTATTAATCCCTATCACTCACCTTAAAATGGCTGCTCCACAAAATGGAGTCGTTTAGGCTAAGAGCCACGTCAGCTTTGTCACCGTGCCAGAAGAAAGGCTGTTGAACAGCTGCGTCAGGAGGCCAGCTGTCAAGGAGCAGTCTTACATGCCCCACCCCAACGGACTTGGAAACACCTGGAAATAGCAGGCGTTCCACCTGATCCCGCTCCAGGCGGATGCAGGCCTGGACGGCCGGATACGGGGTGACCTCCTTCCTCATAAGGGACGTAAAAACCGGCCCGAGACAGACCTCGGTGAGATTCCCGCTCACGGCGAGGTTTCGCTCTGACGCATGCGCTGCAGCGGTGAACGGGCTCACCCCCAGGTGAGCAGCAGCGCTGGGCGGGCCAACAGCAGGCGTCCCGCACGGTGCAGGCGGCCTTCGCCGCGACCCTGAGTGCCGCACCCGCCCGTGGGGAGTGCGCACCCCTCTCCTCTCCAGTCCAACCCTGTTTACTCTGTATCTGAGTCTGTGTGTACATTTGATTAGAAAAGTAATCGCGGGACGCCCAGGTGGCTCAGCGGTTGAGCGTCCGCCTTCAGCCCAGGGCGTGATCCTGGAGTTCTGGGATCGAGTCCCATGTCCGGCTCCCGGCAGGGAGCCTGCTTCTCCCTCTGCCTGTGTCTCTGCCTCCCGGAATAAATAAATAAAATCTTAAAAAAAAAAAAAAAAGAAAGAAAGTAATTGCAATTGGCCTATTTGAGGTACAGAGCGTATTCTCCTCTGACGTGTGAGTACTGTAAATAAATCATACAGAGGCAGCACCACCCGTTACAGGCTGGCCCTGGCAGAGTTACCCTACCATCAAGTCCAGGAACATCCTTTTCAACTCTTCTGTGTCTCATAGTTAAATAATTAATCATAGATGATAAGTTGTATGCAATTTTCATAGCATCTGAAGAAGATAAGACTGTATGGATGGACGACCGTTTTCTGCTATTTCAGGATGTGAACGGGAGGCTGGGAGAGGTAGTTTGGGTGCCAAAAGATTGACATTTCCCAGGTACTCTAGTGGTCAACAGAGATAGAAAATTTGAAATCAAGATTATCCTGATTTTTTCTAGGCTTATATGGCACTGTCACTCCTCACACCCACTTGAACAGGCTCTGGGAGGATTTTTGTAATAGAAAACGAATATACCTTTGCAGAGAGGAAATTTTGAAAGACGTGACATAGCACTCAGAATTGTGATTCTCCTGGGGATGGTAGCAGAGATGGAGCTGATTGGAGATGCAGAAATTTATAGGCTTCTATTGTTTAAATATAGTTTGGACACGTGTATTGTAACAATAGTATCCACCTGGGAATAACAACAAGGACAAAGCAGAAACAAAAAGCAGTGGTTTCCACCTTCAATAGCCAAGCAATCTTGAAAAAGAAAAAATTGGAGGTATCACAATTCCAGACTGCCAGTTATATTACAAAATGGTAGTAATAAAACAGTATGGTACTGGCATAAAAATAGACATATGGGGGATTCCCCGGGTGGCTCAGTCATTGAGCATTGCCTTTGGCTCAGGGCATGATCCTGGAATTCCAGGATTGAGTCCCACATCGGGATCCCCAAGGGGAGCCTGCCTCTCTGTGTGTGTGTGTCTCATGAATAAATAAATAAAATCTTAAAAAAAAAAAATAGATGGGGAACCTGGGTGGCTCAGTCTGTTAAGCATCTGACTCTTGATTTTCGCTCAGATCATGATCTCAAGGGATGGAGCCCCACATCTGGCTCCCCAAACAATGGGGGGTCTGATTGTCTACCTCTTCCTTTGTCCCTCCCCCAGCTCGCTCTCTCTCTCAAATAAATAAATCTTAAAAAAAAATAGACACATAGATCAATGGTATAGAACATAAAACCCAGAAATAAACCCACAGTTATATGGTCAATTAATCTTCAACAAAGGAGGACTGAATATACAATGGGAAAACGTCTTCAACAAATAGTGTTGGGAAAACTGGATAGCTACATGAAAAAAAACAATGAAATTGGACCACTTTGTTACACCATACACAAAAATAAATTCAAAAGGGATTAAAAGCCTAAATGTGAGACCTGAAACCATAAAATCATTGAAGAGAGCACAGGCAGTAATTCCTCTGACATTGGCTGTAACATTTTTCTACATATGACTCCTGATGCAAGGGAGGTAAAAACAAAAATAAACTATTGGGACTTCATCAAAATAAAAATTCACTGCACAGGAGTGCTTAGGGGGCTCAGTCATGATCCTAGGGTCCTGGAATTGAGCCCTGCATCAGGCTTCCCATTTGGCAGGGAGCTTGCTTCTCTCTCCCTTCCTCCCCCTGCTTGTGTGCTCTGTCAAATAAATAAATAAAACCTTAAAAAAAAAAAAGTTAAAGAATTCTATGATCCAGTAATTACATTGCTGAGTATTTACCCAAAAAATACAAAAAACACTAATTCAAAAATGCATCCCTTTGTTTACGGGCATTATTTACAATAGCCAAACTATGGAAGTAACCCAGTGTCCATCGATAAATGAATGGATAAAAGAAGATGGGAGATATATATATAATATAAAAATATATTATATAAAATAGTATAATAATATTATTTTATATTATATATAAAATATAATATTATATAATATAAATATATCAGTTTTCCTCTATAGTTAAGAATCTGTTTCTTGGTTTGTCTTACTTTTTAAATTTTTATTTATTTATTTTTTTAAGATTTTATTTATTTATTCATGAGCGACACAGAGAGAGAGGCAGAGACACAGGCAGAGCGAGAAGCAGGCCCCACGGAGGTAGCCCGACGTGGGACTCGATCCCAGGACTCCAGGATCACGCCCTGGGCTGAAGGCAGGCGCTCAACCTCTGAGCCACCCAGGCATCCCTCATTTTTTTCTTAAAGACCTTATTTACCCATTCACGAGAGACAGAGAGAGAGAGAGGCAGAGACACAGACAGAAGCAGGCCCCACGGAGGGAGTCCGACGCGGGATTCAATCTCGGGACTCCAAGATCACACCCTGCGCCAAAGGCAGGCACTAAGCCGCCGAGCCACCCAGGGATCCCTCTCATTTTTTTAATTTAAATTTAATTTGCCAACATATAGTTTAACACTAGTGCTCATCTCATCACATGCCCTCCTTAATGCCCATCACCCAGTTACCCTACCCCCCAACCTCCCCTCCTCAACCCTTTGTTTCCCAGAGTTAGGAGTCTCTCATGGTTTGTCTTCCTCTCTAATTTTTTCCCACTCGGTTTCTACCCCCTTCCCTTATGGTCCTTTTCACTATTTCTTATATTCTACATATGATTGAAACCAAATGAAAATTGTCTTTCTCCAATTGACTTATTTCACTCAGCATAATACCCTCCAGTTCCAACCATGTCGGTATAAATGGTGGGTATTCATCCTTTCTGATGGCTAATATTCCATTGTGTGTGTGTATATATATGTACATATATATGCATATATATACACACACACATATATATAAAGATGTGTGATATATATACATATATCACATATATATATATATATTCATTCATCTGTTGAAGGACATCTCGGCTCTTTCCACAGTTTGGCAATATGTAAACCTTGCTGCTATGAACATTGAGGTGCAAGTGCCCCTTTGTTTCACTACATCTCTATCTCTGGGATAAATACCCAGTAATGCAATTGCTGGATCATAGGGTAGTTCTATTTTTAACTTCTGGAGGAACCTCCACACAGTTTTCCAGAGTGGCTGCACCAGCTTACATTCCCACCAACAGTGTGAGAGGGTTCCCCTTTCTCCACATCCTCGCCAACATTTGTTGTTTCCTGTCTAGCTAATTTTAGCTGTTCTCACTGGTGTAAAGTGGTATTTCATTGTGGTTTTGATTTGTATTTCCCTAATGACACGTGATTCCACAGGTGATTCTAATGGGCAGCTGAGTTTGAGAGGCAGGGTGCTAGTTTTTATTTTTTTAAAGATTTTATTTATTTATTCATCAGAGACACACACAGAGAGAGAGGGGGGCAGGATCACATCCTGCGCCAAAGGCAGGTGCTAAACCGCAGAGCCACCCAGGGATCTAGGGTACTAGTTTAAAGAAATAAAGCCTGTTTTTCCACAGAACACAAAATCTAGAAGTGAGTGGAGCAGAACTAGCATAGTTGCTAAAGGAGGTCATTAAGGAATCAGGCTCCTGCTCCAAAATTCTTAGTTTACCACTCATTTTCTTGGTAACAAAACGGCTGTTGTTTCTAGGCATTGTTTTTTTTTTTTTTTTTTTTTTTTTTATTATTATTTATTTATGATAGTCACAGAGAGAGAGAGAGAGAGAGGCAGAGACACAGGCAGAGGGAGAAGCAGGCTCCATGCACCGGGAGCCCGATGTGGGATTCGATCCCGGGTCTCCAGGATCGCGCCCTGGGCCAAAGGCAAGCGCCGAACCGCTGCGCCACCCAGGGATCCCTCTAGGCATTGTTATCTAAGCTTCATGCCAGAAGAAGGCAGAAGGGCAAGAAGGCTTCACCTCACAAATCTTTGCCTTTCTACTCAGAAATGAAAGCCTAAAAAAAAAAAAAAAAAAGAAATGAAAGCCTACCTCAGGGACTTCTGGGAAATTCTTACTAACCCAAACTATATTTCATGGCCATCTCAGGTTGTAATGAGGTCTTGGAATTTGTGTGTGTTGTTTTCCAAGACTCTATGGTAGAAGACAAGGGAGATGGGAATTAAAATGGTTATCGAGTGAGCCAACCTACAGCGTCTGCAAAACATGAATGTACTACTTTTGTATTTATTAATGTAAATATAGTAATATAAAGACTTTAAGGAAATATACCTGGGAGAAGTTTCATCATAACCTGTCCTGTCTATCACACTATTTTACACTCATAAAAGTCCATCCACACCCTGAAATTCTCTGCTGTTTTTTTCTGAAGCTATATTAATTAGCTAATACAGCAGCCTTTTCAAACCCAAAGTTTTATTCAGTAGAAAAGAAGCAATCATTAGCCTAAGCCTGGTGAGTGGAATGACCACAAAATCCTCCCAAAAGTCCTGGCCTCCTTTTGCCTAATAGTCTCCAAAATAAAGTTAATTTCTCTGCTGACCTGATGTTCACATTAAACTATTTGCTGCCAAGGGTTTGAATTACTGCAAATATGTCCCTTGGGTTTATCCCAGTTGAATTAATAATCAGAGCCCCCACTACAAACTCCTTTGGCAGTTATTCTTATTCCAACCTCCCTCCTGAATTTAAAACTCATGATTTCCAACTGCCTGTTGGACAAGAATATCTCAACATCCCATAAGCAAATCAAACTTGGTGTCATCATGATCTCATGATGTTCCCCCCTCCCTGCAACAAACTCCTGCATTCCTCATCTCAATGGTTAGTCAAGTCCAATTATCAAATTGTTCAAACTACAGATCTCAGAACTATGCTCCCATCTTCTCCTTTCTTTATCTCAGATTTCCAATCAGTCAAAATCCTGTCAGTCTACCATATACATGCTTTCCAATCTGCCTCTTCTCTAATTAAGTCCAACTCATCATCTACCTGGATTATAAAGCAAACATTCAAATCATTCCAATGTCCCAAGGATAGAAAGTATTGTGCCTTCAAGAAATGGAAACAGAAGCCGTGGAGTTGAAGCATAAAGAACAAGGAGAGTGTCAGGAGATGAGGTCAGAAAGGTAGGCTGGATCCAAATCCTTTTAGGCTCTATAAGTCATATTCAAGAGTAAGACATGCCAATATATCATTGTAATGGTAAGCCATTGTAGGGCTTGCTAATGAAAGCATACCAACTTAATACACTCCATGTCACTCACCTTTTATGCTACCCTCAAATCACTTTTGTAAAGCGTACATCAAATTATACTGAAAACCCATTGTACCCCAGTCTAATCCTGAGAAAACATCAGACAAATTCCAACAATGGGGCATCCTACAATATTCTTGACTGTACTCCTCAAAAATATCAAAAAGAGGAAAAGTCTGAGAAACTGTCACAGCCAAGAGAAGAAGCCTAATTTAACATGTCAATTAATGTAACATGAGGGCAGACCGGGTGGCTCAGCGGTTTAGCGCCGCCTTCAGCCCAGGGTGTGATCCCGGAGGCTCGGGATCGAGTCCCACGTCGGGCTCCCTGCATGGAGCCTGCTTCTCCCTCTGCCTGTGTCTCTGCCTCTCTCTCTCTCCTTTCTGTGTATTCTCATGAATAAATAAATAAAATCTGGGATCCCTGGGTGGCGCAGCGGTTTGGCGCCTGCCTTTGGCCCAGGGCGCGATCCTGGAGACCCGGGATCGAGTCCCACGTCAGGCTCCCGGTGCATGGAGCCTGCTTCTCCCTCTGCCTGTGTCTCTGCCTCTCTCTCTCTCTCTCTGTGACTATCATAAATAAATAAAAATTAAAAAAAAAATAAATCTATAAATAAATAAAATCTTTTTAAAAAAATGTAACATGAGATCCTGGAACAGAAAAGGGGCATTAAGTAAAAACTAAACAAATCTGAATAAACTATAAACTTTGGTTAATAATAATGTATGAGTATAGATTAGTTCATTGTAATAAATATATCACGCTGGCTGGCTCTGTTAGTAGAGCATGCAACTCTTGATCTCGGGTCATGAATTCAAGCTTCATGTTGGGCTAGAGCCTACTTTAAAAAAAGACAAAACAGGGATCCCTGGGTGGTGCAGCGGTTTAGCGCCTGCCTTTGGCCCAGGGCGCGATCCTGGAGACCCGGGATCGAGTCCCACGTCGGGCTCCCGGTGCATGGAGCCTGCTTCTCCCTCTGCCTGTGTCTCTGCCTCTCTCTCTCTCTCTCTCTCTCTCTGTGTGTGTGTGACTATCAAAAAATAAACAAAACAAATATATATATAAAACACACATGTACACATATATATATCATGCTAATGTAAGATGTTAATAATAGGGGAAACCATGTAAGGCTATGTGGGAACTCTATAGTATCTGCTCAGTTTTTCTGTACGCCTAAAATGTTCTAAAAAATAAAGTGTATTAATTTAAGAGGAAAAAACCCTACCACTAATTCCATTAGTTCCTAAAAGACGAAGGTTAAACTCAGAAACACAACATGTGCTTAGGACATTTTTCCAAGACAATTTTTATTCTTCACACACACACACACCCAAATTACACCACAGCTATGACGAATATTTAGTTTTTCCACAGATATCCCAGGCTCTTTTGTGCCTGAGTCTTTGCATGTGCTGTTCCCTCTGCCTGAAGTGCTGTACTCTGCCCATCTCAGCTTAGCTAACTCTTCAATGATTCAACTCAAGGGCTTCCCTTAATTCTTTCAATTTACTTGTCCTGTGACTCTCCACAGCTCTTGAAACATGACATATTCTCTGCAACAACAAACTCTAGCAGAACAAACTGTCCAGATCAAGCACTTCTTTACTACCAAGGTCTGAGCAGCTCCCCAGGCTGTCTCCATCTTTTACATTTTCCAAGGCAAACATCAAACAAAAGCCCAGTATGAACCCTCCCATGCCCACAACAGCAGGAGATCCATATCAAGCTCTCAGGATGGTCCTTTTGTCTTCCTTTCCTTCCATCTTAAGTGATGGGAGAAGCACTCGTTCTGTTACTCAAGATAGGTGATCAAACTGCACAGCTTTTTTAAAGAAATCCTCTTTGTAAATCCTCTCTTTTATACCACTGATGTAGGGGAGCAACCCAGTGAATTCTGTTGTCAGTTTCAAGTGCCTACTTTGAATACCTACAGATTGATTTGTCTTGGCACTTGTTGTGCTCTAACATCTAGCATGTGGTGCTAAATATGTTTACAGGCTTCAACATGCCTTCCCCATCCTTCTTTGTGCCTTCCCATGCTACAAAGGCTAAAAAGTTAAAACAACTCCCCTGCAGCCAGGATACTAAATTCAATTAAGTATCTGTCCTCATATGAAACTAGGAAGGCATAAGTAGGATGGGAAGCATCACCCCACTGCCATTTTCCCTTCGCAATTAAGGTCATGTGCACCCAACTATAAAAAGCTAGAGGGGCAGCTGGTCTCAGCTTTTCAGTGACTACTCCCCACTTTCCTGGTTGTTAAGAAGCAGCTGGGATGCTCATGGCTACAAGTGACAGAAGAGGCATCAACTTTGTGATCCCCAGATCACAGCCACAGCAGTGCTTTCTTGAACACATTAGTTCTGGCAGTAGTCCCTAACTCTAGCTACTCAGCTCTTCCAACGATTTTGAAAGAACCTAACTTCCTATATTAAATCCTTCTGTGCTTAAAATATCTAGAATGGTTTCTATATTAGTCTGCTCTGACTACCATAAGAAAATACAACAACAGAAACTTATTTTCTCATCATTCTGGAGGCTGGAAGTCCAAGATCAAGGTCCAAGATCAGCAGGGTTGGAGTCTCCTGAGACCTCTCTCCTTGGTTTGCAGGTAGCCGATATCTTGCTGACTCTTCATACGCTCACCTCTCTGTGCATATACACTCCTGTTGTCTCTCTATGTGCCCTAATTTCCTCTTCTTATAAGGACACCAATCAGATTTGATTTGATTGGGGCCCCGCTCTAACATCCTCATTTTAACATAATTATCTCTTCAGATGCCCTCTCTCCAAATGTAGTCGCATTCGGAGATAGTGGGGTTTAGAACTTCAATATATGAATTTTGGGGGAGATATAATCTAGTCCATGACACTATCCTTCCCTAAAACCTAATACACATATCTTGATGTATCTGTCCATACTTTCAATTTAACATCTTTTAACAAATGAATGAATGAATAAACATGGCAGAGCTTCACAGCAAACTTTCATTGTTAGTCATTTTCTTTTCTTCCTAAAGGTTGCTAAATTTCCTTTCCAACCTCTCCACCCTCTGGCTATTTTTTATTGGGCAGTTCTTATGGAAGGCAAAAGAGCCTTAGCTGCCTGTTGCTGCTTAACAACATTGCCACAGTGCCTGCTCCAGCATATATATATATATATACTAAGAAATACGTTTAACTGCTTAATACAACATACACTGTTGTGTGAAACTGTCTCACAGTTTCTTTTTTTTTTTTAAGATTTTATTTATTTATTTGAGAGAGACAAAGAGAGGGAGCATGAGCAGCGAGAGGGAGAAGCAGACTCCCTGCTGAGCAGGGAGCCTAACACCGGGCTCCATCCCAGGACCCTGAGACCATGACCTGAGCTGAAGACAGACGTTTAACCGACTAAGACACCCGGGCACTCCTACCTCACAGTTTCTATGGTTCAAAAGCCCAGATATGACTTAACAGGACAGGACCCCTTGCTTAGTTTCAGAAGGCTGCTATTAAGTGTCAGCCGGGGCTCTGTCCTCATCTGAAAACAAGCTACTCACCTAGAGAACAAGCTACTCCAAGCTCATTCAGAGTTCAGTTAACAGAATTCAGTTCCTTGTATCTGTAGGGCTCCAGGCTTCAGGTGCATGCTGCCTGTTGAGCCAGTGGCCACCCTCAGCAGTTAAAGGCTGCTCGTGGGTTCTTGGCACATGGAGTTCCTGACATGGCCATTTGCTTCCTCAAAGCCAAGAAGGCAGTTCAGCAAGATGGTATTAAGATCTCATGCAACGTAATCAATGATCATGTACATTCCGTCACTTTTGCTGTATTCTCTTGATTAGAAAGAAGTCAGACAAAAAAAAAAAAAAAAAGAAGTCAGAGGCCACATCCACACCCAAGAAGTGGGGATTATACAAAGGTGTGCACACCAGAAGCCAAGTTCACAGAGGTCACCTTAAGAGTCAGCCTGTTGGCTTCTGCTTTCTTGGCTTTTTCTTCTTCTCCTCTCTGTTAGGGTCTCTGTGATCAGGACCCTGTGCCTATCTGATAACCACAGATGTAGGGAATGGGCATAGGGTCCTCATTCAGAGCAAGTCCCTCTTTATAGTACATCTGCCTATGCAGGAGCTGTCTGAAAGCAGAGAGCCCAATGGTTTTAGCTGTCCCAGATCTAAGAGTGGCAGAAGAATTCAGGCTGTGATGAGAGCCTCACCAGCCTGAACATCTCCTGGTTGCAATGCCAGGCTCCAAGGAGCCCCCACAGAGAGAGAATTACAGTTATCTGCATTTAACCAAGGCCTCAGAGCCCACGGGATGTTCCTCTGATGGGGCCAGGACCTTGCTCATTTTTCTTTTTAGGTCTCCACTGTTCTGATCCAAGGTCCAGCATATGGTAGGTGCTCAGTATACCTTAGGAAGAATGGATTAGCTCCATAATTAAAAAACAAATGACTGTGAAATCAGAACCAAAAGTACTTAGAGAATTTGTTAAAACAGTAAAAAGAGAATGAGATCCATATTCAGGTATAGAAAGGTGGCCAGAATAGGTTAAATAAAAGATAATGTTTCAAGTGATTATGTTTTTTAAAGAAAAAATATATAACTATAGGTATTAGAAATAATAATTGGCATAGTGATTATTGTCCACAATAGTCTATTTATTTTGTCCAGAATAGTCTAGTCTACATTTTATTTTCCTATCATATGTGACATTTTTCTATTTTGACTTAAAACAACAAAAAGAGGGATCCCTGGGTGGCGCAGCGGTTTGGCGCCTGCCTTTGGCCCAGGGCGCGATCCTGGAGACCCGGGATCGAGTCCCACGTCGGGCTCCCGGTGCATGGAGCCTGCTTCTCCCTCTGCCTGTGTCTCTGCCTCTCTCTCTCTCTGTATGACTATCATAAATAAATTTAAAAAAAAAAAGAATTACATAGAACACTAGGAAGCCAAGTGTTTCATCAATTAATCATGCCTCTCTTCCCTGTTTCCAAATATATGGTTATTAAGCTGATAATTCAAGGAATCCCATTTAACTCAACAAACATTTATGGAAAGCTTACCATAAGCAAGGCATTGGGGGGAATCCCTGGGTGGCTCAGTGGTTTAGCGCCTGCCGTCAGCCCAGAGCATGATCCTGGAGTCCCAGAATCCAGTCTCACATTGGGCTCCTTGCTTGGAGCCTGCTTCTCCCTCTGCCTGTGTCTCTGCCTCTCTGTGTCTGTCATGAATAAATAAATAAAATCTTAAAAAAAAAAAAAAAAAAAAAAAAGCAAGGTATTGGGAAGGACCAGACTGCTAGGGGTCAGTCTAACTTGATTGCAGTAAAGTGTTACACAGTTTCTCACAATCCAGTGATGGATAAGCTCAGGAAGGTGAATGGTACAATAGCGTTGTGATAGGATTCTGCAGCTACTTGAATAGCCATATAAACAGTTGATAAATAGAAAGCTTCCATCAACAGAAAGTTTCCCATGCAAAGTCACAGTCACTCTTCTTATACTCTGCCATAGTCAACATTTTTATGTATGACTTAAATGAAGAAGATAAGCACAAAGTTTAGAGCAATAGCTAATAGATGAAAAAAGCAAGATGCAAAATAACCTGAACAGCATTAAATTCAACAAGAATCACTGTTAAGTTTTGTATTTAGTTTCAAAAAAACCCACAGTACGATTCATGGGGATTCTTGGCTTGGCAGTAGTTCGTGTAAAAAAACAACTGGGTTTTTTTATTGACCACGGATTCATTATGAAGCATTAATGGAATGTGGCTGATAAAAACAAAGGCTAGGGCAATTCCTGACCGCAGTCATAAATCTAGTATCCAGATAAGAAGCTGGCGGTTCAATCCTGTTCTAGTCAGATCGCACTAGAGTTCTATTTTCACGTCTAGGCATTCATTTCACTGTTGGAACATGGCATCCTTAACCCATTTTTGTGAAGGAGTATTTTCTTACACTCCTGCTCCATCCTCTGTTCTCACATACTCCAAAAGAACTGCTAAAATGAGGTCTACTCTTCTTACATAGCAAGGTTATAAAGCAATGATGTCACGTGAGCCAGGTTTCTTATATGGATGTCAGCTCTGCCAGCTTTGTGTTGACTTATTCTTTTATTGCAGCCTCCTCTCTGTAGGGACTCAGGTCTAAATCTGGGGATGATGAAATGACCAGAAATCGAACTTACAACCACTACATGCACTCCAAATGACTCCTCCCTCCTACTACAGTCACAACACAACCTTTGTCCTTGAAACAGTTGCCCTGCCTAGATTTTTATTCTTTGTGCAAAGACTCCAAGACACCAGCCTTGACAAACTTCTATAGGAGTCCAAATCCACTGTTTCATCTGAAAATTGAGATCCCTGCTACTCTCAAATGCAAAGAAGTCATCAGAGTTCAGTAGTAGATGATCTCCTTTCCCTCTCCTATAAATGCCTCTCCTCCCTTACCAGCAATCCCTCCCAACTCTGGCTTCCCTCATTGTCCAGGCCTGAGAAATGGGAGTGTGCAAATGATTAGGAGGTAAAGAGGAAAAGGAGGAGAGAAAGAAAGAAAGAGATTTACCCTGACCCAGATATAGGTCCTTTTGCTATTGTTCCAGCAAATCATGGTTCTCTCCTCTCTTTTCTCTTCATCCCAAACCCTCTTCAGGGCACATACTGCCCAGGGGCTTGGGGAACCTCAGGCTTACAGGGTCTCCTCCTTCCAAAAGAGTTGATCCTAAAACTAGAACCAGTCCAGTAGGGCCACCTCCCAGTCCAGGCAAGATGCCAAGGATCTGCTGTGCCAGAACTTCTTCTTTATCTTCAACCAAAGGCTTAAGAAACTGTGGTCTGTCCAGCTAATGCCCTTGGGCTGGAGGGGTGGAGGTCATATCTATAAGTCAGGCTCTGTGCTCAATACTGTGAATGCTTTATCTCATTTAAGATCCATGGTAAGAGCGTCTGTGTGGCTCAGTGGTTGAACATCTGCCTTCAGCCTGAGTCATGATCCCAGGGTCCTGGGATGGAGTCCCATATCAGGTTCCCCACAGGGAGCTTTTCCCTCTGCCTGTGTCTCTGCCTCTTTCTCTTTCATGAATAAATAAATAAAATCTAAAAAAAAAAAAAAAAAAAAAAAAAATCCGTGGTAAATCCTGCTGTGATGTATCAATTAACCTGTCTTCCATTGCAAGAACAGAAAGCTCAATTCAAAATGGCATAAAGTACTGGGGATTACTAGTTTACACACTGTAAACAACATAAGAACAAGTTTCAGGGTGGGTTGTTTTAGGAGGTTAGCAACTTCAAGTAGTCCTGCTTTCTATCTCCTCACTCTACCAGTCACAGTGAGAGATTCCTTCTAGGGCTGGCCCCGGTTGCAGTCTCAAAGTGGCTTTCTGCTGCTACTAGGACTACCTATACCCCCCATTCTTATCTAGCAGGAGACAGGGAACATTTTTTTCCCTGGAAGTAACCAGTAAATTTCGGCAAGCTTACAGGCCTGAATTAAGCCACACTCAACATTACAACTACAAAATGGCCTAGAAATGGAAGTGTACTAGGCCTGAGCCTTCAAGAATGGAGTAGTCTGTTGGGCAGAGATGTGAGTACCGTAAAACAAAAGTTGTGGTAGTTACCAAGAGAAGAAAAGGTGTTGGAGAGGCAACATCAAGTCTCCCTTAGGTATACACTACCCCAGTTTTGCTGAGGAGCAACTGAAGTTCAAAAAGCTCATGCAACTTTTATAAGTGGGGGAGCCACGATTCTCACCCAGGCCTTTTCTGGCCCAACACCAGGATACCTTGAGGAATGAAACTAAAGAAAAACTGGAGTAGTAATCAGCCTTAAGTGTGTAGGTGGGAAAGGGGAGCAAGGGCTTCATGAGACTAGAAAAATCTAAGCCACTGTGTTAGCAATTAAGAGTCACTGAGATCAACCCACCCCACAAATCTGAGGCAGCTCAGAATGTGGGGGACATCAGTGGATACCATGCCTATCTCTTCAAATGTCTATAAACTGAAAAGAGACTACAAATCTATTACGCATGGGGATGCCCGGGTGGCTCAGGAGGTTGAGCATCTGCCTTTGGCTTACTGCATGATCCTGGGGCTCCGGGATTGATTGAGTTCCCCATCAGGGTCCCTGTGAGAAGCCTGCTTCTCTCTCTGCCTGTGTCTCTGTCTCATGTGTGTTTCTCATGAATAAATAAATAAAATCTTTAAGAAAACAAAACAAATCTATTACTCATGAAGGAAAGTTCTAGAGCACTGCTTTCCAAGTCCATTCTGGGTTAAATCAATGCTGTGATCTAGCCGGGGAAAACTCGCTGCAATGCATAAGATCGCTCCTCCAGGGAATGTCTTCTAAGTTCCAAAGGACAGAACTGCAAATAGGCTTCTGGAGCACAGGCCCATCCACTGCTGGGAAATGGCTTTCTTTGACTTGTTTATTCAGGAAAGCTGTTCTGGACTTTCACCCAGCAATTGCCTGGCAGGAGGTGACCTGGCTTTGCCCAACAGAGGGTGGAGCCAGCATGAGGATAAAGCTGATAGCTACTGCTCAGTGCTAAGTAGGCACCAAGCTATACCCTGAGAAAGGAGAATAGCATTCAGAGGCCATAGTACAATTGATCCCTGACAAGGGACTCTATTTAAGGAGTGTAAGTCTCCCCTTCACACCCTATTTCTATTTGGTGGAAGAGGAAAAAACAAGGTTACATGCACTCATGTGGCCTGAAAGGCTTTTTCAAGTTTTAAGGGTCAATGAATTTAAATTTTCCTTTAAGCAGCTGCCAGTTCTCCTTCCCATTGAGGTCTCTCATGAGGCAGCAGCAGGTTTGAGAACTGTGCGCTGGGGCGGCTGCGCTGGCCTTAAAGTCTATTTTGAGTGATTTTACTGTTCCTGGTCCTGGCAAACTTATCCATTTTTCTGACAATATTTAGAGTCTGATGTAAGTGTGAACTAGATAATGACCTTTAAAGTCATAGCATGATGTCCTGTTTAAAGCTTTAATTTCTTCTTCAGAGCATCTGCGAAGTCTTCTGCCCCCTCTTCATGGCCTCTTGGTGATTCCCCCAAGTCTCTGTCCATTTGGTGGGGTGGGGACTGCTGTACAATGGGCAGAACCTTCACGTGTCCTGGGCCGTGAGGAGTTTCTGAGCCAGCTGAAACCATTCCTTACACTCCAGAAGCTCTCGTGGCCCATTCTGAGATGTAAAATACTGACCGGTTCATCTCAGGCACATCTTTCTCTCTGGATATTTTAGGATCTTTCCCAAAACACATATGAGAGCATATAACTAGCTTCCTCCATGAGTAGTCACTAGAACTTGGCTAACATTTCAAGCCTGACATGGCTAAAACAATACCATATCTGCAGCTTAACTTTAGGTGACTCACCAGAAAAGCTATTTTAAACAAAATTTGTAGAGACTGGGATTACATTTGTTCTAAGAAAAACAGACTGAAGGGACAAAAGGCTAATGTAATATTTTGAAATGCTCTTTTTAAGTTCATAGAAGCCCTGCTGTATTTTCTTAACAGCATCCTAGTTACCAAGCACAACAGGAGGGGCAAAATTGGTATCTAAAACACTCAAACAACCATGTCCTGACACCATCCAGCAGGAGTGTATGTTCATCAGAGAACAGGTTTACAGAAATAGCAATGGTCTTATTCATCTGGTCACCAGGGAGCCTTGTAAAGTCTCTTGCAAAGTAACATTGGCCAGGGGGAGCCTGGGTGGCTCAGTAGGTTAAGCATCTGCTGTCAGCTCAGGTCATGATCTTGGGGTCCTGGGATCAAGCCCAGCATTGTCAGTCGGGGCTCACTGCTCTGTGGGGAATCTGCTTCTCCCTGTCCCTCTGTCTCCCCCACCCACCCCCGCTCATGCACATACCTGCTCTCTCACTCACTCTCTCTCTCTCAAATAAATAAATATTTTTTAAAAATAACATTTGTCAGGATAAAGCTCTGGTAGCCTCATGAAGGAAAAGAGTTTACCAGGCACCTGTCTTACCTTGTGATTGTCTTCAGTTCTCCTGGAAATTACTACACTCTTTTCCCCACGCCAGAGTATAGAACCAGACTAGGGTTTCTAGCTCTGACATTTGGGCTGGCACAGGGTTTTGAGGGAGAGCAAAGGATCAACATGCACAAGACAAGAGGCTCTCATTGTACTCAAATCAAGCATGCAGGTAAGCACCAAACTCATTCTTCCGAGAAGCTGATTCCCTTCCTGAAAAAATATTCATGTATGAACCCTAAAAAAAAAAAGGAACAGAAAAAATTGAACTCATAGAAAGAGAGTAGAATGGTCACAGCCAAGAGCAGCTGAGAAGATGGTAGCTGTTGATCAAAACGTATAAACTTTCAGTTATAAAATGAATAACTCAAAAAAAAATAAAATAAAATGAATAACTCTGGGGATGCCTGGGTGGCTCAGCGGTTGAGTGTCTGCCTTTGGCTCAGGGCGTGATCCCAGGGTCCCAGGATCGAGTCCCACATCAGGCTCCCTGTGAGGAGCCTTCTTCTCCCTCTGCCTATGTCTCTGCCTTTCTCTCTGTCTCTCATGAATAAATAAATAAAATCTTTAAAAAAAGAAGAATTCAAAAAAAAAATAAAAAAAAATAAAAAAAAAGAAGAATTCTGGGGATTGAATGTACAGCCACAAAGACTATAGTTACCAATACTGTGTTATATACTTGAAACTTGCCCAAATGGTAAACCTGAAGCACTCTCACCACACCCACAGACCCCAAGGGTAACTATGTGTGAAGTGATGGTAATATGTCACAGTATACATATATGTCCAATCATCATGTCACAATATCCATATATGTTCAATTATTGTATATTTAAAATATATATAATTTTATTTGTCAGTTATACCTCAGTAAAGCTGGGGGTGAGGAGGGGAGAGTGAAAAAGAAAACCTACAAAAATGAGAATCTCCAGGAAGGGAGGGAAAGTTGAAATCACTACTTCCAACTCTGTATTCTTGAGTTTTCTTTCATGCTTTGGGTCTCCACTTAACTTTCCACGACCATCAATACATGAGCCCTCTGGGAGATTCTGATATTTTTTTTTTGTAGTACACAAGCCCCTTCCCTGAACTCTGCTTTACATAGCTGAGACAGGCCAGAACTTTTCCAAAGCCTTTATGAGATTCTAAGAAAGACCAATGGAGACATAAACAACAAAATATGTGGAACATAAACAGGCTTATGCAAAACAGTAACAGTGGTAACATTTGGGAAATGAGACAGGGAAGGAGGAATTTTGTACAATATAACCTTTTTTACAATATAACCTTCTTGTTTGATTTTTTCTCAAGAATTATGTTTAATTTGTAATAGATACATATTTTGAAGCTTATATGGTATCAGTTTTGGTCCTACCATAGCATTCTAGTTTCTGTGATTTACTCTACCCACTGATTGTACCTTATTAACTCTGAGAGTCTTCATTCTACTTCTTGCTACCCCCATTTCTCCCAAACAGGTCTCACAGACCTTCCAGCAAGAACCCTGGATGATAAATTTGATCATTCATTCAACAAATGTGCTACCACATGCCAACTATCAGGCCAGACACTGAGTAATGGCTTATTACACAGCTTCACTGCCTATTAGTAACACTTAGATGCCTTTTCTCTTTGATAGGAAAATAAAATCAAGTGTCATTTCCTTCCATCTAGGAGGTCCCAGATTTGCTTTTTTTTTTTTTAAGTTGGCTCCCTGCCCAGCATGGAGCCCCACACAGGACTAGAACTCAAGACCCTGAGATGAAGACCTGAACCAAGATAGAGTCTTGTCACTCAACCAACTGAGCCACCGAGGCGCCCTAGATCTTATTTTTTTTTAAGGAGGAAGAATAGGCATTTAAAATTATGTGAAAACATACTTAATAGATTCATTAATCTCTGCCAATGAAAAGATCTTGGTTGAAAGAATTCCTAGAAGACAATGGAAAAGAACTCATTTACATACAAATGGATCCTCCTGAGGAATGCGAGAGGAAAATCCCACTTTCTGATTTGGAGCAGCAACAACTACTAATTTGGTCAAGAGTAGGACATCTCTGTGCTCTGGGTGCCTCTAAGATGACTAAGGGCCCTTACCAAGCCCATATAAGCTTATGACTACTAACTCTTCCTATGCTCTTCACCTGTGCCTATCCCTCTGTTCATCTAACTTGAGCTCAAAAATTCTCATCTGAGAGTGATTCAAATTGGGCTACCTTCATTACTCTGGGGGCCTCACTTTTTTTTTAGGGGGGGCTCACTTTCTTAATCAGCTTCTGTTTCCTCACGGAAGACCAAAAAAAAAAAAAACATTTGGAGACATCACAAAGGGATCTCATCCCAAGGTTTACAGCCACCTCTGCTGAGGAAAGTGCTTCCCAGGGCACCTTCAAGGAATACTACCCACTGGCACTCCCCTGAGAGAACAGTCTGCTTGGGAAATTTGCCTTGAGTTATGACTTCCATGACGTCATGGCCCCACGAGGAAAGGGCTTCCAAACCTGTATTTCATTGGCCAGGGTCCTGTGTGGACTCCTTTGGAAGGTTGTCAGGGGTCAGTCAGGGAAGCTGCCCTTCCCTCTTCCCCTCTACATAACTTTTACCAAGGGATGGGGGCAGACAGGACTTAATGGTTGAAAAGAAGGAAGCCACCTGTGTGGCCCAACAATCCATCCTAGGAAATGACAGACCAGATGGTATCCAACTACACAAACATATATTCTGAAATCCCCCAAATTCTTCAAGTCATTTTGCTAAAATAAACCTGATGCGTAACCATCCTAGAATCATTTCAAGAATTTATTCCTAAGAAAACAGCAGGTGGCAGCAAAGTTTCACATTTTTTTATCCTTTGGCTGGAATGAAAACAAAGTGTCCTGGAATAATCTGCTCATCTCTGAGTCAGCCAGCTGGCCCAGAGACGGGCACTCTGCCATCTTGTAATGTGGAGAATATAGAGTCTTCTTGAGTGGACTCTGTGCATTTTGACAAAAGAATCCAAAAAAAAAAAGGGACGCCTGGGTGACTCAGCAGTTGAGCGCCTGCCTTTGGCCCAGGGCATGATCCTGGAGTCCCAGGATCGAGTCCCGCATCGGGCTCCCTGCATGGAGCCTGCTTCTCTCTCTGCCTGTGTCTCTGCCTCGGTCTCATGTGTGTTTCTCATGAATAAATAAATAAAATCTTTTTTTTTTTAAATCCAAAAAATGTCTCCCCCAACCTCCAGCCAGATGCCTGCCTGGCTCTGGAGGCCAGGCAGGACAGCAACTGCCACAGAATGGCCAGATCAGAAGCAGAGGCTGTGGTCCGGAGTCTCTTATTCTCTTACCCAATGTCAAAGGGGCTGCTCACACCCAATGGGGAGGGCATCAGAGAAATCCGAGTATTATTAGGTGGAAATATGCCTAAGAATTGTGTACACACCTCACAGCATTTTCACCATCTCTTATGATGTAACCCATGGGGTGAAATATGTGGGTGGAGAAAGACAAGGGAGACAAGGGGCTTTCAAATCTGGTCTCTGGTACACCTAGAGATTTAGGGACCTTACCACCTCACAGCTGCTGCAGCTTTGGGCTCAGGAGAAGGGCAGTGCCAAAATCACTGTCTGGTTTGGCCTCAAATGTCTTCCTTGCCTTAGTATTGTGCTTGGCTCCCAACTTCAAGTTGTGGCTGGAAAGTTTCCATTGCCACAGCACAGCACTGGAGTTTGGAACCCAAATTTTTGCTGAACTGTTTTGCAGAGTAAATCCAGTTTTGTCTTTAAGAAGTGACTAGCCAGTTTATTTCATCCCCAAATGGTGCTTTGTGCTCTGCATACCTTTTTTTTTTTTTTTCCAAGATTTTATTTACTTGAGAGAGAGAACAGGCACTGAGGAACACACAAGGGGGGGATGGGCAGAAGCAGAGGGAGAAGCAGGCTCCCCGCTGAGCAGGGAGCCCCATGTGGGCTGGATGCCAGGCCTCGCAGATCATGACCGAGCTGAAGGCAGATGCTTAACCTACTGAGCCACCCACGCACTCCTCTCTCAGACCTACTTTAGATTGAGCTGCTTACTTTCCATCCAGGAGGAAACTCTCTTATTGTTTAGAAGAGAGATGGAGGAGGGTGTAGATGGGGCTGGAGGATTTTGTGTAGTCATTGTTTTTAAAGTTACAAAAGTTACAGAAAAAATACAAAACTCAAGACCTTGTTCCAAGATCCTAAACAGATTTTACAAACAGATATATTTATGGGTTTTCTTTCTGGAAGTGGAACTGATAGAAAAGTGAGTAGCTTTGGCCTTTTGTACGTTACATAATTACATCTGCAGCATTAGCAGCTCCTGGTGATCAAAGAGAACATTCCTGAAAGGTGCAGTGGAGGTAGGGTAAGTTCATTTTTTTACGTAACACGGGGTGTCAGCCCTAAGCACATGATTTTTTTTTTCTTTCCTGCAGAAAATGTGATCTTGTTCTGATCTTAAGGACAAACTTCACAGCTCTCTGCAAGGGAAGGGTTCTTTAAAATTATCTGCTAAGGAAAACATTCTATAATTCCTTTGAATGTAATAAACAATATCTTTGGGGGCAACTTGCAGCAAAGGTTCCAGAATTCATATCAACATTTAATTCCCTCTCTGCATGTATGTTCTACACTCCCCAAATATGATGTTAAATCATTTAATGCAGAGAATTGACAGCACCAGGAAAATATTTGGATAACTGTCTGGAGTTGCCATTATTGGCTTTAATTATGACCTACTGGCTCTTGGGTCCTGAGGCAGCCAGAAAATGAGATACGTATGCCAAAATATTCATTAGAATTCCCTTTTCAGTCATTGTTCAGAAAGAAAAAGTTTCCTTCTGGCTCCCATCTTCAGTGCTTTTAAGTAGAGTCATTAATATGCCAGATTTTTTAAAGGATTGGTCAGAAAACAAGATTATGTGCATACCTTGTATTTTGCATTTAAAAACATCTTGAAAAGGTCAAACATCCCTTTGCTCTCATTCTATTACCATGAAGAAAGAATTGTTTTTGCAGTCTTGAAGTTAACTGGTACTATCCACCCAGACCTCCTCCTCCAAGCTCTCTTGAAAAGACATAATCCTATAAGTTTTGGAACCGGATGTACTAGTGAAGCACAGCTTGACCCTCCAGAGCAACTAGTCAGAGATGTTTTCATTCCTTCTGCTCTTCACTGCTCGTTTCTCACTGTATATAAGATCCTAGACTGTTGGACCTATAGGGGTAGATACTTAGAGCTCATGGATTTCATCTCCTCATTTTAAAGATGATTAATCCAAAGTGAAGTGGCACACACACCGTTTCAGCTTTAGGTTCTGGCATGGAGAAAAAGCAGGTGCTTTTCTTTCTTTCTTTCTTTCTTTCTTTCTTCTTTCTTTCTTTCTTTCTTTCTTTCTTTCCACCAGTACATCCTTGTTACCTTTAAAAACAGTTGGCATTTAATGAGCATTTACTACACTGGCAGACAGAGTGTTGATGCTTCCATACACGTTGTCCTCACAACAATTCTGTAAGGTAAATATTATTATCCCCACTTTATAGCTAATGAAACTGAGACTCAGGTTAAGGGATTTGCCCAAAATTACAGGGCTAGGAGGAAGAATCCATTTGCAAACTCAAGGTTGCCTGACTTCAAAGCCTATATCCTTTACTCTTCCCCCATGCTGTCTGCTGAATGAAGTAAGGCCAGAGTGCAAATCAGTTTCGGCTCTCACATCACTTTAATTTTTCAAATTATGGGGGGAGTAATGAGTCCTCCACAGTGATAAAGTAGAAAAGGATGACTATATCTAGGTAGTTCCCATTTACCAGAATCTGCAAAGGTATCAACAGGGACCATATAGATGCAACTATTTCCCATTATGTATTTGTCATGTTTAACAGGACAGTTTATTCTGAAAACTTTTAAAAGACTTCCCAGCTTTTAATAAAAGTTGGCTGATTCAGTGTTGACAATTTTTCCCTCATTTAATAGAAAATTGGTGGGGGAAATTCGGGATGAGTGCTTATTTTGGGAACAAATAATTTGGAGGGTTGTTTTTTATGCTCCAGGTCACAGAGAGCTGGGAAAGCAGATGTGGTATGAATTAGGGAAGTTTATCTGATGGTTGTCTACAGTGGCACAGAGGACGGAGTTATTGCCCGGAAACGCTTGAGTTTTCCACTGAAACACAGGCTGGGAAAGAAACTTTGACGTTTTAGAAAAACTAATAAAGTTAAGATAAAGTTGGAATGTCATGTTTTAAATTAAAGAACGTGAGATGGAAGCATCTAGGTTTGTTAACCTCAGTGCCAGTGAAAACTTTGTGTAAACTGAAACTTTACTTTGTCCCAAAGAGACAAATCATTTACCTGGATTAGTTATAAGTAACCTGCCTGTTCCCTGCTCCCACAATTCCTCCTCTCTGAAAATGAAGTCATTCAAACCCCTCTATAGATAAGTCCATGCCTGGTCAGGGAGTCTTAAAGGAACATCACCTCCATGTTGGGTTGTTTCAGTGTCCACTGCTACCCTGCTAATCCAAGCCAACATCATCTCTCAGCTGCACCATTGCAATAACAATATATCCAGTGCCTGGAACAGGGCCCACAATAGAGTAAGAACTTAATAAAAGATTGACGGACTGATTGAACAACATCCTGCTAGCCCTTATAATCAGGGACCCAGTGCTGATTCCCTAACCCTACTTGTATGTCTGAGGTGGAGCCCCAGGACGTGATACCCTGTCTCTAGGACTACAGCCCTGCCCTGTTCTAGCCAATCTGCTTGACAGCAGCTAGTCTACTAGGGCTGCTATAACAAAATGCCATAAATCAAGTGGCTTAAACAATGGATTTTTTTTTCTTACAGCTCTGGAGGCTAAAAGTCCAAGATCAGGGTGCCAACTGGTCTGGTTTCTTCTGAGGCCCTCCTCTTGGCTTGCAGATGGCTACCTTCTCACTGGCCCTCACATGCTCAACCTTGAGTCTGTCTGTTATCTACGTATTCATCTCCTGTTTCGTGTAAGGACACCAGTCATATGGGCAGCCCAGGTGGCTCAGCGGTTTAGCGCCGCCTTTGGCCCAGGGCCTGATCCTGGAGACTCAGATGAGTCCCATGGTGGGCTCCCTGCATGGAGCCTGCTTCTCCCTCTGCCTATGTCTCTGCCTCTCTCTCTCTCTCTCTGCCTGTGTCTCTGCCTCTCTCTCTCTTTCTCTCTTGTCTCTCATGAATAAATAAAATCTTAAAAAAAAAAAAAAAAGACACCAGTCATATTGGATTAAGACCCACACACAAGACCTCATTTTACCTTAATTATCACTTTATTTACCTTATCTCCAAATATACACATTGTTAGATTCTAAGGATAAGACTTCAACATATGAATTTGGGGAGGGGAGACACAATTCAGCCCATGATGAGCTGTCACAAGCAGCATCCCCACTCTGCCTTCTATAGGTAGACTTCTGTGGGACCTAACGTTTGCTCCTAGAATGCCCACTGCTGTGTTCTCTGCCATTCTTGATGCCCTGTTACTTCCTGCTGTTCCTCCTTGATGCCAATGCCTTCCAGCAAAACCATCTGTTGCCTGTTACTTCACCCTGGGCTGGCCTTCTTCCCATCACCTGCAGCTGGTCTTCTCTCCGAACACCTGTCCCTGCTGGCTGCAGTTAACCCTTCTACTTCTGGCTGTGTTACTGGATGCAACCCTAAATCTTAAACAACTAGGGGCACCTGGGTGGCTCATTGATTGAGCGTCTGCTTTTGGCTCAGGTCATGATCCTGGGGTCCTGGAATGGAGTCCTGCATCAGGCTCCCTGCATGGAGTAGCTCCTTAAAAAAATAAATAAATAAAGCACCCCCAAGTAATTTTTTTTAAAGTAGGCTCCATGCTCAATGTGGGCTTGAACTCATGACCCCGAGATCAAGGTTACATGCTCTACCAACTGAGCTATCCAGATGTCCCAATTTTATTTTTTAAAAAACAGGTCTTATCTTCAAGTAATCTCTACAGCCATCGTGGGGCTCGAACTCACAGCCCACCAAGAGTCCCATGCTTCACCAACTGAGCCAGCCAGGTGCCCCTCTCCCAAGTAATTTTAACAGGAAGAGGCTAAGGATCACTGCTTTTTTTATTTTTTTAAGATTTTATTTATTTATTTATGAGAGACAGAGTGGCAGAGACACAGGCAGAGGGAGAAGAAGGCTCCTTGCAAGGAGCCTGATGTGGGACTCAATCCCCAATCTCTGGACCATGCCCTGAGCCAAAGGCAGACGCTCAACCACTGAGCCACCCAAGCATCCCAGGATTACTGCTTTAACTGGAGAAACAAGCCTATCAAATTTAGACAAAAACTAGAACACCAAAGAGTAGGGTAGGAGAGCCTGTCCCACATATGACTTGCGATTATAATGCACTGAGTGTCCAGTCTCACCCAAATACAGAAATGGGTGACTCTCCCTTCAGCTCTACCATCCCTTTGGTGTGAAGTGCCCATCCCTCCATCCAAGAAGCTGAGGATGACTTCTTAACATCTTTTACCCCTGGGATCGAGTCCCACGTCAGGCTCCCTGCATGGAGCCTGCTTCTCTTTCTGCCTCTCTCTCTCTCTCTCTCTCTCTCTCTCTGGGTCTCTAATAAATAAATAAAATCTTTAAAAAAAAAAAAAAAAAAGAGCAGCCCAGGTGGCTTGGCGGTTTAGCGCTGCCTTCGGCCCAGGGATAGAGTCCCACGTCAGGCTCCTTACATGAAGCCTGCTTCTCCTTCTGCCTGTGTCTCTGCCTCTCTCTCTCTCTCTCTCTCTCTCTCTCTCTGTGTGTGTCTCTAATAAATAGAATCTTAAAAAAAAAAAATCTTTTACCACACAGAGCAATCAAGATGGCTCAACAAGGCCTGGACAGAGGGAAGTATCACTTCTGCTGGGGCCACCTAAGCATGGCTGATGATGATGAAAGACACCCCCATCACCAGCCCTGCAGGGGTAATAAAAACAAAACCACCAGCTAACGTGGCTCTTCAGTTCAGCAACAGCGGGACTCACTCAAAAGGCAGATCAGTTCCAGGCATCAACGGCCTCCACAGGATTCCCGGGGCTGATGGACAGTGTCTGCAGGGTGCTGTCCTCTTCTGGGTGGGGTCTTCTCCAGGATTCCCTCCAACCTCTTAGGTCCCTGCCATCCCCCAGCCTAGGGAGGGCTTGGGTGAAGTCTGTCTCTTTATAGACTCTTTCCAATAGGTTCTTAGGACAAAACCCAATCCCTCATGTTTCCGGGCCTTCCGTTTTGATTCTCAAGGGCTTTTTCTTCTCTCAACAAAACCTGGTTCTCTGCAAATAAAAGGCTTTGGCTTTCAAAACTATTGTTTTTGATGTGGGCTTCAAGAGGCTATTTTAAAAGTCAGAAAACTGAACATTGACTGTTTTATTCTGTTTCTCTCCGCATTCCCTGTGTACCAATCCTAGTTCTCCTCGAGGCAATGCCTCCGATTTACTAGGGGAAAGGTCAAGTGGAAAGAGTATAGCAAAGAAAAGCACAAAGATTAACATTTCAAGATACTCTCTTTCTGTAAGAAATACTGCATCATTGACCACTCCAGGGCCCCACCCGACCCTGACAAGTGAGCAGGCCAGGATGTTCTGGCTGAGTTTACACAAGCAGAGTGGAGAATCAAGATTTATCTTGATAATACAAGCTCTAAATGACAATTATTAAAACATTTTTTTCTTCGACAAGTCAACGGCATGAAAACAAAAATGAGGGCTGTTGCTCTAGATTAAAAGAAACTTAGAGATGTAACGATCTTGTTGGCAGTCTGTTTTGAGCAAACCACTGTCAAAAGACATTTTTGAGGCAATAAGGCAAATTTGATTATGGACTGGGTATGAGATGATACCACAAAATTACTGTTAACGTTAAGTGTGACAATAGCATTTGGTTATATAAGAAAACTTTTTTTTTAAACAGACGTATATAGAAGTGTGTGTGCGGGTGAAATGATATAATGCCTGGGGAAAAGAGAAGGATGGATGGAAAGAAGGAAGGAAAAGAAAACCAGATTCTTTGGCAAGAAACAAAACAAAAGAAAAAGGGATAGATGAATTACGCACTGCAAAAATCTTGGTGTTAGTTTTTTGGGTGGTTTTTTTTTTTTTTTTTAAGTAAACTCAATACCCAACATGGGGTTTGAATTTGCAGCTCCAAGATCAAGAGTTGTGTGTTCTACCAACCAAACCAGCCAGGGGACACTGATAAGTGTTAGATTTATTTTTTTATTATTTTTTATTTTTTATTTTTTGAGAGGAAGGGAGGCGGGGGAGGGGCAGTGGGAGAGGGAGGAGATAATCTCAAGCAGGCTCCATGCCCAGTGCAGAGCAGGACATGGGGCTTGACCTCATGACCCTGATATCATGACCTGAGCCAAAATCAAGAGTCAGATGCTTAACTGAGCCTCCCAGGTGCCCCTAGATTCTAATGATAGGTATATGGGAGTTCATTGTTATTATCTCTATTTTTTGTGTAAGTTTGAAAAGTTGAATGATAATTTTTTTAATTGTTAAACTGGTACAGGAAAAGATGGACTGAGCAATGGAAGGGAATAAAAGGACCAGAAACAGATTCAAATATTTACTGTTTAAGAATTTAGGTGGGGGGGCAGCCCAGGTGGCCCAGTGGTTTAGTGCCGCCTTCGGCCTGGGGCGTGATCCTGGAGACCCGGGATCGAGTCCCACATCAGGCTGCCTGGATGGAGCCTGCTTCTTCCTCTGCCTATGTCTCTGCCTCTCTCTCTGTCTCTGTGTCTCTCATGAATAAATAAATAAAATCTTTAAAAAAAAAAAAAGAATTTAGGGGGTGGGGAGATGGGCTAAATGGGTGATGGGGATTCGTGCACTTGCTGTGATGAGCAGCACCAGGTGTTGTATGGAAGTGTTGAATCACTAAATTCTATACCTGAAACTAATATAACACTATGTTAACTACAATTAAAATAGAAACTTAAAAAAATGTTTTTGTTATATTACTGATTTGCTGGCGGATGAACTCTTTCTTCAAATAAAATCTGAGGGACGCCTGGGTGGCTCAGCAGTTGAGTCTCTTCGTTTGGCCTGGGGCCTGGGGTGTGATCCTGGGGTCCTAGGATTGAGTCCCACATCAGGCTTTCTGCATGGAGCCTGCTTTGCTCTGTGTGTCTCTGCCTCTCTTTCTGTCCCTCTCATTAATAAATAAATAAAATTTGAAAACAAAATCTGAAATGGAGCCCCAACATATAAAACAAAACAAAAGAGTAGAACTGCTCTATCTGGAAGCAGCAGCAAGAATCTGGCTTTTTGCTTCCTCTTTGTCTCCCCAGGAATCTGCAGAAATAACTCAGGAAAATCCTGTGGCTCTATAGAACACAGCTTGAAAACCTCTGTAGTATATGATGATGAAGGAAGCCTCTCAAATCCTGCAGAAAATGTGTACTACCTAGTGTATGTGTTAGGCAACTGGCTAACAATTTGGGAGAAAATAAATCAAGTTAAATCCCTACTCATATCATATGCCAAAATAAGTTCCAGTTCCATTAAAATGTTTAGATTTCTTTTTTTTTTTTTAAGTTTTATTTATTTATTCATGAGAGAGAGGCAGAGACACAGGCAGAGGAGAGAAGCAGGCTTCCTGCAGGAAGCCTGATGTGGGACTCGATCCCTGAACCCAGGGATCACGCCCTAGGCCAAAGGCAGATGCTCAACCGCTGAGTCACCCAGGCGTCCACTTTCATGATAATTTATATTCTCTCTCTCTGTTCTTGATCCTTTTATTCTATTGGAGTGTTTGTCTTTTTCCTATTGATTTGAAGCACTACCTAATGATTAAGAATATTAAAATCTGTCATGGGGATGCCGGGGTGGCTCAGCAGTTGAGCATCTGCCTTTGGCCCAGGGCGTGGTGATCCCCGGATCAGGGATCAAGGCCCACATAGGGCTTCCTGCAGGAAGCCTGCTTCTCTCCTCTGCCTGTGTCTCTGCCTCTCTCTCTGTGTCTCTCAAGAATGAATAAATAAATTTTTTTTAAAAAATAAAATAAAAAATAAATTATCATGAAGGTATGTTAAAGAGGATTCCTTTGAAGGAGCTGGAAAGGGGTATAGAAATTAAAGGAGAAAAAAATAAATAATTAAAACAAGAGAAGCTCTGCATCGACTGCTAATGATAATTTGCCTTAAACTGAGGCATATGCTTAATTCATCTCTGTGCACCTGAGTTCAATTTTCAAAAGTATGGGACACCTGGGTGGCTCAGCCATTGAGCACCTGCCTTTGGCTCAGGGTGTGATCCTGGGTCTGAGGATCAAGTCTCATATCAGGCTCCATGCAAGGAGCCTGCTTCTCCCTGTATGTCTCTGCCTCTCTCTGTGTGTCTCTCATGCATAAACAAATAAAATATTTTAAAAAATGTTTTTCAAAAGTATGTGTATAAATGGATATGTATTATATTATATACTATTAGAGAGATATATATATATATATCTAAAAGGGTATGTACCAAGATATTAACAGTGGCTAGTTCTAGGAATGGTATTCTGCACTGAATAAATATCGTGTAATAAGTAAAATGCATTTTTTTGTGTGTGTTTCAAAAATTCGTCTTAATACTCAGAAGTACTTTCCTGCTGTTGGATAAATGTACAATAACTTACTAAATTCAGCTGCCTGTGTGGTCATAGTCATTTTATTGTTTTTCCAAAATGTTCCAAAATAGCTCTGGAACAAGACCAGTGGGACCACCAAATAGCTATCTAGCCTCACCCTTCTTCCCATGCAAATGGAGACCAAGCCTCCAATCTGACTTTGGCAGAAACCTCGGTGGGACCCAGGACAACAAGGCCCTCTCCTTGGCTGAGGAAAACAGGAGCAAGCAGTCAGCTTACAATAGTCAGCTTACAACATCCTCCGTAAAGCTGCCTTGGGCAACAATTGCCAAAGACAAAAGGTTCCACTTCAAGGGTGGAAACTCTATTTGTAGCTTTGTAGACACAGGTGTTCTTACAGGGGCCTCAAGACCTACAGAGTGGGACTGTGTTTGGCCAGGAATAGCTCAGAAGGCCTTCCCCTCAGAAGCCAGATCTTGAGGCCTTCAGTGTATGTTCTAACTATATTTGGCAATAAAAACCAAAGAGGTCAGTGGCTTAGCTAAGGGGGGGATAAAGCTATTCCTGATTTATAACCTCTGCTTCAAACCAGGACCAAGAATTTTAAAACTCACTTCATTTATTTATTTTGCACTCACTGAGCATACCGCTAAAGACATTTTCCTTTCCAGTCCTACCAGCCTCCTGTAAATCTTCCAGAACCACAGGTGTAAATCACCTACCCAAGCCATCCTCATATTAGAGGACATTTGGGGACATCTGGCCTGAGAGTCCAAATGTTAAAATTATCCGACTTACTCTCCATGGCTTTATAGCACTAAAATAGCTTGTAGTGCTTGGTTGCAAATCCAGGCTCCAGCACTTACTCCTACTGTGTGACCTTGGCTAAGTTACTTTACATCTCTGAGGTTCAATTCTCTTATCTACAAATAGAGACAATAATAACACCTACTTTAGAAAGCTGCTATAAGAATCAAATGAGATAATGTGTACAACCTGGCTAGGAGAATGTGTAATACAAAGCAGGTGCTAAAAAAAGAACCAAGTTCTATCCTCCCCATCACTCCCTTCCACTCTTAGCTGTTGAGCCAAGGTGTTGGCTTCTCAGGAAATTGCCCAGTACTCTGATTACAAGTGGATGGTACCATTCCCACAGCCAGCAACAGTAGCTAAAGATAAAAGCTGTGACTACTCCTCAGCTGAAGACATGTCGAATCAGCTCACAAATGACTCATCACTGTAGATAAACGATGTGTTCTTGGCATCAGGAGGCCTTATCCTGACAGGCTTCAACACCTTATTAAAAAAAAAAAAAAATCCAAAAGGTAGGTTGAATGGCTCACAGAGCAGGTCCCAGGGTTTGATGGTGACCTTCAGTCAATTCAGACCTTATGTCACACTGGTCTTAGGAGGGTCCCTTGTCTGTTCAGACAGGTCTCTGATCACAGCATTTTTCTGTCGGGAAGGACTCCAGCTGAGCAGCTGCCTCTTTCAGAGCTGAACCATCTCCTTCATTTGCCCTGGATTCCCTGAAGGGAGTCATAAGACTCCCTGAGCTAAAGGCTAGATGCCTATTCCCTGCTCAGAACAGCCCTAAGCTAGTGCCCAACCTGCCTTTGGCAGCTTTGTCTGCTGCCTGAAGTCCTGCCAGGGTGAGGTTTGGCTGGAGGGCTCTGTGGCTGTAGGACAAACCTGGTGCAAGGGAATGGGTATTTAATCCTGAGCCACTGTCTGCAGAGGTTCAAGTGTTTGCTGCTCTCTGCAGCTTCTGTGGCCCCTTCAGACCACCCAGAACCACTCACTGGCATAGAAATTCCATGACGATGGGATCCCTGGGTGGCGCAACGGTTTGGCGCCTGCCTTTGGCCCAGGGCGCGATCCTGGAGACCCGGGATCGAATCCCACGTCGGGCTCCCGGTGCATGGAGCCTGCTTCTTCCTCAGCCTGTGTCTCTGCCCCTCTCTCTCTCTCCCTGTGACTATCATAAATAAATACATAAATAAATAATTAATTAAAGAAATTCCATGACGAGTTTTTAATCACTATTTCATTCATGCATGCCCTGTACCTTTTACAATGCCTGGCACAGAGTTCTCTCTGAATATTTATTAAAAGGCCCTTGAGGATGAGGAATGGTCAGTTGCTGCATCCGGAACCTCAATTCTGATGAATCTCACAAAGTTGTCAAGATCAAATAGGACAATGAACTGTATGAAGATCGACACTATCCAGGGCCAGGTGTGCAAAAGCAAGGCTTTGTGTGCTCTTAAGGAAATTCCATGTGCTTGGATCTACTCTCTTCTGAATTGAAACTGCTTCAGAAGCAGGTGGTCTCTGGACCCCAGACCTAGGACCTGTTTCTTTTACCGTGTATGCAGGCTTTTTCTGAAAGCAACTATCTCTGGCCCTCAGAAGAAGGCAGTTGGTGCAAGCAGTCCCAGAGAAGGTAGGCTGCCCTGGAAACATTGCCATGCACCAAACTTAGAATTTTCTCCACCAGGAAGGCTTCTGAGATCACCTGTAAGCCATGCTTTCAAGTGGAAAGGCCGGCGAAACTTTCAGAAAAGGACAAGCAGTTGGTCTCCATCCTGAGTCTTCAGGATATTAGATGACACAAATGGGGCAGGGAAACCCAAATCAGGGGTGCTTCCCCTTATCCTCCCCTTCTATCCCAACTGTTCCCATGTGACCTTCTAGTCACTCCCTGGGACTAAGTGTCCAGCTTCTATGATCTGATCGGAACTGGGGTCAACCTTCTAAGATGATTAGGCATAAAGAAAGCAAGGCGGAGGAAGGAAGGAGGGAGCAAAAAAGCAGCCTGGAGAGAAGGGAAGAAAAAAAGAAAAGGCTTGAGGAGGAGGAAGGAAGAGGAGCGCGGCAAGGGGAGGCGGAACAATGAAGGTCTCAGGCCGTCAGAGGCGCACGATTCCGGCGGCACGTCCCTCGGTCCCCGCCTCCGGCCGGCAGCTGCACGCTGCGCAGCGTGTGGGCGCTGAGTCACGGTCCCAGAACGGGGAGCCGCCGCGCAGGTCTGGGGGGGCCGGCCCTGGTTGGCATTTGCAGACTGTTTTTTTCTTTCCTCTCTCATTAAGGCTGTGTGCTGACTCCCACGTAGGAGGACTTATTAAACCGCACGTACTGCCTGACGGCTCTCGGGCCGCTCCGAGCGGCCGGCTGGGGGCGCCACAGCCCCGCTGATGAGCCCGCCGGCCCGCCACGGGCACCAGCCAGGCGGACGGCTGCAGTTACTGGCGCGACTGCCGGATTCCCCGAGCAGTGCGAACATTTTGCTGGAGTAGCTTCTAACTTTAACACCGCGGCAGCTGGAACAGCTCCTCCCTTAGAAGGCCTCGGAGACCCCCGCCCCGCCCCAGCTCTCCGAGGCGCGCTTTTGCGCAGGGCTCCGCGAGCTTCCCCATTAAATCTGGGGCTCTGTTGCGCAACCCCGAGTCCAGGCTCGCTTCCCCGCTAGGGCTCACCCTACCCCCGCCCGGCCCCGCCGCCACGCGAAGCTGCGACCTTAGGCGCCTCTGCGGAGCCTGGACCGGATCGCAGCACGGGCGCCCCGCGCGCCCCTCCAGCAGAGCGGCGCTCCCGCCAGCCCGGCACGCGCCCGAGCAGCCGAGCCACCTTCCCAAGCCAGGTGGCGGCGGGAGCCGGAGACTCCCGGGACGCACAGGGACAAGGGGCACCCTCCCTCCCAAGACTTGGGAGTCCAGAATTAATCAGCATCGAGACCGTTTATTATTGATTTGCTATTTTCGCATATCACCCATTTTATGTAAATAGATAATGCAGAGACACGGTGTTCCTTCTTCCACAAGAGGTAATAAGTCTCTCACGCACACTCACACACTCTACGCAGCAAAAACAACGTTACACCTCGCTGAGACATTCACGTATTAAAATAAGTGGGGAGGGGGACAATGCAATGGTTTTTAAATGCCCTTAATACAATATATAACGTACAAAAATATCTCTATATTTGAAGTTACAAAAAAAAAAATCTTCTGACAGCAACGAACTTAAATATTGATAGTTACCTCTGTATATACAACACGCATTGCACTTTTCCTCTCTAGGTTTTGGATAGTTCAAGTAATAGTGAGGCTTGCGCCCCGGTGGGGTGACACCCCGTGAGAAATCAGTTTGTGGGCAGGCACGGCAGTGATTCAGACCCCTGTCCCTTGGGGGGGGGGGTCTCAAGCATTTAATTCTCATTTAATTCTCAATTAATCCTCTCCGTGAGCCTGGCAGGCCTCCCTTGCATTCCTCTGCCCCCCCCACGGGACACCTGGGCCGGCTTGGGACGGAGGGATCCGTGCCTCCGAGGAGAAGGGGCTCGCGCAAAGCCAGGGCTGGCCGCTGGACGGTGCCTCCCGGAATCCCGGTCTCTGCCCGACTTCCATCGGCAGAGGGGCTCGGCTCGGGGAAGCCCTCCGCCCAGGGGGAAGCCAGCGGGATGCACACGCGCGCCAGTTCGCTGCTGCCACAGGCGCCTACATCTTAAGGAGGTTGGCGAGCACCTGATGCACCCGGGGGGCCGGAGCCCCGCCTGGCCGTGGCTCCGGGAACAGGAGAGTCCGGCGAAGGCCGGGCTCGGGCAGGGAGCGCCGGCGCCGGCGGCCGTAGCCCTGAGGGCTAATCTTGCTCCTGGGGGCGACGCCGTCCTTGTCCTTGTCTGTGAACTGGTAGATCTGGTGCGCCAGTTTCTGCACCGTGCACGTTCCGAAGCGGCAGCCGAAGCTCCGCGGGCCCTGGAAATTGTTCATACTCTGGCGGTAGCGTTTGACTCGGATGCGGGCGGCGTCCGGACCGCTGGGGAAGGGAAGGAAGGTAACATTAGACGCCCCCATCAAGCAGAGCTTGGGCCCCAGCCACTGGGAATCCGAGCCCTTCAAGGACCAGAGGGGCTGGGATGGGCTGCCGCCGTCTGAACTGCCAGGCGGCCCTCAAGATCCCCCGGGCCAGGGTGGTGGAGGAGAGCTCCCTTTGCCCACCCCGCTCTGGCGCAGGGCACTTACCTGGTCTGGGGGTTGCGAGCGGCGCCCTTCACGTCCTGGGTCCGAATAAGAGTCTGGGCCGGCCCGGCCTTCACTTCAGCGAGCCCGGTGGGATAGCTGCTGGACACTCGAAGTTCCCTCTTTCCACGACTTACAGCCCATTTGTTCCACCTAGAAAACACCAGACAGACCTCACTCGCATACCTCCAGGCCAAGTCCTGGTCCGGTCCGGCTCCCGTGCACTTCTAACCCCTCGGGGCCGGCGGCCGGTTTCCCTGGTCTCCCAGGTGCAAGGACCGGAGAAGGAGCTGCCTGCGACTCACTTCTTTCGGAACTCTGACGCCACGTCTAGCCGTGCGGTGTCCGCGCCCAGGAAGGCGAGGGAGCCCAGGTATAAGAGGGCGACGGGAACCAGCTTCATGCTGGCGGCGATGCGCAGACCCTGGAAGGGAGAGAGAGAGGGAGGGGGGCCGACGTGAGCAGCACCGCCCCGGGCGGGGCAGGCAGGGTGTGGGGGGGCCCGCGCGGGCCGGCTGAGCCCGCGCTCTGCCTGGCTCAGACCCTTATCTCGCCCGGGCGCAGAGAGGCGCCAGCGGCGTTTGCACCCGCCAGGCGGGTGACAGGCCCCGCAGGGGAGGCCCTCTGCCCAGCGCCAGGCTCCCAGAGCTTTCCAGCTCAACTTCTCGGAATTTGGGTAGTAGAGTAGAGGGGACTGGGTCTCTGCGGTTCCGGTTGTGTGCACCGCTGGGTTCAGTATATGGGACGCAACCCGCAGAGGACCTTCCAGAATGGGTTGTACCCCTCACCCAGCACACTCTAAAGACCCCCCCCCCCAGCTAATCCGCCCCGCCTGCGGCGCCTACCTGCAGAGGGGGTGATCTGCCAAGATCCGGGAGGAGAAGGTCTGAGACGTCGCTCTGCTGCTGGCAAAACCCCAACGTCCAAGCTGCGGTGAGAAACCAGGGGTGGCGAGGCTCGAGTTGTTCCGCCTAGTGTCACCAAGAAACCACTGAGTGGCCGGGTCTGGTTCCTCGGCTTTATAAGAGCACAGGGGGCGGGGCCTGAACTGCCCTCGCACCCTCCCATTCTTCCCTCGGGCTCGCGCGGGCTTCTGCACTCGGGCGCGCGCTTTGCTGGTCCGAAGGGTGGGGGTGGGGGGAGTGGAGGGGTCCCCCGTGCCCAGAGGGCTCAGATATGAGCTCCGGAGATTGGTGCAGGAACTGCCACAACCCTGACTGTGGGCACAGGGTTCAGAACATAAATCAGGACTAAGGAGGGCCGGTACAACCTCTTAGGGTCCTTACTCAGGACCTATGCAACCCAGAGTGCGAGGCCTACCCGCACGCAACTGCAAAACCCAACGCGAGGTACCATGTGGATGGCCGGACCTCGGGACCTCGGGACCTCGGGACCTCGGGACCTCCGGAGCGGTGGCCTCGGGTGGACCGCGCCCCCTGCCGGCTCGGCGCCTGACCTGAACGCGACCCCAGACTCCCGCGGAGCCGCAGGGGCAGGACACGGAGCAGAGACCAGGGAGTGGGGCTCTCCAGCACCCCCAGAGAGGCTGAGACTCCATGGTTCTGGGATGGGCTAGTAAGATTTCGCAATAGGGGCAAGGCTCAGAAAGGCTGATTTGAGAATTGGGATTTGGGGGGGAGAATTATCCCAAGTTTCAGAATTTAGCTGCCTATTTGGAAATATGAGAATAACCATAATTTGGACGGACGATACCGTTTCGTTTCTCGTAACGCCCATGTAATCCATATATTCCTTACAAGGTTACAACCTGAGAGAATGCCCTGCTGCCCTCAGAGACCTCATTCATCCATTGTAAACGTGAGGATTTACTGCCACGGAGCACACTAATGCTTCATGTATGTTAATCGTTTTAGAGTTTGCAAAACATGGCCACATCCTGGTCTTTGATCCTGACACCTTGAGTTAGGTGAGGAAGGTTAACATTCCTGTTCTTATTCTACCAAGTAGATATTGAAGTTGAGAGAGCAGAAGAATTTGACCAAAGGCACACCAAACGTAGGAAGCAGGGAAGTCCTAACTCGGCCTGGCAGACAAACAGCGCAGACTCGGCTGTGTGGATATTTCTAGGCTGGGGTCATCATGCTGTCAAGGGGGAGAGGAGAGTCTTAGCCCCCGCCCAAGGATTTATGCCTGTTCATGATGAATCACCTCCAAGCACGTTTGTCACCGGTTCACGTTCTTCCATCACTGCTTCTTGACTTCACTTTCTTACTTCCCTTCGGAGGGAACTGAGAGGGAACTCAGCCCCCTCCGGAGCTCCCTAGTTCTGGCATTGGGGCCTCTGGTATCCTAGCACCCCCTACCCTACTCTCAAGTCCTGAAGCCTGGTGCCTAGACTAAGAGGCTGTGGGTGCAGGACCACTGGGACCCTGGAGACCGCTTCTAGTACCCACCCCACATCTGTGTGAAGATGGGCAATTGGGAAGCCTGGGTGGCTCAGTGGTTTAGCGCTGCCTTCAGCCCAGGCTGTGATCCTGGAGACCGGGGATCAAGTCCCGCATTGGGCTTTCTGCGTGGAGCCTGCTTCTCCCTCTGCCTGTGTCTCTGCCTCTCTGTGTCTCTCATGAATAAATAAAATCTTTTTTAAAAATGGGCAAATCACGTTTGCCCACTAGTTTTCCTATCTATGATATGCCCCCTGCTGATCTCTATGCTTCCTACCTGCTCTGCCACACTGGTTCTGAGACCCAGGGCAAAGGAAGCTGGCTGGGTGCTGGGTGGTAGGGACCTTGCCTCATCTGAGCCACACACTGCTGGTTCAGCGCCCTTTTCATTCCCAGAACTGAACCGTGGACATTGCACCCAGGGGAAGGAATGGCTGCAGCTGAAGTTATTTCAGGGAGTCCTCAGGGGGCCACCTGAATAGATCTGAGCTCCAGCTGAGGATGAGGGAAAGATTTCTGGCTCCCGTGCTGGGTCTGACTGTGCTAAGAGCTCGGGGCCCATAGGGGCAAAGCAGGGTAGTGGGCTGGGTGGCCGCCTGGTGGGCCGCAGGGGTGTCACTGCTGCCGACCAGGTCAGGCGGCTGGTCTGCTGGCACCTCAGACAGTAGGTGTTCCTGTGCCCTGTGCGCCTGCTCGGTTTCCAGGGGCCGCCCCTAGGCAAACTATTCTGCTTTTCTTCCACTTCCCATCTCTTCACTTCAGTTTGTTCCCAGAGAGTCAGGCTCTTCTCCCCAACCCTGTCCAAGACAGGCTGGCTGTCAGTCTTCTCTGAGGATGCGACTTGCTGCCAACTTCCAGCTGGGTCCGCGCCAAGACAGGTTTTACTTTCATTTCTCTGGCGCGCGCGCCGCAACTGCCGTAGAGGTCAAGGACAGCTGGGCGCCGGCCCGCAGCCAGGGAAGGTCCCGTGGTCTGGACTCGTTCCTTCTGGTTCCCACCAGCCCTGGGTGGGGGGCGGGGGTTCGGTCTGCAGAGCTCTCTGGGGCTGTACCTCGTTACCTCCTCTCTGCGTCTTGCTGGAAAGCCCACGATTCCGTAGGAGCGAGTGCGGAGCGGAGAGAATTCGCTCTAGCTCCTGTGCGGGCTCGCGAAGGGTGCTCTGGATGCAAACCTCGCTTTGGGCTGCGGGCTGCTTCAGCAAGCCCAGCAAACCCAGGAGTGGGGACTGGGCTGCGCCCCGCCTGGCTTCAGCGCCTACTACCCCAGCGACGTAGCACCGACGCCAGGAATTCCCAACCTGAGAGCCTTGGCACACTTACCAGCCCAGCGCGCCTTGTCGCTCTAGCACTTAGATATCTGACGCTTCAAAACTCCGCCAGTTTTTTTTTTTTTTTTTTAAAGCAAAGTACTGGAATGGAAGCTCGGGATTTTGCTAGAACACCCGTATCTCCGAAAGACTGTGTCTGTGTGTGTCTGTGTGTGTGTGTCTGTGTGAATGTGCTCGCGCTCACACGCGTGTGCACTGGTATTTGCGTAGGTGGCCGACCGGACCCAGAGTGTTTCCCTTAGGTGGTCGGGGGTATAAGTTGAAAGAATATATAAAAAATTTGCCAAATGTTGGCAAATTTTATAATGCATTAATAAATGTTCATATGTTCATATGTTTCAAAATGCGTTGCTGAGCTGAGGGCTATTCCCCACTCCCCCGCCCCGTGCAACCTGGAGTTTGCTTGCTTAATCATCGCTAAAGACACACACACACACACACACACACACACACACACACACTACAGGTTCAGTTAAAGGGTAGGATCTAGAAGGAAACACCACAGCGGGAGTTCTACTTCTGGTGATTTGTTATAGTTTCATCCAAGTTGCAGTGATTGTAGATTCACATTGACTAGAAGGAAGGAAAGAAGGAAAGGAAGAAGCATCTTTTAAAATCTCACTGTCAAGAAGACAAAAAAAAAAGAAAGAAATTCCAGTTAATGAAGGTCCACTTTTTTTGTGCCCAAGAATTCTTAAAGGGTCAAATTGTAAATAAACCCCAAACCAGGGTAATAAATGTATGTATCCTGAAATCATATATAAAGACATACAAATATGCTAAATATTTGTTGTATTGGTGTCTCAATTTCTTCTTCACATTCCAACTGAATTATATTTAGGCCCTCCATCCAAGCCTTATTCTTAGTAATGTTTAGAGTTTATTTATTTATTTTTTTTTTTTAATTTTTTTTTTAATTTTCATTTATTTATGATAGTCACACACACACACACAGAGAGAGAGAGAGAGAGAGAGAGAGAGAGAGAGGCAGAGACATAGGCAGAGGGAGAAGCAGCAGGCTCCATGCACCAGGAGCCCAACGTGGGATTCAATCCTGGATCTCCAGGATTGCGCCCTGGGCCAAAGGCAGGCGCCAAACTGCTGCGCCACCCAGGGATCCCCAAAAGTCTTTTTTTTTTTTTTTAATGATAGTCAGAGAGAGAGGCAGAGAGAGAAGCAGGCTCCATGCACGGGGATCCCGACGTGGGATTCAATCCCAGGTCTCCAGGATCGCGCCCTGGGCCAAAGGCAGGCGCTAAACCACTGCGCCACCCAGGGATCCCTTAGAGTTTAAAAAGATTTGTGGTGCTGGTTTCTCAGCTAATATGTGGACACAGTCCCTAAAGCTATTGTTACCACACTTAGGCCATGAAAAAAAAATAATGGGAAGCAATATAAGATATCAATGATATTAATAAGCATAAAAGTGAGTAGCTAAGTGCATTGCACAAATTATCTCAGATTCCTCTTTTTTTCAAACAGGAAATTTTATAATGCATTAATAAATGTTCATATGTTCATATGTTTCAAAATGCGTTGCTGAGCTGAGGGCTTGTTTACAAAGTTCATTTGAAAACAAGGTTTAAGAAGCTTCCTGGAGTCATTAACACAAAATATTTTAGGGAAAGGACACAACCAGCTTTGTAGATTTGGTCATTCACAGGGAGAAGTAAGGCAGGCTTCAAAACTTGGCACTTTTTTGGAATCTCTGATTTCTCCAAGAAGCTAATAAAATATAGATCTTTTCTAGAAAAATGCACACATATATAAATCAAATTAAGTATAAAATTTGCTACTTTGGGGATCCCTGGGTGGCTCAGTGGTTTAGCGCCTGCCCAGGGCATGATCCTGGAGTCCCGGGATCCAGTCCCACATCAGGCTCCCTGCATGGAGCCTGCTTCTCCCTCTGCCTGTGTCTCTGCCTCCCTCTCTCTCTCTCTCTGTATCTCTCATGAATAAATAAATAAAATGTTTAAAAAAAGGTAAAACAAATTTGCTACCTCATTTTTGTGCTTTTACACAAAATGAATGGACAGAAACAATCAGTTCTGGAGCACCTGGCTGGCTTAGTTGGTAGGGCATGCAACTCTTGATCTCTGGGTGGTCAGTTTGAGCCCCACATTGGATGTAGAGTTTACTAAAATTATTATATATTTTTTAAAAATATATATTATATATATATATATATATATATATATATATATATATATCTTTTAAATCTGTCCTTGTATGTGATAAAGCCAGAAGACAAATCTCCCTAAAGGTTAAAGAATGTAACTTGCTATAGGACAAAGAAAAGAGAAGAGGGTATATGGAGAAGAGGGTAAACATATTGAAACTTATTATACTAACATCTATAACAACAAGAAGAAATTACTTCGAGAGAAATTTACTACTGATGACACAATGAGTGGCATTAATAAATGGATTATAAAAGAGAAGATTAGACCATTTGGGTTTCATCTGTAGCCAAAGGTGTTAACAAGAACAACCATTATGCTATCTGCCTCCAGGTGGGGATCCTATACTATCAGATTAGAACCACTGCAATGAGGCCTTTTTTTTTTTAACATTTTATTTTATTTTATTTTTTTAAGATTTTAATTATTCATTCATGAGAGACACAGAGTGAGAGAGAGAGGCAGAGACACAGGCAGAGGGAGAAGCAGGCTCCATGCAGGGAGCCTGATGGACTCCATCCCAGGTCTCCAGGATCACGCCCTGGGCTGAAGGTGGTTCTAAACCGTCCATTGAGCCACCGGGGCTGCCCATTGAGGCCATTTTTATGTATGGGCTGGCATGATTTGAAAGTGTGTTTATTCCTTTAACAAATACTTAGTGAACACGCATTACATGCCTACCTCTGTGCTCAATGTTGGGCATACAGAAATCATTAATGCAAACATCATTCTTGCTCTCAACTAGCTTACAGAATGGTGGGGTAGCCTGACATAAATAAATCTTCAAAATAATAAATACATGATTATAAACTATGGTAAATGTTGTGAAGGAAAAGCAAAATTAGGGAGACCTAATGTTCCAAATGGAGGAAACAGTGTGTACAAAGCCTTAGGTGTGAGAAAGCACTTGGTATATCAGGGAGAAGCCAGTGTGGTTGAAATGCATTGAGTGAGAAAGAAGAGTGGCATCAAATGAGATTAAAGAGGTCACCAGGATTAGAGTAAATAGGACTCTTTGGGATATGATGAAAATTTTGTACTTTATTCATAATGACATGGGACTCTACTGACAGGTTTAAAGTTGGGAGAGACATGATCTGATATATATTTATTTAAAGGATCATTTTGGCTATTTTTTTTTTTTCTTTTTAAGTAATCTCTATTGCCAAGGTGGGGCTTGAACTCATGACCTTGAGATCAGGAGTCACATTGCCTACTGAGCCACCCAGGTGCCCCTATTTTGGCTATTTAATGTGGTGAATGGATTAAGGAAGAGAAAGAAGGGAAACAGTTACAGTGGTGGCACCCTGGAGAGACCAGTGAGGGCCTAGTACCCTCCATAATCTCTATTACTTTACCCCTCCACACGCATACACACACACATTCCACCCTAAGCTTCACCAACAGAGTCAGCTTCATGAATACTCACCATGTTCTGTAACACAGGGTCCCACACTTGGCTTAATGCTCTGTCGTGTTTTGAAATTCTTTTTTTTTTTTTTAAGATTTTATTTATTCATGAGAGACACACAGAGATAGAGAGAAGGGGGGAGGGGACACACAGGCAGGGGGGAGAAGCAGGCTCCATGCAGGGAGCTCAATGTGGGACTTGATCTGGGGTCTCCAGGGTCACACCCTGGGCTGGAGGTGGCGCCAAACCGCTGAGCCACCCGGGCTGCCCTGTTTTGAAATTCTTAATAATTTTTGGACAGAGGGCCCTATATTTTCATTTTGCATTGAGCTTTACTAATTATGTAGACAGTCCTGCTCACCAAACATACAAGCTAAGTAAAAGCAGCCTGCAAACTCTCACAGCACTTATATACTTATACTATAACTGCTAATTCAAGGGTTTTTAATATGTGTGTCAGGATTCAACTATTCATATAATCACACGTATGAAAGCAACTGCAGGGGGATTTCTATCAACCATCTCTGAAGCCTCCTTCCTGCACCCCAAGCCCCAGGTAGAAATAGTGTGTTTGCTATATAAATTTAATTTGAAGACAAGGTTCATAGCCTACTTACTGTCTTTAAGTTTTACCTACATGGAAAGTCTGGAACCACCCATGAAGCAAGGATATCAGTTAGGAAGTGATTGCGATAGTTAAGGTGGAAAGTAATAGTGGCTCAGATAGTGGGGTGTCAATGGAGGTGGAGAAAAGTATACATACTTGGAAAGTAGGACCAATAGGGCTGAGTGATGAATGTGGGGCTGAGAGAGAGGCATGTGTCAAAGGTAATGGTCATGAAATTTATTACTTAGGCAAATGAGTGGATGGAGATATGGCAATGGATCAGGCAATTTTATAAATGGTCTCCTTTATTGTTGGTTGTAGAGACTATTTGAAGAAGCCTTAACCATGCTCGTGGACATTTGGTTAAGTCTAACTCTGGTACTGCCTCTCTGAACTATAGTGGCTAACCACAGGAAGCACTTGAAATGACTGTACAGATCAAACCACTCACTCCGCAACAGCCAACTGTAGGAGGAGAGGGCTGATAAGTCTTGCTCACTAGTAATTGGCCCTTTTTTTCTTCTAAAGCATGAATGAAAGGCATCTGCTGTGAACACATCATCATTGTGTTACATATTCTTCTTCCCTTCCTGCTCCTGCCAGCCATCAGTATGACAAATCTGGGATTGCTTTACTCCCTCACTCTGGTGAAAGGTGATGGTAGTTATCTGAAAGGGACGGTCTGGCCTTTAGCCAACCTCAGTAATCAGCTGCCTTGTCAGGGCTTATCAGTTTCAACAGATTGGCAGCTGTTGGCTGAGAAGAAAAGCACAGCTCCAGTATATGCTACATATGTTCACATGTATTTATAAACATATGGTGCCTTTATACAAATAGCTGGGAAATGTCAAAATCCCTTTGTTACAAACACCCAGTTGCAAATGGAATGGCAGCCTACCTATTACCCAGCAGATAGCATAGGCCTAACAGCACACAGCATTTAATTCTAGGCTTTGAAAACAACTAAGCTTTGGGGATGCCTGGGTGGCTCAGCCGTTGAGCATTTGCCTTCAGTCCAGGGAGTGATCCTGGGGTCCCAGGATGGAGTCCCACATCGGGCTCCTTGCATGGAGCCTGCTTCTCCCTCTGCCTATGTCTCTGCCTCTATCTATCTGTGTCTCTCATGAATAAACAATTAAAATCTTTTTTTTTAAATTTTTTAATTTATGATAGTCACGCCAAACCGATGCGCCACCCAGGGATCCCAAGAATTAAAATCTTAAACAACAACTAAACTTTGGTTAAAAAAGAAAAGTTTAAATAATTTGAACCAACACTTGTTAATGAAATAAAACTCAACACATTTAAAAAGTGAAATGGGACTCCTATGTCATGTACAAAAATCAACTCAAAGTGGCCTAAATACAAGAGCTAAAACTATGAAACTCTTTGAAGATAGGATCCCTGGGTGGTGCAGCGGTTTAGTGCCTGCCTTTGGCCCAGGGCACGATCCTGGAGACCTGGGATTGAATCCCACGTTGGGCTCCCAGTGCATGGAGCCTGCTTCTCCCTCTGCCTGTGTCTCTGCCTCTCTCTCTCTCTCTCTCTGTGACTATCATAAATAAATAAAAAATTATTAAAAAAAAAAAGAAAACAGGAGCAAATTTTTATGATCGTGCATTTGACAATGGAGTCATATGACACCAAAAGTATGGAAAACAAAAAAATAGATACATTGTATTTCATATGGTATATACAAACAATGGAATAGCCATAAAAAAAGTATGAAGTACTGATACATGCTGCAACATGGATGAAACTTGAAAACATTATGCTAAGCAAAAGAACCCATAAAAGGTCACATATCATATGATGCTTTTATATCAAATATCCATAGTAGGTAAGTCCATAGGGAGAAAGCAAATGGAGAAATGGGAGTGGCTGCTTACTGGGTATGATCAAAATTGTTTTGAGGGTGCCTGGGTGGCTCAGATGGTTAGGGGTCTGCCTTCAGCTTAGGTCATGATCCCACAGACTTGGGAATGAGTCCCACATAGGGCTCCCAGCTCTTCTTTTCCTTCTTCCTCTGCTTTTCCTCCCTGCTTTTTCTCTCTCTCTCAGATGAATAAATAAAATCTTTAAAAAATTATTTTGGAGCTAGATAGAAGTGGTAGTTATACAACATTGTGAATCTACTAAATATCACTGAATTTTCAGTACACTTTAATGGGGTTAATTTTATGATATGTTAGTTTCATGTTAATTATTTTTGAAAGTTTTATTTATTTAAATAATCTTTATATCCAACATGAGGCTGAACTCAAGACCCTGAGATTAAGAGTCACATGCTTTTCTGACTGAGCCAGCCAAGCACTCCTTTCCTTAATTTAAAGAAAAGTTAAAAAAGAAAAAAAAAGTAAAATGGGGAAGGAACATGACAGCTGCCTTAAAAATCTGAAAGTCCAACCACTGAAAGATAGATTTTTTTTTTCTGGGTAGTTCCAGAGAGCAAACTTAGGGGAAGTTACAGGACAACTTTAATGTAAGGAGGAAGACCTTGCTAACAATAGGGCTTTAAACAGTGGAATGGGCTGCCTCCCAAGGAAGTAAGGCTACTCCTTACTGAAAGTGAACAAGTTGGGTAATGAGCTCTTCAGGGAAGTTATAGAGAGAATTTTTTTTTTTTTTTTTGAGAAGATACTTGTGCGGGGTGTGACCGAGGCTTTTTTGGTTAAATTATTTTCAAGATCAATCTGTTATCTTCCCTCCACCCTTGTAACTAGGCTGATTCAGTTTGACCACACACAAACTATTTGCAAGCAAATTCCTAGAGTTAAGGTATTCCTTCCTGGGAATTTCAGTTCTTCAAATGTAGCCAAGCCCTCTCAATTTGTAGATGAAGCAAGTATGGCACGGAAAGAGGAACTGATCAATTAAACTTTCAGAAGTTGAAACTCCAACTCTCTGGACTCCCTGTTCAGAGTTCAAGCTATTGCAACTTCCTGTTGGTAGTTGGAGAAACTGTACATTCCAGTCATCAAAAGTATTTATGCATCTTTATACCAGGCACTGTTTAGAGCTCTTAGATGTAAATGGTAAGGGTCAAGTCCTCAGTTAATGAGTAGCAATGGCAACCACGAAGATGATCACATTGGCAAATGATGGTGATCCCTAAAACTTCAGGCTACCACCTGTAACCTATCCTACTACTAAAACTTCCCCTAATACTAACAAATGACAAAACATGGGGGGGGGGGGTGTCTCAGCAGACAAATTCCAAATGATCAATGCGAGCTGAAAAAGATAAAGTGACCTAGATAATTCCCAGATTGGATGATGAGACCCACTAATTCATTTTATTTTTGTGCTTGTGTAGGGAAGTTGTAAGTCATCACCTGCTGTGGCTACAAGAGCCCCGGGACCGCTGCAAGGAGTGAAAACGTAGACAGGAGGGGCTCCCCTGGGAGACAAAGTCTCCTCCCTCCGTTGGTTCCGGCCAGTTTAGGAGGATCCCGGGGATGCCGCGTTCTTTGGTGGAATCCTGCCCCCCTTCCCCAGGCACTCCGGGGGAAGCCCAGGTCAACCGCCCCCGGCCACCCAGCACTGAAGCCCAAGGCGCCTCAAGATTGCGCAAAAGCCTCTCCCTCCCCCGCGTGTTCGGTGGCATGTTCCTAAAATTCCCATCTGCACAACATAAACAGGAAACGTGCAGCAAAAGCCCTGGCAGTGCAAATTCCATGCTCCAGTCGAGGGCGGGGGAATCTTGTCTTTGAGAGGGGAGTAGAGGCGGGAGGGGGGGAGGGGAGGGGAAGAAGCAAACTTTCCAGGAGACCCCTCAACCATCCCCATCTTTTCTTCCCAGATCCAGAAAGAAAGAATAAAGAAAGCGGAAGGAAGGGCTCCCCGCTTCGGAAAAAACAGGGGAGGGGGAGGTGGGGCACGAAGGGGCAGCCACGCGTCCTAGCGAGCCCCGCCCGCAGCGGCTGCGGTGGCGGGAACAGCCCCGGCCGCCCGCTCCCCGCATCCAGCAGCCCGGGCGCGCCTCGCGGCTGCGGGGTGGGCTCGCCGCCCGCCTCGGGCTCGCCAGTCCGCGCGGGTGGGGGCGGGGGAGGAGCGGGCGCTCCGCGCGGCGCAGGCGCACAGCGCGCCTCGGTTGTCAAACATGGCTGAAGGGCCCCCGCTGCCGCTACTGCTGCTGCAGGGAAAATGCTGAGCCCTCCCGGGCACGGCGGGCGGCGGCGGCGAGGGCGGCTACGGGCACCTGCTTCCCGGGCGCGGCGGCGGCGGCCATGGCCCGGCTGGCCGACTACTTCATCGTAGTAGGCTACGACCACGAGAAGCCAGGTAAGGGTGTGGGGCGGGCGCCGCCCCCAGGCCTCCCCGCCCCCGCCTCCCCCCCACTGCCCCCCCGTCCTCCCCGGCCGCCGGCCAGTGGGCTCTGCGGGGCTGGGCGTCGCGGCCGGGAGGCGGGGAGGGCCGGGCCGGGCCGGGCGGCGGCGGAGCTGGCCGTCGGGGTCCGGCCTTCTCGGCTGGGCTGAGCCTCGCGGTGGGCGTGAGGGAGCGACACGAGGGGAGGGGGAGGGGAGGAATCAACGTCGGCGGGGACCCGGGGCGGCCCGGCCGGCGCAGCTGGGGGCGTGTCTGGGTGCCGGGACCCTCGCGCTGGGGGAGGCCGGGTACCCGGGGCAGCGCCCGGAGGCCGGCGGGATTGGGCCGGGACCGCAGGGCTGGGGGGGCGGGAGCCGACTGTGCTAAGTTCCTCAGGGATGAACTTGTGCCCTGCATCCTGAGTGAGCGACGAGGGACGCAGGCGCCTGTCCTCTCCTTAAAGGAAACGCGGCGACCGTCCGGCGCTACCTCACCCCTGCGTTGTGGGGAGTCTGCCTCGTCCCCCCCCCCCCCCCCCCGTGAACGCGTGGTACCGGGGAGGGGGACAGGATCCTTGCACTCTTAAACATTTCTAGGAAATGCTCCCTGTTCTTTCAGGACGGATAGGACAGTCGTTTCAGTGTCTGAACACTATCTTTTAAGTAAGGACAGTTAGCCGATCGCTCGCTGAAAGTCTTGTTTCACGTTAAAGTGTGGATTAAAAAATTTTTTTTTTGGATTAAAAAGGTTTTTTTAAAAAAGTATTTATTTATTTATTTATTTATTTATTTATTTATTTATTTATTTATGATCTTCTTTATTTACTCATGAGAGAGAGGCAGAGACACAGGCAGAGGGAGAAGCAGGCTCCATGCAGGGAGCCCGATGCGGGACTCGATTCCCGTTCTCCAGGATCACGCCCTGGGCTGAAGGCAGGCGCTAAACCTCTGAGCCACCCGGGCTGCCCAAAAAGGGTCTTTTGGGTATAGGTGACACGCCGTGTTTAACGTGTGTTTTCATTATTTTAATTCATCACAGAACTTTATTCATAAGGAACAGTTTGTCGAATACATTGTATTTCAGTTTCGTCAAGGACTTCTGCAAATTGAGAAAATTCAGGGTTCGTGCACGTTTAACTTTGTACTTGCATTCCTTTATATGACTGTATAAAGCCGAGCATAATGTAATAAATTGAACTGGGAAGAAGCAGAAATGTTTCAGGGTAATTCTGGTTGCACATTTTTTTTTAAGAGTTTATTTATTCATGAGAGAGACACACACACACAGAGACAGAGAGGCATAGACACACGCAGAGGGTGAAGCAGGCTCCATGCAGGGAGCCTGACGTGGGATTCGATTCCGGGACTCCAGGATCACGCCCCAGGCCAAACGCGGCGCTAAACCGCTGAGCCACCCGGGTTGCCGTGCCCGGTTGCACATTTGTAGGGAATTTTAGATAGCAGCAGATAGTTCCTTCATCTTTCAGAGGAGATGCTGAGATTTTGTTTTGCCGATGGTTACAGCCATTTGTAGTGCTCAACTGTCCCTTTCCCTTTCACTATGACTCTTTCAATAACTTCCTTTAGTGAGAACCGTTTATATATTTTAATCTTTCGTTACTCACAACCTGATTGAGGTCGATTGTTAAGAGAAGGGCTTGGGCTGTATTTAAAGTATCTTCTGGCTCCAACATTTTCCTTTTTCCTAGTAATTTTGCGTAGTCTGGTGTCTTTTACCAAGATTAACAATATGAAGAAACACAGTTTATTTTTAATATTGTTTCATTTTTACCAACTTTCTTTTCTTTTCTTTTTATAAAAGATTTTACTGGGGGATCCCTGGGTGGCTCAGCGGTTTAGCGCCTGCCTTCGGCCCAGGGAGTGATCCTGGGGTCTTGGGATTGAGTCCCACATGAGCTCCCTGCATGGAGCCTGCTTCTCCCTCTGCCCGTGTCTCAGCCTCTCTCTCTCACTCTGTGTCTCTCATGAATAAATAAATAAAATCTTTATTTTATTTTTTAAATAACATCTTTAAAAAATATGTATCTTATTTATCTATTCATGAGAGACACAGAGAGGGGCAGAGACATAGGCAGAGAGAGAAATAGGCTCCCTGAGGGGCTTGCCATGCGGTACTCCATCCCAGGACTCTGGGATCAGGGCCTGAGCTGAACGCAGATGCTCAACTACTGAGCCACCCAGGCGCCCCTTGTTTTTTTTTTTTTCTTAAAACTGAAACAATCACAAACTTGCAGAAAACTTGCAAATGAAGTACAAAGAACTTTTTCTCCTGAACCATTTGAGAGGAAGATGCTGACCTGATGCCCTATTACCTCAGAATACTTTAGTATGCATTTTTTTACAAACAAGGATATTCTCCTACTTAATCACAATACAATTATCAAAATCAGGAAATTTGTATTGATAACAGTACTCCATCTAGTTTTCGACTGGTTCAGGCTTTGTGATTGTTAATCAACATTAACCATTAATCTTACTGCTGGTAAAAGGACCCTATTCAGAATTACATGTTGCTTTGTTGCTTTTACTTGTCTTCTCTCTGTAGTCTTCTTCATTCTGGAACAATTCCTCCATCTTCTTTTGACTTTCATAACCTTGACACTTGGGAAGATTACAGGGTAGTTATTTTGTAGAATGCCCCTCAATTTGGGATTATCTGTACAGGTTATGTACTTGGGTGAAATATCACAAAAGTGATACAGCCTATCAGGTGGTACACAATTTCAATTTATCTATCAGTGATTTTCATTTTGATTACTTGATATAAGCAATGCCTGCTAGTGTTCCTTGCTATAAAGTTAGTATGTATCTGTAGATAAATAATTTTGTGTGGAGTGCTTTGAAACTATGATAAGATCTTGTTCCTCATCTGACTAATGTATTCCTGTATTTCTATTTGTATGAATGTTTTTTTAGTGGATTATATTGTTACTATTTATTTTGATGTTTAGATTGTTCCTCGTTTGGCTAATGAGAGCCCATTAGGCTGGCTTTTTTTTTTTTTAAGATTTATTTAAAAAAATAAAGATTTATTTATTTACTTATTCATGATAGACATAGAGAGAGAGAGAGAGAGACAGAGACACAGGAGGAGGGAGAAGCAGGCTCCACGCCGGGAGCCCGCCGCGGGACCTGGGACTCGATCCCAGGACTCCAGGATCTCATCTCGCCCTGGGCCAAAGGCAGGCGCTAAACCGCTGAGCCACCCAGGGATCCCCATAGGCTGGCTTTTATGTCTTTTTGACGCGCCTCCATCATTCTTTGAGCATGTCTTTACTTTTTAGCGCAGATTTATTCTGTACTCTACCTGCCTTAGTCCTGCAGTTGGTTATTTCTCCGGACCCCTGCTTCCTTGGGAGGCCTGGATCCTTTTAGTGGAGAATGACATTTTTTTTTTTTAAAAGATTTTATTTATTTATTCATGAGAGACACAGAGAGAGGCAGAGACATAGGCAGAGGGAGAAGCAGCCTCTGCGCAGGGAGCCCGATGTGGGACTCAATCTTGGGACCACGGGATCATGACCTGAGCTGGAGGCAGATGCTCAACCGCTGAGCTACCTAGGCTTCCCGAGAATGACATTTTGAAGGTACAATCTCAGTGCTAGTATGTTTGTTGCTGTTGGGTTGTTAATTTTCCCAGACCCTTTTAATGGATGAAGTGGGGGAATACATAGATGTATGTGTACACACACACATGCACACAAACACACTTACATCTGTATTTATTTATCTGTACATATTTAAAAGGATGAGTTTGTGTGAATATTAGTGTTAGTATCTCCAATTTCAGTACAACACTCCAGTTCTTTTCATATTTGTAATACTCTCCTCTGATAGAAATCTGGCTTCCATTATCCTTAATATATTTACGTATTTGTTCAATCTTCTGTATTTAACCAAACTTTCATATTTGCTACACCCCCTCCTTTCCTTGATGCCCTTTTTCCTTCTGTTAATTCTTCATTCTATCCCTCCCACGCCCCTGCCCCTTTCAGAATCTAACAGCACATACCAGGATGTCCCAATACAGAAAGGATACTTTTTTCAACTGCTCTGACTCTGACTCCCCATGTTAGCTTTCTCACTATTTGTAGATATACTTCTCACCCCACTTAAGGCTCTGATATTCCACATTGGGCTGCTTTATTTATTTATTTATTTATTTATTTATTTATTTACGATTTTAGTTATTCATGAAAGACAAGAGAGAGAGCCAGGCAGAGGCAGAGGTTTTATTTATTTATTTTTTCATGAGAGACACACAGAGAGAGAGAGGCAGAGACACAGGCAGAGGGAGAAGCAGGTTCCATGCAGGGAGCCCGATGTGGGACTCGATTCTGGGACTGCGGGATCATGTCTTGAGCCAAAGGCAGACGCTCAATTGCTGAGCCACTCAGGCGTCCCTGTACTGCTTTAATGTGAAGACATCCTCTTCATTCTGTTCACATCAGTGTGCCATGCCAGGTTGCCCCTCTGTGTTGACACCTTCCTTTCAGTGCTTGGGCTGAACATGTTTGAATGATCCTTCCCGCATGGACTCCTTTCTTGGTTCACTTGGGTTCTTACAACTCCCACTCCACCCAAGGCTGACATGACTACGCACCATCCCACAGCAGGGGAAGGGAAGATTATTTTATTATTATTTATTATTTGTGGGGGGGGAGCAAAGGGGTGAGGAAGAGATCGAATCCTAAGTAGATTCCATACCCAGTGTTTGAGCCTGATGGAGGGCTCGATCTCACAATGCTGAGATCATGATCTGAGCTGAAATAAGGGCTTCACCCTCTGCCTGTATCTCTGCCTCTCTCTCTCTCTCTGTGTCTCTCATGAATAAATGAATAAAATCTTAAAAAAAAAAAAGAATCAGATACCTAATTGACTAAGCCACACAGGTGACTTTTTATTCTTTTAATAACTCTACTCCACACATGAAGCTTGAACTCAAAACTCCAAGATCAAGAGTTGTATGCTTTACTGACTAAAGCTAGTTAGCTATCCCAGGGAAGATTATTATTATTATTCTTCTTTAAAAGACTTTATTTATTTATTTGTTTATTCATTCATTCATTCATTCATTCATTCATTCATTCATGTGGGGAGCCCGACATGGGACTCTATCCCTGGTCCCCAAGATTACACTCTGGGCTGAAGGTGGTGCTAAACCACTGAGCCACCCAGGGTGCCCAGAAGATTATTTTTTTAAGTAACAAAATTCGAAAGCTTTTATAAATCATACAATCTATATAGTAAAAATGTATGATTTTGTTATAACTTTTTTACTTGGGATAATTTTCTTTAGTCACATTTATTGGAGTATAATTTGTATGTAATAAATTTACCTTCTTTTAAAAATATTTTATTTTTTTTAGCCATTCTAGTGGATATGTAGTGGTATCTCTTATGATTTTGATTTGTATCTTCCTGGTTACTAATGATATTAGTGACCTTTTCATATACTTAACTGCATTTGAATATTTTTAATAAAGTCTCATCAAATTTTTGTTCTTTTCTATAAGATTGTTTAGCTTATTATTATTAAGGTGTTTTTTAAAAAAATTTCAAATACAGAGCTACTGGGGTGGCTCCATCAGTTAAGCATCTCACTCTTTAAAAAAAAGTACAATTTATTTATTTGAGAGAGAGAGAAAAAGAGCACACACAGGGGAAGGGGTAGAAGGAGAGGGAGAGGGGAAGCAGATACCCCACCGAGTGGGCTTGATCCCATGACCCTGAGATCATGTCCTGAGTGGAAACTAAGAGTTGGTCACTCAACTGATAGAACTACCCAGGTACCCCAAGCATGGGACTCTTGATCTCAGCTCAGGTCTTTTCTTTTTTTTTTTTAAGATTTTATTTCTTATTCGTGCACGCACAGGCAAGAGAGAGAGAGAAGCAGAGAGAGAGAGAGAGAGAGAAGCAGAGAGGCGGAGATGCAGGCCCCATTCAGGGAGCCTGATGCTGGACTCGAACCCAGGACTCCATGCCCTGGGCCAAAGGCAGGCTCAGCTCAGATCTTGATGTCAGGGTTGTGAGTTCAAGCCCCATCTTGGGCTTCACACTTGAGTGTGATACATTTCGAATGCAAGTCTTTATTAGGTGGTTTGCAAATAATTCCTTTAAATCTGTGATTTTTCCTTTTCATTTTCTTAACAGTATCTTTTGAAGAACAGATATTTTACTTTGGGATAATTTTTTAGATATTTGAATACTTTTATATCTTCAGTTGTAGCCTTTGAGTAGTCCTTTTTATGTAAAGCCCTCTGTAAAAATTTATTGGAAGAAAATCCACTGAATCTGTGTACTTTGAATTGTAAGTGAAGAATAAACCTAGTTGATTCTGTAAATTTTTATTATAAAGCTTTCTTTGAAAGTTAGTATGATTTTATTACCTAAATCTCTAAAAGCTAATCAGATTATGATAATATGATGCTGAATACCACAGTATTCCTGGAATTAATCAGTGTACTTTATATTTGTTCCTAAACTATGTTTTCAATTAGTAATACTTTTCAGTTGAATTTTTTCATATATCTATGTTAAAATTGGATTGAAAGACAAAAATCCTTGTCTTTTGAAAAATTGCCTTTACAAACTGGAGAAAATAATCCATACTATTTGAATTGTATACAAAGAAGAGTGCTGGGCATATCGTAGATGTTTAATAAAGATGTGTTGAAAGAATACACGATTGCTGAAAATATAAAAAGCAATAAGAAAGTGTGGTTATAAAAGAATATCGAGAAATTTTTATGGTGATAGAACTATTTTGTATCTTGACTAGGTGGTGGATACATGAACCTACATTTGTGATAAATTGCCTAGAAGTAAATAAACACACACACACACATCTGAATAAATAGAGTTAAAATTGGGGGATTCTGAATAAGAAACTAGATTGTAGGACGTCTGGGTGGCTCAGTGTAAGTGTCTACGTTAGTCTCAGGACATGATCCTGGGTCGGGGATCGAGTCCCACATCAGGCTCCCTGTGAGGAGCCTGCTTCTCCCTCTGCCTATGTCTCTGCCTCTCTCTGTGTCCCTCATGAATAAGTAAATAAAATCTAAAAAAAAAAAAATAGATTGTATTAATATTGTATTAATCTTGGTGTTGATATTGTACTGTGATTTTACAAGATGTTATCATTGGCAGAAACTAGGTAAAGAGAAATGGAATTATTTTTTACAATGATCTCAAAATGAAAAACTTAATTTAGAGAAGCTATAAGATAGGAGTGCCTGACTGGCTCTGTCAATAGAATATGTGACTCTTGGGATCCCTGGGTGGCGCAGTGGTTTGGCGCCTGCCTTTGGCCCAGGGCGCGATCCTGGAGACCCGGAATCGAATCCCACGTCGGGCTCCCGGTGCATGGAGCCTGCTTCTCCCTCTGCCTATGTCTCTGCCTCTCTCTCTCTCTTTAACTATCATTAAAAAAAAAAAAAACATTTAAAAAGAATATGTGACTCTTGATATCAGGGTCATGAGTTCAAGCCCCGCATTGGATGTGGAGCCTACTTAAAATAATAAATAAATAAGCTATGAGATAAAAAGATATTCATGGTATTCTTACTTTTTCCTTAATGTTTCCTTAATGACATAGGAAAAATTATTGTATAAAATTTCAGGAAAATATCATGAGCCTCAGTGGGTGAATTATTACATTTTATAGGTATATCAATTTAACTTTATCATTTAACTTTATTTTTGGATATTTAATGGGTTTCCAGTTTTTTTTTTTTTTAATTTTTATTTATTTATGATAGTCAGAGAGAGAGAGAGAGAGGCAGAGACATAGGCAGAGGGAGAAGCAGGCTCCATGCACCGGAAGCCCGACGTGGGATTCGATCCCAGGTTTCCAGGATCGCGCCCTGGGCCAAAGGCAGGCGCTAAACCACTGTGCCACCCAGGGATCCCATGTGTTTCCAGTTTTGTGTTCTTATAATAATACACTGTCATGCTGAGGAGAACATACCTGGAAAACCACTGATTTTTATGACAGTTTGATTTTGATAATTTGAAAGTTTGCATATGACTGCATACTATTTAGGAAATTAGAAATATCATTTGTTTTTAAGAGATGAAGTTATTTAGTGAATTCTTTTTTTTAATATTAAAATATTTTAAAGATTTTATTTATTTATTTGAGAGAGTGAGAGAGAGGATCACACCCTGAGCCAAAGGCAGACGCTCAGCCACTGAGCCACCCAGGTGTCCCTTTTTAAAGATTTTATTTATTTATTTGAGAGAGTGAGAGAGAGAGAGAGCAAGCAAGCAAGCAAGCAAGCAAGCAAGCGTGTGAGAGTGAGCATGAGCAGAAGAGAGGGAGGGGAAGAGGAAGAAGGAGAAGCAGGTTCCCCGCTGATCAGGGCTCCTTCCTGGGACTCTAGGATCATGACCTGAGTTGAAGGCGCATACTTAACCGCTTAACTGACTGAGCCACCCAGCCTGCCAACTAACTTCATTTTTCTTTTTGTTTTTACTTTCTTCTACTTTTACTGAGATTTGTCCAAGAAAAATTGATAGTGACTGCATGGGTTAAATCCCTTCTATGACTTTACTTTTATCTTTATTATTATTATTTTTTTTTAATTCATGAGAGACACAGGGAGAGAGGCAGAGACATAGGAGACATAGGCAGAGGGAGAAGCAGGCTCCATGCAGGAAGCCTGATGTGGGACTCGATCCCAGGGCCCTGGAATCATGCCCTGAGCCAAAGGCAGATGCTCAGTTGCTGAGCCACCCAGGCATCCCTTTTACTTTTTTTTTTTTTACTTGAATATCTTTTTTTATTTTTTTATTTTTTTTAAGTTGGCTCCACAGCCAATGTGGAGCTTGAACTCATGACCTTGAAGTCAAGAGTCACATGCTCTACTGACTGAACCATCCTAGGTAGCCCTCTTTTTGTTTTTTTGCTGTCTATTTTTTTTTAATGATGTTTTTAATCTGTTTTTTAAAATTTTTATTTATTTATGATAGTCACACACAGAGAGAGAGAGAGAGAGAGGCAGAGACACAGGCAGAGGGAGAAGCAGGCTCCATGTACTGGGAGCCCGACGTGGGATTCGATCTCGGGTCTCCAGGATCGTGCCCTGGGCCAAAGGCAGGCGCTAAACCGCTGCGCCACCCAGGGATCCCTTTTTTGCTGTCTTTTAATACATTTAGAGTTTAATCCATCTATCTAGATAGTATTTAACCTTTAGTCAAGTATCTTAATCATTTGAAATTCTTGTATTCTTTCGTTTGAACCCGTGTAAGTATATTAGAGAAAGATTTGCAGTACTTAGGTATTTGTTTAGGCAGTGTGAGTGAAATAAGCTAAGAGGTAAACCTAATGGACAATACCTGAAATATAGTTTGAGACATTATAAAAATTGATAATTCATGGGCAGCCCTGGTGGTATAGCAGTTTAGTGCCGCCTGCTGCTGGGGGTGTGATCCTGGAGACCTGGATCTAGTCCCACATTGGGCTCCCTGCGTGGAGCCTGCTTCTCCCTCCACCTGTGTCTCTGCCTTTCTTTCTTTCTTTCTTTCTTTCTTTCTTTCTTTCTTTCTCTCTCTCTCTCTCTCTCTCTCTCTCTGTCTCTATGAATAAATAAATAAATAGAATCTTAAAAAAATTGACAACTCATTATTATTATTATTTAAAGATTTATTTATTCATGAGAGACAGAGGCAGAGACATAGGCAAAGGAAGAAAGAAGCAGGCTCCCTGTGGGGAGTCCGCTACGGGACTTGATCCCAGGACCCCGGGATCATACCTGGAGCTGACAGCAGATTCTCAACCACTGAGTCATTCAGGTGCCCTGATAATTCATTATCATTGAACCATTGTAATTCATACTCAGCCTGGGTTCCTTCTCTTTTCCCATTCTGTATTGAAGTACAGTAGTTGAGATTTTTTGGTTGCTGTTTATTGCTAGCTGTCAAGACCATTTGGGATTCGTTGATTTGACAAGTATTTATTGCTTTTCAGGCATCATGCTAAGTGCTAGAACAAAAACAAATGAATAAATGTAAGATGCTGTCCCTACCTTAGCCATTACTGGAGACAATCTTGAAATAAATAATGATAAATGAAGAAGATGGATTCACTTTACTATAAAAGAAAGTGAAAACTTCTTATGAGAGGTGATGTTTAAGCCAAGTTATTTAAGATGAATAAGCACTGCCATGTGGAAAAGAGGGTAAAGGAGATTAAAGACAGATAGAAGAACATGTAAATATGTGAATGGTTCCAGGAATGGCGAAAAATATACTGTAGATGAGAATTGAAGTGAATTTTGCTAGAGTGGGTTCAGATAAGATTATGAAAAGTTATGTATATCAGATAAGATTATGAAAAGTTATGTATGTCAGGCTATGGAATTTGGCCTTAACTCTGTAGACAGTGGGATCTATTAAAAAATGGGGGTCTTCGGGCACCTGGGTGGCTCATTTGGTGAAGTGTCTGCCTTTGGCTCAGGTTGTGATTTTGGGGTTCTGGGATGGTGATCTCGGGGTCCTAGGATCGAGTTCCGTGTTGGGCTCCCTTATTCAGTGGGGAACTTGCTTTTCCCTCTGCCTCTGCCCCTCCCCCTGCTTGTGCGTGTACACATTCTCTGTCAAATACATAAAATCTTAAAAAAAGAAAAAGAAAAGAAAAAAATGGGGGGCGGTTCTTGAAAAGCAAGAAACAACATAGAAGTGTGACCTAAATGGCAACGGATTGGAGGGAGAAAGACCAAGGTGAGCAAACTTCAGGAGCTTTTACAGTGAGAATGGAAAGTATGGAGTCTAGAGAAATTTAAAAGCTCAAATTAGCAAAATTTATTTATTTATTTATTTTTTTAAATTTATTTATTTATGATAGTCACAGAGAGAGAGAGAGGCAGAGACACAGGCAGAGGGAGAAGCAGGCTCCATGCACCGGGAGCCCGATGCGGGACTCGATCCCGGGTCTCCAAGATCGCGCCCTGGGCCAAAGGCAGGTGCCAAACTGCTGCGCCACCCAGGGATCCCCAAATTAGCAAAATTTAATAATGAAATGGGATAAAGGAGGGATAAAGGAGGAAGAGTTGTTGAGGGTAACAAAGTTTCTTCCCTAGTTAATTGAGTGAGTATTGATTCTATGAATGTAAATAGGGAATTCAGAAGAACAAATAAGTTTGGGTGCAGGAAAGAAATGCTGAGCTTAGTTTTGGATATGGAGATTAAAGGTGCTTGCCTGTAATCAAGGTAGAGATGTCATTTAGGTGTCTAGATGTATGGGTCAGGAGGTAAGAGAAGTGAAAATTAGAGATTTAATTTGACAATTACCAATATCCAACTGATTGTTAGATATATTATTATTATTATTTTTTTAATTTTTATTTATTTATGATAGGAACACAGTGAGAGAGAGAGGCAGAGACACAGGCAGAGGGAGAAGCAGGCTCCATGCACCGGGAGCCTGACGTGGGATTCGATCCCAGATCTCCAGGATCTCACCCTGGGCCAAAGGCAGGCGCCAAACCGCTGCGCCACCCAGGGATCCCTGATTGTTAGATATAAAGAAAAAATGAGATTGTTGAGGAAGTGTGTATAGAATGAAAAGGAGGGGCCTAAGAATTGAGCCCAGGGAAAATTCAATATTTAAGGGGTAGATAGAGCAGTAATAGCCAGGAGTGGTCAGAGGTATTGCAAGAGAACCAAGATAATGTGATATCATGGAAACCTTGCATGTAGAGAATTTTGAGGAGGAGGAAATGATGAATGTCAAAAACTCTGAAGATGTCATGTATAATGAGGACTAACAATAGTGTCTTAGTCCATTTGGGTTGCTGTAACAAATTACCATAAACTGAGTGGCTTAAACAACAAACATTTATTTCTCTCAGTTCTGGAGGTTGTGAAGTCCACGATCAAGGCCCTAGCTGATTCAGATTTTGTGAGGGCTGGCTTCCTGGCTTATAGAGAATGGTCTTTCCATCATGTCCTCACATGGTGGAAGGGGCAAGGGAAGTCTCTGGGGCCTGTTTTATAAGGGCATTAATCTCACTCAGAATCCTTAGGACGTAGTCACCTCCAAATACCTTCACTTTGGCTCTACCTCCAAATGCTAGCACATTGAGGATTAGATTTCAATATATGAATTTTGGGGTACACAAACAGTCTATGGCAAATAGGCTCATGGACTTGATAATAAGGATAGTGACTTTAGAACATTATCATAGAGTTGTGGGAGGCCAAAGCCAGTTTGATAAATGCATGTCCTAGGTCATATGCTGTATATGCCCCACAGAGTCCTATTTATTTTATTTCTTTTTAGAAGCTCACTATGACCTGACTCCCCTGGCTTGTGGGAAGTGGAAAGAGGAGTCAGAAGTGATGTCAAAAATTCCAAACATGAAAGTCTGGGATACTTGTGATAGAAAATATTTTACTCTTAACATTTATTTGTCTTTGTGGTCTTGTAAGATGATGGGGTTTTATTTACTTTAATAGCCATCCCTCTTCAGAAAGAGGGACAGATAGGGGCTGGGCACTAAGAGTTGAGAGTCATTAGAATAGAGCTATCACACTGAATACCACCAGAAAGTTGGTATAGAGTAGAAGAATAGAGGACCAAGGACTGAGTTTTGGGAAATTTATTGCTAGAAGAGTAGAAAATAAAAGAAGGCATAGAAGAAGGGTTGGAGAGTTTAGGAGAGATATTTAGTTTTCCTCAGGACCTATTCTCCTAGAGGGTTATAGAACCCCTGGTTTTTCATTAGTCATGTGGCCATGTAGAAGAGGGACTATTTTCGAGTTTTGTTTCTTTCCTGTTTTTTTTCCTCTCACTTTCAATTTTCTTTCTTTTTTTAAAAATATTTTATTTATTCATGAGAGACACACACAGACACACAGAGGGGCTGAGACACAGGCAGAGGGAGAAGCAGGCTCCATGCAGGGAGCCTGATGCAGGATTCAATCCCAGGACTCCAGGATCATGCCCTGGACTGAAGGCAGGTGCTAAACCACTGAGCCACCTAGGGATCCCAGCATCTTTTATTTATACCTGTTTTCCACCCACGATTTCAGCATTGACAAAACTTTGATGTTACCTAGAAACATGGTCATAACATTCATGTACAACTCAAAGTGTAGCTAAAAACAAGTGTCACATTTTCTATTATTTCTAAAAGAAAAATAAGTTCGGTAGAAAATGTGCTCATATTTGTTTTTAATTAATGCTTTGTCATCTTTTCTGTTTGATTTTAATCTGAACAAATAATGATACCATTTTTATTACTCAGTAAGCATGAATGTTAGTTGAAGTAGTTTTTAAAAAACAGTAGTTTAAGTCCCCAAACATCTAAAGCTGGACTGATTTAATTTGTACAGTTAAACTGAAATAATGTTTTCTAAAGGCTATCCTTTTTTAAAGGTATTTTATTTATTTATTAATGAGAGAGAGAGAGAGAGAGAGTCAGAGACATAGGCAGAGGGAGAAGCAGGCTCCCTCCCTTTTTTTTTTTTTTAACAATAAGATATTTTGTACAATTACCCACTGCTGGATTTGACTTAGGCGGGACAGAGAGTATCTCTGCCTTCCTGATTTATTTCAGCCCCTGAAGTTATTGTAGATTAACATAATGGCCCCCAGGAAGGTGATATATTCTTGAAACTTCACCGCTTGATCCTTGTTCTGGTCCAGGTCCCCCATCACCTTTGCAATGTCAGCATCCTGCAGCGTCAGGCCAGTAGGGAATTCTTTCTGGGTCAGCTCCTTCAGCTCCTTCTTGGTCAGGATGTTCTTGTCACCTTCCCTGCCTGAGTTCTTGTGGGTGGAAGATGGCCACAAGAAGGCCAGTGGCCTGATCCAGGGGGCAAGCCATGGCTGGGTGCTGGGCTCAACAGGCAGCTATGAGAATGTTGTCAAGGGAGTGTTAAGGATCTCCTGTCACTTTCTTTTTACTCCCTTGTGTGATGAGTCTGCTTTTTTTTTTTTTTTTTTTTTACTAATGATTAAACAGTAATTAGTTACCAAAGCATCTGGTTAAAAAAAATCCAATCAAAACAGCAAAACTGGTCTCTCCTGTAGACCAGTTGTCTCCTGGTCACATGTTATGTGAGGCTCACTAGGGATTGTTTATTTTTTAAAATATTTTATTTATTTATTTGACACACACAGAGAATGCACACAAACAAGGGGAGCAGCAGGCAGAGGGAGAGGGAGAAGCAGATTTCCCACTGAGCAGAGAGCCCGACATGGGGCTTGATCCCAGGACTCTGGGATCATGACCTGAGCTGAATGCAAATGCTTAATCGACTGACCTAAGCACCCTGGGATTGTTTATTTTTAATGGGCAATTTTAGAGAAATGGTGTGATGAAATCACCATTTTGCCAAGAGTTATTTGTGTTTGTCGATCATGAGGTTTGAAGCTATTGAAGAAATTATTTGAAGATTTAAGGAAATTTTGTGAGTAGCTAATGGCACATAAGTAACCCTCAGCTATGGTGAACTACTTGGTATTCTCTTTAAAGAATCAATATGGTTTCTTTGACTTTGCAATTGCTACTCTTGTTATCTGTCTGATTTTAGCCATCCTACTGGGTGTGAAGTGGTATACTATTGATATTTTTAAAATAAATATTTATTTGAGAGAGAGAGCGTGTGAGAGAGAGCACATGAGCCAGGGAAGGGGCAGAGAAGCAGACTCCTCACTGAGCAGGGAGCCTGACTTGGAACTGGATCCTAGGACTCTCGGATCATGACCTGATCCAAAGGCAGTCGCCTAACTGACTGAGCCACCCAGGAGCCCTGTTTTTTTTTTTTTTTTTATATTTTATTTATTTATTCATTAGAGAGAGAGAGAGAGAGAGAGAGAGGCAGAGACACAGGCAGAGGGAGAAGCAGGCTCCATGCCAGGAGCCCGACGTGGGACTCGATCCCGGGATTCCAGGATTGCGCCCTGGGCCAAAGGCGGGTGCCAAACCGCTGAGCCACCCAGGGATCTCCTATTTTTTTTTTTTTAATAAAGATTTTATTTATTTATTTGAGAGATAGAGTAAGAGAGAATGTGAAGTGGTGTACTACTGACATTTGAACAGATGGTTTTCTTGAGATTTTTGTGTGCATTTATAAGTATCATTTTTTCCAGCGTGATTTCTTTCTTTTTTTCATTATTATTATCATTTTTTTAAAGATTCTTATTTATTTATTCATGAGAGACACACAGAGAGAGAGGCAGAGACACAGGTAGAGGGAGAAGCAGGCTCCATGCAGGGAGCCTGATGTGGGGACTCGATCCTTGGACTCCAGGATCACGCCCTGGGCCGAAGGCAGTGCTAAACCACTGAGCCACCCGGGCTGCCCTTTTTTTTTAAAGATTTTATTTATTTATTCATGAGAGACACACACACACAGAGAGAGAGGTTGAGACACAGGCAGAGGGAGAAGCAGGCTTCACGCAAGGAGCCTGATGTGGGACTTGATCCTGGGTCCCCAGGATCACACCCTGGGCTGCAGGCGGTGCTAAACCCTGCGCCACCAGGGCTGCCCCCCCCCTTTTTCTCTTTTTTAAATTGAAGTATAATTGATATACAATATCCCATTAGTGTCAGATACATCATACTGATTTGATGTTTTCATATACTATGAAGTGATTCCCACGGAAAGTCTAGTTACCATCTGTCACCATACAAATGTTACTATTAATATAAATATATTTTTCCCTATGTCATATATTATAAGTTTTATTTTACTTATCATAAAACAAATTATAAATCTATTCATTTATGAATTATGCAGTCTGTGTGGGTTTTTTGTTTGTTTTTGTTTTTTGTTTTTTGTAAGTAGGCTCCACTCCCAGTGTGGAACCCAATGTGAGACCTGAACTCATGATGCTAAGATAAAGAGTCTGACACTTGACAAACTGACAGGTGCCCCTGCTGTGTTTTTATTTTGTTTTATTTTTTAAGGATTTTATTTATTTATTCATGAGACAGAGAGTGAGAGAGAGAAAGAGAGAGAGAGGCAGAGACACAGGCAGAGCGAGAAGCAGGCTGCATGCAGGGAGCCCGATGTGGGACGCGATCCCAGGTCTCCAAGATCACCCTCCAGGCTAAAGGCGACATTAAATTGCTGAGTCACCGGGGCTGCCCAATGAATTAATTCTTTAATTTTTTAATTTTTTAATTTTTTTAATTTATGATAGTCACACACACACACACAGAGAGAGAGAGAGAGAGAGAGAGAGGCAGAGACATAGGCAGAGGGAGAAGCAGGCTCCATGCACCGGGACTGCGCCACCCCAGGGATCCCTAATTCTTGTAAATTATTTAAAAATTGTCTGGCACACCACATGAAAAAATGCTCAGTATCACTTGGCATCATGGAAATACAGATCAGGGGGATCCCTGGGTGGCTTAGCGGGTTAGCACCTGCCTTTGGCCCAGGGTATGATCCTGGAGTCCCGGGATCGAGTTCCACCTCGGGCTCCCTGCATGGAGCCTGTTTCTCCCTCTGCCTGTGTCTCTGCCTCTCTCTCTGTGTCTCTCATGAATAAATAAATAAAATCTTAAAAAAATAAAAAAAAGGAAATACAGATCAAAACCATAGTGAGATAGCACCTCACACCAGTCAGATTGGCTAAAATTAACAAGTCAGGAAACAACAGATGTTAGCAAAGATATGGAGGAAGGGGAACCTTCTTACACTGTTGGTGGGAATGCAAACTGGTACGACCACTCTAGAAGAAAATATGGAGGTTCCTCAAAAAGTTGAAAATAGAACTACCCTAGGGCCCAGCAACTGTACTACCAGGTATTTATCCTTTGGATTTGAAGTGAGCACCTGCACCCCTGTTTATAGCAGCGATGTCTGCATTAGCCAAACTATGGAAAGAGCCTAGATGTCCATCAACAGATGAATGGATTAAGATGTGGTATATATACCAGAGGAATATTGCTCAGCCATCAAAAAAATGAAATCTTATAATTTGCAATGAGATGGATGGAACTAGAGGGTATTAGAGAAACCCTAATAGATGGATGGTACTAGAGGGTAGCCAGAGAAAGACAATATGGTTTTACTCAAATGTGGAATTTAAGAAACAGAACAGATGAACAGGGGATCCCTGGGTGGCTCAGCGGTTTGGCGCCTGCCTTTGGCCTAGGGTGCGATCCTGGAGTCCTGGGATCGAGTCCCGCGTCGGGCTCCTGGCATGGAGCCTGCTATCCCTCTGCCTCTCTCTCTCTCTCTCTCCTCTGTGTCTATCATAAATAAATAAATAAATCTTAAAAAAAAAAAAAAAGAACAGATGAACATAGGGGAAGGGAGGGAAAAATAAAATAAGATAAAATCAGAGAGAGACAAACATAAGAGATTCTTTTTTAAAAAATTTCTTTTAAAAGACTTTATTTAGGGATCCCTGGGTGGCGCAGCGGTTTCGCGCCTGCCTTTGGCCCAGGGCGTGATCCTGGAGACCCGGGATCGAATCCCACGTCGGGCTCCCGGTGCATGGAGCCTGCTTCTCCCTCTGCCTGTGTCTCTGCCTCTCTCTCTCTCTGACTATCATAAACAAATAAAAAAAAATTAAAAAAAAAAGACTTTATTTATTCATAGAGACACACAGAGAGAGGCAGAGACCTAGAGGGAGAAGCAGGCTCCCTGCAGGGACCCTGATGTGGGACTCCATCCCCAGACCCCAGGATCACTACCTGAGCCAAAGGCAGATGCTTAGCCACTGAGCCACCCAGGTGTCCCCATAAGAGACTCTTAAGTATGGGAAACAAACTGAAGGTCACTGGAGGGGAGGAGTGTAGGGGGTTGGGGTAACTGAATGACGGGCATTAAGGAGGGCGCTTGATGTGATGATGAGCACTGGGTATTTTTTTTTTTTTTTAGCACTGGGTATTATATGCAACTGATGAATCATTAAATTCTACCTTTGAAACTAATAATGTACCATATGTTAATTGATATTAAATAAAATTAAAAAATTTGGCACACAATAATAGTGTAAGTTTTAATTTGTAGAAGTGGAATTGCTGGATCAAAGGATATGTATTTTTGTATGGACATATGTTAATTTTTTGTTCAACATTCTTTCCTTTGGGAAGCAGCCTTCTCTTTCCTGTAGTCCCAGGGAAAATGCTAGTACTAGTACTCCCACTCTCTATCTTAAACTGGGCTAATTAGAGCCATCCCTGAATCTTTTCTTCTGGAAGGAACAAGATACTCTCTTTCTACAAGGATGACTAAGGTGGGATACTTTGACTTAGCTGGGACTGCCAATGTTCATTTTCCTACTGTGTTGAGAGTCTGGCTGAATATTGAACGGGGTCAAAGATAGCCAAAACATGAAGAGAGAGAGAGAGACAGAGCTTTGTAAACATCATTTAAACTTTTGGTTCCAGCCATTCTTGAAAGCCAAAAGAACATTAAAAAAACAACAACCTCAAAACAGTTTTTTTTAAAAAAGATTTTATTTACTTATTCATGAGAGACACATACACAGAGAGGCAGAGACACAGGCAGAGGGAGAAGCAGGCTCCATGCAGGGAGCCCGATCTGGGACTCGATCCTGGGTCTCCAGCATCAGGCCCTGGGCTGAAGGCAGCACTAAACCACTGAGCCACCCGGGCTGCCCCCCAAAACAGTTTTGAGGTGCATTGCTCAATTCTCTTCCAGAAAGATTGTGTTAATTTATACTCCCATTTCCTTCAGGAGGATTTTAATTAGAAAAAAATCACTTAATAAGATTTATGGTTTAAGCAGCAACATAGTAAACTGCATAACTTCATGAAGGTGAAAATGCTAAGGACCTGGAGCAGGGATGTTAAATATTATACCTAATTCAGATTCTGTCTCTGAATGTTATAGATTGCAACTTGTCTTTGGCCTTTATCATATCGTAAACATATTTAAAATCAGTAATTTGGGCAGCCTGTGTGGCTCAGCGGTTTAGCGCCGTTTTCAGCCCAGGAAGGGGGACCCAGGATGGAGTCCCACATCAGGCTCCCTGCATGGAGCCTGCTTCTCCCTCTGCCTGTGTCTCTGCTCCTCTCTCTCTCTCTCTGTGTCTCATGAATAAATAAAATAAAAAAAATAAAATCAGTAATTTGAATTCTGAAAATTACCAGGTCTTGTCTTTTGTATTTGATTTATTTAGACTGAAGAGTTTTTGAGGGCATGGTCTAAATAAATCCCAATAGTCTATGAATAGACAGGTCTTTGAAACTGGAAAAAAATCCTTTCAGCAGAGATCCTTTTATTATTTTAGCAGACAACTTTACCTAAAGAGGTGAATAATTATTTACTTGGTACTTATCAAGTAGATAGATTTGTAGAGCTTTCTTTTTAATGATTTCCCTAATAGATTGAGTTAGGAGAAAGAATTTGTATCTTCCTTGGAAAGGCCCATCTTCCATTGATGAGACCATTCTGTAGATGACTTCTTTTTCTTTTTCTTTTTTTTTTTTAATCTTTTTATTTATCTACGATAATCACACACAGAGAGAGAGAGAGGGGCAGAGACATAGGCAGAGGGAGAAGCAGGCTCCATGCACCGGAAGCCTGACGTGGGATTCGATCCCGGGTCTACCAGGATCGCGCCCTGGGCCAAAGGCAGGCGCCAAACCACTGCGCCACCCAGGGATCCCATGACTTCTTTTTCTTTGATACGCTGTAGTTTTTTGTATATTTTATTAATTTACAAAATCAGCACCATGATTTGAAGAAAACAGTTAATTTGTTTGGGAACTTGACATCTCAATATGTTTTCTCCTTCAACCCAATATTCTATTGTTATACTTTATTTAAGATATAGACTTAAAAAAAAAAGATATAGACTTAAAAACTTGAAGATTCTTATTTAAAGAAAATAACATTTTGGGTCAGTTTTTAAGTGAAAAAAATCTGTTTATACTTAATGACATTTGCTTGTAGGTAAAAATATGTGCTTTGTTTTTTCCAATTTAAACTAAGTCTAGCTACATTTAGAGAAAGAAATCAAGTGTCAGAACGAGCTTGGAAAATAATAGTATGAAAATTAATTTGCAATGGAAAGTAGCAGTTGGGACTGGAGTGAATTTTACAAATGCTTTATATAATTGTCCCACGCAGTTGTATGGAATTTGAAAAGAATGTTACTTGTTTAAAAAAAAAAAAAAAAAAAAGAATGTTACTTGTTTTTCTTTTCTTTTTCTTTTTTTTTTGTTTTTCTTTTGAGACAGATGTTTTACCAAATAATTTTAGTCTGAGTAAACCAAGATTCACACAGGATTAGATTAATAAAACTCATTTTTTTTAAAGGATGAAAGAATTGAGAGGGAACAACAATAAAGATTGATTTAAGATGGTGTAAAACTAAAGGCTTTTAAAAACACAACTGTATTACCCTTCTGTCTCTCCCAAATTTTCTTTGACTGCTATTGTTCAGATTGTGTGTTTGAGAAATATGGTTGTAGAAGCATGAAGGATATTTGAAAACACTATAGCATTTGATAAAGTTACCACAGTACGTTTCAGGATATTATATGATAACATTCTTTGGCCTTTTGTAATTGTTTAGAAGATGGGATGCATAGTTTCCATTAGTATGGCTGCCATTTATCAAATACCATATGCCAAACTTTATTTATCATTAATTTCTCTCAACAACTACATAAGGTAGGTGAAGTTACTGAGACTTGGAGACATTAAGTAATTTGCTTAGGGTTATATAGCTGGAACCGGTGGCATCAGTCTCTGAATCCTGCTTTTAGTTTTGTTTTGTAAGTCCAAGGCTCATGTTCTTACACTGTGCACAATCCTCTGTTGAAATTGGGGAATCCTCAGGTAAATATACTATTCTTTGTTTATTCAAGAAACGTTTATTGGCTATTATGTGCTGGGCATCATTCTACAAAAAAAAACAAGCCAGATACTGAAGGTTCCCTTTTACAGGTTCTATTAATAGGAATAGGGAAAGCTAGACTCTTCTCCTTTAGAGAAAGATTAGCAACCTTTCATAAATGAAGTGCCAAATGGCTTCTGTTAAGCCATTCAGTCAAGTGTCTATTGAGTGGTTGGTCGGATTGAGGGAGTAGATATTGGCTTTGTTCTTAAGGAATTTATAATTTTGTTAAGCATGATCAGTTTCACTAGCAGAGGAATGGAAAATTCATTTAAAAGGCTGACATCTGGGGTACTGTGTGGCTCAGTTAAACATCTGCCTTAGGCTCTCAGGTCATTATCCCAGAGTATTGTTCCCCCTCACCCATTGAGCCCCATGTCCGGCACCCTGCTCAGAGAGGAGCCTGCTTCTCCCTCTTCCTCAGTCCCTCCCCCGCTCCTCCTCTCTTTCTTTCTCTCTCTCTCTCTTGAGCATGCGCACTCTCTCAAGTAAATAAAATCTTTAAAAGAAAATAAAAGGCTCACATCTACTAAACTTATAATCTACTAAACTTATAATCATCAAGAGGTTTTGGACAGCCACAGACGTCAAGGGGATACTAGCAAGAGTATGTGGGTAGGGTCTAGGAGGTGGAACTGCCTGTAGAAATAAATCCACCTAAATATCTTACAGGAATTGGAAATTCAGCATCGGCAAGTAAACATCCCTGGCTCTTCCAAACCTTTTCTTCTTGGTCATTCAGCCAAATCAAAAACTTGCCACACTTTTCCTTTTTCCCTTCATTTTCACTTTAAAGTATTTTATTTTTCTCCTTAATTTTTTCTCATATTTTTCTTTTTCTGTCTGTTCCTACAGTCACTGCCATAGTTCAGGTCCTTTTCTATTATTATAGAGAGCACTCTATTTGGATAGAGGTTTGGCTGTGTAGAGATCTAACATAAAGGTCTACAACAGTATAGAAATTTATTTCTCTTTCACATAAAAGTCTAAGTATAGACAGTTTTGGGTTTGTATAGGCTACTTCCAGCTTTATGTTTAACATCTTAACCCTATCACATCTGTGTGCCAAGTAAGAGGATGGAGGAAGTGGGGAAGGGGGATAACTCCTTCCCTTTAGATCCACATCACCTCCTTTGGCTGAAAGTTACCAGAAGGGATACTGAGAAATTTGATCCATATCCCTACTTAAAATTCAGGCTTCTATCACCAGCGCTATTATCATCATTATAGCTATTTTTTTTTAATTTTTTTTATTTATTTATGATAGTCACAGAGAGAGAGAGAGAGGCAGAGACACAGGCAGAGGGAGAAGCAGGCTCCATGCACCGGGAGCCCGACGTGGGATTTGATCCCGGGTCTCCAGGATCGCGCCCTGGGCCAAAGGCAGGCGCCAAACCGCTGCGCCACCCAGGGATCCCTCATTATAGCTATTAAGAGACATCTAGCAATCTGCTTTAGGAACCTCCTTATCCCTCTCTTTTCAGTTAAATTCTTCTCTGGCTAATTCCATACTGTTACCAGAGTAATATTTTTATTTTATTTTATTTTATTTATTTTTTGGTGCAAAAATGTGCTTTTATTATAGCATGGGGATAGGACTCATGGGCAAAAATTGCTGCATTGTGAATATGAGGAACTATTGATTATATACTTTTAAGCTGGGGGTGGGGTAGAGATAAAGGAAGTTTCAAAAGGGATTTTCATGTTAAAGAAGACTTACAGGATCCTGGAAGTATGACCAGAGTAATTTTTTTTTCTTCAATAAAATGGTAATATCACTCTGTTTAATCTTTTAGTAGTTTGGCTTCAAATACCGAGGATGCCTCATGGTATTTGAAGAATGTAATTGGCAGAGGAAATCTGAAATCTACATTACCTGTATCCTGCAGTCATGGTGTCCTGCATGACAGGGATACTCCTTCCCTATCAATAATGATTGGTGTCTCCTAGTCTATTAAGGCCTCAGTTCTATGTCCTTGACTGAGATATCTCTAGTTGACCAAATTGTGGTTTCTCCTGTTTTGTACTTTTGCAGTGAGGGTATACATGAGGTAGTATAACTGGTTGGTTGGTCATAACTGAGAATAAATTTAAAAAAAAAAATATTTTATTTATTTATTCATGATAGTCACACACAGAGAGACAGAGAGGCAGAGACACAGGCAGAGGGAGAAGCAGGCTCCATGCAGGGAGCCCAACACGGGATTCGATCCTGAGTCTCCAGGATCGCGCCCCCGGGCCAAAGGCAGGCGCCAAACCGCTGCGCCACCCAGGGATCCCTGAGAATAAATTCTTGACTCAGACAACCTGAGTTTGAATTTCTTTTCTTTTTTTTAAAAAATATTTAATTTATTTATTCATGAGAGACACAGACTTGAGAGAGAGAGAGAGGCAGAGACACAGGCAGAGGGAGAAGCAGGCTCCATGCAGGGAGCCGGATGTGGGACCCGCTCCTGGGACTCCAGGATCACACCCTGGACCGAAGGCAGGCACTAAACCGCTGAGTAACCCAGGGACCCCCTGAGTTTGAATTTCTTAACCACCTACTAGAGTGTGACTCACTTACTTATTAAGCTGAATTTATTCTCTGTAGAACTGAGATAATAGTAACAGTAGTCCCTGCTTTCTAAGATTGTTGAGGGTTAGATGAGCTCGTAAGTAGGGTCTTTGGAAAAGTACTCAAAAATGGCATTTATTACTTTTATATATGTATGTGTTCTTTATGTATATACATAATACTTGGGCATGTTTCATAAAATTTCTGCTGTATATGGTTTTTTATTGAGTTCCCTGGATGTTTTCACATTAACTAGCCAGAGGTACAGACATTTTAACATATTTAAAATATAGGTTTCTTTTTGTGCTGATTATTTTGCTGACTTTTGTACTTGACTATATACTCTTTTAAGGCAGGAACTGTATCCTACTCATTTTTTTTTTTTTTTAATTCCTGGTCCCTAGTAAAATACATGGCACATAAATGACCCCTAGTAAATATGTGTGAAATGATTTTTTTAAAGATTTTATTTATTGGGCAGCCCCGGTGGCGCAGCGGTTTAGCGCCGCCTGCAGCCCAGGGCGTGATCCTGGAGATCCTGGATCGAGTCCCACGTCAGGCTCTGTGCATGGAGCCTGCTTCTCCCTCTGCCTGTGTCTCTGCCATTCTCTCTCTCTCTCTCTGTGTCTCTATAAATAAATAAATAAAATCTTAAAAAAAAAGGTTTTATTTATTTATGAGAGACACAGAGAGAGAGAGGCAGAGACATCGGCAAGGGGCGAAGCAGGCTCCCTATTGGGTCCCTGATGCAGAATTTGATCCCAGGACCCTAGGATCATGACCTGAGCCAAAGGCAGCCACCCAACCACTGAGCCACCCAGGTACCCCTGTGGAATGAATTTTGAATGAAAAATTTACTTCTGTGAGATGGCAGCCTAGATGCCATCTATTTCCTGCTCCCTCCCTCTCTTTAACAGGCACTTTTCCTAAAAAGAGAACTTTATTTTATTTTATTTTATTTATTTTATTTTATTTTTTAAAAAGAGAATATTTATTTATTTATTTATTTATTTATTTATTTATTTATTTATGAGAGAGAGAGAGAGAGAGAGAGAGAGAGGCAGAAGCAGGCTCCATGCTGGGAGCCCGACGTGGGACTCAATCCTGGGACTCCAGGATCACGTCCTGGGCCAAAGGCAGGCACGAAACCTCTGAGCCACCCAGGGATCCCCAAGAGAACTTTTAATAAATAGATCAGGTCTTTATTATAACTGTTAAATAATTTATTCTGAGCTTTTTTTCCTGATAAGCTAAGTTTAATTTTCCTGAAGTACTTTGATTATTAGAGTTGGAGATGAGGGAGACTGAGTCACTATATAAGTTATTGATGGGAGTGGGGGAAAGATACTGGCTGCTGGTCATTCCTCCTCCATTATATAAGTAGTACTGTGGAGTTATGAAGAGGGGAATGTGGCAAAAGAACTGTTTTGGAATCTAAGTTAAGTGTAGATCTCTAAGCTATGCTATTTCCAAATGTACCTTAGTAGGCTTTGTTTATTTTTTAAGACTTATTTATTTATTCATGAAAGACATGGGGGGAGGGGGCAGAGACACAGGCAGAGGGAGAAGCAGGCTCCATGCAGGGAGCCCGATGTGGGACTGTATCCCAGGACTCCAGGATCATGCCCTAGGCTTAACGCAGGCGCTAAACCGCTGAGCCACCTAGGGATCCCCCCCTTAGTAGGCTTTAATTAAGATGGAAAGCACAATCATATAAGCACCTTGAATTATCTTTTTTTTTTTTTTTTTTAAGATTTTATTTATTTGAGAGAGAGAGAACAAAAGCAGGGAACAGCTGAGGGAGAAGGAGAAGCAGGCAACGCCCTCAGCAGGGATCTCAGTGTGGAGCTCGATCCCAGGACCCAGGATCATGACCTGAGCCAAAGGCAGATGCTCAACCGACTGAGCCACTGGGGTACCCTGCAGCTTGAATTATCTTGTAGTTGTTATTTTTTTATATTAACTTCATAAATCTTTAATTTCTTGCTAGTTATCAGATGGTTATTTTAAGACTTATTTGGATAACTTTTCTCAAGTAGAGCTTGAATTCTATTATTTTTGAATGTTAAATACTTTTTTGCTTTCTAGGGATAATAGACTGTTCAGATATTCCCTCACTTTTCCCATGAGGATATTTGAATATGTTGAATAGATTCCAGAGATTTAAATTTCAGCCAGGATAAATTTTCCATTTGATATGTCATTCTTCTTTTTAATGTGGTCAATGTAGTTTAACAAAATGAAAGCTAAAAATGATATCTCAGTAGATGCAAAAAAATAAAAAATAAAATAAAATCATTTGACCAAACTCAGCATCCATTTATGATAAAAACTCTCAACAAAGTGGATATAGAGAAAATGTATTTCAAATACTAAAGGCCATATATGACAAACCCAGAGCTAACGTTGTGCTCAGTGGTGAAAAGCTGAAAGCTTGGGGTGCCTGGCTGGCTCAGTTAGTAGAGTGTGCAACTCTGGGTTGTGAGTTTAAGCACCATGTTGGGAGTAGAGCTTACATTAAAAAAACAAAACAAACAAAACAAAACAAAAAAACTGAAAGAATAAAAAAACTGAAAGCTTTTCCTCTAAGATTAGGAATAAGACAAGGATGCCACTTTTATTCAACATATTTTTAGAAGTCCTAGCGATAGCAATAAGGCAAAAAAAAAAAAAAAAGGCATTGAAAGTAGAAATAAGGTGTAAAACTTTCAACATTTACAGGTGACATGATACTATTCATAGAAAATCCTAAAGTCTCTACCAGAAATCTGTTAGAACTAATTAATGAATTTAGTAAAGTTGCAGGATACAAAATCAATATACAGAGTATATTGCATTTCTATGCACTAATAATAAACTATCAGAAGGAAAAAAATAAAGCAATCTCATTTACAATTGCATCAAAAAGAATAAAATACCTAAGAATAAATTTATTTTATTTTATTTTTTTAAAAAGATTTTTATTTATTTCTTCATGGGAGACAGAGGCAGAGACACAGGCAGAGGGAGAAGCAGGCTCCACGCAGGGAGCCCGACACAGGACTCGAACCCGGGTCTCCAGGATCACGTGCCGGACTGAAGGCCGCGCTAAACCGCTGAGCCACCCGGGCTGCCCACCTAAGAATAAATTTAATGAAGGAGATAAAACACCTGTACCCTGAAAATTGTAAGCTGTTGATGAAAGAATGAAAAAGACCAATAAATGGAAAGATATTTTGTGCTTATGAAGGAGTTAATATTGTTCTAACTCTGTATTATCCAAAGCAATCTATAGATTCAATGGAAAGATATTTTGTACTTAAGAAGGAGTTAATATTGTTCTAACTCTGTGTATTATCCAAAGCAATCTATAGATTCAGTGCAATTTTTTTCAACGTTTCAGTGATATTTCTCACAGAACTAGAACAAATAATTCTAAAATTTCTGCAGAACCATAAAAGAGTCTAAATAGCCAACACAGTCTTGAGAAGGAAGAACAAAACTAGAAGTACCACACTCCTTGATTTCAGACTACTACAAAGGTATAGTAATCAAATAGTATGGTATTGGCATTATAAATAGACATACAGATCATTGGAACAGAACTGAGAGCCTAGAAATAAATTCACATTTATATGAACAATTAATTAATTAATTAAATTTTTAAAAAAAGATTTTATTTATTTATTCATGAGAGACAGAGAGATTAAGAGAGGGAGGCAGAGACCTAGGCAGAGGGAGAAGCAGGCTCCATACAAGGAGCCCAATGTGGGACTTGATCCTGGGACTCAAGGATCATACCCTGAGCTGAAGGCAGATGCTTAACTGCTGAGCCACCCAGGCATCTTGAACAATTAATTTATGATGAGGGAGCCAAAAACATACACAATGGAGGAAGGGCAGTCTCTTCATAAATTGTGTTGGAAAATTAGCCAAATGCAAAAGAATGAAACTAGGTCACTATGTAACACCATACACTAAAATGAACTCAGAATGGATTCACAACTTGAAAGTAAGACCTGAAATCATACAATTCCTAGAAGAAAACATGGGCAGTAATGTGTTTGTGGATCTGATGCCAATGGCAAGGGCAGTAAAAGCAAAAGTGAACAAATGGGACTCCAAACCAAAAAGCTTCTATATAGTGAAAGAAACCATCAAAATGAGAGGGCATCCCAATGAATGGGAGAAGATATTTGCAAATCATATATCTGAGAAGAGTTTAGTATCGAAAATATATAGAGAACTCCTACAACTCAGGGCACCTGGCTGGCTAAGTTGGTGGAGGATGTGACTTTTGATCTTGGAGTCATGAATTCATGACTTCAAGCTCCATGTTGAGTGTAGAGATTATAAAAACAAACAAACAAAACTCATACAACAATAAAAAAATTAAAAAAATGGGCAGAGGATTTGAATAGATGTATTTCCAAAGAAAGTATATAGATGGCCAATAGGTACATGAAAAGATGCCTATTAATAGGGGAATGCAAATCAAAACTACAGGGAGATATCACCTCACACCTGTAAGGATGACTATCATTAAAATGATTAGAAATGTTGGAGTTGATGTGGAAAAGTAGTGGAGCGGATATGGAATAAAAGGGGACTGTTGTACACTGTTGGTGGGAAACAGTATGGAAATTCCTCAAAAAATTAAGAATAAATCTACCATATGATTTAGTTATTGCACTTCACTTCTGGATATTTAAGAAATATGAAAACAGTGATTTGGAAAGATAAGCTAAGATGTGGAAACAACCTAAGTGTTCATTAGTGGATGAATGGATAAAATGTGGTATAGATAGACTGGAATATTATTCAGCCATAAAAAGAAGGAAATCTTGCCATTGCAACAACATGGATGGACTTAAGTGAAATAAGTTAAAGACAAATATCATATTATTTCAGTAATATGTAGAATCTTAGAAAACAGAATGAACAAACAAAATACAGAAACTCATAGATACAGGCAGCCCCAGTGGCGCAGCGGTTTGGCACCGCCTGCTGCCTGGGGTGTGATCCTGGAGACCTGGGATCGAGTCCCACATCTGGCTCCCTGCATGGAGCTTGCTTCTCCCTCTGTCTGTGTCTCTGCCTCTCTCTCTGTGTCTATGAATAAATAAATAAAATCTTAAAAAAAAAAAAAAAGAAACTCATAGATACAGAGAACAGATTGGTGGTTATTGGAGAGGAAGGGAATTAGGAGGTGGGCAAAATAGGTGAAAGGGTCAATTATATGGTGATGGTTGGTAAGTAGATTTTTGGTGGTGATCACTTTGCAGTTTATGTAGATGTAAAATTGTAAACTTAGACTGGGTGGCTCAGTTGGTTAAGGCATCCAACTCTTGATTTTAACTTGGGTCATAATCTCAAGGCCATGAGATTGAGCCCTTTGTCAGGCTCATGCTGGATATGGAGCCTGCTTGGGATTCTTCTCTCTCCCTCTGCCCCTCCCCACTCCCCCTCCCTCTATTAAAAAAATTATAGTTATTTTGTACACCTGAAACTTATATAATGTTAAATACTAATGTTACTTCAATTAAAAAAACTTTATCAGAAAGAACTTGCAATGTCTTTGGCCTTGGTTATTTCTAGAGATAAGCTAATTTTTTTTTTTAATTTTTATTTATTTATGATAGTCACAGAGAGATAGAGAGAGAGGCAGAGACACAGGCAGAGGGAGAAGCAGGCTCCATGCACCGGGAGCCCGACGTGGGATTTGATCCCGGGTCTCCAGGATCGCGCCCTGGGCCAAAGGCAGGCGCCAAACCGCTGCTTCACCCAGGGATCCCGAGATAAGCTAATATTTATTTTTATTTTATTTTATTATTTTATTTTATTTTATTTTTAAATTTTATTTATTTACTCATGAGAGACACAGAGAGAGAGAGAAGCAGAGGGAGAAGCAGGCTCCATGCAGGGAGCCCGATATGGGACTCGATCCTGGGTCTCCAGGATCACATCCTGGGCTGCAGGCGGCGCCAAACCACTGCACCACCGGGGCTGCCCTTATTTTATTTTTTATTTTATTTTATTTTATTTTATTTTATTTTATTTTATTTTATTTTATTTTATTTTATTTTTTTAAATTTTTATTTATTTATTTATGATAGTCACACAGAGAGAGAGAGAGAGAGAGAGAGAGAGAGAGAGAGGCAGAGACACAGGCAGAGGGAGAAGCAGGCTCCATGAACCGGGAGCCTGACGTGGGATTCGATCCCGGGTCTCCAGGATCGCGCCCTGGGCCAAAGGCAGGCGCCAAACCGCTGCGCCACCCAGGGATCCCTTATTTTTTATTTTAAAAATATTTTATTTATTTATTCATGATAGACACACACACACACACAGAAAAAAAGGCAGAGACACAGGCAGAGGGAGAAGCAGGCTCCATGCAGGGAGCCTGACGCGGGACTCGATCCTGGGACTCCAGGTCCACACCCTGGGCCGAAGGCAGGCTCTTAAACTGCTGAGCCACCCAGACTGCCCAAGATAAGCTAATTTTTAAATTGCATATTTGAGAAAACTTGAACTCTATAGAAATTAAATGAATGGATAAAATGAAAATTGTTATTTATATAGAGCATGTAACTCAATAGACACAGAGAGACAGACATGTATATACTAAAATTACATGTATATACTAAAATTTGCACACATGCCTCCATGTGTGTGTATATATCTTTTAAAAAATATTTTATTTATTTATTCATGAGAGACAAGAGGCAGAGACATAGGCAGAGGGAGAAGCTCCCTGGGGGAGTCCAGTGTGGGACTTGATCCCAGAACTCTGGGATCACGCCCTGAGCTGAAGGCAGATGCTCTACCACTGAGCCACCAAGGCGTCCCATCTTTTTTTTCTTTTTAAGATTTTATTTATTTATTCATGAAAGACACAGAGAGAGAGAGAGAGAGGTAGGACACAGGCTGAGGGAGAAGCAGGCTTCCTGCAAGGAGCCTGATGTGTGGGACTCAATCCTGGATCCTGAGATCACACTCTGGGCCAAAGGCAGATGCTCAAACACTGCCACCCATGCGTCTCTGTGTATATGTATCTTATTAAAGTATGAGTCTGTGAGACATATATAAAAAAATAAAGTTCATAGTTTACTCCATTAGAAGTCATTGCATTTCTCTTGATAATAGTAGTTGATATTTTAGTAGTTTGAATTAATCATAGTTACCATTAATGTTTTAAGAGCAGAAGAATCATTCTTTTTTTTTTTAGAAGAATCATTTTTTTTAAATTTAAGATTTTATTTATTTATTTATTCATGAGAGAGAAAGACAGAGAGAGGCAGAGACACAGGCAGAGGGAGAAGCAGGCTCCATGCAGAGAGCCCCCCGTGGGACTGGATTCCGGGACCCCAGGATCAGGACCTGGGCTGAAGGAGGCACTAAACCGCTGAACCACTTGGGTGCCCTCAGAAGAATCATTCTTTTATTCATTCATACATGGCATCCCCTCTAAATAGAAGTAAATTGTACTTTTTCCCAGAGTTATGTGATGATAGTTCATATAAAATTTTATTTTTTATTTTTTATTTTTTTAAAAATATTTATTTATTTATTTATTCAGAGAGAGCGAAAGAGAGGCAGAAACACAGGCAGAGAGAGAAGCAGGCTCCATGCAGGGAGCCCGCGGGACTCGATCCCGGGTCTCCAGGATCACACCCCCGGCTGAAGGCGGCGCTAAGCCGCTGCGCCACCGGGGCTGCCCTAAAATTTTATTTTTTAAAGATTTTATTTATTTATTCATGAGAGACACTCAGAGAGAGAGGCGGAGACACAGGCAGAGGGAGAAGCAGGCTCCATGCACCGGGAGCCCGACGTGGGATTCGATCCCAGGTCTCCAGGATCGCGCCCTGGGCCAAAGGCAGGCGCCAAACCACTGCGCCACCCAGGGATCCCCTGTAGACTTTTTATTAACGTATTGTGGGTAGTGTGGGCAAATTATGAAAAAAAATGTGGACTTTCAGAATTTTGATGTGATTTTCAAAGTATCCTAACAAAATTCTTTGCTACTGAATACGAGAGCCCAAACTATCCAAATCAGAGGAGAATGATGCAGATAAATAATTCTTAAAATAACTATGAATTGGGATGCTTGGGTGGCACAGTTGGTTAAGCATCTGACTCATGGTTTCTGCTCAGGTCGTGATCTCAGAGTTGTGGGATTGAGCCCCGTGTTGGGCTCCTGCACTCTGTACTGAGTCTACTTAAGATTCTTTCTCTCTCAAATAAATAGATAAATCTTTAAAGAAAATCATGAATTATTCTTAGGAAGTAAATAATTATTTGAACATCTAATGTTTATCTGTTGTGATCCAGTTATTAGTAGGATTAAAAACACAGTAAATGGTAATGAGATCATTTGTTTTGCATTTGACATTGTTATTTAAAAAAATTTTTTTTAACATTGTTATTAAAGGCCTCAATAGATACTACTATGTATTTGTTCTTTTTGTATTTCTTGTTATTTTAGTAGGTCTGCAAATTGATTCCAGTTATATTAATCTTTGAATAAAAGATATAATTTATTTATTATAAAATGGGTTTATTTTGTTGTCTTTTAAAAGTTGTTATGTTTTGGACTCTTAAAATGTTGATGCTTTAGATAAGACATATCTGGTATTGACATAACATTTTTATCCTGTTGTTGAAAAATCATTTCCTTAGGATCAAAGATATTTTCAGAGTATTTGATATTATTAGTTCTGCAACTTGTACAAAGGGTGAGAGATTCCCTAGAGATCAGACATTGTGATTACAGTGTACTCATAGATTTTTTATTTTTTATTTATTTTAGTTTATTTTTATTTTTTTGTACTAGTAAAGTTAAAAAAAAAACAATATTTACCAGATTTTTACATCCAGAAATAAGATTTTTTTTTCTTTCTTAGTTATGGTCTAAAGACAAGATTTTTTTAAAAAAGTTAATCTCTACACCTTGGGGATTCCTGGGTGGCTCAGTGGTTTAGCACCTGCCTTTGGCCCAGGGCGTGATCCTAAAGTCCTGGGATCAAGTCCCACGTCGGGCTCCTTACATGGAGCCTGCTTTCCTTCTGCTTGTGTCTCTGCCTCTCTCTCTCTCTGTTCTCTCATGAAAAAATAAATAAAACCTAAAAGAAAAAAAACAAACAAAAAACTCTACACCTAGTGTTGGGCTTGAACTCACAACCCTGAGATCAAGAGTTGTACCATCTTTTTTTTTTTTAAGATTTTATTTTATTTATTCTTTATTCTTTTCAAGGAAAGGGAGAGAATCTTTTTTTTTTTTTTTTTAAAGATTTTATTTATTTATTCAAGAGAGAGAGAGAGAGAGAGAGAGACAGACAGGCAGAAGAGGGAGAAGCAGGCTCCATGCAGGGAACCTGAAGAGGGACTCGATCTGGGGTCTCCAGGATTAGGCCTTGGGCCGAAGCCAGCGCTAAACCGCTGAGCCACCTGGGCTGCCCTTTTTTTTTTTTTTTTTTTTTTCTGGGCTGCCCTTTTAAAGATTTTATGTATTTACTCATGAGAGATATAGAAAGAGAGGCAGAAACATAGGCAGAGGGAGAAACATGCTCCTGGCAAGGAACCTGATACAGCGCAGGACCTGAGCTGAAGGCAGACGCTCAACCACTGAGCCACCCAGGTGCCCCAAGAATTGCACTATTTTCTGACTGAGCCAGTCAGGTACCTGTGAGGGCAGGATTTTTATGTTGAGTGAGAGAAAAGAAGTATATGCAAATTAATAGTAATAGCTAACATTTATTCAGTACTTGCTGTATACAGAAAGCATGTTACCAACATCTCATTTATTTTATTTTATTTTATTTTTTTTTTAATTTTTATTTATTTATGATAGTCACAGAGAGAGAGAGAGAGGCAGAGACACAGGCAGAGGAAGAAGCAGGCTCCATGCACCGGGAGCCCGACGTGGGATTCGATCCAGGGTCTCCCGGATCGCGCCCTGGGCCAAAGGCAGGCGCCAAACCGCTGCGCCACCCAGGGATCCCCCAACATCTCATTTAATCTCATAGTTTACTGATGTGGAGATACTCTAATTATTTCCATTTTACAGATGGAAATTAGAGGCTTTACATAACTTGTCTAGAGATTTGTATCTTAGAGTAAAGGACCTGGGATTCAATCCCAAGCATTCTCTCTGCAGTCTGTATTCTTTTAACACCTGAGCTGTGTAGCTTCATTTCAGTGAAATGAATTAAATTTTCCTTGTTTCACTTTAAATGAGATTGGTCGTAAGGAAAAGAGAGTTACTTAAGTTAGTTCAATTAAAAGGGAGATTATTATAAAGGGTACAGATAAGATCTAGAAATCCAAGGGCTTGGTTCATAGGAGCTAGTACTAGGTCCCAAATGCAGGCACAGCCTGTCGTTTATCTCCTAGGCTTCTGTTTGACTCCCTTTTTCCCTGTTGGCCAGTTCTTTTGCTCCCCAGGGCTTCCTGTTTCTTTTTTTTCTTTTAATTTTATTATATTTATTTATTTTTTAAAATATTTTATTTATTTATTCATGAGAGACACAGAGAGAGAGAGATAGGCAGAGACACAGGCAGAGGGAGAAGCAGGCTCCATGCAGGGAGCCCGACGTGAGACTCGATTCTGGGTCTCCAGGATCACACCCAAGGCTGAAGGCAGCGCTAAACCGCTGACCCACCCAGGCTGCCCAGGCTTCCTGTTTCTTTATGACTTACACTAGCTGTCCTCCTGCGTCTCTATGGCTTTGCTGGTCCCTCTGCTCTCTTGTCTCCCATTTCTTGGGATAAATCATCTTGGCCTTTTTCACGTTTTGAGGCAGACTGCATAAGTGCATGGGTTGTCCTTTGGGTACCTATCCTACCCAGTCATTTTTAAACAGAGGTAAAGTCACGTTATCCAAAACATGGCCATTGGCTCTCAGTGTAGTTATGACATTTTCACCTAGAAGTGGGGTATGAGTCAGCATGTATTGTAAGATTTATTGATTGACCTAGTTTAGGTGAGTTACCAAAGAAAAAAATGTGGTCATATGAATTTTTACTAGATAAGTATTTTCTAAGGTACGTTCCACAAAACAGTTCTAGGCACTGGCTGTGAAGAGTAGTAACTTTGGCTAAATGTATAAGGAAAATTCTGCCTCATGTGTTTACTTCTTAGAGATTCACATTGTAAGTATGAGAATCCCTGCAATGTGAAAGTTTGATGAGCTATTTATTTATTTACTTATTATTTAAAAAAAGATTTTATTTATTTATGCATGAGAGACACACACAGAGAGAGAGAGAGAGGGGCAGAGATACAGGCAGAGGGAGAAGCAGACTCCCTGCAGGGAGCCCAATGTGGGACTCAATCCCGGGTCTCCAGGATCAGGCCCTGGGCTAAAGGCGGCACGAAACCGCTGAGCCACGCGGGCTACCCTCTTTTTTTTTTTTTTTTTTAATATTTTATTTATTTATTCATCACACACACACACACACACACACACACACACACACACACACACGCAGAGGCAGAGGGAGAAGGCTCCATGCAGGGAGGCCGATGTGGGACTCTATCCCTGAACTCCGGGATCATGCCCTGAGCCAAAGGCAGACACTCAACCACTGAGCCACCCAGGCGTCCCAGATGAGCTCTTTTTTGGTATAACATTTCACACACTTATTTGGTCACAGAGCTCCTAATGAATGATAGATATCTCAGTAGTATTTTGTGGAAGCATTGTATCTCACTGAGTAGTATTTTGTGGAAGCATTGCATTAGAGTAAGGTAGGAGTCTGTCGTCTTTCTTTAGAATTAGTTATTGTTATGGAATTGGTTATTTTAGTTGGTGGTCATTGACAGTAGAGGATGGTTGTTAAAAACATAGGCTTTGGCCTACGTAGATAGGATTTTTTAATTTATTTATTTATTTATTTATTTATTTATTTATTTATGATAGTCACACAGGAAGAGAGAGAGAGAGGCAGAGACACAGGCAGAGGGAGAAGCAGGCTCCATGCACCGGGAGCCCGACGTGGGATTCGATCCCGGGTCTCCAGGATCGCGCCCTGGGCCAAAGGCAGGCGCCAAACCGCTGCGCCACCCAGGGATCCGTAGATAGGATTTTAATTTCAGCACTATTTATTATATGTGATTTTATGTAAGAACTTAATCTTGGGGCATCTGGGTGTCTTAGTTAAGCATCTGACTGAATCAGGTCATAGTCTTAGGGTTCTGGGATTGAGCCTTGTATAGGGCTCTGCACTCAGCAGGAAGTCTGCTTCCCCTCTCCTTCTACCCCCCCACCCCCCATTAAAGAGAGAAGGGAGAGGGAGAAACAGGCTCCCTGCCGAGCATGGGGCCCAATGTGATGTTTGATCCCAGGACCCCAGGATCATGACAGGAGTGGAAGGCAGATGCCCAACCAACTGAGCCACCCAGGTACCCCAATAAAATCTTTTTTAAGAAAAGAACTTAATCTTTATGGGTCTCAGTTTGCTGATCTGTGATATTTTCTGTTGGATGCTAAGCCCACATCTGACATAGTTTTTTTTTTTTTTTTAAAGGTTTTATTTATTTATTCATGAGAGACCCAGAGAGAGTCAGAGACACAGGCAGAGGGAGGAGAAGCAGGCTCCATGCAAGGAACCCGATGTGGGACTCGATCCTGAGAATCTGGGATCAGACCCTGAGCTAAAGGCAGAAGTTGAGTAACCGCTGAGCCATCCAGGTGTCCCCTGACATAGTTTTAAAGGCTTAATAAGTTGTGACTTGTAAAACTACCTGTGTTTCTATTAGAAAGTGTTTGGGTGCACCAGTTAGGACAATCATTCTTCTTCTTTTTTTTTTTTTTTTTTAAAGATTTTATTTATTTATTCATGAGAGACACAGAGAGAAGCAGGAAGCAGAGACACAGGCAGAGGGAGAAGCAGGCTCCATGCACCTGGAGCCCGACGTGGGATTCGATCCCGGGTCTCCAGGCTCGCGCCCTGGGCCAAAGGCAGGCACTAAACCGCTGCGCCACCCAGGGATCCCCGACAATCATTTTTCTATAATAGGAAACTATCTTACATCTGAATAGTTTTATCTAGCATAATTCATGTGTTACATTTCATTTTAAGATAAATATGGAATAAATCTGGGCTGAAAGGAGAATCTCAATTTAGAGAAAAGGTATCGTTGGCAGAGAGGCTATTAAATCTTCATACCCAAGAGAAGAAAATATTGGGGTGGTGTAAGGAGATGTTACCATTTAAGACCTGCTGTATAGGATTGTGTGTGTAGGGGGTGACACTTTGGTGAGAGACCATGCTCTAGAGAGGGTGAACTAGATATTTGAGTCTGCATTTACCTAATGATGTTTTGGTTTATAAACCAAATGTGTATCGATAAACATAATGCTCCAAGAGTGAGGGACAGCTACGGTCCATTTCTGAAAAAAGCAGTTAGCTGCAAGGGCTTGCATCAATTGTTATACTTTGTCTTATGAGTCCCCTCACTTTGCCACAGTTCATTGGACCATGGATTGGCATCAGTGATATATAACCTAGGCCTATTGGCTTATAAATTAACCTGACCTAAGAACTGTACAGTAGTTCTCTCTTACAGAATGGTTAATTCACTCAGTGTAATCCTCTTCATTAGGGAATTTGAATATGCACTAGCAAAGAAAACAGTAAGCAGAAGCTCAGGGCAATAGAAACCATGTAGTAGAGAGAATAGTCCTAGTGGAGAATTAAACAACCACTGTCACAGGAGAGGCAGAATAAGGAAATAGTTATAATATTTAGGGTTCTTACTGGATACCAGTGGATTTTTTTGTTTGTTTGTTTAAAATTTTATTTATTTGAGAGAGCGAGCGAGCAAATGACAAAGCACAGCAGGGGGAGTGACAGAGGGAGAAGAAGCAGACTCTTTTCTAAATAGGGAGCCTAACCCAGGACTCTGAGATCATGACCTGAGCTGGAGGTAGACGCTTAACTGATTGAGCCATCCAGGCACCCCTGGATACAAGTTTTATTTTATTTTGACCCGTGTTCCAGTTTTCAATGAGGCCTTAATTGTGGAGACTTTTCTTGTGCTTCTGTACTATCCCACATGTTCTTAGACTAAACTCTCATTGTGAAGTAACTTAAATGAATCTGCATATAGTTCTGGCAGTTGGAAAGAGCCCATCTTAATATTAGCACCTACATCCTTTAAGTAAAGCATGATAATTCAGTTAGTTGATGTAAATTAATTAATTGATTAGCTGGATGGGAGCAACAGGGACTTTGCTTGTGGCACTATTGACCAGGGAATGTAATAAAGATTATGCATCCCTTTTTTGACCGGTTGCCCCAGTCTTAGAGTGAAGAGACCTGGGTTTATGGCTCTGCTACCCATTAGCTATGTATTTCATACATATGTATTTCATGGGCCAGAGTTTTTTTTTTCTGTAATTTGAATTAGTCAAACTATTTTTCTTTCACCAGAAAAGAAGCTTTTTAGTAAAATTGGTCATTGTTCACAGTAGTTAGAAATGGTAAGAGATAGCTATAAATCTGAAAAATGAGAGGAAACAATAGCAATCTAAGTAAACATTGAAATATTGATGTAGCTTAACTAGGAAAGTCTAATAGTATTCAGCATTGTTCTATTCTTTTTTTTATTCCATTATTTTGTTTATGAAAAAGGAATGTTGAGGGGATAGTATATTTTCATAGATGTGGCATTAACTTGTCTACTTTCACTAGTGTTTATTTTTTCTCTTTTTTATTTATATTTCAAATATTTATAACCATTTCCTCTAGAGAATTTGACAAACAGGTAGATTTGTTTTTTTAATGTAGTGCTTTCCTAGGTTTTTCATCCAGAGTCAACCTGATAAGGGGGCAAAAGACCAAATGCTTTTTTGTTGTTGTTGAGAATCTTGATCTATGAATTAGATTAAAGTATGGACAAACTAAATTATACTGTGATTCACTAATAGTGATATCTTAGGTCAACAGTAATTCTTACTTCTTGACAGAAAAAGTTCCCTTTAGAAAAAATAATTGCAGACTGCCCCCAAAGTAGTCATTGTACTCTTAATATGATAGATTAATATTTAAGCATTGGTAGATTCTGTGATTTAGAGATCTTGGTTGTAACTTTCTGCTTTCCCATGGAATCATAAACATAGCCAGGAGCAAAAAGAAGCTTTAAAAAAAGAAAAAAAAATGTTTTGGCAGTTTACCTTCTTTATTCCATTATGTATAATTACTTTGTAGGATCAGAAAAACGTCTGTTGCAAAGGTGTGTGATCCAGTCTCTTATGACAGGTCTCTGTTCCTAAATGTAAATATGTAGTCTAGATTTGTATAAGAAATGAGAAATTCTAAGATATGACAAGGATGTGAGGAAATATTGACTTACCCTAAGACGAAATGGAATTAAGACCTGTTTGGTGGTCTGACATAGATGTCTCTAACATCATGTCACTTTCATTCATTTCAGTTTCAAAAGTTTTTTCCAAGGAAAGTGTATAGAATCTGGAGTTTTCCTTGAGGTTTCCAGTAGTACAAACCCTGTCTTCTGCAATCTGTTTTTCTATTTAAAATTCCCTGCAATAAAAAACAACAAAATCAAGTCCCCTGAAATCTTATGGAGGTGAAATAATGTTTTTTAGTGTCTTCATTGTATGCACATCAAAGTCATGACATTTTTTTTTTAAAGATTTTATTTATTCATGAAAGACTCAGAGGGAGGGAGAGGAAGAGACATAGGCAGAGGGAGAAGCAGACTCCCCACAGGAGCCTGATGCAGTACTCGATCCCAGGACTCCGGGATCACCACCTGAGCCAAAGGCAGATGCTCAACCATTGAGCCACCCAGGTGTCCCAAAAGTCATAACATTTTAATTTGTTTTTAATATCTGCTCCAGTGTCAGCTTCAGAATCACCAATGTACATTTCAATGCAGTGACCAAGCATTGTAACAGAAAATACTGCCTAAAACGAAGGGCTGTGAGGAAATAGTAGTATTTTCAAAGTTGCGGATATACCTTATGACAGAACAGGTGGATGAGATGAGTTCTAAGGAATTAACATGGTGATAATCCAGTGCCTTTGGCATATTTTTTAAGCTTCCTTTGGACATGTCCAAGTTGTTCAACAAAGGTTCCCATTTGTCAACTGTTACTTCATGCCGAATTGCTTTAATTTTTTCCTGAAAGCATCAAGAAACCGTTTTTCTGCTGTTTTCCATTCTCAATTCTGAAGTGCAAGCACACCAATCTTGTGCATAACAAAAGGATCTTCCAGTGCAGTGTTTAGCTTATGCAAAGCTTAGCGCTTGGCCAAAGAATCTTTCAGCCTATTTTAAGTTATTGGTCATTCCATATTACAATACAGTGTAGAGCATTGGCAAATGACACTCTTTCATCACCTATATTCTTATGAAGTAAGCAGCCATGGCCTGGTCATGCTCACTCTGAACTGCAAACAATTGCTGGTATGCTACCCATGTGGGCCTGTACTCTTCTCGAGCATTGTTGCTTTGCTGATACACTTTCTGACATGTTCATTTTTATGACCAACCATGAGATAATAGCGTCTGCAAACCAAGATACAGGATTGCACACCAATATATGAGAAAGAGAGAAAAAGTCATTTGTTTTATTTAGCTCCACAAATGTCCCTCTATGTACAGGTAAACATTTTGCATGGAAGGGATCTTTCACTATTACTATAGAAGTAAGATGGTAGCACACTTACATGCGTATGTATGTATGTATGTATGTTATTTATTTAGAGAGATAGAATGGTAAGCAGGTTTCATGCCTTGGTGGAGCCCTGCTTAGGTCTCTGTCTCTTGATCCTGTCTCATGATCCTTGATCATGACCTGAGTGGAAATCAAGAGTCAGATGCTTAACTTACTGAGCCACTCAAGTGCTGGCTTGTGTACATTTTTAAAATCACAGTTATGATGATGTCATTTAGCTGAAGACACTGTCACATCCAGAATCTCTTGCAAACTATCTACATAATTAGGGAGGACAGTTTCACTGGTTTATTATACTTTTAAAATTTGTTCTCAAATAGAAAGTGTAGCAATTCCTTTTCTTCAGTACAGAGCATGCTAAAAGGTAATGACTCAAGTTCTTTTCTTTTTGGGCTGTCAACATGTGATGTGACATTAAAAGATTAAACGCTTCAAAACAGGAGTGGAGTCTTTGTAGCTATAGGTTGCTAGGGCTTGGTTATCCAGGTCATCTTAGATTTTCCCTTGTTAAGAGATAAATGGAACTTTTTTTTTTTTTTGAGAACCATGACATTTCCCAGTCATTGGAGGGGTATTCAAAGCTACTTTTATCAAATATTTTTCAAATAACGTTTTGTTGATTGTTTCTTCCATATCAAGAATATCAAGAGCCTGCTGATGCTTTCTTGCAGCATAATGACTTGTAGCTACAAGGTAGTGACAGCTTCCTTTGTTCAGTTTTTTTGTGACTGAAGTGTATGAGCTGCTTTGAAATATAGCACTGTCAGGTAAAGACACAACCTATAGAAGTCCCTGAATTCCTCATGAGAGAGTGAAGCTTATCTGCACAAAATAGAGCACATTGATACTGTTGCTGGTCCAGCTACTGTGAGATGTGCTAGATGTGCTTCCGCAGCTGCTGCATGTTTATGGCTGTGCAGCCTTGGTGTCCAGCTGAGCGGATTCAGCAGTCACCCTCCTTCCCACTGACCGCCCCCCCTCGCCTGTGTTGCCTAAAATAAAGTTCTTAGGAGTTAAAATCACTGTCTTAAAGACTATGCATTAATGTACTGGCAGGGTTTACTTCTGATTTTATGTAGTTCTTACCTCTATCTGTTTCACCCCCTAAAGAGAAAAATAAAAAGGTTTTCAGAAACAGAAGTTGTGACTGGCTGGCTTGCTTTTTCTTTTCTTTTCTTTTCTTTTCTTTTCTTTTCTTTTCTTTTCTTTTCTTTTTTTTCTTCTTTTCTTTCTTTCTTTCTTTCTTTCTTTCTTTCTTTCTTTCTTTCTTTCTTTCTTTCTTTCTTTCTTCTTTCTCTGTTTCTCTCTGTTTGTTTGTTTTTAATTTATTTATTCATGAGAGAGACAGAGACCTAGGCAGAAGGGGAAGGAGGCTCCCCCGGGTTCAAAACTTGAGCCAAAGGCAGACGCTCAGTTAATGAGCCACCCAGGTGTCCCTATCTCTACTTACTTTTTCCTATCATTAAATTTTTTTTTTTTTTTTTTTTACAAATCAAGTTATATATTCATGTAGCTTAAAATCAAATTTCTATGAGGCATATTACAAAACCATCAAATTTCTATGAGGCATATTACAAAACCACCCCGTATTGTTCTTCACTACTCTGTCCCCCACTTTTGTTTTTTTCATCCCCAGAGGCAACTCTTGGAAACTTTTAAAGCTGATTCTTTTGGTATTTACTGCTTGTGTCAGAGGTTGCTAATTGTTCCCCTTCCTCAGAATTGGAACCTCTGGTTTTTAGCTGGGTGCATTGCTACCTGGAATATAGATATGCTGCAGTCTCCTTGCAGCTAGTTGTGGTGATATGACTAAGTACTGAGCAAGTAAGTCACAGGTGACTTCTGGGAGGTGTTTTTAAGAGTAAGAAGCAGAGCCTTCATTACCCTTCTTTCTTGCTGGTTAGAAGGTAGATGTTAGAATTGGTACTTGAGCTGCCATCTTGGACTGGGAAGTAAAAACTATATCTTAAAGATTGTACAATGAAAAGACAGTCATGGGTTCTCCATACCAGTCCTGAATTATTTCATTTATGTGGAAGAGAAAAAAATTTCCCTGTTAAGTTCTTGAGGTTTCTGGTCTCTTGCAGCCCAACCTAAGCCTAACTAGTATACCTCCATGTCAGTAAATAAATCTTATATTACTAAATAAATCTTATATTATTATATATTTTTGTTTGTTTGTTTGATTGTTAAAATATGTAACTATATTTCTTGATTTCTTGCATGAAAATGGGGATTGACTTTCACCTAGCCTGTTATATTTGCCTGCTCAGGCACACTTCTCACTTACCTGGCATCTTCCTAATACCTTGTTACAATGTAGTTTTGGCTAAATCAGTATTCAGTGCTTTCATTTTGACTGTGTAAATGAACTTAATAATCTTTGTTGTTTGCTTAGTTTTCTATTGCTTATCATTAATTCAAACTCAGCTAATTCTCCAAGTTATCTAAAATCTATTAGCTTTGTCTTGAAGATCTCTCTCTGGGCCTTTTGAGATGTTTTAATATATATTGATTGTTTTGGTGATTGATGATGCACCACTGATATCTTGGAATTTATCTTCCCCCATAATTATGAAGATTCCCTTTTTTTGTCTTCCTTGTGTTGAATTTTTTTATTCTTGGATCTCACTTCTTATTTTTTTCCTTAATTTTGTTGAAGCGTATCTTTCAGTGGCGTCTTGAGAGAGGGAGGGTACAAAGGAAGTGATATTACTGAGGCCTTGCATGTCTGAAATATTTGTATTCTTGATTGATAATTTGGATTAACTAGAAATAATTTTCCCTCAGAAGTTTAAAGTTATTGATCCATTATTTTTTCGTTTTCGAGATTGTGAAGGGTCTAGTGGTACTCTGATTCCCAGTCTTCTGTGTGATGCTGTTTTCCCTCCTACAGAACTTTTGGGATCTTATATGTATTTCTGGGTTTTGAAACTTCATGCTTTTTAGTGGGTCTTTTTTTTTTTTAATTTTTATTTATTTATGATAGTCACAGAGAGAGAGAGAGAGAGAGAGGCAGAGACATAGGCAGAGGGAGAAGCAGGCTCCATGCACCGGGAGCCTGATGTGGGATTCGATCCCAGGTCTCCAGGATCACGCCCTGGACCAAAGGCAAGCGCCGAACCACTGCGCCACCCAGGGATCCCTTTAGTGGGTCTTTTTGTATGCATTATCTATACTTTCAGTATGCTCTTCTAAACTGGTAGCTTATGAACTTAAGTCCTTCCATTCTCCACTGTTTCTCTTCTCTTTCTGGAAGCCCCGTTTTCATTTCTTTGGTTTTTGTTTTTTAAGATTTTATTTGAGAGAGAGAAGCACGCACACTCGAGAGAACAGGAACAGAGTAAGGGTAAGAAGGAGAGGGAAAAGCAGGGTCCCTGCTGAGCAGGGAGCCCAGCATTCTGGGCCTCAGTCCCAGGATGCCAGGATCATGACCTGAGCTAAAGGCAGATACTTAACCAACCAACTGAGCCATCCAATCATCCCTGGTTTTTGTTCTTATTCTTTTTTGCTGTTCTGTTAGTTTCTTCACTTTTTCTTCTATCTCCTTTTCATTTTTGCTGTCACTAAAAATATTTCAACAGCCTTTTTTGTCTCTGAATATTCCTTTCCATAACATTTGGTTTTTGTTTTTATGGTTAGAATATTTTCTCTATGTCTTTAAAGATATTACTGATTTTAAAAAATGTTTTTGTTTCCTTGAATAAGACTTTTTTTTTCTTTTATTAGCTTCCTGTCATCTTTTAGTTTTATTCTTCCCTTTTAGAGGCGTTCTTTAGCTTTCTCTTAATCTTGTAGTCATTGGGGGATCCCTGGGTGGCGCAGCAGTTTGGCGCCTGCCTTTGGCCCAGGGCGCGATCCTGGAGACCTGGGATCGAATCCCACGTCAGGCTCCCGGTGCATGGAGCCTGCTTCTCCCTCTGTCTGTGTCTCTGCCTCTCTCTCTCTCTCTCTCTCTCTCTCTCTGTGACTATCATAAAAAAAAAAAAAAATTAAAAAAAAATCTTGTAGTCATTGTGAAATTTTGGACTATTGGCTTCACCATTGGTTAAAAATGGGTGATCCTACTGGGATTGGGTTTGATAACTTCCCTTGAGTTTTTGTTTGTTTGTTTGTTTGTTTGTTTTTACCTTTGGTTTGTCAGATTTCCCAGATAAGGATCTTTCCATTTCCTGCCTGGGAGGTATAAATTTCGTTGCCAGAATTTGGGGAGCAGGGTAGAGGAAGATTTGAGATTGCAGAATTCATTGTGTAAACTTTTTTTTATTTTTAAAGATTTTATTTATTTATTCATGAGAGAGAGAGGGGCAGAGACACAGGCAGAGGGAGAAGCATGCTCCATATAGGGAGCCTGACTCCATCCTGGGTCTCCAGGATCATACCCCGGGCTGAAGGTGGCACTTAAACCGCTGAGCCACTGGGGCTGCCCCATTGTGTAAACTTTTACACAATTTCCTCTCTGCAGTTTGATGTGCCTGTTCTCAAATGCTAAGTATTCCCATAGGCCAATTATTCTCTTTTAAATTTTTTCCTAATAGTAAATCTCAGCTCTTCTGCTGGGATAGAGCAAGACAGTCACCCAGATATATAGAGAAGGGAGAGCATCTGGGGATCTGCTTCTTAACTAAGCATTTAAACAGTTCTACTCACATTTCATTTCTAGAAGTATCTGGTACTGCCAACTGCAGAGCTTGTTGAGGGTTCTGAAGTGTAAATCAGGTAGCTTCTTGTCATCCCTTATATTAGTTTAGGATTTAGTGTTCTGAGGTGAGCTGATTGAGCTAAATTTATCTTGTTGCTTTTCAACTTTTAAACTTGCATTTTATCCTATCCTGTTTTTTCCTTTCTCTTTGTGGTTGCATTGCTAATCTTTGTTTCTTTGCTAACACCACTCCTTTATTTTATATTTTAAAACTTTTCTTTTTTTTTTTTTTTAAACTTTTCTCCTGAGAGACACAGGCAGAGGGAGAAGCAGGCTCCATTCCATGCAGGGAGCCTGACATGGGACTCGATTCCGGGTCTCCAGGACCACACTCTAGGCTGAAGGCGGTGCTAAACCGCTGAGTCACCCGGGCTGCCCTATAACTAGTAAGTTGATTTGCTTATTGACTGTAATACCTGGTCAAGTTACTCCAAATGTATTTTAGAATTTCAGAATTTCCTGGGTGTTAATTATTTTGTAAGATTTGTTTGCTTCATTAAAATGAGATGTTGGGCAGCGCCGGTGGTGCAGCGGTTTGGCACCGCCTGCAGCCCAGGGCGTAATCCTGGAGACCCTGGATCGAGTCCCACATCGGGCTCTCTGCATGGAGCCTGCTTCTCCTTCTGCCTGTGTCTCTGCCTCTCATTCTCTCTCTGTGTCTCTATGAATAAATAAATAAAATCTTAAAAAAAAAAAATAAAATGAGATGTCAACTCTTAAAAAAGTGTTTTCTTTTTCTTTCTTTTTTTTTAGAGAGACCATGAGCCAGGGTGGTGGTGGAGGGGCAGAGGGAGAGATTTGGAAGCAGGCCCCACATCCAGCACAGGGCCTGACTTCAAGCTCTGATCTCACCACCTGAGATCATGACCTGCCCAACTGACTGAGCCATCCAGGCACCCCTTAAAACAGTGTTTTTAAGATTAAGATAACATTTCTTACAATAAGAAAACAAATGAAAAATGTGTACATGTGTCTACTTTGCTTTATCGGCTAGGGCTGATACCGTTTTCCTTCCTTTTCCATTATAGCCATAACAAAATGATACGTTATGAATCTTTTCTCTATAAGCTCTCATCTCTACCTGTTGGCTAACACAGGTAGATTTTTTTTTTTAAAGACTTATTTATTTATTCATGATAAACACAGACTGAGAGAGAGAGAGAGAGAGAGAGAGAGAGACAGGCAGAGACACAGGCAGAGGGAAAAGTAGGCTCCATGCAGGGAGCCTGATGTGGAACTTGAACCCGGATCCCAGGATCACTACCTGAGCCGAAGGCAGGCACCCAACCACTGAGCCACCCAGGTGTCCCAAGACAGGTGGATATTAAACCAGAATAGAGGGGTACTTTGGTCGCTCAGTTGGTTAAGCATCTGCCATCTGCTTAGGTCATGATCCCAGGATCCTGGGATGGAGCCCCTCATTGGGCTCTCTGCTTAGCAGGGAGTCTGCTTCTCCCTTTCCCTCTGCCTGCAGCTCCTCCTCCTTGTGCTCTCTGTCTGTCAAATAAATAAATAAAATCTTAAAAAAACAACCCAACTCAGAATAGAAAGAGGTTCTAGTAAAAAGAGAAAATTTAGTAAGCACAAAGAAATGTGAATTTTTTCTGTCATTTGGCAGATATTTGTTGAGTACCTGTTATGTGCTAGTAATGCACAAAATGAACATAGTCTTTGCTCTTATGGAGTTTATAGTCAATTTGAAAGACCTCTAGAAAAAAACCTTTAGGGTACCTGGGTGGCTCAGTCATTTAAGTGTCCAGCTCTTGATTTTGGCTCAGGTCATGATCTCAGGGTTGTGAGATCTAGCGTGGCATTGGGGGTGGAGCCTGCTTAAATTCTCTCCCCCTATCCCTCTGCAACCAACCCCCCTTCCCACCTCATGTTCCCTCTCTCTTAAAAAAAATGTTTGGGGGGGATCCCTGGGTGGCTCAGTGGTTTAGCATCTGCCTTTGGCCCAGGGCGTGATCCTGGAGGTCCGGGATCGAGTCCCACATCGGGCTCCCTGCATGGAGTCTGCTTCTCCCTCTGCCTGTGTCTTTGCCTCTCTCTCTCTCTCTTTCTCTCTATCTCTATCTCTCATGAATAAATAAATAAAATATTTAAAAAAATGTTTGAATGACTGTTGCCTACAATGTCATACTATATTAATGTTTACAAGTACTCCAAAACAGTGTGCATCTCAAATTTAAATGTGCATTTGAATCTATTGGAGATTTGTTACAAATATAGATGGTGATTCAGTAAGTCTGAGGTGCGGCCTGAGGTTCTACATTTCTTTCTTTAAAAAAATTATCCTTTTTAGCTATGATTTACATATGATAAAATTCACATATTTGGGATGCCTGGATGGCTCAGCAGTTGAGCGATTGCTTTTGGCTCAGGGTGTGATCCTGGATTCCCAGTATTGAGTCCCACATTGGGCGACTTGCATGGGCCTGCTTCTCCTCCCTCTCCCTATGTCTCTGCCTCTCTTTCAGTGTCTCTCGTGAATGAATAAATAAAATTAAAAAAAAAAAATTCACGGGGGCAGCCCCGGTGGCTTAGGGGTTTAAGCACCACCTTCAGCCCGGGGCCTGATCCTGGAGACCCGGGATCGAGTCCCAGGTCAGGCTCCCTGCATGGAGCCTGCTTCTCCCTCTGCCTGTGTCTCTGCCTCTCTCTCTCTCTCTCTGTGTGTGTGTCTCTCATGAATAAATAAATAAAATCTTAAAAAAAAATTCATGTATTTTAGGTATATAAGTCAACAACTTTTGACATGTATGTATGTATCTATATCTATACAGTTGTTACAACCACTCTAAAGAGCGTTTTTAACAAGTTCCAGCTAATGCTAATGAAGTTTGGTTTGAGGACCACACTTCTGAGTGTTGAGTCTATAATCATCAGTTGAGACTTTAATCACTCAAACGGAGGTAACTCAATAGAAATAGGATTTTTTGGTTGATTGATTTTTATTTTAAAAGTGGTCATGAAAAAAAAATGGTCATGACTATATTTGTACATTTTTAAATGTTCTGAACGGAAAACAAAGCCTTGAAAATTAAAAAGACACCAAAGTTAGGTGATGAAAACTGCCCTATTCTTGCCTTCTAGCTACACAGTTTCCCTTTGCAGAGCCATTTATTGCATATCCTTCTTTAGATATTCTGTACAGAGAGAAGTAATTATGCATTTTAATTACCTGCTTACCTCCCTCTTTTTTACACACATGATTGCAGTTCAAGTGTTCTTTTTCTTTGATGCTTTTTATTTTTAAAATCAGATTTTGATCTTTTGTTTTGTAACTTTAAAAAATTGAAGTAAAATTTATATAGAATAAAACGCACATATCTTAAGTGTACAGTTTGAGTTTTAACAAACGAATATACCCTTGTAATGTAATCTCAATCAGGACTTTGATGCCTAACTTGGACAGGCTTCTGGCATGCTTATTTTGATGTTTCTAATTCTATGATCATACTTTTAAAAAAGCATTTTTGGAAAAAATGGAAATGGAAAAACATTAACGAACCACTGTTTTATTGCATATAGGACTAATAAGTGCTTTTGAGATATCATCAACTACTTCAAAAAGCTACTATTCATCAACTACTTGGGAAGCCTGGGTGGTTCAGCAGTTGAGCATCTGCCTTTGGCTCAGGGTGTGATCCAGGAGTCCTAGTCCTGGGATCGAGTCCCACATCAGGCTCTTTGCATGGAGCCTGCTTCTCCCTCTGCCTGTGTCTCTGCCTCTCTCTCTCTCTGTCTGTCATGAATAAATAAATAAAATCTTTAATTAAAAAAAAAAAGAAATAGACTTTTTTAAGAGCAGTTTTAGTTTCATAGCAAGATTGAAGGGGAAGAGTTCCCATATATACTCTACTCCCACAAGCACAGCCTTCTCCATTATCAGCGTCTTGCACCAGAGCAAGACTTTTTTCTTTTGTTTTGTTTTTTTGTTTTTAATTGCAGTTCAGTTTGCCAACATATAACACCCAGTGCTCATCCCATCAAGTGCCCCCCTCAGTGCCCGTCACCCAGTCATCCCAAACCCTGCCCACCTTCCCTTCCACAACCCTTTGTTCATTTCCCAGAGTTAGGAGTCTCTCATGGTTTGTCTCCAGAGCAGGTTTTTGTTACAGCTGCTGAACCTAATTTGGCACATCCTAATCATCCAAAGTCCATACAAAATACAGGATAGTTTCACTACATTCTGCTTGTTCGTCTCTCTCTCTTCTTAACCCCTGGCAACTACTATTGTTTCTTTGCTTCCATAGTTCTGCCGTTCCTAGACTGTCCTATAGTTGACATTACGCCATATGTAGCCTTCTCAGATTGGTGTCTTTGACTTAGTAATATGTATTTAAGGTCTTTGTATGTTTCTTCATGGCTTGATAGCTCATTTCTTTTCAGCTGTGAATAATATTTCATTGTCTGTATGTGCTATAGTTTATTAATCCATTGACCCACTGAATGACATCTTGGCTGCTTCCAAATTTTAGCAATTATAAATCAAGCTACTCTGCATATCCATGTGCAGGTTTTGTGTGGACATGTTTTTAATTCCTTTGAGTAAGTACCAAGGAGCATGGTTGCTGGATTGTATAAGAAGAGTACATTTAGTTTTGTGAGAAACTGCTAAAGTGGCTGTATCCTTTTGCATTCCCACCATCAGTGAGTGAGAGTTCTTGTTGCTTCATATTCATGTCAGTATTTGATGTTGTCAGTGTTTGGATTTTGGCCATTCTAATCGATGTGTTATCTCATTGTTCTAATTTGCAGTTCCTTAATGAAACATGATGCTGAACATTTTTTTTAAAGATTTTTTATATATATATATATTTATTTTTATTTTTATTTTTTTATGATAGTCACAGAGAGAGAGAGAGAGAGAGGCAGAGACACAGGCGGAGGGAGAAGCAGGCTCCATGCACCGGGAGCCCGATGTGGGATTCGATTCCGGGTCTCCAGGATCGCGCCCTGGGCCAAAGACAGGCGCCAAACCACTGCGCCACCCAGGGATCCCTGAACATTTTTTATATGCTTATTTGCCTCTTCTGCATATCATCTTTGGTGACGTGTCTCTTCAGATCTTTTGCCCATTTAAAAATTATTGGGTTGTCTATTTTCTTAGTGTTCTTAGTGTTGAGTTTTAAGAGTTTTCTCTATATTTTGGAGAAAAGTCCTTTATCAGATATTTTGCTTACAGATATTTTTTCCCAGTCTGTGGCTTATCTTCTCATTCTCTTGAATTGACTCACTTATTAGGTGGAGATTCTGAAAAAGATTGTAGGTTAACAAAAGTTCTGATTAGAGAATGGTTTATAATTTTATAACATAAGGAAGGTCTTCAGATAAAAATTTTTACAAGTACTATTTACACATTCAGAGTGATTTAAGATTTTACTAATTTTGTGAAATATGTATCAATTATATTAACCTGTGCCTTATTCAGAAAAGAAAGGGGGATCCCGGGGTTGCTCAGTGGTTTGGCACCTGCCTTGGGCCCAGGGCATGATCCAAGACCTGGGATTGAGTCCCACATCGGGCTCCCTGCATGGAGCCTGCTTCCCCTTCTCCCTTGGCCTGTGTCTCTTTTTTTCCCCCCCAAAAAGAGTTTATTTATTTATTTTTTTTGTGAGGCTTGAACTCATGCTCTGAGATAAAGACCTGAGTTGAGATCAAGAGTTGTGTGCTTAACTGACTGAGCCACCCAGGTGCCCCTCAAAGATTTTACTTTTAAGTACTCTCTACACTCAATGTGGGGCTTGCCTAAGACCAAGAGTCATGTGCTTCACCAACTGAGCCAGCCAGGTGTCCCCTGCTTTGTTTTGTATGTAATAAAATACTTTAATTATTTTGTTTCAACCCATTTCCAATTTTTATTCTTAGTGTCTTCCTTTATAGAGATATATATAAGGCACCAGCCAAACTGAGTCATTTTGTATTTTCCCACAGCACTCAGATTCAGGGCCTTGTGTGTTCTGTCTTTTCTCCTCTCTACTCAAAATCTTGTATCCTTTAATTCAAGTACCACCCTTTTCATGATACTTTAGGGAAGACTATGAGTCTAACCTAAGAATATAATAAAAATATGCAAAACTTGCTATATGATGTTTTTTATAATTTTTATTTTTATTTTTTAAGATTTTATGTATTTATTCATAGAGACACAGAGAGAGAGAGGCAGAGACACAGGCAGAGGGAGAAGCAGGCTCCATGCAGAGAGCCCAACGTGGGACTCGATCCAGAGTCTCCAGGATCACGCCCTGGGCTGCAGGTGGCACTAAACCGCTGCACCACTGGGGCTGCCCTATTTTTAGAATTCTTAAAAAAGATTTTATTTATTTATTCATGAGAGACAGAGAAAGAAAGAGAGGAAGAAGCATAAGCAGAGGGAGAAGCAGATTCTCTGAAGGAGAAGCAGGCTCCATGAAGGGAGCCCAATGGGGGACTCAGTCCCAGACCCCACGATCACACCCTGAGCTGAAGGCAGATGCTCAACTGCTGAGCCACCCAGGCATCCCATTAAAAAATTAAAAAAAAAAAAAGATTTTATTTATTTATTTATTTATTCATGAGGGACACACAGAGAGAGGTAGAGACACAGGGAGAGGGAGAAGCAGGCTCCATGCAGGGAGCCCGATGTGGGACTTGATCCCAGGACTTCAGGATCATGACCTGGGCCAAAGGCAGATGGTCAACCTCTGAGCCACCTGGGCTGCCCAATGACGATGTTTGTTGCAGCATTATTTATAGTAGCTAAATATTGGAGACAACCATAATTTTTAGCAGCAATGGAATGAATGATTATAATGAAAAGTGATGTTGGGACATATAGAAACATGGAAAGATGATTATGGTATAGTTGGGGAAAAAAGCCAAGTATCAAAATCGTACATAGGGGATCCCTGGGTGGCTCAGTGGTTTGGCGCCTGCCTTTGGCCCAGGGCACAATCCTGGAGTCCCGGGATCGAGTCCCATGTCGGGCTCCCTGCATGGAGCCTGCTTCTCCTTCTGCCTGTGTTTCTGCCTCTCTCCTCTCTCTCTCTCTCTCTCTATGTCTATCATGAATAAATAATAAAATCTTAAAAAAAAAAGTAATTACAGTTCTGAAACAAAATACAAAAGAAAATAGATGAAAGGAGGCTTCCTTTTTTTTTTTTTTTTTTTTAATCAGATACAAGATTTTGAGTAGAGAGGAGAAAAGACAGAACAACAAGGCCTGGAATCTGAGTGCTGTGGGAAGTACAAAATGGCTCAGTTTGGCTGGTGCCTTATATATATCTATATAAAGGGAGACCCTAAGAAAAAAAATTACAGATGGGTTGAAACAACCACACTAACACACCAAAATAAGTTGTGTTAGTGTGGTTGAATCACATGTGTTTTTTGTCCTCTCATCTTATACATTTTATGTAATACATGTAAAACTAAATAATTATAAATTGTTATAGTAAATATTTGTGCATTTTATTTTATTGTTTAAAAGTTTGGTCAGGGCAGCCCTGGTGGCGCAGTGGTTTGGCGCCGCCTGCAGCCCAGGGCATGATCCTGGAGACCCTGGATCGAGTCCCATGTCGGGCTCTCTGCATGGAGCCTGCTTCTGTCTCTGTCTCTGTCTCTGTCTCTGTCTCTGTCTCTGTCTCTGTCTCTCTCTCTCTCTGTGTGTCTCTATGAATAAATAAATAAAATCTTAAAAAAAATTGAAAAAAAAAAGGTTTGGTCAAAACAGTGTTGGGAAAACCTGAGAATGAAGCACATAAAGTGTTGAATATTGGGTAATTGCATTGAAAGGGTTTGTGGTGTTTTATAGTTAGCTGTAAAAGTGTTCTGTACTTTTAGTGACAAGGAAAGCTGAGAAACATCTGAATGTGATGTTTTGCTATGGTAGAATTGGTGAAATTTTAATCTTCTAGTGTCTGGCTCTTTGAAGAAAAGAAGACATTTAAGAAGAAAAATCATGGGGTATTGCCTATGAGAAGAAAAGAAGGTAAAATAAAATGGGAGTCCTGATAAGTGCAGCTATTGAAAGGACATTGAAAAGGAAGGACAGCCATATAAACAGAGATGACCATAAAAGAGAGACACTAGATGTTAAAATAGTGTGGAGAAGGCCAGAGCTTGGAATGAAGCTTGTGACAAATGCTTAAGTACATAAAAAGCTTTTAAAGTAGTTTTAGTAGCAATGACAACAAAGAAAGAAAGAATAGTCTTGCTATTTGGACTGTGGTGTTATATTAGTAAATTGTCAGAGTGAAAGCAGAGCTTTTCTATTTGCATTTGGCTTTGATCTTTTATTTCAAGGAGAATTATCTCTTTTTATTTGTATTTGAGTATAGTTGACATACAATGTTACATTAGTTTCAGGTATACAGCATAGTGATTCAACAAGTTTATGTGTTATACTATGCTCACCACAAGTATAGCTACCATCTGTCACCATATACTACTATTACAATTGAGTATATTCCCAAAGCTGTACCTTAAAATTTTTTTTTAATTTTAAAGATCTATTTATTAGAGAGAGAGAGAGAGAGATAGAGAAAGCACAAGTGGGGGGAGGTGGGGAAGAGCAGAAGGAGAGGGTGAAGCAGGCTCCTGACTGAGCAGGAAGCCCAATGCAGAGCTCCCTCCCAGGGCCCCCGGTTCAAGACCTGAGCCGAAGGCAGATGCTTAACCAGTGGAGCCACTCAGGTGTCCCTAATCTGTGACTTTTATTCCTATAACTTATTAATTCCATAATTGGAAGCTTCTACATCTCCCCTTCACTCATTTTGTCCATAGCAACCATCAGTTTGAAGGAGAATTATTTTCAGAATAAAGAGGATAAACGTTAGTGTTCTTTTCTTTTTTTTCTTTTCTTTTGTTTTCTTTTCTCTCCTTCCTTCCTCCCTTCTTCCTCTTTTTTTTTCTCTTCTCTTCTCTTCTCTTCTCTTCTCTTCTCTTCTCTTCTCTTCTCTTCTCTTCTCCTCTCCTCTCCTCTCCTCTCCTCTCCTCTCCTCTCCTCTCCTCTCCTCTCCTCTCCTCTCCTCTCCTCTTCTTTCTTTATTCATGAGAGCCACAGAGAAAGAGAGGAAGAGACATAGGCAGAGGGAGAAGCAGGCTTCATGCAGGAAGCCCGACGTGGGACTCGATTCCAGAACTCTGGGATCTCGCCCTGAGCCAAGGCAGACGCTCAACCACTGAGCTGCCCAGGCACCCCAGGCTGGTGCTCTTTTTATCAAGTATGCTTATTTTGTAAGATTGTCATTTTTGTTGTGAATTAAATAAACTAACCTATGGGGAGAAAAATGCCACCTTTTACTACTGATTCAATTTCATTAATAAGTAAGAAATCTATTCAGATTTTCTTCCCCCCCCCTTTTAAAAATATTTTATTTATTCATTCATGAGAGACACAGAAAGAGAGAGGCAGAGACACAGGCAGAGGGAGAAGCAGGCTCCATGCAGGGAGCCCTATGCGGGACTCGATCCCTGGTCTCCAGGATCACACCCCCAGGCCAAAGGTGGTGCTAAACCGCTGCCCTTTCTTTTTCTTCCTGATTCAGTTTTGGAAGGCTGTATGCTAGGAATTTATCCATTTCTACTAGGTTGTCCAATTTACAGGCACATACTTTTTTATAATCTTTTAAAATTATTCTGTGTATTTCTGTGGTGTCAGTTATTTTTCTTCTTTCATTTCATTTTTTTTTTCAAGATTTATTTATTTATTCATGAGAGACATAGAGAGAGAGAGAGGCAGAGACACAGGCAGAGGGAGAAGCAGGCTCCATGCAGGGAGCCCGATGCAGGACTGGATCCCGGGTCTCCAGGATCACACCCCGGGCCGAAGGCAGGCGCTAAACCACTGAGCCACCCAGGGATCCCTCCTCTTTCATTTCTAATTTTAGTATATGTGCTGCCGAGGCGAGCACATCTCCTCTTTCATTTCTGATTTTATTATCTTTTTTAGTCACAAGTCTGACTAGGGAAGCCTGGGTGCCTCAGCAATTGTCTGCCTTCGGCTCAGGATGTGATCCTGGAGTCCCGGGATTGAGTCCCACATCGGGCTCCCTGCATGGAGTCTGCTTCTCCTTCTGCCTGTGTCTCTGCCTCTCTCTCTGGGTCTCTCATGAATAAATAAATAAAATCTTTTTTTTTTTTTTAAGTCTAAATTTTATCAACTTTATCTTCTCAAAGATTGGTCTCATTGATCTTTTCTATTGCTTCTTAATCTCTATTTCATTTATTTTCACTGTAGTGTGTATTATTTCCTTCCATCTACTAGTTTTGAGCTTTGTTCTTTTTTCTAGTTTGGTAAGTTAAGTTGAGATATTTTTCTCTTTCTTGAGGAAGGCCTTTATCACTATAAACTTCCCTTTTATTTTTTTTAAAGATTTTATTTATTTATTCATAGACATAGAAAGAGGCAGAAACACAGGCAGAGGGAGAAGCAGGCTCCATGCAGGGAGCCTGATGTGGGACTTGATCCTGGAACCCCAGGATCACACCCCAGGCTGCAGGCGGCGCCAAACCGCTGTGCCACCAGGGCTGCCCTATAAACTTTCCTTTTAGAACTGTTTTTGCTGCATCCCAAAGATTTTGGACCATTTGTTTACATTTTCATTTGTCTCCATTTATTTTTAATTTCTTTCTTGAGTTTTTCTTTTTTTTCTTAGATTTATTTATTTGAGAAAGAGAGCAAGGAGGATGGGCAGAGGGAGAGGGAGAGAATCTTGAGCAGACCCCTCAATGAGTGCAGAGCCTAATGTGGGGCTCAATCCCAGGACCCTGAGGTCATGACCTGAGCTGAAATCAAGAGTTGGATACTTAACTGACTGAGCCATCCAGGTGCCTGTCCTCTTTGACTTCTTTGTTGATCCATCCACTGTTTGGTAGTCTGTCATTTGGCCTCCATATGTTTTGGGTTTTACAGTTTTTTTCTTGTACTTGATTTCTAGTTTCATACTGGTCAAAAAGATTCTTAACATGATTTCAGTCTTTTTAAATTTTTTGAGACTTGTTTTGTAGCCTAACATGTGGTCTATCCTGGGGAATGCTACATGTGCACTTGAAAAGAATATGTAAGGGCACCTGGATGGTTCAGTTGGTTAAATGTCTGCATTTGGCTCAGGTCATGATCCCAGGGTCCTGGGCTTGAGTCCCAACATCAGGCTCTCCATAGGGGAGCCTGCTTCTCCCTCTGCCTATGTCTCTGCCTTTCTCTCTGTGTCTCTCATGGATAAATAAATAAAAGTTTTAAAAAGAATAAAAAATAAAAACCTGTACATCTTTATTTTATTTTTTATTTTTATATTTTAAAATATTTTATTTTTTAAGTAATCTCTATTCCCAGTGTGGGGCTTGAATTTCCAATCCAAGGTCAAAAGTCACATGTTCCATTGACTGAGCTAGCCAGATGCTGCAAAAGCCTGCTACTGCTCTAATTTTTTTTAAGATTTCATTTATTTATTTATGAGAGACAGGGAGAAGTAGAGACATAGGCAGAAGGAGAAGCAGGCCTCCTACCTGGAGCCTGCTATGGGACTTGATCCCAAGATCCCAGGATCACAACCTGAGCCAAAGACAGGCACTCAACTACTGAGCCACCCAGGCATCATCCCAACCTGCACATTTTTAAAACTTCTGAAACAAATTTCTAATTGATCTCTAAATTTTACCAATTTACATTTCTACCAGCAAGGTATATGAATGCTCTTCTTTGTATTTGTTTTTGTTTAAATCCCCTTATCAGCTCTGGGTCTTGTCAGTTTTTTTGCCAATCTGATAGATAATAAATGGTATTATATTTTATCTTACTACAAATGCTACCAATGTTTGAGTCTAGAATGATGAAATGTTCCTAGGTACTAGTAAAAATAGTTTCCCTTGGGATAGTTAGAAGTAAACTGCACAAAATGTTATTTTTAAGAATTTCCATGGAAGGAAGGATGAATTTGAAGATTGTTTTTAATAGAGTTAAAAAATAAAAACAAAAAAGTAGCCCTTTCTCTCTCTTTTTTAAAGATGATCTAGTCATTGTCATCTGGTTCTCCTGTAGAGATAATAAAGGAAATAAATATAGAACGATTATTAGGAAATAAATTTCTATTTATAGTAGCACAAATACATCCTCTACAACTAGTTTTTAGGGACAGAGAGTACTCCTTATCTAGGATTTAGATGTTTACTATTTTTTTAGGGAACATTTTTTTTTAAATTTTTTATTTATTTATGATAGTCACAGAGAGAGAGAGAGAGAGAGAGAGAGAGAGAGAGAGTAGGGAACATTTTTATACCACTTAGCTGCTTTCCTTGATAGGAAATTGAGTTTTCAGAATGCTGCATCTGTTTAAAAGATCCTTTTCATTTTTCTGGTGGAATTTAGTATTCCATTTAGGTCTTTTTTTATGAAAGTAGAAATTGTTTTATTAATTGAAATAAAAAAATTTTTATTTATTTGACAGAGACAGCACAGCAAGGAGAGCTGCAGACAGTGGGAGAGGGAGAAACAGATTTCTCACTGAGCAAAGAGCCCACATGGGTTTTGATCCCAGGATGACTTGAGCTACCCAAGCACTCTTGTTAATTGAAATAGTTAAATATTATCTACAATATTCTCAAGTTGTTGTTTTCTAGGATATTCTTCTGATATGAATTAGTTTAGAAGATTGCTAGTGATTTTTGTTTTTTTGATTCATATAAGTTTAAAGATTTTGAAAAAAGTATTTTATTTATTTATAATTGAGAGACAGAGAGAGACACAGGCAGAGACACAGGCAGAGCGAGAAGCAGGCTCCCCTCAAGGAGCCTGATGTTGGACCTGATCCCAGACCCTAGGATCACAACCTGAGCCGAAGGCAGACGCTCAACTGCTGAGCCCCCGTTGTCCCATGGATTTTTTTTTTGTCCTAATTCTGAGCAAAACAGATTCTCAGAGACAATAAAGGAAATATTTTATGTTCTGCTTATCTTTTTTTTTTTTTTTTAATTTCTTTATTTGAGAGAAAGAAAGAACAAGCAGGGGGAGGGAGAATCTCAAGCAGACTCCCTGGGAGTGTGAAGCCCAATGCAAGGCTTGATCCCACTACTCTGACATCATGATGTGACTTGAAGTCAGATGTTTAACCAGCTGAGCAACCCAGCTCCCTGTTCTCTTATTTTTAATAAAAATTTTGCGTGAATGTTTGTCATGTCAGTCTCCTCAAACCTTCCTTCCCCAGAATGGCAAACTGAGATGTTAAATAAACCATTAAAATGGAATACTATTTGAGATGTGTGATTATTTGAGCCTATTTTTGGCTTTGGGTTAATAAAATTATTAAGTACTCTCAGTATTCTTGTTGTATTGACTATTGGGCATCCTGGTAAACCAGGCAGATGAGGTCTCTATTTTCTCGGAGCTTTAGTCTTATAGGGGTCTCAGACAATAAAAAGCAAAGGAAAGGGAAGGAAAAGAAAAACACCATAATTAGAAGTTGTGACAAGTGTTATAAAGGGAAAATAATGCAACATTAGAGAACAATGAGGAGTCCTAGTTTTGAGAAGGTGGTCAAGGATAAGCACTCTGAAACGGTAACAGATAAATAAACATGTAAAGATTTGGAGGGAGACAGCTGTGTAAATAGCTGCGTTTCTTAGTTTAGGCCACTTAACAAGGTTCCATAGATTGAATGGCTTATAAACAACAGAAATTTATGTCTCACAGTTCTGGGGGCAGTAAGTCTGCGATGAGGAAGCCAGCATTATTGAGTTCTGATGTGAGGGCCTTATAGGTTTCAGACTGTCATATTCTTTTCTCTTTCTTTTTTTTTTTTTTAATTTTTTAATTTACTTATGATAGTCACACACACACACACAGAGGCAGAGACATAGGCAGAGGGAGAAGCAGGCTCCATACAGGGAGCCTGACGTGGGACTCAATCCCGGGACCACAGGATCACGCCCTCAGCCAAAGGCAGGTGCTAAACCGCTGAGCCACCCAGGGATCCTGCCATATTCTTATTGTATCCTTGCATGGTGGAAACAGGGCAAGAGAGCTTTCTGGTAACTTCTTTATAAGGGCATTAATTCCCTGCTTGAGTACTCTACTCTCATTATCTAATTATCTTCCAAAAAGCCCAACTTCCTATCTGTCCCTACCTGCATGCTATCACATTGCAGATTAGGATTTCAATTTCAAGAATTTATGGAGAGGGCAGCCCTGGTGGCGCAGCAGTTTAGCGCCGCCTGCAGCCCAGGGTGTGATCCTGGAGACCCGGGATCGAGTCCCACGTCAGGCTCCCTGAATGGAGCCTGCTTCTCCCTCTGCCGTGTCTCTGCCTCTCTCTCTCTCTCTCTCTCTGTGTGTGTGTGTCACTCATGAATAAATTAAAAATCTTAAAAAAAAAAGAATTTATGGAGGGATTCAGTCTGCTGCATAGGGGGATGGGTAGGGTAGGGGGATTAAGGCAATTTGAGGGAACAGTGTATAAAAAGAACTTTAAGTATGAAAGATTGCGGCTTGTTCAGGAGGGCCTCTATAGCTGAAGTATAATGGGTGAAGTTAAGATTAGACTGGGTTGAATATGGTTGTAGAAGTTGGAGCCTGATCACACACATCTTGTAAGCTTAGTAAAGAATTTATTTTTTATTCAAAGTGCAAGGGATTTTTTTTTTTAGAGATTTATTTTTATTTATTTGTGATAGAGAGAGAGAGGCAGAGACACAGGCAGAGGGAGAAACTGGCTCCATGCTGGGAGCCCGACGCGGGACCGATCCCGGGACTCCAGGATCGCGCCCTGGGCCAAAGGCAGGCACTAAACCGTTGACCCACCCAGAGATCCCACAAGGGATTTTTTTAATTAAAGAATTTATTTATTCATGAGAGAGAGAGAGAGAGAGGAGAGAGAGAGAGGAGAGAGAGGTAGAGACAAAGGCAGAGGGAGAAGCAGGGTCCATGCAGGGAGCCTGATTCGGGACTCAATCCTGGGTCTCCAGGATCACGCCTTGAGCTGAAGGCAGATGCTCACTCAGCCACAGGCATCCCAGGGATTTTTTTATTCAAAGTGCAGTGGGGAGGCAATGAAAGACAGTGACATGATCCAATTTTTTCTGTTGTGAGAATAATAAATAGATGGGCAGGGGGAAAACAGTAAACTAGGTGAGATGATGGTTGAGTAATCTAAGTAAGAAATGATGATGGCTTGGGTAGAGGCAATAAAGATTGAAAGAAGTGAATGGATTCAAGATATATTTATGAGACAGAGATGGCAGGACATATTGAAGTATTGAACATGGGACAAAGAGGAAACACAACGTCCATAGAAATATGGCTTGTTAGGTTTTATAGTCAGTAAAAGTATTTATTCAACGATGTGTACCTACTGTGTTACGTTTTTTTTTATATTTCTGGTTTCATAAAATGAATAAATAAATGAATTTCATATATACAATTTAGTACAGGTGTTTTAGTCCATTTGATCTGCTGTAACAAAAATGCCATAGGCTAAGGCGCTTATAAACAACATGCATTTATTTCTTATCATTCTGAAGACTGGAAGCTCCAAGATCAAGGTGCTGGCCTACTCAATGACTAATGAGGGCATTCCCTTGTTTATAGGCAGCCATCTTGCTATGTGCTCACATGACAGAAAGGGCAAGGGAGCTCTCTGTGGTCTCTTTTATAAAGGCAATAATCCTATTTATAATTCATAAGGGCTGCATTCCCATGACCTAATCACCTCTCAAAGGCCCACCTCCTAATACCACCACATTGGAGGTTAGGATTTGAGTTTATGAATTTTGTGAAACATGAACATTCAGTTTATATGCGGAGGTAAAGTTACTTTCAACTGGATTATATATAACTGATAAAACATCCCTGAAAATATAGCATAAATTAATAAAAATGATTTGTTTACAAGGTTAATGAAACACATTACTAACTAAAAGACATTGTTTATCCTAGGTACTAAGTATTTGTTGAATTAATGAATGTATTTCTAGAGATTTCCAGTGCTCTTTATTCTTTCTGAAGATCTAAGTTTCCCTTTAGTCATTTTTCTTCTGCCCAAAGAAATTCTTTTAGCATTTTGTGTGCAGTTCTGCTGGCCCTAAAGCTTTATTTCTTTTGTTGTTGTTCCCTTTTTCCCCCTAAATCTTTTTTTCCTTTCTGTCCAAATTCCATAATTTTATTGATCTATTTTCAAGTGCACTGAATTTTTATTTTTATTTTTTTATTTTTTTATTTTTTTATTTTTTTAAAAGATTTTATTATTTATTCATGACAGTCACACAGAGAGAGAGAGAGATAGGCAGAGATACAGGCAGAGGGAGAAGCAGGCTCCACGCAGGGAGCCCGACGCGGGACTCGATCCTGGGTCTCCAGGATCGCGCTCTGGGCCAAAGGCAGGCGCCAAACCGCTGCGCAACCCAGGGATCCCTGAATTTTTATTTATTTATCTTTATTCACTGTTAAGCACATCCATATTCTGTCTTTTTCAGTCTAGGTTTTTTTTTTTTTAAATTTTAAGATTTATTTATTTTTAAAAGAGAAAGAATGTGTGTACATGTGGCAGGTGGGGCAGAGGGAGAGAATATTTCAACCAGACTCCCTGCTGATTGAGGAACCTGACGGGCTTGATCCCACAATCCATGAGATCACAACCTAAGCTGAGGGGAGGTGGTTTTACCAACTGAGCCACCCAGGTTCCCCTAGTCTAGGATTTGTATTGGTTATTTTTAAAGTTTCTAGTACTCTGTTAAAACTTCTTTTTATTTGTTATGATCATATTTTTTATTTTATTTTTAAGATTTATTTATTTATTTTAGAGAGAGAGGGAGGAACATGATTGGGAGGGACAGAGGGAGAGGGAGAAAAAATCCAAAGCAGACTCTGTGCTGAGGGCAGAGCCTGACTCAGGGCTTAATCTCATGACCTGAGCCAAAACCAAGGGTTGGATGCTTTACCAACTGTGCCACCAAAGCACTCTTCTTATGATCATCTTTTTTTCTATATCATTCAGGGTAAACCTAATACTTACTTGAAAATCTTTGTCTATTAATTTTAACATCTGAGTAATCTGTACTTAGTCTCTGTTATCTTTTCTCTTAAAATGGGTCACCTTTTCTGTTTTTTTTTTTTTTTTTTCTGTCTGTAAAAGAATCTTGAATTGTATCTTGGACATTGTGAATGTGAAGTTGTGGAGTCTTTGAATTCTGTTAAGTTCCTTCAAAGTGTGTTGATACATATGTTTAGCAGGCAAGTAATTAACATGATTGGATTCAAATTCTATGCTCTGCCTCTTGGGTGGTGGTCCTAATTCAGTTCTTTATCCTTAGCTAGGCTTCTTGCAGTTTATTACTTGCATATGTGGTTCAGAGGTCAGCCAGAAAATTACAGAGTTTTAAAAAAATTTTATATATTTTTTCATGAGAGACAGAGGTGGAGACAGAGAGAGAAGCAGGCTCCATGCAGGGGGCCTGATGTGGGGTTTGATCCCTGGACTTAAGATCACACCCTGGGCCGAAGGCAGGCGGTCAACTGCTGAGCCACAGGAGTCCTGAAAATTATAGAGTTTGTACCTAGATTTTATGTTTCTCTTTCTCTGGCTCTCTTCTTTCTGAGATTCCTCTTTTCAGCATCTGTGGTCTCCTTGAACTCTGTCCTCTGGTTCTTCAAGATGATAAGTATGTGAGGTTTATGTGGAGTTTTAGGTATCCCTTGTAGTGCTAAGTGGACCTGCCCTCAGGAAAAAACTGTAAATGAGAAATTCACTCAGTACCACTCTTTTCCAAGTATTAACTCTCTTATAATATTTGCCTTCTTTCAGTCACTCTTTAGTTACTTGATTTTTGTATTTTATTTAATTTATTTTTTTAAAGATTTTATTTACTTATTCATGAGAGACACACAGAGAGAGGCAGAGATACAAGCAGAGGAAGAAGCAGGCAGCCTGATGTAGGGCTCCATCCTAGGACTCCGGGGATCATGACCTGAGCCAAAGACAGATACTTCACCACTGAGCCATTCAGGTGCCCCGATTTTTGTATTTTATTTATAGTTTATACTTATCTGTGTGAGGATTGATCTGGTAGGTGCTTACTTAGCTGTAATAGAAGCAGAACTCTCCCATGTTCCCTTTTGTGTGGGCAAAGTCCTTTGAATATTAAGTCTCCTACTGTAGATACCAGTTTTTAGACATATCATGTGCTAATTTAATTAGTTAAGACATTGTCATTTTGAATATTGCATTTATAAATTGCCTGACTCAAAGAGAAAAATCAGGGCAGCCCAGGTGGCTCAGCGGTTTAGTGCTGCCTTCAGCCCAGGGCCTGATCCTGGGGACCCGGGATGGAGTCCCGCATTGGGCTTCCTGCATGGATCCTGCCTTCTCTCTCTCTCTCTCTCTCTCTCTCATGAATAAATAAATAAAAAACATCTTAAAAAGAAAAATCACACTTCCTGATCTTAAAAGATAATATATATTTTTTTCTTTAAGATTTTATTTCTGTTACATTATGTAACAGAGTTCAGAACTTTTTTTTTTTTTTTTTAAGATTTTATCCATTTATTTATGAGGAGGGGGTGGGGCAGAGACACAGGCAGACAAGGGACTTGATCTTAAAGTCCAATAACTTTGGACTTTAAATTATAGGTAGTAGGAAGCCATTGACATGTTTTATTTTTTTAAATAGATTTTACTTATTTATTTGACAGAGAGAGAGGGCACATGCAGCAGAAGGAGGGAGGAAGTGGGAGAAGCAGCCTCCCTGCTGAGCAGGGAGCCTGACATGGGGCTCAATCTCAGGACCCTGAAATCATGACCTAAACCAAAGGTAGATGCTTAACCAACTGAGCCACTCAGGTGCCCCCATTGACATGTTTTATTTTTTTTTATTTTTTATTTTATTTTTTTTTCATTGACATGTTTTAAATGTGAATGTGATATAATCAAATTTAGATGTTTTACGATTATTTTGATAATCGTACACAGAAAAGGGATATGGGGGATAGAGATACAAATTAAGGCAAGAAATTATAAAAGCCTAAGAGAGTAGTGATAGAGAGAAGGGAATGAATTCAAGTGAGACCTTAGGAGAAGCCATGGGTCTTGGTAATAGATTTGTTGTATGTGTTGTATTAAAGGACAAAAAGTCGTCTGGTAATTGGTAGTTATCTTTCCTCTCAGAGATTATTATAAAATATGGTAACATCTCTCTAGGGCTTAGAGTTTTTTACCTTCATAAATATTATCAGGAATCAGCAGCATATTTTGACTTCTGGTAGAGGTATCATGTCTCTGACTTGTAGCAGTGTGTATTTTGTGGTTTTACAGTGATGATACTTTCAGAGTAATAAATAGAAGAAACTATCTAAACTTGTCAGTGGTTGTTCCATTTGCTTTTTATTTTCTTGAGTATGTAATCACAAATTTACTTATTTTTTCCATAGTGTATGTACTAATAACTTTTATTTTTAGTTGTTTTTTTTTTTTTAACAAAACACTTAGTAACTAGAAGAGTATGAAAAGTCTCCATTACTTTGCCCATCCTCATTCCTGTTTTCTTAAAGTAAGACCTCTTGTTTGTTTTATTTTTTTGGTGGACACATAATAGAGAAATTAATATATTGAATAACTTTAGACAATAGCATCAGTTGATTCATCAATATGGAAAATGAACAATTTAGTAAACCTAATAAATAACTTGTCCCTCTACTTCCTCATAGTTTGTTTGCTATGTTAATATTGTTAGTCTGAAGGATAGTGTTATAAAACTTCAGCTTCTTGAATTATCAAATGTATAGTGTCTGCTGATTACTTCCTGTGGAAGGTAAAGAAATTAGAGTACCTCATACTTACCTTTAATTCCTGAATTATGTGTTGTGACTTTTTAGACTGCTCATTTAGACATTGTTTATATATTAAATATTTGCTTTTTCCTAAGATAAATTTTTTTTCCCCAAAGATTTTATTTATTTATTCCTGAGAAACACAAACAGAGAGGCAGAGAGATAGGCAGAGGAGAAGCAGGCTCCCTGCAAGATTCCCCAGGACCCCAGAACCACGACCTGAGCTAAAAGGCAGATGCTCAATCACTGGGCATCCAGGTGCCCCTAAGATGAATTTTCTTATCTATTATCTTTTTGATTCTTTTAAAAGTTCTTATTTTGAGCCTATTTTTTCACATTCCTTGTGTAACTCTAATTAGACATATGTAATAAGGATTAGAACAATCTATAATGGGAAGATTTTTCAGTTCCATTAGAAGAAAGAGGAAGGCAGGATGGGAGAATCATGATTATGGTCTTTATACAGCTTTTTGTATGTTAAGGAAGAAATAGACATGTTCTTTCTAATTATAGGAGATGTCAATTGGTAAGAATACTTGGAAAAGATTTTGACTGAATGTTAAGAAAAATAAAGTTTTAGGATAATTTGGATATTTTCAACAATAGAGTGAAATAATCTCTCAGCCACTTTCTAGCATCTTTTTTCCCTTTTCTAGTTAGAATTCCATAACTCTTTAACTTTGCTCTGATCTACCTTCACCTTCCTTGTTCTCCTGATTGTTTCAATCTAATACTCACAGCATTGAATGAGCCTAACAATTCTTTTATTTATCTTATGTTTTAAAGCAACTAAGTCCTTCTGGAGATTACATAGTTGTTGGACTTTTCCCCCTTAAAGATTTGGAATAAGATATTATGGAAGTATGGAAAAGGAACAGTTGGTCATGGGACACAGATGTCAGAAAACATTTCTAAAAAGAGATGACCCTTGAGTTTAATCATGTAAAATGTGTAAGAGTTAACCTGTTGATGGGCAAAAAGGAGATGAGATTGATGAGGTGAGTTTGAAGGGACAATACATTCAAAGGCAGATAGATTACTTTGAATGAACGTATTTGGGATGCTGTTCATAGGTTGTGGAAAATAGAGTGTGCATAAGGGTATGGCTGAGAGGTAAGATTCAGATTATTAGGAATTTAATCATCCTGAATGTATTGAGAAGTGAGTTCACTGAACAAATTCTGGCAGCATTGAGGAAAATGATTTGGAGTGAAATCAGGGAGAACATTAAGTATTTGCAGTAGTCCGTGTGAGAAATGAGAAGGATGCAAAACAAAACCACTGTAGTAGGTGTGGGAGAATATTGAATTTCAAAATCATAAGAGGTACATGGTTGTTATTGATGCAGAGGATTCTTATTTATGGAATGCCAGATGATCACAAAGAGGTTCCTATAAGATGATGTTTACCTTACTTTGAAATCTAGTTTTCAGTTATGCAGGCTTAGGAAATTGCATTATTTATAGGTCAAACTCAATATTTTCATTATGTCTCTTGGAAATACATTTTTATTTTATTTTTTAGATTTTATTTATTTATTTATTTATTCATGAGAGACACACAGAGAGAGGGAGAAACACAGGCAGAGGGAGAAGCAGGCTCCATGCAGGGAGCCCGATGTGGGACTCCTGGGTCTCCAGGATCAGGTCTCCAGGATCACGCCCTGGCCCAAAGGCAGATGCTCAACTGCTGAGCCACCCAGGCATCCCTTGGAAGTACATTTTTAAATTGATAATGAGAAATGTAACTTTCAGAGTGAGAGTACTTTTCCTTTCAGCTACTTTGTTTCTGGATATGATTTAGGTTCCACCTTTCAAATGTACTTTCATTTGGAACAAAATCACACAGAGATAGAGGTGAGGGTGGGCTTGAATTTTGTTGGCATGGATTGAGAGAGAGAGAGAGAGAGAGAATGGTTCTGAGCTAGCAATTTGTGCAGTAGCTTCCTAATTAAGTGGGTGGCTTTCTATTTCTGCAGCAGCTTCCTTTTTTCCAGCTTCCTGCAGTGACAGCTTTCCTGATTGTGGCTGAGGAAGTGAAGGATAGTTCTATGGGCTAGGAGTTGGTTCTGGGAGCTCATTCACTCTTGTCGATACAGCCTCCCTCTCCATTTTTCCAGTGATTTTATGAGCATCTGATTCTTATATTAAATCCCTTTTTGTTTAAACTACCTAGAATGGATTCTGATCCTGGATCAGTACAGTAATTGGTACCAAAAGTGTTACAGGCAACAGATCCTCAAGAAGTAGGGGTCATTTGTAATCAATCCAAGGTGCCTAGTGGTAAAAGTTACTTGTTTTCAGAGCAGTCACCTGGAATGGAGTACCTGTTGAAGGCAAAGCTTAGGTGAACTGAGGGGTGATTATTTTAGAAGACAAAGGAATATAAAGATTATGGGGAGGATTAGCTATTTTTAACTCTACTACAAAGTCTAAAGCAGTGGTTTTCAAGCTGGGGTGATTTTGCCCTGTAGGGGTTATATGACAATGGGTAGAGATATTTTTGGTTGTCATAACTGGGGGAAAAGGGTGTTACTGGTTTTTAGTGGGTGGAAAACAGAGATGCTGCTGTACAGGACTATCTCCTCTCCATTATAGAAACAACATATTATCTGGCCCACAATGTCAATAGTGCTGATGAGCTTGAGAAACTGATTTAAAGCAAATGGCAGGGGCATCAGAGTTTAAAGATCTTGGCTGCAGTTACAGTTGGAGAACTAAAGAGTTTTATGATTGGCTTAAAATAATTTTTTTACATCTTATAACTCCAGGGCTGTCAGAACCAAAATCAGGTGCTGAGTCTGATCCAACAAGTTGTTTTACCTGCAATGTAGGTTGAATTCACAGCTTAATCCGGTTTCTTAGGTGTTAGGTAGAGCATTGACAGGGAAACAGTGAGAGTCTAAGAATTGGAATGGTGACACTTAGAGTATTTGGATTGATTCCAGGTATTCTTTTTTTTTTTTTTTTCTTCAGGTATTGTTACTCTGTAATTTTTACTGAGCCTCCCTTGTCAGTGGAAACAATCCTTCTTTCCTTGACCTTACCTTGTAGAGCCAAGGTTGTTCTCATTCCCATCTGTACCATCTCATGGTCTCTAAAGTCAGATCCCAGCAAGTCCAAGGGGTCAGTTTCAAACTGAAAAATGAGTTTGTTTGTTTATTTATTGTACTTTTTTAAAAAAGATTTATTTATTTATTTGTGATAGACACAGAGAGAGGGAGAGAGAGAGAGGCAGAGACACAGGAGGAGGGAGAAGCAGGCTCCATGCCAGGACCCTGACGTGGGACTCGATCCCGGGACTCCAGGATCGCGCCCTGGGCCAAAGGCAGGCGCTAAACCGCTGAGCCACCCAGGGATCCCCTATTTATTGTATTTTTAAAAGATTTTATTTATTTATTCGTGAGAGACAGAGAAAGAGAGAGAGAGGCCGGGACACAGGCAGAAGGAAAAGCAGGCTCCATGCAGGGACTCAATCTCTGGTCTCCAGGATCCCGCCCTGGGCCAAAGGCGGCCCTAAACCGAGCCACCCGGGCTGCCCGAAAGACAGGTTCAAGGATTAAAAGAATTGCCAATATTTTACTCATTTATATTAGCAAAAACCTAGGAAATAGATATAAAATTGGATTTTGAGGGTGCTAGACTAGGAAAGGAGAATCTATTTTTAGTTTGGGCTGAATTTATTAATGTAGGTTCACTTAATGGGAGATTTCAGATTTGGTAATTGCTGAAGCAGCAAGGACTGGTTCTAATTGCCTGTTCAGTTGACCAAAACCTTGATTCAGTAGTCATCTACACTGAATAAAGTTGAGATGTGAGAGTTGGGAAGTGAGGAATGTTGGGATGAATTTATGTTCAGCTGGCTTCCTTGATCTCTAATTATGTTCCCCAAGATGGATGTTTATACTATCTTTAAGAAAATACAGTGATGAGCGGTATTTCGGTATCCTTAAAAGGTGTTGCAGTAGCTTTCTTGTCTAGCCTTGGTATGAATATGAGAGATGTTATTATAAGATGGGCCCCCTGAATTCAGTGGGATTATGGAATGGCAGAGGGAAGTAATAACTATCAGAGGCAAGGTAGGCATGGTTATCATTGTAGGCAAATTGATTAAGGTGTCCCTAAGACTGTTATGTAGGGGTACCTGTATGTAAGTACCTTCCTTTGAGGCAGAACTTTTTTTTTTCTTTTTTGGTGATTTCACAGGTAGGTATATTTAATTTTTTTCATAGCCTTTCCTAAAGAAAGGGATCTTTGGCCATTTATGACTATAACTGTGCATCAGGGAAGGGAAATATTCAAACCTTGCAGGGGTTACTGGGACCTGAGCTAAAACTAATTTCTAGTGATTCAGGATACCATCTTGTCTCACCAGGCAGAATGGGAGCTGTATAGAAATCAGGTATAGAATGAAGCTTTGACTTGAAACTATTTCATAGTGGGCCTGGGGAGTTTATGAATTCATCCTGTGGTTATATCTTGTTTCTTAGTGCATATTTGGAATAAATGTGTTTGACAGTTGGGAGAATCCCCAAATTGGCTCTGTATCCATGGATTAAGAGCCATTATGGTATGAAGAGCCAAGTGTAACCCCCTGGAGCTCTCTCTTTCTACCAAGATAATAAGCCACAGCAGTCATGGTAGGCATGACTAACCATGCCTCCTAAATGGCTCTCATTACACACTCTTTCTCTCTTAACAGAAAACATTAGAAGTGGCTAACAGTGTAGTATAGTGTCATCATATTGCCTCCATAGTTACATCAGTTTTTAGCTCTATGCCATAGTTTATTTTTTAAAAATTTTCTCTGATTTATTTTTTTAAAAGATTATTTATTTATTTATTCAAAGGGACACAGAGAAAGAGAGGCAGAGACATAGGCAGAGGGAGAAGCAGGCTCCATGCAGAGAGCCTGATGTGGGACTCGATCCAGGGTCTTCAGGATCACGCCCTAGGCTGCAGGCGGTGCTAAACTGCTGCGCCACCGGGGCTGCCCTATGCCATAGTTTAGTCTATAGGGATTTTGTTCATCTTACAATCTCAAAAGTACATTCCACTGGTCCCGTGCAGTGATGACATCATGCTGATTGATAGTACTTTGTCACAGAAAACCAGCAGGCACCCTAGATCCTTTGTAAAGACCAGATAATGGGATATGAAACAGAAATTTTTAGGATCTGACACCTTCATGAAGTTTCTGAGATTGTTTTGGAATGTGTTGAGATATCCTTTCTGAAGTAGAAGATAAACTGTTATATCCCCTGTTACTAAAAGGACATATAATAACTGATGGGTCTCTTTGGATTTGGAATCAGAATATATTACATATAAGTATACTGTTACAACCCCTTTATTGATTAATTTGTAAAGCTGTTCTTAGGTTGCTATATGGAGCTTGTTGCAGGCTCTGAAAGAAGAATCACTGTGAGGGGCCTTTGATTTTGGAGCTTAACTATATCCTCTTTGGTAAGCAGATATTCTATTTTGGAAAAAGCCCTTAGGCTTGCTGTTAAATCTGACAGAGAATGAATGTCCAAGTACTGGAGACCAGTGACATGAGCAACATATGCAGAGAATGGCTAGCAAACAGCATTCTATCATCCAAAGATGATATTTAGGATTGGGGCGCAAGATACAGGTACCAAAAGCACATGTACATTGTACAAGCAAAAGGCTCTTCCTATACTGCTACCTCTCATAACCCCACACCCATGGTTTCATTCTTGGGGAGTTACCCATGTACCTGGTTAACAGATGGTTCTATACAATGTGCTGGCACTTTGTCAGGCTAGTGGACAGGCTCTTAGAAACTACCAGTTCCTTTCTAGTATCAATTTTTTCCTCTTTCTTTAGAAACAAAACTGTGATGTCTTTTTCTTTTTTCTTTCTTTTTTTTTTTTTTAGCAGTATAGTTGTCACTTAACTAAGGCTCTCATTTGGTTGAGTATGGCTCTGTGACTAGGGTGTAGCCAATGGTATATAAGTGATACTGTTCTTCCAGAAATTCTCTTTACATAATCTGTCTTTTTTTTCTTCTCAATTTCTACGTGGATATGTTATTTGGAGCCCTAACAGACATATTACACCATGACAATGAAGGTGAAACTTTGTAGATAGTGGAGTGGTGAACTCAAAGAAGCTGGATTCCTGAGACCATAGATCTGTCAGTTCTGGATTCCTACTTCTGGAGTTCTTTTAGATGAAATGAGATAAGCCCCTATCTTGTTTAAACTGCTAATATTTTATGTTTTCTGTCATGTGCTGCTAAACCTAATCCCGAGATGCTGAATGTCTTGATGGATATGATGCCACTATCTGATACAGGGAATGGAGCAGAAGATAGAGGTTTTACAAAACAGATGGAAAATCCCATTTTGGTCTTAATTTGCTGTACCTGCAGAAATGCTCAATAAAGAATATAGATGGATGACACTAGGAGCTTGAGAAAGGTGCTGTTTTATCTGGTAGAAGAAGGCAATGTATGTTTTCAGGTGAGTTTCAAGGAAGACAACCTGTTATAAAGTATCTTATAACCAGTTTAGAATTTGGTTTTTGTTTTGCAGGGTAAGAAGTTTGATTTTTGAGAAGGGTTGAGCAGAAAAATTTAAGGCTTAGATTATCTGTGCTGTAGTTCTGCTCAAAGATGAACTTTGAGTTGGAAGTTAAGAGATGTAAAAGAACATGGATTTGTGAAAGGGGAATATTGTAGGTGGAGGACATGTTAAAAATATTTGAGAAGAAGAAATTTGGTATCTATATTTCTTTAAAAGCCTGATTGATTTGCAAGGCACAGAGTACTAGAGATTCTTTAAAACATGGAGATTTTTCTGCCTTCTCCTTTACTGGCTTATGGTTAGGGAATCCATTGATAGGGACCTATTGAATGAGTTTGAATCAAAAATTTTTCTGTATAATGCCTGGTTGCATTGTGCAACAAAAAGGAATCTCTTGTTTGAGAAGAATGAACATGGTGAACTTTGCTGATTTTCAATCAAAAACTTTTCTCCCCAGTTTAAAATTGTTCTATTTTAAAATTCTTTTTTTTTTTTTTTTTTAAGAAGATTTTATGTCTTTATTCATAAGAGACCCAGAGAGAGAGAGAGAGAGAAAGAGAGGCAGACTTAGGCAGAGGAGAAGCAGGCTCCTTGCAGGGAGCTGGATGTGGGACTTAATCCCGGGATCCCAGGATCAGGTCCTGAGAAGAAAGCAGACGCTCAATGGCTGAGTCACCAGCCGTCCCAATTTAAATAACCCTTCCCCCTTGGGTTATTTAAATTCAAGTTAGTTAACATACGCCATATTTATTCAGTTCAGGGGCTGCTAAACCTCTGCGCCACGGGGGCTGCCCTCAGGGTAGAATTTAGTGATTTATCACTTGCATATGACACCCAATGCTCATAACAATTGCCTTCGGGGGATTTTTGGGTGGCTCAGCGGTTTAGCGCCTGCCTTGGGCCCAGGGCGTGATCCTGGAGACCCGGATGAGTCCCACATCGGGCTCCCTGCATGGAGCCTGCTTCTCCCTCTGCCTGTGTCTCTGCCTCTCTCTCTCTCTCTCTGTCTCTGTCTCTCATGAATAAATAAAATTTAAAAAAAAAAAAAAAACAATTGCCTTCCATAATGCCTGTCACTCATCTACCCCATCCCCCCATCCCCCACCTCTTCCCTTTTCTTTTTTTTTTTTTTAATTTTTTAATTTTTTTTATTTATTTATGATAGTCACAGAGAGAGAGAGAGAGAGGCAGAGACACAGGCGGAGGGAGAAGCAGGCTCCATGCACCGGGAGCCTGATGTGGGATTCGATCCCGGGTCTCCAGGATCGCGCCCTGGGCCAAAGGCAGGCGCCAAACCGCTGCGCCACCCAGGGATCCCTTCCCTTTTCTTTATACCTGTATTCTTTCTTTTCCTCTTTGTCCACCTCTCTTTCATTTGCAAGTTTCATATTTTCTCAGTATTACAAAATAAGCATGTCTTTGTGATCTTCAATTTGATTTAAGATTACTTCAGTGCAAAAGAGGTCTTTTATTCTACATTATACAAAATAACAATGTTTAGGCAGTAGCCGTAGGGTTCTTTGCCAGCAGACAAATTATTGAGGCTTAGATTCATAGACGTTATTTTAAATTTTTTAAAAGATTTCATTTATTTATTTGAGAGAGTGTGAGCATGAGCTGGGGGAGGGGCAGAGGGAGAAACAGACTCCTTGCTGAACAAGGAGCCTGATGCAGGGCTCGTTTCCAGTACCCCAGGATCATGACCTGAAGGCAGATGCTAAACCTACTGAGCTACTCAGGAGCCCCATAAATTTTTAAGTAAGTATCGTTTTCCTATCAAGATACTCTAACTTGAGGAGTTTTTTGGTCAACAATCATAGTTTTGGGGATCCCTGGGTGGCGCAGCGGTTTGGCGCCTGCTGGAGGTGCCAGGTAGGCCAGTAGGCCCAGGGCGCGATCCTGGAGACCCGGGATCGAATCCCACGTCGGGCTCCCGGTGCATGGAGCCTGCTTCTCCCTCTGCCTGTGTCTCTGCCTCTCTCTCTCTCTCTGTGTGTGACTATCATAAATAAATAAAAATTAAAAAAAAAGAAAAAAAAAACAATCATAGTTTTATGCCCTCTAGTGGTAACATGTATATATTTCACATTTTCTGGTATTTGTTATGTGTAGAATTTTAGAGCCAGAAGAGACCTAAGATCATGTTTCAGTAAGACCAAGGTTCAGAGAAGTTAGTGGATTTGCTTAAGGTTACTAGTTAGAGATAAAGCTAGGATGGGTGTTAGATCTCATAATGTAGTGGTTCTTTTTTTTTAAACAAGACTTTATGATGTACATGTATATTTGTGAGGGCTTTCTTAGATTAATTTGAGGGTATTTATTGTAGGAAGATATTTATATTTTGTGTTTTTTCTTTAAAAAATTTTTTTAAGATTTTATTTATTTATCCATTACACACACACACACACACACAGACAGGCAGAGACACAGGCAGAGGGAGAAAGATGCAGGCTCCATGGAGGGAGCCCAACATGGGACTTGATCCTGGGACCCCAGGATCACACCCTGGGCTGAAGGTGGCGCTAAACCACTGAGCCACCCAGGGATCCCCTATTTTGTGTTTTTTCTATTCATAATTACTTTTGATGTCTTTAAGATAGTAGTGTTTGAGAAAAGAAAGTGTTTGGACTTAGAAGAGTGACTGACATGAGAAGGGAAATGGAAAGCAAATTGAGAAGACACAGTAGTTTTCTTGAAGTAGTTGATTACTTGTGGGAGATGGTTGAGCTTATTTTTAGCTTGTTTACATTGAGTACAAATGTAATGGTATTGGAATGGTCTAGTTTCTTTCAGTAGAATAGAAGGAATAGAAGAGAGCCAGTGCCCAAGAACTAGAAATATTTACTAGGGTCATATACAGATTAAGTTCTATGTTGAAAGAACAGTTGATTCTGGTAGTTCCTGTTCTTCCATCTTGTCAGTACAGCAACAAAATAAAGGTTGCAAGTCAGGCAAGCAATAAGCTTCAAGGACAGAGAAATTTTTTTTTTTAAAGATTTTATTTATTTATTCATTAGAGACGGGGGGCGGGGGGCAGAGACACAGGCAGAGGGAGAAGCAGGCTCCACGCAGGGAGCCCAATGCGGGACCTATCCCAGGACTCCAGTACCACACCCTGGGCCAAAGGCAGGCGCTAAACCAACCATTGGGCCACCCAGGGATCCCCAGGACAGAGAAATTTTAAGTGATCCTGAAGCCTGTTGGAATGAGGATAGAGAATGGATGATATTACCTTGGAAAGAGGTATGGAGCCACTTGACAGCCAGATACTAGCCACTGGTTGAGAAGCATTTGAGTAGTAGATTTAGGATGACTTGGATTCACATTTGTGGTCTGCCACATATTTATACAGTGTGACTTTAGGAACATTATCTAATATGTAAGTTCATTTCTTTATGTATAAAATGGAGATTAGTATTTTTATTTCATAGGTTGTTAGGATGCCTCATGTATAGTAACTGCATGTTGGTTGGATTTGGATCTGAGGGTGACTGACCTAAGCAAAGATAAAACCCTAGTCATAGGGAGACTTGGATTCTGAACAGCAATTTCAACATAAGAAAGAACTTTCTAATAATTTTGGAAGTAGTGATCTCATTTTCACTTCAGATGATAAGGCAGAGGATGAACATCTGTTTTTGGGAATGTTATAGAAGGTATTCAAACATTGAATTAAATTATTATAGTTTTTATTTTAATAATCAAATATGATTTATGAAACTCATAAGGGGGATGACAGTTTACTGTATGTACTTCTGTTTTTTACTTTTTTCATTTTTCTTTTAGCCTGATGCTTCAGTATTACTTTTTGTAGCATTTCCTTTCTGTTTGAACAGTTTCCTTTAGCTGATCTTTAAGTGTAGGTAGGTCTACTAGTGACAAATTCTTTTGTTTTTTTAATCTGAAAATGTGTGTATTTTCCCTTCATTCCTGAAGAATAGTTTTGCTGGAAATAGAATTCATAGTTGACATTTTTTTCTTTTAGCACTTGAAAAGTGTTGTGCCACTTTCTTTTGACCTCCGTGATTTCTGATGAGAAGTTTTCTGTCATTTGAGTTGGTATTATTTTGTTGGCAATGTGTTCTTTCTCTCTGGCTTCTTTCAAGAGCCTTTTCTTTTTAGTGTCCAGAAGTTTAATGATGAGGCATCTTGGTGTAAATTTCTTTTGAATTTTGAGATTCACTCAACTTCTTGAATTTTTTATGTTGCTTTGCCAAATTTGGGAGTGTTTTAGCATTATTATCTCTGAATACTCTTTCAGTTCCACCCTTTCTTCTTCTAATATTCCAGGGTTATGAACACTAGATATATTTAAAAAAATTTTTTTTAAGACTTTATTCATGAGTGACACAGAGAGAGAGACACAGAGAGAGGCAGAGACACAGGCAGAGGGAGAAGCAGGCTCCATGTAGGGAGCCCGATGTGGGACTTGATCCCGGGACTCCAGTATCATGCCCTGAGCCAGAAGACAGATGCTCAACCGCTGAGCCACCCAGGCGCCCCAGAATTTGTGATTATTGATGAATTTTTATGACAGCTGCTTTTTAAAAAGATTTTATTTATTTATCTGTTTATTTGTTTATTTATTTTAGAGATAGTCTAAGCATATGAGCAGGGGGAGGAGAATAGGGAGAGGAACAAGCAGATTCCATGCTTAGCACAAAGCCTGGTGTGGGGATCAGTTTCATGACTCTGAGATCATGGCTTAGCTGAAATCAAGAGTCAGGCGCCCAGCTGACTTAGCCACCCAGGCACTCCTGACAGCTGCTTTAAAATCCTTGTCAGATATTCTAATATCTTTTTCATACCTGTGTTGCCATCAGTTGACTGTCTTGCATTCAGGTTTTGATTTTCCTGGTTCCTGGTATGATGGGTGATTTTTTTTTATTTTTTTATTTTTTATATCCTAGACATTTTGGCCATTAAATTAGTCATTCTGTTTAGATTTAGCACATGGAATATGGTTTAATTTTGTGGCTTATTGTTCTAGTGGAAGTTTAATTTTCAGAGCTTTTGCATGCAGTGTTATTTTGGTCTTTGGAGTTTATGTGGTTCTCCTACTGGTTCATGTTGGTGCTTCCTGATGTGGCAAGTGTCCACCAGACTAGGATGTCTGATGTTTCTTGGTTGGGGAGATTAATCTCAGGCCAGAGGGCCCAAAATGTTGAGTTAAAAATTTTTTTTTTTGTTAAGGTTTTATTTATTTATTTGTGAGAGACAGAGAGAGAGAGAGAGGCAGAGACATAGGCAGAAGGAGAAGCAGGCTCCCCATAGGGAGTCTGATCCGGGACCCCATCCCAGGACCCCAGGATCATGACCTGAGCCAACAGCAGGTGCTCAACCATTGAGCCACGCAGTTGCCCCATGTTTAGTTGATTTTTTTTCCTTTCAGTATTTTAAAGATGTAATTCTACCGTGTTCTGCCTTGCATTGTTTGTGAGAAGTCTATCATTCTTATTTTTCATTACTCTATGTACAATGTGTCTTTTTAACATTTTTACTTTATATCTTTTTAAAGTAATTTATGATATGCCTTGATGTAGTTTTGTTTATTATTATTATTGTATTTGGAGTTTGTTGAGCTGCTTTGGTCATGCATATTAGGTAGGTGATTGGAAGTTATTCCACAGCTCATTGATGCTCTTCATATTTTTTGTCAGTCTGTTTCTGTGCTTAATATTGGAGAGTTTCTATTGTTATAACTTAAAGTTCATTAATCATTTTTTCTGTAGTGTCTAATTCATTAATTCTATCCAGTGTATTTTTCATGTCACTATTTCTGAAAATATACATCATACTCATAATAACTTTGAATGTTCTTATCTACGAATTTTATCATTTGTGTCGAGTTGAAGTTTGTTTCAGTTGGTTGATTTTTCTTTTCATCATGGCTCCTATTTTTCTGCTGCTTTTCTTGCCTGGTGATCTTTGGCTAGCTGTTAGACATTGTATATTTTACTCTGTTGAGTGCTGAATGTATTTGTGTTCTTATAAACATTTTTGAACTTTGTCCTCAAATGTAATTAAATCACTTGGAAATGGCTTGATATTTTTGAGCCTTCTTTTTCATTTTTGTTAGGTGGGCCCACAGCAGCATTTAGTCTAGGACTAATTTTTCTACATTATTGAGGCAATACTCAACTGAAATTTTTGCCTGAAGCTGAAGGAATTAAAACACTTCCCATCCCCTGCCCCCACCTTGCTTGTTGGTTACACAAACTATTCTTGCCTTTTGTGAGCTCTAGAGAATCATTTTCTCTGTTCCTTTCATGTAGTTTATTACCTGGCCTCAGGTGGTTTTCTCATACTCAAGTACTAATTTGTATTTAGGTGAAGACTCAGGAGACCCTCTGTGGATCTCTGGTCTTCTCTCTTCTCTTTGATATTCTGTGCTGTGAACTTCAACCTTCTTGGCTTTCCTGGATTCCTAATTCTATTGCTTCAGCTCAGGGACACTGCTGGACTCCACTTGGATTTCCCCTTACCCCTTCTGTAGTCTGGAAATGCTCACGAGGGAGTTAAGTTGGGGCAATTGTAGGGCCCACTTACTTGTTCTCTCAGGGTTCACTGTCCTCTACTGCCAGATTTCAGAGTTTGAAAACCATTGTTCATATATTTTTGTCTGGTTTTTTAGTTGTTGTAGGTCGGTGGGTAAATTCAGTCATTATTTCAAACGTCTTTGGTGATGTGGAAGTCCCTAAAGTAAAGACTTGAGACAATATTACTATGTTGCCACTGGGGGAATAATTTAATGATTTTGATCAAGAAAGTTAGCATGATGAACTTTGACTTTGCAGAGCTTATTTCCATACTGCCAGATGCTTGAACATGCTGGAGTGAAGAGAAACAGGAAGCAGGGAGGTGAGGTGGTAAGGCTGCTGCTGTCATCCAGGTGAAAGATGATGAGAGTGAACTCCTGGAGTGATTGGGAATGTGCTGGGGTGAGAGCACATTTGAGAGGTATTTGGAGATGCAGACTTGAGAAGGTTTTCTTATTAGAAATGTTGGTATGCAAGTATATGTAGATTTTATAGCATTTCAGATTGCCTTTTGTTCTTTCTTTACTGTTACTAAAGACATTTTATTAAGCAAGAAGATGCAGTCTGAAGAGCTTCACAAAATGCAAAATCATAGTTTTAATTTCAGTTTGTACTCTTCTATTTTTCTTAATCCTGACATTTATTCTCTAAATCATTGAATTTATACATTATCAGTGAATTTTCAGTTTAATAGAGACTAAAGTTGTGTAGCTATTGTTGACTTAATATTTTTAATGGTATACTTTATTCTCTATTCTGTTCAATTTTAAATGCATTCTTTTTCACTTCTGTAAAAGCCCATGGGTTCTTTGCTAAATATAACTCTGGAAAAAAATAGTTTGTGTGTTCTAAATAAACCTATTGAATAATAGGAGATTATACTGGAAAATCAGAAAATCACATTACATTCCTACCTAAATTTTTGAATAACCACAAAAGGCTTATTTCAGTTGAAATAAACAGACTTCTTTGATTAAATGCTAAATGGATCAAATATGAAAGCCTTTTGTGAAGTGATTTCCTGCATGCTTTCATTTCAGTGAATGACCAGTTTTTATTTTCTTTATCCTTTGAAAATTGGTCTATACTGACACAATCAGATCTACTTTTTTTTTTAATTTTTATTTATTATTTATTTATTTTTATTTATTTATTTTATTTATTTATGATAGTCACACACACACACAGAGAGAGAGAGAGAGGCAGAGACACAGGCAGAGGGAGAAGCAGGCTCCATGCACCGGGAGCCCGACGTGGGATTCGATCCCGGGTCTCCAGGATCGTGCCCTGGGCCAAAGGCAGGCGCCAAACCGCTGCGCCACCCAGGGATCCCCCAGATCTACTTATTTTGATGAGCTTCAATTTTCTAGTTGATTTTTTTAGCATTATAGCATAAGTCTTATGGTAACCAGGTAAACAACATTTAAACAATTATCATTTGCTAAAAAGCAGATTTTGTAAATCAAGAATGGGAAGTTTGGGACTTGCCGGTTGAATATGATCCTCATCTTAATTTTTTTTTATAATTTATTTATTTATTCATAGACACACACACACACACACACACACACAGAGGCAGAGACACAGGCAGAGGGAGAAGCAGGCTCCATTCAGGGAGCCTGACGTGGGACTCGATCCCGGGTCTCCAGGATCACACCCTGGGCTGCAGGCGGCGCTAAACCGTTGCGCCACCGGGGCTGCACCCTCATCTTAATTTTACCTATAAACAGGTAAATTAAGTTTCTGTTGGTCAGATTCTATCCTACGAAGAAGAATAAGTCAATTATATGTACCTGAAAGGTCAGAATTTCTGATTTTCTAGAATTGTGCTTTTGCTTTAGTCATTTCCCCTGAGATAGCATTCTCAATGAAATAGAGAACAGGTGTTAGGCATAAGCCTGAAGTTCCAAGCAGATTGTATTGGTATAGAATGCAATAATAGGGTTGGTACCAATGTCAGTAATGTGTATATAGCATGTTTTGGCCAAGACTTTTTCTAAGTAGAAATTCTGACTCCAGTTGGTAAATTTTTTTTTTTTAATTTTTATTTATTTATGATAGAGAGAGAGAGAGAGAGGCAGAGACACAGGCAGAGGGAGAAGCAGGCTCCATGCACCGGGAGCCCGACATGGGATTCGATCCCGGGTCTCCAGGATCGTGCCCTGGGCCAAAGGCAGGCGCCAAACCCCTGCACCACCCAGGGATCCCTCCAGTTGGTAAATTAAAAAAAATTTTTTTTGTTGTGGTAAATTAAAAATTTAATCAGGCCTATACCAGTATGAATGAAGTTTTTTGAGAAAATATTCTCTGGAGGAACTTCTTGAGCAATTTTTTTTTAAATTAATTTATCTGTGATAGTCACAGAGAGAGAGAGGGAGAGAGAGAGGCAGAGACACAGGCAGAGGGAGAAGCAGGCTCCATGCACCGGGAGCCCGACGTGGGATTCGATCCCGGGTCTCCAGGATCGCGCCCCGGGCCAAAGGCAGGCGCCAAACCGCTGCGCCACCCAGGGATCCCTTGAGCAATTTTTTAATGTAACACAAATACTTTCCATTTTTTTCAGTTTTTGTTTTCCTTACTGAAATTGTTTTTATTAGAAGTTTATCAATACACATCAAACTGTTAACTTAAAATGGTTACATTTTATGATATGTATGTCCTAACTAAAAACCAAAACAAAAAAAATGAGTGATATAAATATGGTGGGTAACAGACATAGGATGTAAAAACTGAGTGTGCTGGGCTGACTAAAGAAATTTCACAGAGATATAAGTTTAGTTTGAAACACCTTTGTATAGATATATGATAGCATCAAAATATGTTTAAAAAAAGATTTACATCTTTCATTCAAAAGTAACTTCAATAAATCAAGAGTCCTTTGGTCACCAGAAGACCGAATATGACAGACACCAAGCTTCACTGTTAGCGAGAGCAGCCGTTCTCTACATTGTATCAGTTAGATTAGTTTAGTAATCTCCAGTATTCAGCTCTGAGTACCACTCAGACAAACTGACACAAACTCATTTTGTTATAATCATGATGTTAATAGTCATCATTGTCATCATTAACAACATTTATATAGTGTTTACCATATGCCAAACACTTGTTGAAATGCCTTACATGTATGTTAACTTATATTTTTTTCATAAGAATGGCAATACGTAGCTAATAGTATCCCTTTTTAATGATATGGAAAAAATGAAGCACAGAGAGGTAATGTAATTTTCCCAGAGTCACATAGCAAATAAATATGAAACTAGATTAGGATGCAGGTAGTGTAGATCCTGAGTCCATATTCTTAAAGATGTAAAAAAAATATATACGGGATCCACAGGACAAATGGAAAATATTTAGAGTTGAAAAAGAAGATTGGGGGATCCCTGGGTGGCGCAGCGGTTTGGCGCCTGCCTTTGACCCAGGGCGCGATCCTGGAGACCCGGGATCGAATCCCACGTCGGGCTCCCGGTACATGGAGCCTGCTTCTCCCTCTGCCTGTGTCTCTGCCTCTCTCTCTCCCTCTCTCTCTCTGTGACTATCACAGATAAATTAATTTAAAAAAAAAAAGAAGATTGGGGCATTGAGGAGGGGCATAGAAGAGGAGACAGGGGGACAAGATATTTGTTAGCTGTATTCAAATATGTGACTTATGGCTGCAACTGTACAGTCTCTGCTTTTGTCGTCCAGTGGTATTTTCTTTATGTGTTTGTGTCTTTTTAAAAAAGATTATTTATTTATTTATTAGAGCAAGAGCATGAGAACAGGAGCAGGGGGGAGGGGAAGAGGGAGCAGGAGAAGGAGACTCTCCACTGAGCAGGGAGCCCAATGCAAGACTGGATCCCAGGACCCTGGGATCATGCCCTGAGCCAAAAGTAGACACTTAACTGACTGAGCCACCCAGATACCTTATGTCTCTGTTTTTTATTACCAGGGTACTTGTCATTGGATTAGGGCATACCCTAATCAACTGTCACCTTATCTTAACTGATCATATCTTCTAAGACTGTATTTCCAAATAAGGTTTCATTTTGAGGTATTAGGTGGACATGACTCTTTGGGGTACACTATTCAACCTGGTGTACCTAAAAACTAAACACATTTACTGTCTTTTGGGATTTTAAATTTTTCAGATTCATCTAAAGATACCTATCTATTTTGTGATGAAAAACTGAAAGATATATATAGAGAGAACCAGAAAAGAGAGAGAAAACTAATCTTAAATTTTAACAGTCACAATTATCTTCTCAGTTTTAATTCACTTATTATATTTAGTGTCATTTTTAAAATAAAAGAATATGATAAATTATAGCATACACACACATAATTAAATATTTCATATATCAATTTCTCGGAAAGATTTTCTGCTATTATGATCATCCAAAGATAAGATAGGCTGCCCTGAGATATTGAACATTTGTGTTGCAATACCTGTCCAAACACAGACTAAAAGAGCATGGTGAAATATAGGAGGAATGTATATATTATAGATGAATTGTGTCAAGGTTCTTTCCAGACTCTTTTTCATCCTTCCATAGATTCTGATAGATTCCATTTTCAATGTAGGCGAAATTTAAAGAAGATCTATTTCTCTCAGATTATCTTAACTCTGGTAGCAGAAGTGTATAAATACCATTGCAATGAAAATAAGATTTTTATCACTCTAAAAAGGTCTCTTGCACCCTTGTCATTCAAATAAACTTTTAGGGTTCTTTTGTTTTCATGTCAGCTGTTCTCAAGCCATTATTATTGCTTCCTTCTTATTCTTGCACAGATGCTGATACTTTGCAGGCTTTGTGGATGTTAGTAGTTTTCCTCCAGTTGCAATACTGGAGGAAATGTAAATGTCCATGAGGTTTTGGTTGTGCCATCTTCTTCTTTTTTTTTTTTTTTTATTATTTATTTATGATAGTCATACAGAGAGAGAGAGAGAGAGGCAGAGACACAGGCAGAGGGAGAAGCAGGCTCCATGCACCGGGAGCCTGACGTGGGATTTGATCCCGGGTCTCCAGGATCGCGCCCTGGGCCAAAGGCAGGCGCCAAACCGCTGCGCCACCCAGGGATCCCGCCATCTTCTTTTTCAAATTGTAAAAAACACATAGCACATAACGTAAACCATCTTAAACATTAAGTATATGGTATAGTAGTGTTAATATATGTATGTATACTATAGCAGATTGTTTTATGACATAGCCCTAGAACTTTTTCATCTTGCAAAACTGAATTTCTTTACTAACTGAACTACAACTCCCCTTTCCACTCTGCCCATGGCCCCTTGGCAATTACTATTTTACTTTCTGTTCCTCAGAGCTTGACTTCTTTAGTGGAATTGGAATCATGCAGTATTTTTTTTTTTTTTTTTTGTAATTGACTTCTGTTATTTAGCCTAATGTCCTCAAAGCTCATCCATATTGTAGCATATGACAAGATCTCCTTTCTTAAGGCTGAATAATATTCCATTGCATGTATATACCACATTTTCTTTATTCATCTTTTTTTGCTTTGTTTTGTTTTAGAGAGTGGGAGAAGAGGGGGAGGAGAAAGAAGAGGGAGAGTGCAGACTCCACACCCAGCGTGGAGCTGATGTGGGGCTTGATCTCATAACCCTGAGATTATGACTTCAGCCAAAATCAAGTCTGACGCTTAGCTGACTGAACACCCGGGTGCCCCTCTCCATTCATCTGCTAATGGATGTTTTGGTTACCTTCAACTCGGTGAACACGGAACAGTGAACACGGATGTGCAAATATCTTTTTGAGATAAATTCATTTGGATGCATAGCTGGGCATAGGATTGCTAGATCATATGGTGATTTGGGTTTTTTGTTTTGTTTTGTTTTGTTTGTTTGTTTTGAGGCACTTCCATACTGTTTTTCATAATGGCTGCAGTCATTTTACCTTCTAGACAATAGTGCAAAAGGGTTCCAGTTTCTCTGCATTCTCACTAATAGTTTATATTTTCTGGATTTTTGATAGAGGCCATCCTAACCTATGTGAACTGATACCTCATTGTGGTTTTGATTTGCATTTTTCTAATAATTTGTGGTGTTGAACATCTTTTGTATATAGTATTAGCTGTTTATATTTCTTCTTTGCAGAAAGGTCTATTTAAGCCCTTGCCTATTTTTTTTTTTATTGGATTACTTGGTTTTTGTTAAGTTGTAGGAGTTCCTTTTTAAAAAATGTTTATTTATTTTAGAGGGAGGGAGCGAGAGAAAGAGAGAGAGGGAGAGAGCACGAGCAGGGGAGGGCAGGGAGAGAGGGGGAAAGAGAACCTTGAGCAGACTCCCTGCTGAGTGCAGAGCCCAGTGCAGGGCTCCATCTCACAACCCTGAGATCATTTTACCTGACTGGAAATCAAGAGTTCGATGCTCAATCGACTGAGTTACCCAGGCCACTCAGTTGTAGGAGTTCTTTATCTATTCCAGGTATTAACCCCTCAACAAGTATATGGTTTGCAAATATTTTCTCCCTTTTTGCAGGATATAATTCATGGTGTTGAGTGTGTCCTCTGCTGCACGGGTGTTTTTAGTTTAGATGTCTATTTTTGCTTTTGTTTGATGTTTTATCTGAGATATCATTGCCAAATTCAGTGTTATGAAGCTTTTCTACTAGGTTTTCTTCTTAGGAAAGAAGAAACCTTCTTAGGTTTTCTTTCTTTTTTTTTTTTTTTCTACCTCCCTCTGTCTCTCGTGAATAAATAAAATCTTAAAAAAAAAAAAAAAAGAAAGAAAGAAAGAAAAGAAAGCATCACTCCTCAAAGACCCAAGAAGGCAGCGATCATCGGCAGGTCATGGGCCCCCTGCCAATATTCAGGCCCCTGGCTGGTCTGAGCCGGCCCCCCGAGGGCACAAGGGACCCAGCACCTCCTCCCCTCTGGTTATTCCACTTTGTGTCATTCACTTTGTTCCTGGACTGACATCACTCAGCATCCAGCAGCCCAAGGGAGGCCAGGAGCTGAAGGGGAGGCAGCCCCCGCCCCCCAGCTCAGCCTCAAGCTAAGTCCCCTGCGCTGGCGTCGATTATTTATAGTTTCAGATCTTAAGTGGAGGTCTTTAAGCCATTTTGGGTTAATTTTTGTATATTGCATAAGATAAGAGTCCATCTTCCTTCTGTCACATGTGGATGTTTGGTTTTCCCAGTACCACTTGTCAAAAGACTATTCTTTCCATATCGTATAGCCATGGCACCTTTGTTAAAGATCACTTGATCGTATACATGAGGGTTTATTTTTGGGCTCTCTATCTGTTTCATTGGTCTTTATGTCTTGTTTTCATGACAGTTCAGTTGTGCTATTTTGATGCTGCTTGTTTTAATTAATTGAGGAATAAGCGATATTATTACCTTATATTAGTTTTGGATGTACAACATAATGACTCAATATTTATATTGTGATGTGATCACGATAAGTCTATTTCTGGGGGGGTCACTTAATATTTATTGTCTTAGCAACTTTCAAATATGTAGTATAATATTATTAAAGATAGTCACCGTGCTCCACATTTTACCCTCATGACTTACTCATTTTATAACTGGAAATTCGTAATTTTTGACTCTCTTTATCTGTTCTTCCCTTCCACCTCCCTCCCACCCAACCTCTGGCAAATAATCTGTTCCTGTGTCTATGAGCTTGCTTTATTTTTTAAAATTTCCCATTTACTTAAGGTCATATGGTATTTTTTTTTCTTTGAACTTATTTTACTTAGCGTAATACCCTCAAAGTCCATTCATTTTTTTGCAAATGGCAAGATTTCTTTCTGTGGTTGAATAATATTCCATCATGTGGTTGCGCACTCACACACACACACACCACTTTATCCATTCATCTGCAGGTGGACACTGAGGTTTTTGATTTTGGCTATTATAAATAATGTTGCAGTGAACATGGGATGCATATACCTTTTTGAGCTAGTGTTTTCTTTTTTTTTTTTTTTTTCAGATAAATACCCTGAAGTGGAATTACTGGATCATATATGGTAGTTCCAGTTTTAATTTTTTGAGGAAACTCTATATTGTTTTCCATAGTGACTGCACCAATTTAGCTTTCCACTAGTAGTGTACAAGAGTTCCCTTTTCTCTACATACTTGCCAACACTTGTTTTCGCCTTTTTGTTTTTTGTTTTGTCTTTTTGATCATATGCTTACTGCCTATATTTTCTTCTAGGAGTTTTATGTTTTAGATTTTATGTTTAAGTCTTTAATCCATTTTGACTTGATTTTTATGTATAGTCTAAGATGGTGGTTCAGTTTAATTTCTTTTGCATATAACTGTCTAGTTTTCCCAGCACCATTTATTGAAGAGAATGTCCTTTTCCCACCTCATATTCTTGGTTCCTTTGTTGTAAATCAATTGACCATATATGTATAGGTTTATTTTTGGGTTCTCTATTCTCTTTCATTGATCTATGTATCTATTTTAATGCTAATACCATACTATCTTGATTACTATAGCTTTGTAATATAGTTTGAAATCAAGGAGTGTGATGCCTCCAGCTTTGTTCTTTCCAATCATTGCTTTGGCTATTCAGGGTCTTTTGTGGTTTCACACAAATTTTAGGATTGTTTGTTCTATTTCTGTAAAATATGTCATTGGAATTTTGATAGGGGTTGCATTGAATTTGTGGATTGCTTTGGGTAGTATGGGAATTTTAACAATATTCTTCCATTAATGAGCATGGAAAACCTTTCTATTTATTTGTGTCTTCTTTTATTTCTTCTATCAGTCTTTTTTTTTTTAATTTTTTTAAAATTTTTATTTATTTATGATAGTCACAGAGAGAGAGAGAGAGGCAGAGACACAGGCAGAGGGAGAAGCAGGCTCCATGCACCAGGAGCCAGATGTGGGATTCGATCCCGGGTCTCCAGGATCGCGCCCTGGGCCAAAGGCAGGCGCCAAACCGCTGCGCCACCCAGGGATCCCTTAAATTTTTTTTTTTAATTTTTATTTATCAGTCTTTTTTTATTAAGATTTTATTTATTCATGACAGACACACAGAGAGGCAGAGACACAAATAGGGGGAGAAGCAGGCTCCGTGCAGGGAGCCTGACGTGGGACTCCATCCCAGATCTCCAGGATCACACCCTGGGCTGAAGGTGGAGCCAAACGGCCGGGCCATGGGGGCTGCCCCTTCTATCAGTGTCTTGTAGTTTTTAGTATACAGGTCTTTTCCCCCCCTGATTAAATTTATTCCTAGGTATTTTATTCTCTTTGCTATAATTGTAAATGGGTTATTTTCCTAATTTCTCTTTCTAGTAGTTTTTAAAATTAGTGTAGAGAAATACATTAGATTTTCTTGTATTTTCTATCCTCAACATTACTGAATTTGTTGATTAGTTCTAACTTTTTTTTTTTTTTGATGGAGCCTTTAGGGTTTTCTTATATATAATATTATATATTATATAATATTATATAAGTGACATAATATTATATAATTTGCAAATAGTGACAGTTTTACCTCTTCTTTACCAATTTAGATGTCTTTTATTTCTTTTTTTGTTGCCTAGTTGTTCTGACTGGGATTTCTAATATGATGTTGAATAAAAGTGGCAAGAGCAGGCATCTTTATCTCGTTTGTGATCTTGGAGGAAAAGCGTTCAGCTTTTTACTGTTGAGTATGGTGTTAGCTGTGGGATTATCATATATGCCCTTTATTATATTGAGGGACATTCCTTCTTTACCCACCTGTTGATAATTTTTATCATAAATAGGGGTTGAAAAGACCTTATTCAACTTATACTTGAAAGTTAGTATAACTTTCCCTATTTTCCATTACCCCTCAGTTTAATGCTAAGTGAAAAATCTAGACAGAGAAAGACAAATACCCTTCATTATTAATAGAGCTAAAGAAGCTTTTGTTTTTACATATAAATAATAATAAATTTAGTTTGAAATGTGTTAGCTAGTCAGAAAGTCTATACTTAAATTCCTACAATTTGGGGTACCTGGGTGGCTCAGTGGTTGAACATCTGCCTTTGGCTTGGGTCATGATCCCAGGGTTCTGGGATCGAGTCCTGCATCAGGCTCCCTGCAGGGCACTTGCTTCTTCCTCTGCCTTTGTCTCTGCCTATCTCTGTGTCTCTCATGAATAAATAAACAAAATCTTAAAAAAAAATTCCCGCAGTTTTTCATGAATATCTTTGCAATATTGAAATATAATACAGGACTGAATATAAAGTTTGCTAGGTGTATAAATAATCTAAAAAACAAAGTCATTGTGAGAAGTCTTCATGTGTGCATCCTGCACTTATAGACAATTTTTTTATTTTTTTATTTTTTAAAGATTTATTTATTTATGATAGAGAGAGGGAGAGAGAGAGAGAGAGAGAGAGAGAGAGAGAGAAAGAGAGAGAGAGAGGCAGAGACACAGGAGGAGGGAGAAGCAGGCTCCATGCCGGGAGCCTGACGTGGGACTCGATCCCAGGTCTCCAGGATCGTGCCCCTGGGCCAAAGGCAGGCGCTAAACTGCTGAGCCACCCAGGGATCCCCCTTATAGACAATTTTAAATTGCCTTTTTAAAAATTGCTTTTTAAGCCATGAAAGAATGTCAGCTTTTAAGCTTTTTCTTTTGGATACTCCCTTATTTTTAAATTTGGATTCTCGTAAGTTTATATTTCTTATCCTTGGGCTTAAATGATGCTGCTAGTATGTCAAAATAGAAGTAAGAAATAGCTCTGTTCCAAAATGTGGAATTTTTTAGTTTGGAATTTTTTAGTCTGTCTCTGATTTCATTAGACTCATGACCTGATTTCTAAACAATATGGTTTTCTTTCCTAATCTTTACTGTCGTTATACTGCGCCTGCATCTGCCCTTTTATTTGTATTTCAAAAACCTCAATTCAGGTTCTAAATATTCTCACAGCAAGTTTTATCCTTCTCTTCTTAGCACCTAACACAAGTTATTGTTGAATAAATGAATTTTTATAATAGTTTGTTTGCCAGTTTTTCTGCATTTGTTCTCTTAACCATTCTGTGTGGTTTCCTAGACTAGAAAATTTGGTAGTTTGTTCTAAAATCTCAGGTATGATCATTGCTTTCTGTGGCAAATCACTCTGTTTTTTGATAATTGTCATTCTTAGAAGGTTCTCCCTTTATATTGACTCAAAAATAACTTCTCTGCATTATATCTTTGACTCTAGTCTGCTTCACTTCATCTTCTTTCATGTTATATATAGCTCTTCGGGTATTTGGAGCACAATATATATTTTTTTGCTTTTCCTGCTTTTCAAGTTTAAAAAATTTTTTTTAAAAAAACAATTTTATTTATTTATTCATGAGAGACAGAGACATAGGCAGAGGGAGAAGCAGACTCTCCGTGGGGAGCCTGATGGTGGACTCAATCTTAGGACCCTGAGATGACAATCTGAGCCACAGGCAGAGATGCTCAACCGCTGAGCCACCCAGGCATGCTTCTTTTTAAGTTTTCTGACTAAATCTTTTGTTTCCAGATCTTTTACCAGTTTGAAAGATGATTTATCAGGGTGCTTGTTATAATGTATGCTAGTTTGGATTCTTTAGTGAGGATTAATATGGACCTGTTCATTCTAGTGAGGGAAAGCTATCATAAAAATACCTCAGAAGTTTGGTAACAGGCATTATAGTGCTGCCAGAGTTTACTGGAGGTAGAACTTAGCTTTCTCTTGTCGCATCTCTGCTTCCTTTTATGTATGTATACTCTTAACTTGTTTTTGTTGGCAAGTCTGCCTAGAGTTTCTCTTGTTCTGTAACTTTGGTTTTACACATGACCGTGGTTGCCTGACCTTTCTCTACATCATGGCAAGTCTTGATACATTTTTTTGACTGCTTTAGTCTCCCATTTTTCCTGTCCAAAATTCCCTACCAGAAGGATTTGATTTATCTAGCATACTTCTTATAGCTAGGTCATTCTGGTCATAAGTTGCTTGCCAGTTTATAGATGCCCTTGCCCACTTAACAGTCCCATTTATTTATTCAACAATTATTTTGTTAAGTATCTAATAAATACCAGGAATTATTCTAAGTGCCTAGGATACACAGGTAAACAAAGCAGAACAAAAATCATTGTTTTCATTCTAGTGAGATGAGATAGACAAGTAACAGTAAATATAATAACCAAATAAAGGATTTAGTAATTTCTTTCTGGCTGGTGAGAAGAGTAGTAGGATTGTATGCTCTTGAATGTGACTGCTGCCCTTCCTTGAACTGTGAGTGATGCCATTTTTGATAGAAAAGGATGTGAACAGATGCATATCACACAGAATGGCTATTGTAGATAACATCTGATCTAATTTAGATAGGCATATCATAGAAAAAGACTTAGTGAATTATATATTAGAGTAGCATCTCTCAAAGTTCAGAGTCTATATTAAACTAGGCAGTGTATATTTTATATATCTGTAGTCTAAGCACACACAGAAGGCACTCAACTAATTTTTGTCAGTTGGTACAAACAACAAATACCAAACATCCTGTTTTGTGTAGAGCAAAGTTTTATATTTCTCTGCCAAATTGATCACTACTCAGTCAATAGTTCTTCTGCAGATATACTTCTTCCTTATAGCTACTGGCAATGCCATACGTATAGTATATTAGTTAGCAATCCCAGAGAATACTGTTGGGCTCTTCTGGAGTCATTGGCTACCACTAGAAGAGTCACTTTGTAAGGGGACTGATAGATGGTTGGATCATTCTGGGTCACTTGCTAATCCTTGTGGCTGAGCTGGGTGGCCCGCAGCCACACCAGGACCCAGGGGAAAGTGGGTTACCAAACATAAAGGAGGGAAAAGTGTGCCTGACTACACCAGTATTTCCTCACCCTTCCTAAATTTGTTTTGGACAGTTTGTCTAACATATATATTTTTTTCAAAGAAAGCATTTCCAAATGTGCTGGTGTTCTGCTGAACATCCCCCTTTTAATATATTAACTACATTCAATTATCATTGAATCATTTCTTAATTTTATGATTTTATGGGATAGGAGAGGAGGGACTGGAAAGAAAATATGAAGGCACCGATTAATAACTGCCCCTTCCGGGATCCCTGGGTGGCACAGCGGTTTGGTGCCTGCCTTTGGCCCAGGGCGTGATCCTGGAGACCCGGGATCGAATCCCACATCGGGCTCCCGGTGCATGGAGCCTGCTTCTCCCTCTGCCTGTGTCTCTGCCTCTCTCTCTCTCTCTCTCTCTGTCTCTCTGTCTCTCTGTGACTATCATAAATAAATAAAAATAAAAAAAAAATAACTACCCCTTCCTTTTCCAGTGTAGTTGCATACAATGCAGTGGACAATCAATTTTGTCTGCCTAATGTCTCTCCTTTGTAGGAAGTAGTCTTTCTTTTAAGCAATTTCTTCATCTCCTACCCAGTAACTGAGCCCCATTTAATATACGGTGCAAATAAGAGCTGCTTCCACAGCCACTCTGATTGACATGGCATACTTTATTTCTGGACGTAGGGATTAGTCCACAGTGGACATCTGACTCCAGGACACTTTTCCCTCACTGTGGCTTGCTTCTCAATGTAAAATGCCATCTTCTTAGCATTCTTATGTACAATAGTATTGCCTTTAGAATAAGTGCTGGGTAAAATATATAAACTAGGAAAAGAAAATGAGTTTAAATATTCAGACTAAATGCTTAAAAATCAAGAAACAAGAATCAAACAATGCTTGTTTACTTTTTTAGAGCACCTTCATAAGTTCCTCGAAACCTGGTAGCTACAGCAGTGTATATATTTGAAAACTAAGTTATTGTAGCTCTTTGCACATTTTATTTGTAGTGAAATATTATTTACCATTTTTATTTGTCATTTTCTAACCTAATTTCTATTTACAGATAACATTCATATAACTGAAAGTCATATCACTCATGAATCGTATTTCTGTATTTAGAAATGTTATGTCAGTATTTCAAACTGAGCTTTCATGTTATTGAAACACTGCATACCATTTTTTTTTTAAGATTTTATTTATTCATTCATTCATGAGAGACACAGAGCGAGAGAGATAGGCAGAGACACAGGCAGAGGGAGAAGAAGGCTCCATGCAGGGAGCCCGATATGGGACTCCATCCTGGGTCTTCAGGATCAGGCCCTGCCTGGGCTGAAGGCGGTACTAAACCGCTGAGCCACCCGGGCTGCCCTGCATATCATTTTAAAATCAGTAAATATGTTGCTTCTGGAGAACTTTTGAATGTTATGCTGCTGCCAAAGAAGGACTTTTAATCTCTCAAATTGACAGTAATTAAAACAAACAGATGTTTAGAGTAACAATAGTTGGTAAGAATGTGGTGAAAATGCTAGTCTTAAAGAATTTACAGAATGTAAAAAGACTGTGGATGTCTTTTTGTGGCCCCCATGGCTTTGTGCTAGTTGTAAAATTTTTCATTCTCTTTGACCCAGTAGTTGTATATCTAAGAATTTTTCTGGGGCGGGGTGCCTGGGTGGCTCAGTTGGTTAAGCATCTGCCTTTGGCTCATGTCATGATCCCAGGTCGAGCCCTGAATGAGGCTCCCTGCTCAGGCAGAGCCTGCTTCTCCTCCTCCCTGAGTAGCTCCCTCTGCTTTTATGTGCTCTTTTTCTCTCTCTCTGTCAAATAAATAAAATCTTTAAAAAAAAATAATTTGAGGGGGAGAAAGGGAGGTGAGGATAAAGATTTATATAGAAAGATGCTTCTGTAGCATTATTTATAGTAGTGAGAAACTAAAAAAATGTATGTTTAATATCAAAGACTTATTGTGAAATATTAAGTAATAAATGAATAGAAAAAGCTAGGATTTAGTATGATCTCAATTCTGTAGAAAATAATACATGTGTACAAAAACGCTTGAGAGATAATTGTCTAAAATATTAACAGTAATTTTCTCCAGCTGTGGAATTATGGGTGATTTCCTCTTTATATTTTTATGTATTTAAAAATTTTTCTGCAGTTAACACTTATTTTTATAATTAGTAAAAATTAATATGATAAAATATTTCTTGAGCTTAAAATACATTGCATATCACTCTCAAAGCTGAATAAACGGTATATGGATACTTTGTTAATTATAAGATAAATAACATGCATTTATCTCTTTTTGAAAATACAGGGAGATATGAGTTTAAAATAATTTCTGTCAATATTAACAAATTCATTAAAATTAACATTTAACTTGGCATGAACTAAATGCCAGACATTCAGGTTGCTCTGTGCTTGGGGATACAAAGATGATACTGAAAGAAAGAAAAAGCTTGCTCTCATTTCTTTTAGAAAGTTTTCTGTAGTGTTCTCTGCCATGCTGTGTTAGGTTTCCTTCTATCCTTGTACTTAGCATGGTATAATGAAATTATCAGCTTATTTGTTTGTTTCTCTTAATAATTATGAGTTTCTTGAGGATAGGAGCCATGTCTTCATTTGTTTATCTCCACTACTTAGCAGTTTGTTGAATTAACTGTTTGCCATGTCAGAAGTGTTTGTTTGATGTAGATTTTGAAAAAATGAGTGCCTATGATAGATCACTTTTAATTTAGTTTACCTTGAATTATATCCTTCATTCCCTTACAATGATGGATATAAGAAGGCAGTTGTTCGTTTAATTAAGAATGTTTTTATTTTGCCTTTTTCAAATGTGATCTCATTTTTAGAACACAGTAGTGAGTTGTTCAGTTAAATGAATTTAACTTTTTATTTATCTTTTAAAGTTAAAAATTTGGCCATAAAGTGATTGAACTCTAGATGAGGGGCAAAGGGGAAGTTCAATTTACAGAGAGAGGGTGATAGATGAAGGCAGATAATTTTTTAAATTAACAAATTGAATAAGGTGTTTAAGTCTCACTTAAGTTAGGTAGACAAATAATCAGTATTGTTGCTTTCACTACAAAGTCAACAAGGACAAAATATAAAATATGTAAGCACCTGATGCTCTTTTAAAAGTATAGCAAAAAGTAATTTAGATCTACCATGTACTTTTCATCCCTAAATTACTCAGAGATTATATCTCCAGTGTTGAACTATTTTTTTTTTAACATTTTATTTATTTATGAGAGAGACAGAGAGAGAGAGAGAGAGAGAGAGAGAGAGAGAGAGAGGCAGAGACATAGGCAGAGGGAGAAGCAGGCTCTCTACAAGGAGCCTGATGTGGGACTCGATCCCAGGACCCCGGGATCCTGCCCTGAGCCAAAGGCAGACATTCAACTTCTCAGCCACCCAGGCGTCCCAAGTTGATCTATTCTTTAGAATCACAGGATAATTTTAAAACAGTGGTATTATAGACTGGTGGTTTTCAACCAGGGGCAGTTTAGCCCTCTCTTCCCAGGACATTTGGCAATATTTGGAGATGTTTTTGGTTGTAATGACTTGGCAGTGATGGTGGGTTGAGGCAAAGATGCTGCTAAACTAAAATCCTAGAAAGAACAGGCCCTCTTCCACCCCCAACACACAACAAAGGATTATCTGGCCCAAAATGTCAATAGTGCTGATGTTGAGAAACCCTGCTTAGGCAATTGTCAAGCTCTCATACCACTCTAAAAATCCTTATTTTGCCTGTAATAGTGCTTATGTACCCCATAACTGAAGCTTAGTGCTAATAGTCCCATTTCAGTTGTCACTCAAGATTACTTTGTCTCGGGACATCCAGGTGGCTCAGTCGTTGAGCATCTGCCTTCGGCTCTGAGAGTGATCCTGGGGTCCTGGGATCGAGTCCCACCTCGGGCTCCCTGCAGGGAGCCTGCTTCTCCCTCTGTCTTTGTCTCTGTCTCTCTCTCTGTGTCTCTTATGAATAATTAAATAAAATCTTTAAAAAAAAAAGTTTACTTTGTTTCCCTAGAAGAGTTTTAAAAATTTCAACCTGAGATACTGAGAAGATTGCTTTCTTTATTGGGAACAGGAGCAATTCTTCCATGGTATGGTAGGGGCTCTAGATTTTAATGCCTTTGTTTATTTTTCTTAGCTTTTCATATGTGTCACTCTTTTGAGAATCTATAGGATAGGGATTGCTTGTTGTTTCAATATTATGTTTAGAAGGTAAATACTCTTGTGTCCTTTAAAACTTGAGAATATTTAATATATTGATTTATTCAATAAATACTCATTTATAAATAAATATTGATATAACAAGTATTAAGATTTTTTTGTAGTGTATAACTAATTCACTTTGATTTTAATAGGGTCAGGAGCAGGTCTCGGGAAAATAATCCAGAGATTTCCACAAAAGGACTGGGATGATACACCTTTTCCACAGGGAATTGAATTGGTAAGTTAGTATTGCTTTATTGTGCTTTTATAATGACACTTTCCTTTTTATGTTACATTTATAGTTTTATTTATTTTATAGTTACTGTTAAATGATTTGGTAATTTAACTGTAACATGTTACTAGAAATAATACCTCTGCTTCCAAGTATAGTAACCTTTGAATATATTGATTCTGGAATGCTTGTTTTGCTATTCTTTTCTCATTTAAGCTTCTTTCTAATATTAAAGATGAAATCGATGATCTTTATGTACATGGAAACTGTCAAATTCCTCTGATTCGCTAGTGAAAGTCTTAGCCTAGTAGCTTCAGTGATATTGTGTCACAAAACAAATAATTATTATATTTTTGTTTGAAAATTTTCAGGTTATTGTTTTGGTGAAAACTAAACAAAAACAGACACCTCTCCCCTTCACCTCTCGAAGGTTGGTTTAATGATCACCAGTCATGTTCAGTTTGGTCTTGAAATCACAAATTTGAATTCTTTTTAGCTACATGATCTGCAGATTGCTTTATAATAGTGCAGTTAAACTGCTTTATTTTTTATCATTTTTAAAGGAATTTAACAGTTGAACACATAATTTGGATGGTCAGGACATTCTGTTGACAGATCCATGGTGGTAAAATGAGGGACTGGGAAGAGGAGTACTAAAGCATTTTTTTAAAAAAGATTTTATTTATTTATTCATGAGAGACAGAGAGAGGCAGAGACACAGGCAGAGGGAGAAGCAGGCTCCATGCGGGGAGCCCAATGTGGGATTCAATCCCGGGACTCCAGGATCATGACCTGAGCCGAAGGTGGACACTTAACTGCAGAGCCACCCAGGCGTCCCTAAAGTATTTTATAATATGACTATAAGGTTTTGTTTTCAAACAGTAGAGTATGGATGTGTGTGTGTTTCTATGTACTTATATTGTGTGGGTGTATGCATTACATACATACACCCATATGAGAACTGTTCTGTAAAGCGGTTCTTGAGAGAACATTTGGAATGATTTGATAATAGAGTGCAGGCTCCGGAGGAGACTACCTGGGTTGAAATCCCAGCTGTATGGTATGACTTTAGACGAATCACTTAACTTCTTTGAGCAGCAATGTCCTTATCTATAAAATGAGGATAATGACAATACCAATCTCATATGGTGTTGTATAGATAAAATGGGAAAAAAAATACAAAACGCTAAGAACGATGGCTTCCAAAAAGTAAGTGCTCAGTAAATGAGGTAGCTTGTTGATAATTATGATAATTATTGTCATTGCCATTTGTTTGATATCTTGCAGCATCTCCCCTTTTCCCCCCAAGCCCCCAGCAGAATTGTTCGTTCTCTTGTTATTTTTCATCAGAAATACCATTAGGAATAAAACTGATGTTGAAAATTGTATATTTTCTCATTCTAGCTAATGACTGTCCATTTCTGCTTATGGAGGATAAAAGATACGTTGCTGAATGCTTAATTTTGATTGTTATAACCAGCTATATAAAGACGGCTGTGGGTTCTGTAGACTCATCGAGAGGGCAAATCTTGAAGCTGGGTATTAAAAATGGGGAAAGAATGTGAGGATCTAAGGAAAATAACTTTTTGGAGAGCCCTTGTAGTCCTATCTGTTCTCCACGACATGTATACAAATACTTGTAATTGGCCTTATGGTGTGAGTAACCAGGTATTAATACTGTTAAAGCTTTTAAACCCTGCTTCAGTATCCTTTTTAGTGATGACTGAAAGGGGGAAATTTTGGTGCTGAGGACCACTGAGAACTCTTGTGAGTTCTTACTGTCTCTCACATCAAAGTGTGGAGGGATATAAACTATATCATTTTGATAGTGTGAGTAGTGAATCACCATTATAAGCTTTAAGAACAACAGACATTATTGGGGCTATTTAGTTGTGACTGGGAAGGGATTATTTTTGTGTTTTGGATGCCAAGAGAATGAATACTGTGATGTCTCTGTTTTTCCAGTCATGAGGGAGAGAGACATATTGATTTCACTACCAAGTAAATGGTATTTTACAAACACTCCCTTTTTCAAGTGCTATCAGTGTATCTCCAATAACAAGTAGAGTCTTTTGTGGCTGACTGGTGAAGTGAGGTGCTAAGAGGTAGACAGAACTTTTCCTCACCTAAGATTTTCTTAGATGACCTCTTGGCTGATCTTAGCAAAGCATTTCAAGATTTTTGTGTGCTGGATTAATATTTAAAGAGTTTTTAATCTGGATTATACTGGAAATTGTTTTCCTTTTTAATTTTTCCATCATTGGATAGTAACTTTGATACTTTGTTGTGCTTTGTCAAGTACAAAATAAATCTGTTGATCTAATATCTATTAAAGCCCAATCTTAAAACGTAATAGAATAATTTAACTTTTAAATTTTGGTCTTTTTTATTATTTATTGCTTTGTGTTATGCTTGATGTATTAGAAGCATGCAACCATTCTACATTTGAATAGCAATAACTTGAATAACTGTGAAATACTGTAAAAATTAACTCCTATAAGCATCAAGGCCAGGTATAGGCCTAACCAAATTTTAGTCTAATTGAAGGTGATCTGGCTCAGTCCTAAGTGGTTTGTTGGTTCCAAGGTGGTCGTGTTTTACATGGAAAAAAAATTACAGTGTTTTACAGGGAAAAAAAAAAACTAAGCCCTTCCAAAATAGTAGAACAACTTTTAGCATATACCATTAATGGTAATATCTAACAGTTGTACTGGATGTGGGATTCAATCCCAGTCTCTCTCTCTCTCTCTCTCTCTCTCTCTCTCTCTCTCTCTCTCTCTCTCTCTCTCTCTCTCTCTCTCTCTCTCTCTCTCTCTCTCTCTCTCTCTCTCTCTCTCTCTCTCTCTCTCTCTCTCTCTCTCTCTCTCTCTCTCTCTCTCTCTCTCTCTCTCTCTCTCTCTCTCTCTCTCTCTCTCTCTCTCTCTCTCTCTCTCTCTCTCTCTCTCTCTCTCTCTCTCTCTCTCTCTCTCTCTCTCTCTCTCTCTCTCTCTCTCTCTCTCTCTCTCTCTCTCTCTCTCTCTCTCTCTCTCTCTCTCTCTCTCTCTCTCTCTCTCTCTCTCTCTCTCTCTCTCTCTCTCTCTCTCTCTCTCTCTCTCTCTCTCTCTCTCTCTCTCTCTCTCTCTCTCTCTCTCTCTCTCTCTCTCTCTCTCTCTCTCTCTCTCTCTCTCTCTCTCTCTCTCTCTCTCTCTCTCTCTCTCTCTCTCTCTCTCTCTCTCTCTCTCTCTCTCTCTCTCTCTCTCTCTCTCTCTCTCTCTCTCTCTCTCTCTCTCTCTCTCTCTCTCTCTCTCTCTCTCTCTCTCTCTCTCTCTCTCTCTCTCTCTCTCTCTCTCTCTCTCTCTCTCTCTCTCTCTCTCTCTCTCTCTCTCTCTCTCTCTCTCTCTCTCTCTCTCTCTCTCTCTCTCTCTCTCTCTCTCTCTCTCTCTCTCTCTCTCTCTCTCTCTCTCTCTCTCTCTCTCTCTCTCTCTCTCTCTCTCTCTCTCTCTCTCTCTCTCTCTCTCTCTCTCTCTCTCTCTCTCTCTCTCTCTCTCTCTCTCTCTCTCTCTCTCTCTCTCTCTCTCTCTCTCTCTCTCTCTCTCTCTCTCTCTCTCTCTCTCTCTCTCTCTCTCTCTCTCTCTCTCTCTCTCTCTCTCTCTCTCTCTCTCTCTCTCTCTCTCTCTCTCTCTCTCTCTCTCTCTCTCTCTCTCTCTCTCTCTCTCTCTCTCTCTCTCTCTCTCTCTCTCTCTCTCTCTCTCTCTCTCTCTCTCTCTCTCTCTCTCTCTCTCTCTCTCTCTCTCTCTCTCTCTCTCTCTCTCTCTCTCTCTCTCTCTCTCTCTCTCTCTCTCTCTCTCTCTCTCTCTCTCTCTCTCTCTCTCTCTCTCTCTCTCTCTCTCTCTCTCTCTCTCTCTCTCTCTCTCTCTCTCTCTCTCTCTCTCTCTCTCTCTCTCTCTCTCTCTCTCTCTCTCTCTCTCTCTCTCTCTCTCTCTCTCTCTCTCTCTCTCTCTCTCTCTCTCTCTCTCTCTCTCTCTCTCTCTCTCTCTCTCTCTCTCTCTCTCTCTCTCTCTCTCTCTCTCTCTCTCTCTCTCTCTCTCTCTCTCTCTCTCTCTCTCTCTCTCTCTCTCTCTCTCTCTCTCTCTCTCTCTCTCTCTCTCTCTCTCTCTCTCTCTCTCTCTCTCTCTCTCTCTCTCTCTCTCTCTCTCTCTCTCTCTCTCTCTCTCTCTCTCTCTCTCTCTCTCTCTCTCTCTCTCTCTCTCTCTCTCTTTTGTTTTTATGTAAAGAATTTGCCCTTTTTTTCTTTTCTTCTGTTGAGAAATACTGAACTTTAATTTGGATGGATTTTAAAAATAAAAATATGAAAATAAGCTAAACCAAACATAATGACTACTTTTCCAGTTCTGGGATATTTTTATCTTTTTCTTGTGCTTTTTAGGCACACATAGAAACCACAGACAGTCATATAAATAAAGTTACAGTTAATTTTAGTAACAATATTTCAAAGAAAATTTAAGAATTGTTTTGCAGAGGCATTCTATGGCTAACAATCTATTTCTGATTATAGGAACAAATATTTTTATTGGCTAGGGTTTGGGCATCAGCAAAATAGTATTGTTCTGACAGTAGCTCTTTTTAAAAGATACCCTGTCTCAGAAGTGAATCCTTTGTATTATTCAGAAAATTTTGTGCCATATTCTTCACTGCTTCTCTGAGGCATTTGTAAAGCTGTGTAATTTTTTTAGAAGACTAAATTACTATGATAAAAAAATGCTGTGGCTTGAGTAAAAGAGTAATAAATGTTTAGTTAGAATCTCTAAGTTTCACCTTTGTAAAACATGAGTTCAGTTACTTACATAGTAGTGATTTGACTACCTGCAGTATGAATCCAGTTTTCTGTAAGTATAGATTGGAGAGAAGAGGAATAAAACAGTGTATGCAACATTCTGAAGTTTTAACATAGAAATAGTCTTAGTATGGGATGCTATTTGTGCAGAGAAGTAAGTATAAGTACCATGTAATGCTTTAATTCTTTAAGCCATTTAGAATGCATTGAACACAACATAGGATAGCAGTTGTCCAGCTGACCTGGATATAAATACTGTGTGGTCAGGGAACTGAGTGTAGAAAGGATGGAAGAGAATATTCTCTCCCTTCTTTGTAGAGGAGTATGTATGAAAGGAGAATGAGGATGGTAGTGAACATATTGGATGACAGAATCAGAGTTCATAAAGATTTTAAAAGGAAGTTATAGTTATTAGCTAAGAAGATGAGATATAGGGCAGTAAGTAAAAATGTAGGTTTCTGCATGTGAGTATAAAAAGCCACTTGTATAACTAATTATTTAGAATAAAGATGGACAGGATAATTTGCCAGCCAAAGAGATTTGAGAAATACATGAAGACACCTAAAAATATATAATTATAAAAAATACCTATGAAGATATTATAGGTAGTGTCCAAAGCCTCTGTGCTGACATAGGGCACTTGGTGATGAATTCATTTTTTTTTTTTAGATTTATTTATTTATCTTAGCAAGTGTGTATCAGTCGGAGGAAAGGGCAGAGGGAGAGAGTATCTTTAAGCCGACTCCCTGCTGACAGGGAGGCCATCTGGGGACTTGATCCCCAGACCCATGAGATCATGACTTGATCTGAAACAGAGTTGGTTGCTTAGCTGACTGAGCCACCCAGGCACCCCTGATGAACTCAGTTTTAAAGATGGTATAAAGAATGTTTTTTTTTTTTTAAATTTTTTTAAATTTTTTATTTATTTATGATAGTCACAGAGAGAGAGAGAGGCAGAGACACAGGCAGAGGGAGAAGCAGGCTCCATGCACCGGGAGCCTGATGTGGGATTCGATCTCGGGTCTCCAGGATCGCGCCCTGGGCCAAAGGCAGGCGCTAAACCGCTGCGCCACCCAGGGATCCCGGTATAAAGAATGTTTGGAAGTACTTTCAGTTTTATGTAGAGTTGAGGCTGAAAACATAAGGATCCTGCTCTGAAGTATGAAGACATGGCTTTTAAAACATTCTAAAGACTACAAAAAAGACATTTAAAGTTATGTTCATGACAAAGCAAGTAGATATAAACGGAGGTTAAGCTGGTAAGTGGTGGTTTGAACTCACATTTTTGTTTCCTACTCCCAGACAATTGTGTCTTTGAAGTAATAAAACCACATGGCAGGTTGGAACCTGATGTAGTCTAGAGCATGCATCTGAAATATAGTAGATTCTCTCGACATCTCTGAAGTGGAGGATACTCAGTCTTAATGTTATTTTCATATTGCTCTATGCTCATCAAAGTGGCTTGTTTCCTATACTAGATTTTCAGTTACTTACAAACCTTTTTATTTTACTGTTGGATTGATAGTCTCAGTTATGCTAAAGAATTTTCACCTGGCCAGTCTCTGGGGTCTGCTACTTCAGTACGGCTCTCAAAACCATTGTAGGACAAGGTTTTCTCTCCATGTTAAGGTTCTCTTATTCTTAATGCTTTGAATCCTGAGGAAAGTGTAGATCTACACAGACCTAACCTACTACAAATTCACACTGTTTGCAAATAGCCTGGCTCTCGTTATCACAGGGAGTACTGCAGCTTTTCTGTTGTATAATTGTTGTATCACCACTATGGGTTATTCTACTCTTCTTAACTTCTGGTTCCTTTTACAAGTTTTCTGTTTCCATTGATTTTAAGTATCATTAAGACTAGCTAAAAACATCTTTTCTTTACTTTATCTCTTTTAGCTATTATACTATTTCTTCATTATAAAATGTTTCGAGGGATCCCTGGGTGGCGCAGTGGTTTAGCGCCTGCCTTTGGCCCAGGGCGCGATCCTGGAGACCCGGGATCGAATCCCACGTCGGGCTCCCGGTGCATGGAGCCTGCTTCTCCCTCTGCCTATGTCTCTGCCTCTCTCTCTCTCTCTCTCTCTCTCTCTCTCTCTGTGACTATTATAAATAAATAAAATTAAAAAAAAAAGACATAAAAAAAATAAATAAAATGTTTCGAATGATTCTCCTTCATTTGCTGTCTCCATTTTTCTTTTTTAATATTTTATTTATTTATTCATGATAGACACACAGAGAGAGAGGCAGAGACACAGGCAGAGAGAGAAGCAGGCTCCATGCAGGAAGTCCGACGCAGGACTCGATCCCGGGACTCCAGGATCGCGCCCTGGACCAAAGGCAGGCGCCAAACCGCCGAGCCACCCAGGGATCCCCTGTCCCCATTTTTCTAAGAGACAAGTGTGGTACAGTGCAAAGAATATGGCATCAGGAATTCTAAAACTATGAGCAAAGTTCATTTACCCTTTCTGAAAATATTGCTTTTCTTATAGGGCTGTTATCAGGTGGTTGTTAATATTTAATAAGCTATAATGTTATGATTTCCTGCCATCTGCTCATACACCCATCTTATCCACATCTCAAGGGTTTATTCTGAAGTTTAGTTTAATGTCTTTTCCATTCCGAAATTACAAAGTTGAAGTTTCTAGTATTTTCTTAATTCATGAAGGTAATAATAGCTGTTATAATAGATAAACCTTGAGATTTTAGTGGCTAGCATGATAGAAGTTCTTCTTTTATTACTTGCATGAAGTCTAATTAGTGGCAAGTAAATGGGAGTGGGGTTTGCTGTCTTCAGAGTGGTGTTGTCAGGGTCATCTTGGGTATTACCATTGACAGATTGGGAAGAGAAAGCATGGAGGATAGTAGGGCTGAGTTTTATGGGATGGGCCTGGGAGGCTGTATGCATCACTTCATTCTATTTATCAGAAAGTTAGGGACACCTAAGTGGCTTAGGGGCTGAGCGTCTGCCTTCAGCTCAGGGGTTATCCCCGAGTTCCAGGATCGAGTCCAGCATCGACCTCCCTGTGAGGAGCCTGCTTCTTCCTCTGCCTGTATCTCTGTCTCTCTCTCTCTCTGTGTCACTCATGAATAAATAATAAAAAAAAATCATAAAAAACAACAACAATAGAAAGTTATATAGCTCCAGTTAACTATAATGGGAGTTTGGCAAATAAAGCCTAGATGTGTGCCTAGGAGAAAAGCAAAACAGATTTAGTGAACAACTAGCTTTTTCTCTGCAACAATGTTCTTGTTGAATTCAAACATCTTTTTCCTTATTGTAATTCTCCTTGACCATTTTATTTTTGGACATTGCTGTTATTTAGTCTTTGTCTGGGTTCCTGGCACTGAACTCCTGAAACCCTTGGAATTTACTGTCTTTCGTATGCTAATGAATAGCTGATTGGTTTAGTGGGCCCTAGATTGCTTCAGGAACCAACTCTGATTAGAGGTCTGGAAATTTCAGCCCCACTGGGGAGAGGAGAGAAGCTGGAGACCGAGTTCAGCCACTAGCAGCCAATGGTTTAATCAGTCATGCTTACCTAATGAAAAACATACCATAAAAACACTAAATGAAAAGGTTCAGAGACCTTCTGAATTGGTGAACACATTGATGTGATGGGATGGTAGTGTCCTTCCAGAAGGTATGGAGGCTCTGTAGGTCCCTCTTCTTATACTTTTCCTAATACCTCTCTTCTTTTTGGTTATTCCTTAGTTGTATTCTTTATAATAAACTGATAAATATAAGTAAGGTATTTTTCTTGAATTCTGTTTTTCTAGTAAATTATTGAACCTGAGGGGGGTGATTGGGTAAGCCCCTGAATTTTTATTCTGCACACAAAAGTGTGGATAAACTTAGGTACCCAGTTTGCAGCACACATCTAAAGTGAGAGCAGTCTTGTGGAGCTGAGCCCTGAGCCCATGACCTCTGGAGTCTGTGCTAATGCTGGGTAGTTAGTGTCAGAATTGAATTGAATTGTTGGACACCTAGTTGGTATTGGGAAAAAACTTCATGCATTTGGTGTCAGACAAGATACAAGACAGTTTTCATCATGCTAATTTGATGAGCAAACTCCATAGGTTGGTTGCATATGGCACATTTCCTTTATTCATCCATTGATACATAGGTTGCTTTCATATTTTGCCTATTGTAAATAATGCTGCAGTGAATACAGGGGTACATATAACTCTTCAAATTGGTGTCTTTGTTTTCTTTGGATAAAGCCTGGAAGTGGAATTACTGGATCATATGGTAGTTCTAGTTTTAAAATTTTGGGGAACCTCCATACTGTTTTTTGAGTGGTTACACTAGTTTACATTCCCACCAACAGTTCCCAAGGGTTCCCACTTCTCCACAGCCTCACCAACACTTGTTATTTTTTTCTTTTTCATAGTAGCTAATCTGATAGGCATGAAGTGATATTTCCTTGTGGCTTTGCATTTCCCTGATGATCTGTGATGTTGACCATTTTTTCATATGCCTGTTGGAAATTTGTATGTCTTCTTTGAAAAAATGTTTGTTCAAGTGTTCTGCCATTTAAAAAATCAGTTGTTTGGGATCCCTGGGTGGCTCAGCAGTTTAGAGCCTGCCTTGGCCCAGGGAGTGATCCTAGAGTCCCGGGATCGAGTCCCACATCGGGCTCCCTGCATGGAGCCTGCTTCTCCCTCTGTCTGTGTCTCTGCTTCTCTCTCTTTCTCTGTGTGTGTATGTCTCTTGTGAATAAATGAATAAAATCTTAAAAAAAAAATCAGTTGTTTGTTTTTTGGTATTAACTTGTATAAGTTCTTTATGTATTTTGGATATTAATTTTTTTTAATTTTTATTTATTTATGATAGTCACACAGAGAGAGAGAGAGAGGCAGAGACACAGGCAGAGGGAGAAGCAGGCTCCATGCACCGGGAGCCCGACCTGGGGTTCGATCCTGGGTCTTCAGGATTGTGCCCTGGGCCAAAGGCAGGCGCCAAACCGCTGCGCCACCCAGGGATCCCGGATATTAATTTCTTAAACAAAAAAAAAATTTTTTTTTTAAAGATTTTATTTGGGCAGCCCAGGTGGCTCAGCGGTTTAGCGCCGCCTTCGGCCTAGGGTGTGGTCCTGGAGACCCGGGATCAGTCGTCCCATGTCAGACTCCCTGCATGGAGCTTGCTTCTCTCTCTGCCTGTGTCTCTGCCTCTCTCTCTCTCTCTCTCTCTCTGTGTCTCTCATGAATAAATAAATAAAATCTTAAGAAAGAAAGATTTTATTTATTCATGAGAGAGAGAGAGAAAGAGAGAGAGAGAAACAGACACAGGCAGAGGAAGAAGCAGGCTCCATGCAGGGACCCTGACGTGGGTTTCCAGGATCACACCCTGGGCTGAAGGCGGCGTTAAACTACTGAGCCACATGGGCTGCCCTAACTTCTTATTGGATGTATGATTTGCAAATATCGTCTCCCATTCAGTAGATTGCCTCTTAGTTTTGATTTCTTACCTGCAAAAGTTTTTTAGTTTGATGGGGTAATCCCAGTTGTTTGTTTTAGCTTTGTTGCCCTTGCTTGAGGATACTGGTCTCCCCAAAATATTGCTGAGACCAGTGTCACAGAGCTTATTACCTGTATTTTCTTCTAGGAGTTTTATGGCTTCAGGTCCTACATACAAGTCTAATTCGTTTTGAATTTCTTTTTGTACATGGTGTAGGAAAGTGGTCCAATTATATTCTTGTGCATGTGGCTGTCTAGTTTTATCAGCTCCATTTGTTAGAGAAAATGTCTTTTCCCCACTGGATATTTTTGCCTCCTTTTTTATAGATTAATTGACCATGTAAACACGGGTTTCTTCTGGGCTGTTTTGTTCCACTGATATATGTGTCCATTTTCTTGCTAGTAACACACTGTTTTCATTATTGTTTCATGTTTCTTCGTGTGTGTGTGTGTGTGTGTGTGTGTTTTAGTTTCTCTAGCAAGTGGTGGTATCACTATTTTGTCAGTCTTTCTATACTTGAATCCTAGTCATACCCCACACCACACAGAAAAATTAACTTGAAATGGGTTGTAGACTAATTGTAAAATTGAAACTAAAAGATCTATCTTAATCTAATATCTATCTATCTATCTATCTATCTATCTATCTATCTATCTATCTAAGATTTTATTTATTCATTCATGAGCGACAGAGAGAAAGAGGCAGAGACACAGGCTCCCCACAGGGAGCCCGTTGTAGGACTGGATCGCAGGACCCCAGGATCATGCCCTGCGCTGGAGGTAGATGTTCAACCACTGAGCCACCCAGGTGCCCCGAAACTAAAAGATTTAAAAAGAGAACGTCTTTGCAACGTTTAGTTAATGAAAGACTTTAGATGGAACACCAAAAGCATGACTGAAAAAAATTTTTCTGGAGTACCTGAAAACCTTTGAAAAAGAATGTATCATTATACAATAAAGGTAGATACTCAGCAAGAATTCTCATTTTGTTTCATAGATTTCATTTAGAATCTACAGAATTTGGATGCTACTTGAGCCTTCTCTATTTACTCTTTTAGTGAGGAGAAGGACATTGGAAAAAATGAGGGGACATGCAGCAGTTCACCTAGAAGCTCAGGGCAAAGTTTTCTTGGGTGTTATCTGTGCTTTTGAGCCAGGTTTTCTTCTTCAAGTCAGAATTTTGGATATATTATAAATATATGGGGTGACTTTGACAGTAGAACTTTTTAATTAAAATTTTAATTGCTGTAGATAATAGCCAACTTTTGATATGTGGTATGGAAGAAAGAATAGTGAACTTTGGGGTTTTATCTATATCAGTGTATATACCCATGTATAGATAAATAATTTTTTTAAAGATTTATTTGTTTATTCATGAGAGACACAGACTGAGAGAGAGAGGCAGAGACTTAGGCAGAGGGAGAAGCGGGCTCCTCACAGGGAGCCTGATGCGGGACTCGATCCTGGATCCCAGGATCACGACCTGAGCCAAAGGCAGGCGCCCAACCGCTGAGCCACCAGGCATCCCTAGATAAATAATTTTTTTCCTAGATAAATAATTTAATTATAAATGACAACAGCTATTTAGAAAGAGCATCCATTTCCTAGGTCATATAATCTATTTTCAAAGGTATATAAGGAATGATATTTTGATATTATCCATCTCCCTAACTCTCAGTTTTGGTCTGATCAAGTACTTCCATGATCTAGAAATCTTATTTATTATATGGAATATGTTCAGATGTTTTTGCTTGAGTTTGTATTGTGCTTTGAGTATTCATGTGGAACTTTCCCAGTTATGGAAATCACTGTGCATGGTCATCTCCCTATAAGTTACAAACGTGTCAGTTTTAAAAAGTGAAGTATTTGGTGGCCTCTAGTGGTACTCATGTGTCTATAAAAAGTCATTAATATTGCCAACATACAAAATTTAGGGGGAAGGAGTTAGTAAGGTGACAAACACATATATGTAGATTTATCAAGGAAAAGTTTTTGATCTTTGAAAACTAAAATTTTATTAATCAATTATAAATCTTTTTTTTTTTTTTTTTTTGGCTGGGTACAGTATACTTTATTGATGGTACATGACAAGGTAGGGCTCCCCAAGCCCCTCCCCTTCCTCGGGGTCTAGGATGTAAATTGGAGGTCAGGAGATTCTCAGTGTGTTGGGGGTTTAAGTTGGGGCAGGGACTCCCCAGCAGCTGAGGGCCTCTCTCTTCCTCTTGTTCTTGCTGGGGCTAGTGGTCCAGGAGGCTCTTACTCCTTGGAGGCCATGTGGACCATGAGGTCCACCACCCGGTTGTTGTAGCCGAATTCATTGTCATACCAGGAAATGAGCTTGACAAAGTGGTCATTGAGGGCAATGCCAGCCCTGGCGTCGAAGGTGGAAGAGTGGGTGTCACTGTTGAAGTCACAGGAGACAACCTGGTCCTCAGTGTAGCCCAGGATGCCCTTGAGGGGGCCCTCCGATGCCTGCTTCACTACCTTCTTGATGTCGTCATATTTGGCAGCTTTCTCCAGGCGGCAGGTCAGATCCACAACTGACACATTGAGGGTGGGGACACGGAAGGCCATGCCAGTGAGCTTCCCGTTCAGCTCAGGGATGACCTTGCCCACAGCCTTGGCGGCGCCAGTGGAAGCAGGGATGATGTTCTGGGCAGCCCCTCGGCTGTCACGCCACAGCTTCCCAGAGGGGCCATCCACGGTCTTCTGGGTGGTAGTGATGGCATGGACGGTGGTCATGAGGCCCTCCACGATGCCAGAGTGGTCATGGATGACTTTGGCTAGAGGAGCCAAGCAGTTGGTGGTGCCGGAGGCATTGCTGACAATCTTGAGGGAGTTGTCATACTTCTCGTGGTTCACGCCCATCACAAACATGGGGGCATCAGCAGAAGGAGCAGAGACTCCTTCCCTCTTGGCCCCGCCCTTCAAGTGAGCCCCAGCCTTCTCCATGGTGGTGAAGACCCCAGTTGACTCCACAACATACTCAGCACCAGCATCACCCCATTTGATGTTGGCGGGATCTCGCTCCTGGAAGATGGAGATGGACTTCCTGTTGATGACAAGTTTCCCGTTCTCAGCCTTGACTGTGCCGTGGAATTTGCCATGGGTAGAATCATACTGGAACATGTACACCATGTAGTTGAGATCAATGAAGGGGTCATTGATGGCGACAGTATCCACTTTGCCAGAGTTAAAAGCAGCCTTGGTGACCAGGCGCCCAATACGGCCAAATCCATTCACTCCGACCTTCACAATCGTGTCTCGGGGACTCAGCTGGCACTGCACCAGAAGATGCGCTGTCTGTCGAACGGGGAGGAGCAGAGAGCCATCAATTATAAATCTATCAATTATAAATCTATTAGTGGTGTGGCTGTCTCTACTAATTTATAGCAACATTTTTTTTTAAAAGATTTTATTTATTTATTCATGAGAGACAAAGAGAGAAAGGCAGAGACACAGGCAGAGGGAGAAGCAGACTCCATGCAGGGAGCCTGATGCGGGACTTGATCCTGGGACTCCAGGATCATGCCCTGAGCCAAAGGTAGATGCTCAAACTCAACTGCCGAGCCACTCAGGCATCCCTATAGCATCCCTTATCATCAATAGACTTCCTTTACTTTTCAGAAATGCCTTGAAATGATATACATGTATCTTAATTGGAAGTATTTCCATGTAGCTTATACTTGGCCAGCAATAGTGTACTACTGCATTGTTCTGAGATGTGTCCATGAAGGGGAGTGCTAAGATTGATTTCTGACATCTCCTTAAATATAATAAAAGATAAAAATAGGTATGAGTATTGCATAAATTAATCATAAAGATAATTAGTCCTTAAAGTTTATTTCTTTAAACAGCAAATTCTGGTTAACTTAAAAATACTTCACATTTAGCAGAATTGTCTAGAATCTGAAATGTATGTAGAAATTTAGAAAGATCACTTCAGAAGTTGGGAAAATTTATTTAAACTCAAGATTTGGAAAGCTAAAGAGAAAACACAGCTTTAAGTAAGTTAAATTTATTTTATTTATTTTATTTTTTTAGATTTTATTTATTTATTCATGAGAGACACAGAGAGAGAGAGGTAGAGACACAGGCAGAGGGAGAAGCCGACTCCATGCAGGGAGCCCTATGTGGGACTCGATCCCAGGACTCCAGGATCATGCACTGGGCTGAAGGCGGCGCTAAACTGCTGAGCCACCGGGGCTGTCCAGTTAAATTTATTTTAAGTGCTGAAAACTTCATTCATGCTAAAAATAGGATACAAAGTCTAGAGATATTTTAATAACTTGCCCCAAATCATAAAGCTCCTAAATATTGGCAGAGTTAATAATAAAACTCTGGTCCTTTGACTCTTTACTAAAGGTTATTAAAAATTAAAATACTCTTTGTGTTTGTTGAGGGAAACTCATTCTTTAAAAAGTTTTTTTCCCCTGCTATTTAAAAAAAATGGTTAACAGGAATAGCCTTACTCTAATTAGGCTTAACTGGCATTAGAAAGACATGAAAAGTATTTCGACATCAAATTCAGAAAAATCCAGTGATACAAATCTTTGTTAACTAAGGAGTTGGTGATTTTTATTTCCTCCCAAGATAGACTCTTTTTACAAGAATTGACTATAGAACATGTGGATTTGGGAATAACTTTGATTATGACAGCCATAGTATTCTAATGAAAAAGTTATATTCTACTATTGGGTTTATAACTGATTGAAAGATTTCACTAAGAATATGGTAAGATGTTAAGTATTTTTCTCAAATTCAGTAGTATGTACTTAGAAATAAACTGATATAAAACTTAGATGTGCTATCAATTTGTGAATTAATTATGATTTCCATTGTTTGAGGCACAGTGGGTTCTTTTCCCAGGCAGAGACAGTTTTGCCTGAGTATTAATAAATAAGATGAAGTAGAATCCTGGATTCTGGTTTTAAATGTTTTACTTTCTGATAGCCCAGAGAAGTAGAGGAAGAGACATGCTCAGAGTTAAAAAAGAGGCACAAGAAGTTCCCTGTTCATGAGTGATACTTCCACTCATTCTATCAGCCAGAGATTCTTTTAAAGTAAACGTGGCCTCTTTAAATTCTGGAAGATGCATTTTAATGATATTGTTCTACCTAGGTAGCATGTGTAATTTTATTTCACAGAACAACCTGTTGTCTCTTGGTGACAGTGACAGCTATAAGTAGAATGATGTGATGCTGCTAGTACTAATAGTGAAGAATCACTTTCTAAACATGAAAAAAGATTAAGAGTAGAGTCCAGAAACTAATAATTTAAAAATTTGGTATGATGATGAAAATGTTATGAAATCCTCAGAGTCTCCTGGTCAAATTCTAACCTTTGTTTTGATGGTTAAGTCAGTTTGTATCGAATACTCTTGCCAGGTGGTCAAGTGTCTTTAGCCTATATTAAATACTTCCGGTGATTTATCTTTAAGTGATTTCTTAGTGCCTATTATGTGCAGTTTGTTTGGTGCTGAGAGTTCAATGGTAAATAAGACAGGTATGACCTATGCCTTCATATTCAGGCTTGTAGCATATTTATAATGACGGCAAACATTCTCTTTTATATAAATTCACCTTCATAGTTCTATACATATCATCTTCAAAGGTCTTGCTCTTTTCCATAAATTTATAGCACTAACCTGACCTGTTTGGGTTAATATTCTAGTTTTTGTTCCTGTACTTGGAAATAATACGGGTTTTCCATATTAAAAGCCTGTTTGGGACACCTGGGTGGCTCAACCGTCAGACCTTAGGCTCAGGGCATGATCCCAGGGCTCTAGGATCCTGTCACACATCTGGCTCCCTGCAGGGAGCTTATTTCTCCCTATGCCTATGTCTCTGCCTCTCTCTTTCTGTGTCTCTCATGAATAAATAAATAAAATAAAATAAAGCCTGTTTACTAAATTTGTATTAAAATATTTAGGGATCCCTGGGTGGCGCAGCGGTTTGGCGCCTGCCTTTGGCCCAGGGCGTGATCCTGGAGACCCAGGATCGAATCCCGCGTCAGGCTCCCGGTGCATGGAGCCTGCTTCTCCCTCCTCCTGTGTCTCTGCCTCTCTCTCTCTCTCTGTGACTATCATAAATAAATAAAAATTAAAAAAAAAATTTATATATTCGGGGATCCCTGGGTGGCTCAGCGGTTTGGCGCCTGCCTTCAGTCCAGGGTGTGATCCTGGAGTCCCGGGATCAAGTCCCACATCAGGCTCCTTGCATGGAGCCTGCTTCTCCCTCTGCCTGTGTCTCTGCCTCTCTCTCTCTCTCTCTCTCTCAAGTCTGTGTCTCTCATGAATAAATAAATAAAATATTAAAAAAATAAAATATTTATATATTCAAATTCCTCTTTTGAAAGTTGGAGGTTCTAAAATGTTTGGATGTATCACTATATTACAAACACTACAGGACTTGGGGCAACCTGGCTGGCTCAGTTGGTAGAATGTGTGACTCTTGGGCTTGGAGTTGTAGGTTCAAGCCCCACATTGAGTGTAGAGATTATTTAAAAACAAACAAAACAAGAAAAGAACAAATACTATAGGACTCTTATTAATTTAATAAAATTAGATTTTCTAGTACATATGCAGGGCAGAATGTTGAAACTTATCAGCCTATTTATTTATTTAAATATTTTATTTTTTATTCATGAGAGATGCAGGGACATAGAGGAAGAAGCAGGCTCCTCGCAGGGAGTCTGATGCAGGACTTGATCCCCAGACCTAGGATCACACCCTGAGCCAAAGGCAGACACTCAATCACTGAGCCAGCCAGGCATCCCCTTATCATCCTATTTAATAATATTACATTGAGAGTGGGATTTCAGACAAATAATCTCCTTGAAATGACTAAAATGGGGATCTTGTTCCATGTAATGCTGGATGTTATACTGTATCAGTGTATGCTTAGGATCTTTTTTTTTTTTTTTTTTTTGTATGCTTAGGATCTTAAGTTGCCTTCCGTTTTTCAAAAAGAAATTCCAACTCTGACATATCTTTGGATATTTGTTTTAGCTAGCTTTTGCAGTAGATCATATTGAGACCGCAGACTAGTGCCTGCTATTGCTAGTGAAATTGTGAGCTCTTGCTGATGCTCTGGTATCATTTTAGAGGTGTTAGCTGTAGTGCTATAAGGATATAAAGACCTTACAAGACCACAGATAATGTGAAGTTAATTTTCTCCATATCACATTGGATTAATATCTGTGACAAGTTACAAATGCCAATAATGATGTATTTTATAATCTCAGATCACCTCAGCTTTTTGGTTCAGGTCAGCTACTCTTTGTATATGAAAGTAAAAGATTAACCATTTTACTGAAGTCATTTAATGTGTTGGTTCCAAGCAGCTAAATGAGGCATTTCTTCCATATTTAAAACAGAAATGAAATAGGAGGATCCAAGGTATAGGTCAGCATTAACTATTATTTCTCTCTGCCTTGCAAGAGGAAGAGCAGAAGAAAGCACTTCCCACATACTGGCATAAAGGGAGCTGGGGGGCGCCTGGGTGGCTCAGTTAGTTAAGCATCTGCCTTCAGCTCATCCCTTGGTCCTGGGATCAAGTCTTGCTTCCTGCTCAGTGTAGGAGCCTACTTTTCCCCTCTCTCTTTGCCTCTCCCCCTGCTTGTGCTCTGTCTTGCTCACTCTTCTTTCTCAAATACATTAAAAAATAAATTCTCTCTCTCTCTCTCTCTCTCTTTTTTTTTTTTTTTTTTAAGATTTTTACTTATTTATTCATGAGAGACACAGAGAAAGAGAGAGGCAGAAACACAGGCAGAGAGAGAAGCAGGCTCCATGCAGGGAGCCTGATGTGGGGACTTGATCCTGAGACTCCAGGATCACGCCCCAGGCTAAGCAGGGACTCAACCGCTGAGTCACCCAGGGGTCCCAGTTTTCTCTCTCTCTCTCTCTTTTTTTTTTTTAAGATTTATTTATTTATGAGAGACACAGAGTGATGGAGACACAGGCAGAGGGAGAAGCAGGCTCCCTGCAGGGAGCTGGATGTGGGATTCAATCCCAGGACCCCAGGATCACAACCTGAGCCAAAGGCGGATGCTTAACCACTGAGCCACTCAGGCATCCCAATAAATAAATTATTTAAAAAAGTGTGTGTGTTGGTGGGTGGGTGGGGGGTGGGTAGCTGGGAAGCAAAGAATCCATATAAGGGACCTTCAAAGTTGTTTTTTGGTTTTGGATGACCTTCTGGTTTGGGATAGATTAGGATTTATGAATGCTAAGAGCAAGCAAGCTGTGAGCTGGGTGTGGAAATTGCCAAGTGATGCCCTGCACCACTTGGCTGGGCCATCTTTGTGTTGTGATTTTGAGATCAGGGACTGTGAGCAGCCTTGTATTAAAGGAAGTGTAAAACGGTTGGAAGCATTATGATGTATCATATACTGTGGACTGTTTTTAAGCTTGTAAGCCTCTATTTCTATTAGTTTCTATTTGGTAATGTCTTTTAACATCTCCAAACTGCCTCATTGATACCCATTGAAATCAAAAAGGTTTAAAGGAGGGACGCCTGGGTGGCTCAGCGGTTGAGCATCTACCTTCGGCTCCGCTCGGCTCCGGGCCTGATCCCCAGGCCCTGGGATCGAGTCCCACATCCGGCTTCCTGCAGGGAGCCTGCCTATGTCTCTGCCTCCCGCTATGTGTCTCGAATGAATGAATGAATGAATAAGTAAATAAAATCTTTTTTTTTTTTTTAATAAGTAAATAAAATCTTTTTTTTTTTTTTAATAAGTAAATAAAATCTTTAAAAAAAACAAAAGATTTAAAGGAAGCCCTGTGCTTTCTTGAGTGTTGTATAAATTATGATTATGGTAATTGAAGTGAGACCACCAGGAGTTAAAAGGTCACTTGATCCAGTGACTGTCCTTTCCTGTAGATTTTATTTCTAAAGACGTAAAGTTTCTGTTTTAATGGAATAGGAAATAAGATTGATAAAGTTTTATTTTAAAGTTTTGCTTATCCAATGTTTGGTATATATCTGGAAGGGAAAGTTAATATATAGGCTAGAATGATGGACTGATATTAATAATTAGAACTTTTATGGGGAAATGTAAAATATTGTTATTATACCCCATAAAGCTGGCATAAGAGACAGCAGTTCATTTGAAAAAGATGTTTTATCTATAAGGTTGGCATGAACTATTGGCTTCTTTAAAAGCTGATGCAGTTTTTTGCTATGGAATCGCTAGGATGATGGCAGTAAGAGTGGAAATAGAGTGGTATTTAATTGACAGGGTTTGGTTGAATGACTGAATATGGAATGCACTAAGAGACTAAAAGTTATCATACAGGTTCAAATTTGGGTGACTGGGAGGATAGCAGTACCTTGACAAGTTGGTGCAAAAGTAGAAATAATTTCAGACCTGTCCAGTTTGACTATAAATTAATTTAGGTGTTGTAACACCTAAAAAGACAATTTGATAGAATGATTAAGAGCATGGACTCTAGAACTTCAGTGTTTGAGTTTTAATTCTGGCTTCACATGGTAACTCTGTGACCTTAGGCAAATTATTTAAAGACTATGCCTTTTTTTTCATCACTCTAATGAGAATAAAAATAATATTAACCTTATGGAATCATTATGAGGAGCAAATGAATTAATATATACATAAAGTTCTTAGAACAGTGTGTGGTACATAGTAATCATTATGTGTTAGCTGTTGTTACTGTTGTCATTATTAGGTTATGTTTTCCAAAATAATATTGTGATTTGGGGATAAAATTTAGTGATATAAAAAGAATTTATTTCACTTAGAGCAATTCCAGGAGACTTTTCTTTCCTGCTCTCTATACCCTCTCAAATTTATAGAATCAAAGTATAGAAAGTTAATTGCGCAGGTTTAATTATTAAATCATGTTAGTTTTACTGTGAAGGGAAAGGTAGTGGAAGTGGGAGATGGAGAAAAGGTGTTTGAATATGTTTTATTACTGTAATTATAATTTTTTAATCCTTTAATGCCGTATTAAAGATGTTTATTTCCTACTTTTGTTATCCTTATCTGGACACTGTCTTAGCTCAATTAAATCCAAAGCTCAGATGTCAGATTTCATTTTTTTCTGCTAGACTTCATTCCATGACATTAATTTCAATGAATTTGTCTGTTATTTTTTATTACCCTGCACAGTTTTTGCTGACCTCTACCTTCATATACTTCCTAGTGTTATCGTGGCATCTGCAGGAAGCAGTTTGCTTTCTCAGAGGAACTTTAACCTAAAGACTTAACTGGAAAAGCTGTTTTTCAGAAATTACAGATGAAAGGGACAGTCTAAGGAAAACTACCAGACTGGAAGAAGCCCCACAAATAAAAGGACTATCCATAGTTATTCTTAAATCTGTGGAATTCATATAGTTTTGGTTTGCTTCTCCCTGATTTCCCTCTACCCATCACTTTTAAATAAGCTATGCTATGTATACCCTTTTCTGTCCATTTCTTTTTTAAAAAATTTTTTTAAAAAAATTTTATTTATTTATGATATATATATATATATATATATATATATATATATATATATAGAGAGAGAGAGAGAGAGAGAGAGAGAGAGGCAGAGACATAGGCAGAGGGAGAAGCAGGCTCCATGCACCAGGAGCCCAATGTGGGATTCGATCCCGGGTCTCCAGGATCGCGCCCTGGGCCAAAGGCAGGCGCCAAACTGCTGCGCCACCCAGGGATCCCTGTCCATTTCTTATAAATGTTTAATGAGCCTGTCTGTTTAACTGCATGCCAGATGAATGTGTTTGAATATGGAATGTGCCTAGCAATTGGATACTGATAATTCATCTCTCAAAATTTGTGACTGTTTTATTTAATTTTTAAAAAATATTTAACATCATTTAAAAAATAATGCTGTTCTCAGCTGCATTCTAATATCCTGACCAGAAGAGAATGCAATGCCATTGTAGTTAATGCTCTGTCTAGTTGCAAGGAAGAATCTTGCTCAGATAGCTTTATACCCTGAGTTCTTATTTCGGGCAACTCTGCTTTGAGTGTTCAGCATTAGGGTGGGTCTTTTCATTCTTGGCTATGTATGTCTTTGTGAATTATATTCTTCCATTGCTCCCAAGGACAGAGTTTAATTTTTTTTTCAGAGGTTTAATTTAGTTCCATTAATGATCATCAGCATTCGTTAGGCTTAGATTCAACTGCAAATAACAGAAAACCCACAAGAGTGCTATCAGTGAGGTTAGGATGTGTTTTTCTTCCTCGTAAAATAAGGCAGTCAGGAAGTAGTAGATGGTTTGGTGCTGGTATAGCAATTTTGTGATTTCATTAAAGGCTCAGGCTCTAACTTTCTTTTCCTCCCTTTATGGGATGTTATCCTTACCTTCATGTTCTTATTCTAGGCAGAAAGAAGGGAAAGGGGGGGAGAAGATTAAAAATGTGACTGAGTCTTCTTCCTTCTAAGAAGAGCTTTCCAAGAAGTGTACCCAGTGACTTCTACTTACATCGCCTTGCCTAGAACTAGTATGTAACAATACCTAATTACAAGAAAGGCAAAAAAAAAAAAAAAAAATTAGTGGCCTTTATGTTTGTTTTAAAGTTGGGTGTATTGCCACTCCCAATAAAATCTCCTACTAAGGGGAGAAGGGAATAATAGATACTGGATGGGCAGCTAGTTGTCTCTATCATATCCTCCAGTATAGAGTTCTTATAGGGCATCCTTCATCCACACACTCCTGGATTAATTATTTGTGGTTAGGAAATTAAGATTGGTTTCTCTTGAAGTTCTTGGCTTTGCAAGTCATAAAGAACTGCTTTGGGTTTTGTTGTTGTTGTTCTTGTTGTTGTAAGTAAACTCTACCCTCAAACTGGGGCTCAACTCATAACTTCAAGATCAGGAATCACATGCTCTACCAACTGAGCCAGCCAGATGCCCCTGGTTTGCTTTTTAAGGAAGAGGCCCTTGGGTGGCTCAATTGGTTAAGTATCTGCCTTTGACTTGGGTCATGGTCTTGGGGTCCTGGGATGGAGCCCCACATTCGGCTCTCTGCTCATCAGGGATTCTGCTTCTCTCTCTTTCCCTCTCTCTTTGCCCCTCCCTTCCACTTGTTCTATCTCAAATAAATAAATAAATAAATAAATAAATAAATAAATAAAAATTTTAAAAAATAAAGAAGAGGTAGTATAACTGATAAGCACTATGAGGCAGCATGCCTTGTTTATTAGTAGAGTTATTTAGTTTGTTGTAGAAATAATGCATAACTCTGGACATATCCATTTATGTGGCAGCCAAAATACCAAAAAAGATTGAAAATTGTTGTCTTCAAGGAACCGAACCTCATTTCTAATTCACAATTTTCAAAAAAAAAAATTCACAATTTTTGATCTTTCCAAATATGGTGATATCTTTCATTATATGTTCTATTAAAAATGTACTTCTTAATTTCAGGGACAGTTCACTAGTGTTTATTTAGTAGCTTTGAGTATTTAGCCATTATTTGCCCTTCTCTCCTCGCCTCAAAGTATTATGGGAAAAGCCCATCGGTTTTGCTTATCTTCACATCCCCAATGTCAGGTATATATGAGGTAGTAAATAAATATTTGGTGAATAAATAATTGACTAAAGGAACAGAATGGTAGCCTTCTGTTTGACTTTGAATAATCCCAGACTGAGAATATACTGTTTTAAAAATTCACCTTTTCAAGTTTTATACAGCTCTAGAGAGGCAACATAATAGAATAGAAATAATATGACTTTGGAGTCCTTAGCACAACAAACTTTTTGGTCCACTACTGTGCACCAGGTACTACTTTCGATGCTGGAGTAGGAAAAAAAGTTAAATATGTACCCTTATCTCCAGGAAAAAGGGAGACAAACTTATAAATAGTACTTATTAAACTTACTGGGATATGTGCTATATGTATACACTAGGTTCTAAAGGTAGATATTAAGTGGGTTAACCTAGGTTGGAACAGTGCATTTGAAGAGCACAGAGGTATGGTCTAAGAAGACTGTTGAGAAGATGGAAGTAGCTATGTGGGTGATAGTTGGCCAGATGAGGTAAATGGGGATCATGTTCTGGATAGAGAGTAGCTGCTTCTGTGGGGTACAGATACAAGACATACAAAGAGTGGCAGAAGGTGTAGGAGCCAACTAATGGAGAACTTAGATTTTTATCCAGAATACCATTAAAGACATTTTCAAAACAGCTTTTTGCTCTCTGATGAAAAGGGAAGCATATTTTTTTAATCTTGTAGAAGATCTCAGAAAGACATCAAAGTGTATAAAGAATACAATAGGGAACCCTGGGTGGCTCAGCAGTTTGACGCCTGCCTTTGGCCCAGGGTCCGATCCTGGAGTCTCCAGATTGAGTCCCGCATCGGGCTCCCGGCATGGAGCCTGCTTCTCCCTCTGCCTGCGTCTCTGCCTCTCTCTCTCTCTCTCTCTCTCTCTCTCTCTCTCTCATAAATAAATAAATCTTTAAAAAGAAAAAAAAAAAGAATACAATCACTTTTATTCTCTTCAACTAGATATATAACCAGTCTTAACATTTTGGTACATATACTTCTGTAATTCCTCAGTTTTTCTCCCTCTGTCTTCCTTCCTCTTCCCTTTTCCTTCTTCTCCCTTTTCTCCTTTGTTCTTTTACCCTTCTCTGGCCAGATCTTGTTGGCCTATATGGCAACTAAATGAAGGACTCACTGAAAAGAGAGGTTAAGGTAAAGAAAGAGGCAAGGTTTTGTCTTGAAGTCATTTTCTGAAATATGATGAAAGAGGCATTGTTTGGGGGGATGGAGAGTTTGAATTTGGTTATTAGATATGTTTAAAAAATATATTCAGCCCACCTAGAAGCGGCTTCTCGCTCTCCTTTTGGAAACTCTGTCAGGTTCAGCCTCCTTGCCTCCACTCCAGCCTCCACCATGTCCATCAGGGTGACCCAGAAGTCCTACAAGGTGTCCACCTCCAGCCCCCGGGCCTTCAGCAGCCACTCCTACATGAGCGGGCCCGACTCCCACATCAGCCCCTCTGCCTTCTCCTGGGTGGGCAGCAGCAGTGGCAGCTTCTGGGGTGGCCTGAACAGCAGCATGAGTGTGGTTGGGGGCTACGGCGGGCCCGGGGCTGTGGGGGGCATCACGGCCGTCTCAGTGAACCAGAGCCTGCTGAGCCCCCTTAAGCTGGAGGTGGACCCCAACATGCAGGCGGTGTGCACCCAGGAGAAGGAGCAGATCAACAGCCTCAACAACAAGTTTGCCTCCTTCATCAACAAGTTCAGGCACCTGGAGCAGCAGAACAAAATCCTGGAGACCAAGTGGGGCCTCCTGCAGCAGCAGAAAACCGCTCGGAGCAACATAGACAACACGTTTGAGAACTACATCAACAACCTCCCGAGGCAGCTGGACACCCCGGGGCAGGAGAAGCTGAAGCTGGAAGTGGAGCTTGGCAATATGCAGGGGCTCGTGGAGGACTTCAAGAATAAATACGAGGATGAGATCAAATTGTGTGGAGACATGGAGAATGAATTTGTCCTCATCAAGAAGGATGTGGATGAAGCTTACGTGAACAAGATAGAACTGGAGTCCCACCTGGAAGGGCTGACCGACGAGATCAACTTCTTACGGCAGCTGTATGAAGAGGAGATCCATGAGCTGCAGTCCCAGATCTCGGACACGTCCGTGGTGCTGTCCATGGACAACAGCCGCTCCCTGGACCTGGACGGCATCTTTGCCAAGGTCAAGGCCCAGTGCGAAGACATTGCCAACCGCAGCCGGGTGGAGGCCGAGACCATGTACCAGATCAAGTACGAGGAGCTGCCGACATTGGCTGGGAAGCACAGGGATGACCTCCGTTGCATGAAGACTGAGATTTCTGAGATGAACCGGAGCATCAGCCGCCTCCAGGCTGAGATCGAGACTCTCAAAAACCAGAGGGCTGCACTGGAGGCTGCCATTGCCGACGCCGAGCAGCGCGGGGAGCTGGCCATCAAGGACGCCAATGCCAAGGTGGCCAAGCTGGAGGCCGCCCTGCAGCGAGCCAAGCAGGACATGGCCTAGCAGCTGCGCGAATACCAGGAGCTCATGAACGTCAAGCTGGCCCTGGACATCGAGATCGCCACCTACCGCAAGCTGCTGGAGGGCGAGGAGAGCTGGCTGGAGTCTGGGATGCAGAACATGAGCATCCATACGAAGACAACCAGCGGCTACTCCGGTGGCCTGAATTTGGCCTATGGGGGCCTCACAAGCCCTGGCCTCAACTACGGCCAGAGCTCCTTCCAGTCCAGCTTTGGCCCTGGCGGTTCCTTTAGCCGCAGCAGCTCCTCCAAGGCTGTGGTTGTGAAGAAGATCGAGACTCGTGATGGGAAGCTGGTGTCTGAGTTGTCTGACGTCCTGCCCAAGTGAAGAGCCACTGTGGGCCCTCCCAGCCTCCTTGCTCTTGTGGCCCCATGAAGCCTTTGAGGGAAGGAGCTGTGCAGGGGAGCCTTGCGTATAAGAGACCCACGTAAGGCTCAGCCCTGGTCCCCAGCCTACCCTTAGGGGGAGTCTAGTGCTCGGGATACCCCTTCTTGTCCATGCCCCCAACCGAAAGCCAATTCAAGTGTCTTTTCCCAAATAAAGCTGCTGCCAGTCCCTCCCCCCCCCAAAAAAAATCTTCATAAACACCTATAGCGCTTAGTATGTCTCTAGTTCTATTTTAAGAGCTTTACAAAATTACATATTTAAATCTCATGACCTTACAAAGTATTAATTATTTCCATTTTATAGATGAGGAAGTTGAGGCATGAAGAGGTCACACAGTTTGTTCAAGGTCTATGTTAGCTGTAACTGTGGTAGACCCTGGAATCCCGGTTCTGGATTTTCAGTCATGGCAGTTTGGCTCCAGTGTTCATGCTCTTTACACTATACTCTCAAATTGAAGCTGAAACTATTTAGATGAGTATAAGGGAATACTGGGATTGTGGGAATCAGTTTTTTTAACATTAAAAAGCCTACTTTCCAATCATTTAGGTTTGGCTTTATTTTTATTTTTATTTTTATTTTTCAAGCTTTGGTGAATCGAAAGGTCAACTCTATATAGAAATAGGTTTTATCTAGCAACCTGTGATACTCAGTTACTTTCCATAAAGTAAACGATCTGTTAGCATGACAGTTTGGATCTTTTTAGAGATATAAACAGTTTAATTGCTTGGCAGTTTTCCCTATTTCTAACTGTTGCTGTAATATGAAAACACTGGTAGAAGTAGAAAATAAAATTAAGAAGACATTTGAAAAGATTCTCTATTTTAAAATAAGATGAAATTGAAAATTATCAGAAATGCACAAGATATTTAGCTATTTAACATTATATATGTGGTTTTATATACACACACACACACTTTAAGATATATAGAAGTAGAAATAAAATGAAATTTTATTCTTCTGAAGTAGAAATAAAATGAAATTTTAACAAAAGAACACATAGAATTTCTAGACTATAAAGATATATTTAATTTTTTTGGCATTGCCCCAAAGTCTCATTTTATATCTCACCTTGAAAAATTCAAATATATGGGGACAGGATATATTTTAGCATGGTATTGCAACTTTTCTTTCTTTTTTTCCTTTAAGATTTTATTTATTTATTCATGAGAGGCACAGAAAGGCAGAGACATAGGCAGAGGGAGAAGCAGGCTTCCTGTGGGGAACCCGATGCAGTACTTGATCCCACAGCCCCAAGATCACAACCTGAGCCAAAGGCAGATGCTCAACCACTGAGCCACACAGGTGTCCCTATTGCAGCTTTTCTTTTTTTTTCTTTTTCTTTTTTTTTTTTTTAAAAAAAGGCTAAATCTTTATTGAATAAAATAATCCAGTCAATGGGTCTGAGAAAGCACGTATCAGTTGGTTAGGGCAATAAGAACCTCTACCACGTTGCCCATGTGTTCCCTCAAGCTCAGTTCTGCTGCTGCTCGTGAGATCTCCATCTCTGTCATTATCAGCTCCAGATCTTCCTTCTTAATGGTGACTTTGGCCAGTTCCTTCTCCCGCTCCTGTTTGGCTTTCTGTTCCCGGGACCGTCTGTCTCCAATGACGGACATGGCCGTCTCCAAATTGGAACTCTGGATCTCCTTCTCCTCCGCGTAGTCGGTGACTCGCTCCAGGTCCGCCGCACCGCTGTCCTGCTTCCGTGGCTTCTCGGGAGGCGGCTCCGGGCCGCTGGTCTCAGTCTCCAACTCCAGCTCCACATCCCCCTCGGTAGCCATATCGATCCCACCGTCTATTGCAGCTTTTCTTGAACCAAGAACACTTTATACATTTTTAGACTCTAAGTTTTATTTTTCCTTTTTGAAATGTTATCTATTAGCAGAACATGGCAATGGTGTTACAAAATTTAATGTCTCTAGAAACGACTTCTGTGTTCTAACAGTTGAATATTCTATTTTGAGGGAAAATAAATTATGGATTAAGTGGGACCAAAGTATAAAACAAATTTCTTCTGAGTGATAGTGAAACATTTACTGAATTATAACTATTAGCAAAAATAAAGTTGAGTAGCCATTTATTTTCCATGTGAACAACATTGTAGCTCACTGCTGTTTATTACAATTAAAAAGTAAGTCTGGTTAGTTAAACACCAAATCTGGATATATAGAGAAAAAATAGTTATTCAAAGAGCTTTCAATAATAAAATAGGAAGTCAGAATTTTGCAGTTTTTTTTTGGAGTCAGAAGGTGGGTAACTTCCATTTTTAACTTAAATCAGTTTCTGGGTTTATTACCACCTGTTATAAAAGGCTACATTGTAGATGCATGGGTGTAGTAGAAATAGATCAGCCCTCACCAAGCTTTGAATTATTTTAACTCCTGATTGGATTAAGGTTATCTGTTCTTTCTAGAGCCTATAGGCTAGCTGCCTGCTAAAAGAAAACATAAATTCACTTTGGAGGAAGATAAAATTATTTAAACTTTTTTTTAAAAAACATACAATATTCAGCATTCAGTTGAAAGTAATCAGACATCAAGGAGACAAGACAATGTGATAAAAAAACTAAGATGCAAGGGCAGCCCTGGTGGCTCAGTGGTTTAGCACCGCCTTCAGCCCAGGGCCTGATCGTGGAGACCCGGGATCTAGTTCCATGTGGGCTCCCTGCATGGAGCTTGCTTCTCCCTCTGCCTGTGTCTCTCATGAATAAATAGTAAAATCTTAAAAAAAAAAAAAAACACACAAAAAAAAACCTAAGATACAATAGACAACAGAAACAGACTTACAAGGGATAGTGGCATTCAGACAAGACTGTTTTTGATATGTTTAAGGAAAATAGAAGATTAACATTTTGCCAGAGTATTGGTAACTAAGAAAAGAGCTAAACTAAATTCAAGAACTGAAAAAATACAGTAACTGAAATAAGTATCCAGAAGATTGACTTGATAGCATACTAGGATTTGCTTGAGCTAGAATTAGTAAACTGGAAGATAGGTCAGAAACTGTCTTTCAAGCTTTATCATGATGAAGGCAAAAAAAAAAAAAAGATAAAAATTACAGAAATGAGAAGATAAAATGAACCAATGTGTAAAATATCCTAAGGAATCTCCAAACAATAGCAGAACCAATAAATGAATTCAGGGAGTTTGTAAAATTTAAGCTCAATGTGTAAAAATTACTTTTGAATATTTATTTGCAATGAACTATTGGAATTCAAATTCATATGGAAATGTGAAAGAACTAGAATAGGAAAAATAACTATGACAATAAGAGCAAAGTTGAAACACTTAAACTAATTGACTTGAAGGCATATTATTAAAGTACATTAATTGACTCCATTAATACTGGAGTCAATATAGTTAATAAAATAATATTAATTCCATCAATAGAACAGAAAAGAGCATCTAAATATAAATACACACACACACACAGACACAAAACTGATTTTTTAGCAAGGTTAGAAAGATAGTTCAGTGGAAAAAAAGAATAACATTTTCAATAAATGATGCCAAAACAGTTGTGTAATTCATTAACAAATGAACCTCCATTCACAACTTAAGATATCCAAATAGATACTGATGTAAATGTAAAATCTGAAACTAAAACTTTTTCCTTGATAGTCCATCAATTTTATTAATTCTGTTGATTTTTTCAGTGAGCCAGCCTCTGGTTTCCTTGATTTTCTTTTTTGCTTTTCTGTTATTAATTTCATTGATTGCTTTCTCATCCTTATTATTTTCCTTCTTTTGCTTACTTTGGGCTTGATATGCTCTTGTGTTTCGATTTTTTTTCTCCAAATTCCAGACTTCCCTCTTAATTTCTTATGGTGGAGGTTGAAGTCATTGATCTGAGACTTTAATTTTCTTCTAATAAAAAATATTTAGTACTATAAATTAATCCCAAAGCATTGCCTTAACTGCGTCTCACAAACTTTAATAAATTATGTTTTCATTTTAATTTAGTTTAAACTATTTTTTAACTTCCCTTTTAAATTATTCTTTGACCCACAGGTTATTTAGAATTGTGTTTCTTACTGTTTGAGGATTTTGTAGATAATCTCTCTTTTATTAGTTTTTAATTTAATTCCATTGTGGTTAGAGAATGTGGTTTATGTGATCCAAATAATTTCCAATTTAGTGAATGACTTTTTCATGGCCCAGAATATGGTCTGTCTTGGCTTTTACTATTTAATATTTGAAGTTCTTAAATCTTTCTTCTTGGTAATTGCAACAATTTCCCATATAGTCTTACTTCTTTATCACTGCTTATACTTCACTGTTTCTAGAGTTATTATTCTTTTATTCCTGAATACTAATCTGATTCTGACATTCTTTTTCCAAAAGTTCTGGTGATGTCCCATTATCTACAGGATCATTCTCTTTAGAGACCCCCCGGGTGGCTTAGCGGTTGGGTTGCTGCCTTTAGCTCAGGTCATGATCCCGGGATGCGGAATCGAGTTCCACATTGGGCTCCTGCAAAGAGCCTGCTTCTCCCTTTGCCTATGTCGCTGCCTCTCTCTCTCTATCTTTGTGTCTCTCATGAATAAGTAAATCTTTTTTTTTTTTTTTAAAGAATCATTCTCCTTATTGGGGGGATTATCTTCAATCATCATCAAGTTATTCTAAGAAAGCCTCATCTAGTATTACTATCCTTTTCAGCCTCTTTTCATATATTCTGTATTCCAACCATGTTAAACTGATTTTCTTTTCCAAAAATTCATTATGGAGTGCATTTCCTACATCTGTACCTTTGATCAAGTTATTCATTTCTTTTGGAATCCCTATCTCTTCCCTTCTTACTTTATATATAACATTCATGCCAATTCTGTTCACCTATGGAATTTTCTTTCCTTTTTTCAGCCAGAATCTACTGTGTCTTTGGTTCATTGTTTATACATATCTTAGAGTATGCTTTGACTTGAGATGCCATATTTATGTAGGCACTCAGTGTTTCTTCAGATCTCAATAGTGAGGAAATTAAGATAATTATAAGGGTTTTTTCAAAATTAATAGAATTAATATCTTTAATTCTGCACATGGACCAAGAGATTCAGTAAAGGTAAAAAATTTAAGTTCTACAAATGGAACAAAATCCCAGCTCAGTTTTCACTAAATCTTAGACATGACCAATCAGGGAGTTTGACAGTACTACAGAAATTAATGAATTGCAAAAAGAAACTGAAAATACTTTATCAACTGCCATCTATAAAATTATGTGTTCCTATACTTAGTGAAGGTGATATGTAGTAATGTTGGTGATTAGTTGGAAAATAAAATTATGAATGATGTTGGTATTGTATACATTTATGACAGAGATAGATGGATCAAAATATGAACAGGAGGAGAAGTTGAAATGAGGGATCCCTGGGTGGCGCAGCGGTTTGGCGCCTGCCTTTGGCCCAGGGCGCGATCCTGGAGACCCGGGATCGAATCCCACGTCGGGCTCCCGGTGCATGGAGCCTGCTTCTCCCTCTGCCTGTGTCTCTGCCTCTCTCTCTATCTCTCTGTGACTATCATAAATTAAAAAAAAAAAAAAAAAAAAGAAGTTGAAATGACCTCCAAAGCTAGAAATTCCTCATGGTAGCCAAAGCTATTCAGTCAATAATTTCATATTATGTTCAAAATTTAGTTTAAGTTATGATAAAGCAATAGAAAGAATAATATTTTTCTAAACAACCTAAAAATTTCACATTATAATAAAATGATCTACATTTATATTTCAGGTTAAAATGAAAATTCAGAAGTGTTCATCATTTTTTTTTATTCCTTTCATTCACTAATTTATCTGCTAATTACCTGCTGTATACTTCATGATCTATAAAAAATTGTGTAAGAGTTGTTCTTATAGCTAAGAAAAGAAGCTCTGTGCAATAGTAACATTTGAGTATCATTTTACAGTTTTCAAAACACTTTCAGGTGTGCTGTTTCTTGGGAGGAAAGGAATCCTAGTGAAAGGTATCATTGGTATATGAAATCTGTGGTCTTTTTTTTTTTTGGTCAGTGGAAGGAAAGGGAGCTAGGTGAATAAACATGTGCTAAGTCTTTTTTTGTTACCATTACAGAAGCTCTTTAGAACTGGATTACTTGGACTATAGACATTTTTAGAGTTATTAAGTATGGTGTGTGTAGCATAGCTGAAAATAGACATTTTCAAATATTATTGAATCTTTTGAAGGTGAGATCATGTATATCAGAATCTAAGATTTGGCGGTAATATATATAAATGCATTCTCCTCCAAGGGAGATGTATGGCAACCTTTAGCATAGAAAATTGGGAGGAACCCTTTAGTTATCTAAGAGTCTTACAAGAAATGCTGACTGATGTTTCTATAATGATTTCACCCCAATTCCAGAAGGTATAAGTCATGTGTGATTATGAATTTAACACATTAGGTAATTGCCCCAGTTCTGCCTTTATCCTTTTTTGGTTATTTATCCTCCCCATTCATGCCTGTTCTTGTTTTTACTTAGCAGTTGACGTTTTTACACTGACTTGGGGTAAAAAAAAACCAGCAAGAACTAAATGCCTCCATTTCATACCCGCCATATTTATAAATTTTTTTCTTTGAAGTGTTTGTTAAGCCTGATCTGTTTTATCTAGTTGCAAAATGTGGAACATTGCTTTACAGTAGAATTAAAATAGATGATCAATTTTTTTCAAGGTGAAGCATTTCCAATTACACTGCTAAAAAATAGTCTGGATAGTTTTGTTCAGGAAAATATATTCAATTGTTTAAACAAAACAGGTAAATGTAGCTGATACTTAAATTTATTTTTTGAAACATTTTAAGCCATTTCAGTCAAATTAAAATAAATTTAAATGTTGAATTATTGAATTTACAGTTAAATACTCTCTTCCTGAAATAACTAATCATAATCTGTTGGTCTTTTTTTTTTTTTTTAAAGATTTTATTTATTCATTCACGAGAGACACACACAGAGAGAGAGGCAGAGACACAGGCAGAGGGAGAAGCAGGCTCCATGCAGGGAGCCCGACGTGGGACTCGATCCCGGGTCTCCAGAATCACACCCTGGGCTGAAGGTGGCGCTAAACTGCCGAGCCACCCGGGCTGCCCATCTGTTGGTCTTTTTAAAAAAAATTTATTTAATTTTATTCATGAGAGATAGACACACAGAGAGAGGCAGAGACATAGGCAGAGGGAGAAGCAGGCTCCCTGTAGGGATCTTGATGCAGAACTCGATCCCAGGACTCGGGGATCATGACCTGAGCTGAAGGCAGAAGACGCTCAGCCACTCAGCCACCCAGGTTCCCCTAACCTGTTTCCTTATTCCTCTATGCTGATAGTTGTTTAGAGAATGAGAATAGTGTTTTGCCCCTGCACTATCAGAATTCCTGATCTATAGACTCTATGACCATAATAAAATGCTTAATTTCAGCTACTGTGTTTTGGGATAGTTTATTATGCAGCAAGAGTGATTGAAAGATAAGTGAAATTTGATTATGCTAAAGAGAAAAGGCTCTTTACTGCTCTAGCAAAAGTTCTGAGATAGGATGTTAAATTGCCTGAAGCTTAGTATTTATTTTGGATTTGAAGGGATATTAGTTCATAACAGAAGAGAAAGCTGCAAAAGATAGTAGGGGCCAGTTTGTGGCTTTTAACACTTCATTAATGGATTTAAACTTTTTTCTGTGTAATGAGTAATGGGAGTAATGGGAATAATGGGAACATGAAGTTTTTTGAGTATAAAAGATCATAGAAAATGACAATGGAACTCTTACATAGTTCCAACATCTTAGAATGTGTCTCAGGTTCATTTTTTCTTATATGTTTATTCAGCAAACATTTGTCATACTTAAACTTTTGGCCAGAAGCATAGTTTTGATTTTTTTTTTTAACTACAAAGGCTTATTTACTATTTTTATGACATATACAGTCAGAATAAGGGTCTGGTAAGAAAGCTAGTCATGACTTTTTTTTATGGTTCTAAGTAGGACACTAAAAATTATCCTGGCTATGTGTATGTATTAAGTAGTTATAATGATAATGCAGAGTCTGATTATGGTAGAAAAGATTTGAAGATTAAATCAAGTTCAGAAAATATTTAGTGGCGATACAAATCTCTGTGAATTTGTTAACTCTCACTTATGGATATTTATGAAAAAGCCTCTGGGAATTTGATGGGGATTGCATTGAATCTGTAGTTCAGTCTTGGGGGAGAATTGACATCTTAACAGTATCATTCTACTAATTCATGAATCCAGAATTTCTCTCCATTTATTTAGGTCTTCTGTAATTTCTTTCATCGGTGATTTGTAGTTATCTTGCAGCCTTGCTAAAATCATTTATTCTATGAGGTTATGTTCAGTTTTCTTAGTGCTTTTATTTTCGATTATTTTTTAGAAAAAAATTTTTTTTTGTTTGAAAAAGATTTCATTTATTTTTGAGACAGAGAGAGCACAAGCAGGAGGGAGGAGTCCTCAGGAGGGAGGAGTTCTCAGCAGGGAGCCCGATGTGGGGCTTGATTCCAGGAATCTGGAATCATGACCTGAGCCGAAGGCAGATGCTTAACCTGCTGAGCCACTCAGCTTCCTCTAGGAAATATTTTTTTTTTTTTTTTTTTTTTTTTTAATTCTTGAGCTTTTACATCATGATAACACATTTGTGATGGTACTATCTCAGTCACTATGACTTTGTAAAATTCTTTTTATTGTAATATTTTATGCACAAAGTAAGAAAATGTTTTTAAGTCTTTGTTTTTATCTAGCTTATATTTATTATTATTTTCTACCAGTTGGGGTTCCAGAACATTTTGTCAGTATCTTTCATTGCATATTGTTTCACATGGGATTCTGTCATAGGATTCAGCAAATTTCTACTTGTTATGCCTTTCTTTGGTCTCTTTTTACAGGCAAAAATTCATATACACTTGACTGTTTAACAACATCGGTTTAGGGTGCCCACATTTCCCCTTTCCTGTGCAGTCAAAAGTCTGTGTATGATAAACTTGATTTTCCAGAAACTTAACAACTAATAGCTTACTGTTGACCTGAAGCCTTACCACTAATATAAATAACCAATTAACACATATTTTGTATGTTTTATGTATTATATACTATATTCTTACAATAAAATAAGCCAGAGAAAAAGTGTTAGTAAGAAAATTGTGAGGACACCTTACCTGGGTGGCTTAGTGGTTGAGTGTCTTTGGCTCAGGGGTCCTAGGATCGAGCCCTGCGTCAGGCTTCCCAAGGGAGCCTACTTCTCCCTCTGCCTGTGTTGGTCTCTGCCTCTCTCTGTGTGGTTTTATTTATTTTATTCATGAGAGACACAAAGAGAGAGACAGAGAAAGACACAGGCAGAGGGAGAAGCAGGCTCCATGAAGGGAGCCCGATGTGGGACTCGATCCCAGGCCTCCTGGATCATGCCCTGAGCCTGAGGCAGACCCTCAGCCACTGAGCCACCCAGGCATCCCAATAAATAAGAAAATCTTAAAAAAAATCGTAAGGATGAGAAAATACACTTATTGTGCTGTGCTGTATTTATTGAATAAAAAAAATCCACATATAAGCATACTTCTGCAGTTCAAACTCCTGTTGTTCAAGGGTTAACTGTAATTTAACTTCTTAGTTTTCTCAATGCTTAAGCATAATGCATGGCTCTTATGTTTAATAAATAGCTATTGATTGCTTTGAGGAGAAGAGAAAAATTGCATGTAGGTAACACAGAACCATTTTTCTCAAGGCTTATTACCACCAAGGAAATAATAGCAAAGTAGCAAGAAATAGTATTCCATGGGAAACATGACTCTGAGCTTGTGGTCAGTTTGTTTGGATATTATCTGCATTGGTCCAGGTGGAGAGAAATTCCTGTGTTGATAGCTGAATTAAACTAGATAAGAAAACAAACAGAAAAATAAATACTTATTCATATAAAATAATTAGGAAGTAAAGTTTGAAAGAAAACACAGCTATTTCCCCTACTTGTTTTAAACTGATGAAAGATTTACACTTTTATAAATTCACTTTTATTTTTGTTGAACATTTTTTCCTATAAATTGATATATAAATTTAATAAAACTGACAAAATATATTTCTCATTTTCTGTCTGAACAACAATAGTTTTTTTTTTTTTTAAGAATTTGAAGCTCAGTAACTATATACTCTAATCAATTTCACAGTCATCAAAGTCTTTTACCAATGTGTGATTTACCACTATAGATTCTTTATCTGGCTATTGGTTTTTGGTATTAGAACATGTTGTAAGATAGGTAGGGACTCAGGCTGATTATTTCGTGGTGACCCTTTCAAAAAATAATCTTTGCTTTTAGTTTTCAGAAGTAAGAATCTTTTTTTTTTTTTGTAGGGGAGAAAGGTTGTTGTTAATGGCGTAAGTATCTGTGTGAAGTCTTTGGACCTAATAAAATATTAGCCATTTTGTTAATTTATTCAACAGTTATTTGAGTGCAGTATGCGTCTTCTGTATTCTCATAGATGCTTCAATCAAGTAATAACTTAAAAAGTCCATTACAGGTATAGTCTCAAAAATTAAATAATCCTTTGGCGGGCTTATTAAAGCTGTGCTCCAGCATGACATTGAAAGGATGTACTGTATATTTTCTTTTCATTTCCCAGTTTTGGATAAGTTTCTTAGCACTATATACGGTTGTAGACATTGTAACCTAAGTTAAAACACAAAAAGGTTGATATCCTTAATTAATGAGCACCTAGAAATGAATAAAACCCAATAGAAAAAAATAGAATATAAACTGTCTTTTCAATGAAGGAGAAATTCACTTTGCCTGTAACTATGAGAACCTACCTCTAATCTCAGGCATAATTTTATTTTATTATTTTATTTTTTTTTCAGGCATAATTTTAAAAGGCAAATTAAAATAACAGTGAATGAAGAGTTCAGCAGTCAAATTGGCCAAATTATAAAGGTCTATAAGTAAGTGTTGGTAACTGGGTAGGCATATTCACACATTAATGATGAGGTTTTAATTTGTTACAACAAGCATATTCTTTGGTATTTCTTCTACTAGGTTTCTGGTTAGGTAAATAGACCAAGTTTCAGATTTATGGAAAAGAATTAGATAGATTGTCTGGAAAGTTCTTTATGATACCATTAAGTGAGAAAAAGATGATGTGGATAGATAACAAATTTATATTTAAAAAACTATTATATGTGTATGTTTATAGCTAGATCTGAAGCAATGAAAGAATATTTGTTTCCTTTTGTGACATAAGATTTTACTTTTTTTCAAGTAGAGGTAGGTGATTTTAATTGTATTTTTAAAATAATTTTCTTCATATAAGTATGAAAACTGAAATAGTAACATTCTCTGGGAGATTTCCTGTTGTGGCATTTTATGAAATTACCCAATTTAATAGGAGAAGCCTCCAGTGTTTCCTATTGATATTTAAGAGGGAGAAAGCAGAACAAGTATTAATAGCATATAATACTCCAAAGTGTCATAAATAAGCTAAGAGTGGAGGAATGAATATTTTACACAAATAAATTATAGGTATTTGTGACCTGGGCCTCATGTCTTACTTCTTATTTCTCTTTCTTTTCCTCAGTACTCTTCCTCCCTGCCTTTCTCTTTCAAAGGTGAACATTTTTGATTCAGTTTTATAGTATTTTGAGACACTTTAATCCCAATTAATTCTTCACTTTCAGTAGGGAAACTGGAGGGAGGTTTCCTCTAGTTGAGTCAGGTGGTTGGAATGGTGAGACTAGGCAGGGAGGGATAAACCAAAGTTATGAGTTACTTATGTGGTGACTCATGAAGGAATCAAGTTTTGAGTAGCTGCATGCCAAAAGAGAAGAAAGGTGTAGACAAGGTGTGTGTGTGTGTGTGTGTGTGTGTGTATGCCTGCACATGTGTGACCTGGTAAAGTATATACCATACCTTAGGTATGCCCCTAAGATTACATATTAATATAGTTAAATCTGTGATGTGTAAGGCTACTTAATATAAATTTTCATAATGTGCGGTAATAAGTGATGCTTCCAAGTAGTATGCAATAAATATGTAGGTAGAAGGGCCAACCTAAATGAGTGTGTGTTCAGATTTCCACATCTCCATCTTCACACCCAATGTCAATGCATTTGTTTCTGATTGGAAAATAATATAATTAAATTTACTAAAATTATGTATAAACTGATAGTATCCAGTAACTCATTGAGAGTCAAAGGATTCTTATGAGAAAAACTAAGCATCTGTGTTTTCTTTCTTTCTTTCTTTCTTTCTTTCTTTCTTTCTTTCTTTCTTTCTTCCTTTCTTTCTTCTTTCTTTCTTCTTTCTTTCTTTCTTTCTTTCTTTCTTTCTTTCTTTCTTTCTTTCTTTCTCTTCCTTCTTTCTTTCTTTCTTTCTTTCTTTCTTTCTTTCTTTTCTTTCCTTTCTTCCTCTTTCTTTCTTTCTTTCTTTCTTTCTTTCTTTCTTTCTTTCTCTCTCTCTTTTTCTCTCTTTCTTCTTTCATTTTATTTATTCATGAGAGATGCACAGAGAGAGGCAGAGACATAGGCAGAGGGAGAAGCAGGCTCCCTGCAGGAGAGTCTAATGTGGGACTCTATTCCAGGACCCTGGGATCACAACCTGAGCCAAAGGCAGACGCTCAACCACTGAGCCACCAAGGTGCCACACCACGTGCATTTTAACAAAGATTTTTGATGTCTAATTTTACTCCTTAACTGTTTGGTTGTTTAGCCTATTTTTAGGATGTTGGTCATATTCTGCGTGATTGAGGATGTTGAACAAATGAGATGTAGGAAAATTTTCATGATTCAAATTTTAAGCAAATTTCCTGTACCTGTTTTGAGTTCTTGCTCCACATTCTAAAATACGTAAGAAATATACAGTTTATTCTGCAGTGTTCAAGTAAGTGCTTGGTGTGTATCAGCATTTATTTATTTATTTATTTATTTATTTATTTATTTATTTTTATTTTTATTTTTATTTTTAAAAATATTTTATTCATGAGAGAGAGAGAGAGAGAGAGAGACAGTGAGAGAGACAGGCAGACAGAGAGACAGGCAGGCAGAGGGAGAAGCAGGCTCCGTGCAGGGAGCTTGACATGGGACTTGATCCCGGGTCTCCAGGACCACACCCCAGGCTGAAAGTGGCGCCAAAACGCTGGGCCACCGGGGCTGCCCGCATATATTCTTTTATTGATGTTGGTTGTTTTGTTTTTAAAAATCATTTGGGGTGCCTGGCTGGTTCAGTCAGTAGAGTATGTAACTCTTGATCTCAGGGTCGTGAGTTGGAGCCCCATGTTAGACATAGAAATTACTAAAAAAAAAAAGGTACTGTTGGGGCATCTGGTTAGCTCAGCTGGTGAAGCATATGATTCTTGATCTTGGGGTCATGCGAATGTAGAGTTTACATTAAAAAATAATTAGCCTTAGGAGAAATAGGTGACCAACTACTGAAGAGTCATTTTTAAAACTGGCTTGTGAGAAAACCAGCCCTGAGTATCTCTGTTTTGAAGTTGTGGCTTAAAGTTTCTTCTTTTTACCATGTGAAAAAAAAAAGAATCTTTCCCTATCTAAACAGTGTTAAGGCTTTATATGTAAATGTTCTGGGGGGAAATGAGAAACCTCCCCAAATTTATATTAAATTCTTTCTTAGGAACAGAATTCGATTGAAAGAATGAATATTCTACAGGAAATGTTCAAGGAAGTAAGCAGGCTGAGTGGGTTGGAAGATGCAAACCAGTCTTACCTGAAAATTTTGTCTGTTATCTAAGTATATTTCAATAATTATCTCTCTGCATGATTATTTTCTCTTCTGGATGTCAATTCCATTTCTTTGGAGAATAACCTCCATTTATTGAATGTTGGCAGTCATCATTTCTCTAATAGGGAAATGAAATTGAAACCACAGTGAGATACCACCTCATACTGACTAGGATGAGTACTGTTGAAAAAACTCCTGAAATAACAAGTGTTAGCAAGGATGTGGAGACTTTGGAACCCTTGTGCACTGTTGATGGGAATGTAAAATGGTACAGCTGCTGTATAGTGTTTCTTCAAAAAATTAAAAATAGAATTATCATATGATCCAGCAGATCCACTTCTGGATATGTATTCAGAAGAATTGAAAGCAGAGTCTCAAAGAGATATTTGTATATCCATGTTCAAATTCAAAGCAGCATTATTTATAATAGCTCAAATGTGGAAGCAACCCAAGTGTTCATTGACTAATGAATGGATAAAGAAAATGTGGCATATTTATACAATAGAACATTGGCCTTAAAAGAGAAGGAAATCCTGTCCTATGATACAACATGGATGAACCTTGAGGTTCACTTATATGAAGTCTTTAAAATAGTCAAACTCTTAGAAACAAAGAGTGGAATGGCATTTGCCAGGAACTATAGGGTAAGGTAAATTGTGAGATGTTGTGAATCTAGAGTTTTGGCCCTGCAGGATGATAAAGTTCTAGAGATCTATTGCACATCAATGTGAATATAGGTAATGCTGTTGAACTGCACACTTAAAAATGGCTATGATGATAAATTTGTGTTTTTACCATGATCAGAACTAAACAAAATATTGATACCAAGGTCTAACTGCCAAGATGCTCTTAATTTATATGGTTTGGAATGGGGTCCTGGCGCTGAAAAATTGTAAAAGCCTCCTAGGTGATTCTGCAGCATGCTCAGATTTGTGAATCACTGAAATAAGCATAAAAACATAAGGAATTAGGGGTGCTTGGGTGGCTCAATTGGTTAAGTGGGTGCCTTCGGCTCAGGTCATGATCTCAGGTCCTGGGATTGAGCTCTGTATCAGGTTCTCTGCTCCATTAATGCAGAATCTGCCTCTCCCTCTCCCTGTGTCCCCTCCCCAGTTTGTGTCCCTCCCCAAATAAGTAAATAAAATCTTTAAAAAGACCCCCTCAAAACCCATAAGGAATCGTAAGACAAGCTACTAGGTAGATGATATCATGTGTCATAAATAATTTCATTCCAAGAAATTAAATATTCTTTGGTTCACATGCTGTTCAATTCTGATTTACTAAGCAATCTTTTATTAGCCATTGGAGTTGGAATCAGAGAACCCTTTTAATAGTAAATTGAATAGATTTGTGAAACAAATGAATCTTGATTCTCTCATGAATGATTTTCACCATGCCTATAAGATAATAACACATCAGTTGGTTAAGAATTTATTTATTTAATTTAATTTAATTTATTTTAATTTAAAAAATTTTTTTATTTATTTATGGTAGTCACGGGGGAGGGGGTGGGCAGAGACACAGGCAGAGGGAGAAGCAGGCTCCATGCACTGGGAGCCCGACGTGGGATTCGATCCCGGTCTCCAGGATCACGCCGTGGGCCAAAAGCAGGTGCTAAACCGCTGCGCCACCCAGGGATCCCAAGAAATTTTTTTTTAATAACTTTTTTTTAAAGATTTTATTTATTTATTTATTCATTCATTCATTCATTCATTCATTCATTCATTCATGAGAGACAGAGAGAGAGAGAGAGAGAGAGAGAGAGAGAGAGAGAGGGAGGCAGAGACACAGGCAGAGGGAGAAGCAGGCTCCATGCAGGGAGCCTGATGTGGGACTCGATTCCGAGTCTCCAGGATCACACTCTGGCCTCAAGGCGGCGCTAAACCACTGAGCCACTGGGGCTGCCCAGGTTAGGAATTTTTAAATCTCCTTTTAACCTTGCAGTGATAAACACACAGTTAAATAACATTTAACTTAAACTTTTGCTTTATTTGAAAGATTAAGTGCAGTTCAACTGGAATTGTGCTTCAATATTTTTTTTTTACCTAATCCATATTCTCACTTTCTTTTTTTTTTTTAAATTTCCTTTTCCTTTTCTTTCTGAGAGAGATGGGGGGGGGGCGGGGAGAGATAGATATATATATATATAGAGAGAGAGAGAGATGAGGGAGAGAGAATCTTACACAGGTTCTGGGGCAGCCTGGCTTGGCTCAGTAGTTTAGCGCCACCTTCAGCCCAGCTCGATCCTGGAGACCTGGGAGTCCTACGTCGGGCTCCCTGTGTGGAGCCTGCTTCTCCCTCTGCCTGTGTCTCTGCATCTCTCTCTCTCTCTGTGTGTCTCTCATAAATAAATAAAATCTTAAAAAAACAATCTTAAACAGGTTCCATGCCCATCCCAGAGCCCCATGTGAGGCGTGATACCAAAGTGAAGAGTCAGACGTTCATCCTATTGAGCCACCCAGGTGCCCCTCTTTCTGGATTTTTAAAAGGAAATTTGTCTCCACTTTGTTGATACTAGTATTTACACATGAATCGTAAGTGGTAAATACATCTGATGTGGAAGGCAAAGGAGAACAGGGAATACTGAGATAATTTTTGTTCTCTAGAGTTTTAGAAAATTAGAGATTGAGACAAAGGTGGCAGTAGGACATTATATTTATCAGTAAAATATAATAATGAATAGTACTACCATTTTAATTTTCTAAGTCTAGAATTTCTGCCTTAAGTATATAAGAATATGAAATTTTTTCTTTGAAAACATTTTCCAGCCCTGAGCATTGCAAAATATCTACTGGCAGGATATTAACTTGGAACAGCAGACTGTTCTTTTTTTAGTAGCCTTTTTCCTGCAGATGTGACTTTAACAGAGGAAGATGTGTTGTTTTTGGTTTTTGTTTTTTTTTGGTGTTTGGTTTTTGTTTTTCTGTTTTTGTTTTTTTTATTTTTTTATTTTTTTATTTTTTTATTTTTTGTGCTCCATCAGGTAATCAGTAGAAGTAAAGACAGTAGTCATTTGTTAAATGAACTCCAGTCAATTTAGGTATATTGTGTGTAGAGCTGTTTGAATGTTGGTGATTTCTACTATTCTTATAAAATTGTTTTTTGAGACTCCTCTATGTAAATTTTAGAAATAAATTTTAACTATTTTAATACTGCTATCTATGATATGGAGGTAGAGGAAGAGCAGATGTATTTCGTTTCTATTCTAAAATGGGAGAATGAAAAATTGGTGGGAACATTTCTTATATTCCGTTATCACATGACATTAGAAAAACAGGATGTATGGTGCAAATACTATTATAAAATTTTAAAAAATGCTTTGTAAATACTTTCCCCTTACCTATATTAGAATACACATTCTCTGGTCACATTTTAAATTTGATACTAAGGCAGAATTTTCTTTTGGATAAATTAGGTGGTATTTCTTTAAAATTTTTTATAAAGATTAATATCCTACTGAACAGGAATTTGACCCAGACTTACCTACATATGTGTATATGCTTCTAACTCTCTGGTCTTGACACTTGACTTTTTGCATTTTTCCTTTGTTGTACTTTAGTCCCTGTCGTAATCTGGAATGCAAAAAGAACTTCCGGGAAGGACATAGTATTACTTAAAAAATGTACAAATAGGAATAGAGTCATTAGTCAGTGACTAAGGATAGCTGAATTCAATTTCGCTGATGTTTAAAGTGTCTAATGTCCTGTCTTTCAGTGAGACGAACATTTGGCATTCAATATCTAGGATTGTGGGTGAGGTGAAAGGAAAGGTGAATTCTAATAATGAATCAAGGCAGGAACTGAAGGAGGCTTTGTTTGTTTCTTTAACTTGTTTTGTAATAGGATCACTTGTTTCAGTGAATAACCTAGTTGTAGTGACATGAGGAATTGCACGTTGCCTGTGAGATGTAGAATGACATAGGAACTGCCAAAATTCTTTTCATTTATCATGAATTCCAGAAACAGAACTTTTGACCAGAAGTATCACATTCCTTTTTTTTTTTTAAACTAAACACTTTTCGTTCTTTAGGGAATAAAGCATTCCAGCTTTACTCGAAATCCCAAATGGAATCGTATTGCATGATTGTAATCAGAAAAAAAAAATTGTAAATAGCACCCAAGAGAGACTCTTAAGTCTGCTTTACCAAATTTAAATACAACTTGTGTCTATAATCCTTTCTCTCTCTCCTCCCCTCCCAATAATCACACTTAATTTGTATTAGAACTTTAATGAAAGTTCATAAACTTTCAGTCTAATTGGGAAAGAGGAATGTCAGTGTGTTAGCATGCAAGAAACCAAAGTATATAAGGGGCCTTGCTTATGATTTTAACTTTTTATATTAAGCTGAAAAGCAGAACAGGTCCTGGGTTAATTTAATTTATTTAATTTAAGGGAGGGGGCAGAGGGAGAGAGAGAATCTTAAGCAGGCTCCATGCCCAATGTGGAGCTCAATATGGGGCTCAGTCTCACAACCTTGAGATCATGACCAGAGCCGAAAAATCAAGAGTCAGATGCTTAACTGACTGAGCCACTCAGGCGCCCTAGGACCTGGGTTTCATACATATTTTGTTTAGCTACTTACTTCATGTGTGTCAATACTGTGTTGCAGGATAAGATCGCCAAACCGGATTTTTGACGAGGTTGAAATATATTTAGCTCTTTGTTTTGCATACTTTATTTAATTTCTTTAAGATTTAGTTTCTTATCTCTTAATTTTCTTTCTCTCTTCTAATGAAGAGAAGGGATAGATGATATTTTCCATATTCCCAAACCTCTTTAAGATCTAAATTAGGAAAAAGGAATAGTTAAACAAATAAGTAGGGGCACCTGGGTGGCTTAGTAGTTGAACATCTGCTTTTAGCTCTGGTTGTGATCATGGGGTCCTAAGTCGAGTCCCACATCAGGCTCCCCACGGGGAGCCTGCTTCTCCCTCTCTGTATCTGCTTCTCTCTGTGTGTCTCATGAATAAATAAGTAAAATCTTAAAGATACAAAAGAAACAAGTAAATAGATAAGTGCCATTAGTAACTTTCTGCCTCTAGCTACAACAGAAATTCAGAATTAAGTATATTAAGACTTGAAATGTAATGAAAGGGTAATAAGTAGGGTTTTATTCACTACGAAGAAAAGGATGAGAGGGGGAAGGTAGTGAACAGATCTAGGCAGAGTTTTAAGAAAGGTGAAGATTTCCTTAAACAGACTGACCTGACTCAAAGCAGAGACTGAGGGAGGTAGAAGTGGGGGAAAAATGGAAATTAAAATTGTATAAATGTGTGAAGCCAAATAATGGATGAAAGCTGTGTAGAAATGTATATTTGAATTAGAAGAGACAGTAAGAAGCCATTGCAATTTCTTGAACAGGAAAGCAACATGATAAAAGCATTTAAAAAAAATGACTCTATCAGCAGTGCTACTTTGGAATGTTTGGAAGAGAATAGTTCAGTTTTCCCTAATGTATGAGTTCTGTCCTGGCATTGGAATTTGGCAGTCAGTTCTTAAACAGTTAACATTTTTCTACTGTATTCAGTTATCTTACCTGGTATATGAATATCAACTTTGTATGTATGTATTTTTACTTTTCTGTTTCAGAGCAGCATCTCAGTATAATCTTGGAAAAAAAAAATCTTAACAGAGGGGTACCTGGCTGGATCAGTTAGTAGAGCATGTGACTCTTGATCTCAGGGTTGTAAGTTCAAGTCCCACGTTGAGTATGAGATTAAAAAACATGCCTAGGGATTCAGATTTGAATTAAAATTCAGTTACCTTTGGTGCTATGAATCCAAATATCTCAACCAAAATGATGTTCAGATGAGCAGATATTTTATATGCACAGTTGTATTTGTAATGGTGTCGTAATTGCTTTGCTGCATAATCACTAAGAGGTTTCTTTTGACATTAATTGGAAGTTCTATCTTAACTGTAGAAACATTTAAGTGTGAAAGATGTGTCTTAGAATTGAGATTATATGGTGTTTTCATAATGCTCATAGCAGATTTATGTCTCTAGTAGATTTGGAGTCTCAATATTATACACTAATAATTGAAACAATAAAATAGATTGGGAGTATTGTAGGATTTAATATTCTGAATTAGCAGGAAACAAAAAGAATAGTTACCAATAATAGAAAATTAGATATGTATACTATGAATGAATAGTAAGTAAGAGTACAGTATTATTTCTGTGTGTACACATGAACCAACAGTTTTGGACTTCAGATTTTAATTTATAAAATGGAAGGTAGTAAATCCTGCCCTATCTTGCAGGATTGGTTGTGAGGAACAAATGAAAGACACTGTGTTTTAAATTTGCTTAAAAGATTATGTAAACTTTTAACATACTGCTCAAATGTATTTATTATCATTATTATCACTATTACTTCTAAAAATACACAGCAGTATATTATAGTTCTTTATTAAAACCATGGTTTATAGAAAAGATTAGAAATTCCAGTACTTGGGATAGGAATATACATTTCTGGTATGATTTGAATGTATTATTATTTCAGGAAAAAGAATCTAAAGGAATGTTATATTTATTTGCTCATTGAAGCCAGGTATTTCTGTAAGAATGATGAAGTCATCCATATCATAATTAAAAGAATAATAGAAAACACACAAAAAGGCATGGCTATGTAAATAATACAAATTCAAGTGTACAGATGAACTTCTTTTCCATCTTTCTGGTCAGGGACCAGGGAAATTCCTTGGGTCCTGGCAAAAATAAATGAACCAATGTATCTGTCCTTTTGGTGTGTTTTCATAGTTCAGGGCAAAGCAGGGTCCCACAGAATAATGCAACCTCTGTTGAAGGTTGTAGATATTGTTTCCATGGAGGAAACAAACTACCATGTAGAGAGTAAGTAGACACAATGAACAACAGAATGAATTCAAGAACTGGAGATAATAGAAAAACCTTAAAGACATCATGAAACAGTTTGTTTTAAATGTTTAGAGATTAAAAGAAGGAACAGGAACCATAATGTTAAACTTGTACGATATGAAAGAGAAACAGGAAGATTTGAAAGAGACCAAATAATACTTAGAAATGAAAAAAACCCAGTACTTGAAATTAAAGTGTCAGTGATTTTCATTGAACAAACTTTTGTGTTCTGTGTGCCATAATGTATTTCTTACTATAGTATAATATAATAATTTTAAAGGAATTAGTTAATTTGAAGAGGGATTTGAGGATATCACCCAGAAAATGGCATATACATATAAAGAGAAAAAATATATATTAGAAATGGGGCCGCCCTCCGCGCCGACACCATGCTCCAGTTCCTGCTTGGATTTACTTTTGGCAACGTGGTTGGAATGTATCTGGCTCAGAACTATGACATACCAAACATGGCTAAAAAACTAGAAGAAATTAAAAAGGACTTGGATGCCAAGAAGAAACCCCCTAGTTCATGAGGCGAATTCCAGCACTGCCTTTTGGATACATTGATTCTGCTGTTCTTGAGGGCCTCCTTATCATCTGAACCAGAAGCTTTTGTTTTAAATTCCAGCCTCAACCATTTTCCTCTTTGCTAGATCCTGCCTTGCCTGAGAGCACAGATGGGGCCAGAAGTTAAGAACCACCCTTTCCATCTTCCTCACCTCATCCCTTCTTCCTCCCAGCCACTTGAGAAGGCCTGACTGGAATTATGGTGCTAGATTAGTAAACGTGACCTTTAATTAGTAGTCTCTTCTTTATTCTTTGGAATTTCTACTCTTTTCTAAAGAAAAATTGATGAGTTTTGTATAGCCGATCAGACATAAATAATGCTAATTTCACAGTTTAGCAATTATAATGGCTGTTTAAACATTTGGTACTAAATTATGTTGTTTTTGGGGGGGGGGGAGTTAACTTTTTAAAATTGTATTTGAATTCAGTTTGCCAACATACAGTATAACACCCAGAAAAAAAAAAAAAAAAAAAAAAAAAAAAAAAAGAAATGGTAAGAACATTGAAGACCAATTGAGTGTGTCTAACTTATGTCTAATAGGAATTTCAGAACCGAAAATAGAATGAATAAGAGATAATATCTGAAAGGAAGATAATAGCTGTAAGTTTCCTAAAATTAAAGAGAATCATGAGATTTTAGATTGAAGAAGCATATTATATTCTGAACAAGATGCATAAAAAATAAATCCACACTTAGTATTTATTGAACATTTATTATTTGCCAAGCATGTTCTAATTTATATGTATTATTTCACTTAATTTCTTCAATAATCCTTTGGGAAAATTACTATTTTTGTTCCTTTTTAAAATCTGACGAAACTGGGGCACCTGGGTGGCACAGTTGATTCAGTGTCCAACTCTTGATTTTGGCTCAGGTCATAATCTCGGGTTGTAAGATCAAACGCTGTGTGGGGCTCAGCACTGAATATGGAGCCTGCTTAAGATCCTCCCTCTCCCTCTCCCTCTGCCTGCCGCCCCACTCAGGCATACTTGCACTCTCTCTCTCTAAAATAAAACAAAATGAAATTTGAGGAAACTGAACCCAAGGAAGTTAAAACTCACATAACTTATAAATGATGGATAGTGTTTGAACATCTTAAATCCCTTGACAACAATGACGAAGAAAAAATAGAAGTGGACACTATGTTAATAATATAAAGGGTACATGTTGAGATCTTTAAAAATTAAAATAGCAATTTTAAGCAGGTTTATTCTAAAAATGTGAAAATTTTGAATAAAATTTAGGATTTGTAGTTTTTGAGAAAAATGTAAATTACCAAAGTTGGCTAAAGGAAATGGAAAACCTAAAAAGAACTTTAACCCTTAAATAAATGGATTCAGTTTTTAAAAACTGCATGTATGAGAAATACCAGTCTCAGTTATTTAACTTGTAACTTTTACCAAAATTTGAATTAGTAGCCTACCTCTCTCTTAAATGAAATGAAAAAATTTAATGATTTTCCTGATTAGCACTTATCACTTCTCTAACTTATGTCTTACTGCTCCATTAGAGAGTAACCCTTATGTGGGCAAGGATCATGCCTTGCTTATTTGCCTACTGCATCTTTAGCATTTAGTAAACTACCTGTCATTTGGTAGGTTCTCATAAATACCTGACTGAAAAGTTTAGTAATGTAGTAATTATTATTTTAAAAATAGAAATCTTTGTGTTCTCGTTTGAACTATCAAACTCCTACAGAGAAATAGTATATAAAGCAAGTTTGTTTATGTTTTGATATTTTAATATTTATTCTTATAAAATGTATTTTATGAGGTTTTAATATGTAAGTTTTAAAGTACGCCGTTAATGATGCATTATATAATTAAATGGGGGAATATTTTCGTGATGTATGCATATATCAAATCATTATGTTATACACTAAGTACCTTACAATTTTGTCAATTATATCTCAGTAAAGCTGGGGGGAAATACCACCACCAAAAAAAAGGATATCATTTTAAAGATACCTATTACTAGAGAATGATGTCTGTGAGATATAACAATTCTTCAACACTTTGAAGAATAATTTAGTGGAGGAAATAACAAATATTCTTTCCTGTTCTTTATCATAAGTACACAACTTCAATGCATTTTTTCCCAATTTATTCTTCATCCTGTTTTCAACATACTTAGTAAGATTTTATCTTAACAGGAACCTTTTCTTATATTCTTTTCTTTCATTCACTTTATTATTTAAAGAGGTATGTCAGATTTAAATTATTTTGCTTTCCCTCCTCTTACCTCTTTTCTTTATTCCTTTTGCTTGTATATTCTGCTTCTTGCACATCATAAATTTTATTTTCTCTAAAGATGTGTTTGCTGACTGATTTATTAAAGATATACCTGATAATAAATGCCAGATTTACTCTCAGGTTTTTTTTTTTTCTTTCATGAGTTTAAATAAAGGAAAAGCCAGGTATGTTTTAGAAATAGGTTCATTCTTACCATGTATGGGATGTGGTATTTTAGTTTATGGTTAGTGTTGTTCTTATTTTGTTCTTTGAAATCAGATTTTTCATCTTTCTGTAATCAGAGTAACTTTTGATGTCATTCAAATTCGAATGTGAAAATTAAATAAAACTTGTAACCAGTTTCTTCATTAAGGAATAGGAGTTTTTGTGCTTGATAGATTTAAAAAAATCTTTTTAAAAAAGATTTTATTTATTTATTCATGAGAGACACAGAGGGAGAGAGAGAGACAGAGACACAGGCAGAGGGAGAAGCAGGCTCCCTGCAGGGACTGGACTCGATTCCAGGTCTCCAGGATCACACCCTGGGCTGAAGGCGGCGCTAAACCGCTGAGCCACCTGGGCTGCCCAGATTTTTTTTAATAGTGAAAAGAAAACATCTGTAACAGAGCACTTAAGTTAAATTTTTGTTCTTAATTTATTTGTATTTAAATCCAACCACAATTACTTACTTCCAAAGAGGAAATCTTAGTGTAGCTAAGAGGTATTGGCACATCACCAAAATTTTGTATTAAATAAATATGTGTGGATGTAAGTTTCATTTCTGGTACTTTATAGTTTTGGAAAAGAAACACTTTCTCAGATTGAATTATTGCACAGCTTTACTGACACCAATAGCATATATTCTTTTGGTTTTTTATTAAATAAATTTAAAATCTTTATTTTCTCTTTATATAAATTCACTGGATGGTGGCTTATTCTGAAAAATGTGATTGAGTTTTTCCTTTGTTTTGAATTTTTAAATGTGAATATTATTGACATACAATGTTAAATTAGTTTCAGGTATTCAACATAGTAATTAAGTTTCTCTATACCTTACTACAGTGCCTATTCTTTTCTTGTCTATTACTTCACACTTTTTAAAAAAAGGATCTTATTTATTTATTTATTTATTTATTTATTTATGAGAATGTGCCCATGAGCAAAGCAGACTCCTCACTAAGTGGGGAGCTCAAGAGATTTGGGGTTCAATCCCAGGACCTTGGCATCATGACCTGAGCTGAAGGCAGAAGCTTAGCTGACTGAGCCACCTACGGATCTCACTTCGCAGATATTTCAGACCCATATAGGAAATCATTCCCATCCCGTAGGTTAAAAACTAATTATTTATATGATACTTCGTACCTTTTAAAGATTCTTCTTTTGGATGAGAATTTAAATTCTTAGAATAACCATAAAAGGTTTCTGTGAAATCATGTAAAATTATATTACAGTAGGTTAAAATGGATTACCGGATTTAAAATAGTCATTTTATGCTAGGATAACATAACTTTAAACTTTCTCCCCCTCCCCCCCTTTTTTAAAGTTTTAAAGATTTATTTATTTATTCATGAGAGACACAAAGAGAGGCAGAGACATAGGCAGAGGGCGAAGCAGGTTCCCTGCACAGAGCCCGATGTGGGACCCCATCCCTGGACCTGGGGTCATACCCTGAGTTAAAGGCAGACACCCAACCGCTGAGCCACCCAGGCGTCCCATAACTTAAACTTTCCTATTAAATCTTTGAAAACATAGAGTGGACAGAAATTAAGTAATTTTAATGTGCTTGTGTGTTTATGTATTTATATTTCTGTAACATGCATTTAATAAGTATTAAAGTTATACTTACAACTATTGTTAAATTAGTATGTGTACTAATGTGTACATGTATGTGTACATGTCCTTTCCTGGATAAAATTAAACATATCAACAAGATTACCTATTTTCCTGATGAGACATTTTTTTGGTGAGTATTTAAATAGAAGCTATTAAATATTTAAAGGATGTCTGGTAGAGGACAAAGTAAGTGTATATGTTAGAAGATCCATTTTTGTCCACAATAGCCAAACTGTGGAAGGAGCCTCAGTGTCCATCGAAAGATGAATGGATAAAGAAGATGTGGTTTATGTATACAATGGAATATTACTCAGCAATTAGAAACGACAAATACCCACCATTTGCTTCAACGTGGATGGAACTGGAGGGTATTATGCTGAGTGAAATAAGTCAATCGGAGAAGGACAGTGTATGTTCTCATTCATTTGGGGAATATAAATAATAGTGAAAGGGAATATAAAGGAAGGGAAAAGAAATGTTGGGAAATATCAGGAAGGGAGGCAGAACATAAAGACTCCTACCTCTGGGAAACGAACTAGGGGTGGTGGAAGGGGAGGAGGGCGGGTGTTGGAGGGGAATGGGTGATGGGCACTGAGGCGGACACTTGACGGGATGAGCACTGGGTGTTTTTCTGTATGTTGGTAAATTGAACACCAATAAAAATTAATTAAAAAAAAAAAAGAAGATCCATTTTTCTTTATTCTAGTTAGCCAAGACCTTTGTTCTAGTTAGCAAGATCTTAATATGATAGAGGTTGGGTTTTGTGATATTAAATTTCTTGATTTTTAGACTTGTATCCAAAATCAATCCAATAAGATGGTTTAAAACTTTAAGATCATGCAGTTAGATTCAAGTGTATTACTAGTTTTACTAATTTAACTGTGATTCATTTTATTGCATGTAGAAATTTATCTTAGATGTTGAAATCATGACATTTTAGTTAAAGCTATAGGTCAAAAGACCTATATGTCAAAATGTCAAAAGAAAAATTGCTTAAAACAGTTTGTTATAATTAGTATAGCTACTAAACACATAAAAATAGAGGACTATAAATGTTAAATTGATTCTATGTTACTAGTTCATGTTGGTTGATGATATATAGTAATTGTATCTATAATTTGGTATTTTGTGATAATCAAGTCAATGACTGCTTTAGATTACGGGAAGACTCAGGAGTTGTAGGATTTTCTCTTTTGCTGTCTCTACCGTGGTGTATTTTTATGGCCTCAGAAAAGGCAATGAAGAAATGTTTTATTTTTCCTCAAACATATAAAATACATCTGGAAGAATAAATTCACATCTGGTTCGTGGATTTCCTCCATGGAGATAATCCAAATTCAGTGTCAAGATTAGAGTTTGTACTCATGGGTTTGCAGAATCTGATGTGGAATTTGAAATATTTTGTTTGGATGTAGTTGGGGAAACAATTGATTCAGATGTTTGTGTTGAGTTCTAATTTTAGGTAGATGTCTCCCTTATTAAAAATAAAAATGTTAAAAAAATAAAAATAAAAATGTTTTGTGCTTCATAATATCAAGGTACTTGTAAACACTTTACATTTAACAAGGTGTTTTGTGGGACTACTCTCAAACATTGTTCTATGAAAGAAAGATCAATTATATTGATAAACGTATCACGTTATGATCATTGGCGACCTTTACCATTAGTGGAAATGTACTTCTTGTAATAGTGTAGTGTAGCCTCAGTTGTGCTGTCACACTTCACTGACTCCATTTAAAATAGAAGCAACAGGAATCCTTTTTAAATTATTCTAAATGTCTGCCTAAATACAGTCTATAAGTTTGAAATATAATGGTGTATGTACTCAGTTCTTCCCTTAGTCTCACAATGGTTAATGAATGTATTTGTGTCTGAATGGTGTCCCTGGAGTAGCATAAAGTAGAAGCATTTGTGGGCTCAATCCAAGAAGCATGTGAACTAAAAATAATATTGTCAAACATTTATGAATTATTTGTCTTAAGCATTGAGGCTGCCAAACCTGGCTGCTAGTCATGTGAATTAAACTTGATAACAGTAGAGCAAATGGATATTGTTCACTAAAGAGGATGTTTGATTTTTTTGAAGGATTCTTTTTTCACCCTTTAACATGTGATATATTTTCTATATAATAACGTAATAAAGATTTATTTGTAGATAAATCTATAACTATTTGCTTTTCTATATGTTTTTTAACCTTGAACTTTCTGTGGAATAGAAAAATTCATTTTGCATATGTGTCTAATTTAGTGGTTTCTAAACAATATGGCAAGAATTTTTGTGTTTCAGCAGATTTTCCAGTGCATCATCAAATTGTAGGTATTATAAGTCTTTTAAGGAGCCAGTCCTTGAGGGCTTCTCCTTCTTTCTTCTTTTATTCCTCCTTTTAACCTTTCATCCCACTTTCGTCTTTGGCACATAAAATTTGTTCTTGGCAAATGAAAGTAAGACAAAACATTAATTTTTTAAATCATATTTATACTGTTGTTACTGTTAGAAATCTGATTTGCTGTATTGGTGCATGCAACCACTTTAAAAATTTGTCTCTTACCATTTTCTTTTGCAGCCTTCTTCGATGTTTTGTTCTCCCTACTTTTTGTTCTGTAGTTCTATGAATATTATCTTAAGATTACCACAGAGCACTCTGAATGAATGCTTCATTGGTACATTACTCTTTCTGTGTGTGTGTGTGTGTGTGTGTGTGTGTGTGTGTGTGTAATGTATTTTTTAACAGGGAGAGAAAGAGTGTGTACAAACAGTTGGGGCTAGAGAGAGAGAGGGAGAGGCAGGCTCCTCACCATGCAAAGAGTCTGATGTAGGGCTTGATCCCAGGACCCCGGGATCTTGACCTGAGTTGAAGGCAGATGCTTAACCAACTGAGCCCCCCAGGCATTTTATACATTTATATATATATATTTTAGAAGTATTTTTTGAGGGTCTATATAGCAGATAGTGTTCAGGGTACTAATTTTAAGCTGATTCGCCTTTCTTCCCTTTCAGGAAATGGAACTCCTTCCTTAGCCTGTCATTCATGATTTGTAATTAATTCAGTTTATTCTACTATTCTTTCTCAATTACATATCCTTTCCTAATCATCTTCTCTTTATCGTACTTTGGTTTTTTTTTTTAATTTTTATTTATTTATGATAGTCACACAGGGAGAGAGAGAGAGAGAGGCAGAGACAGAGGCAGAGGGAGAAGCAGGCTCCATGCACCGGGAGCCTGACGTGGGATTTGATCCCAGGTCTCCAGGATCACGCCCTGGGCCAAAGGCAGGCGCCAAACCTCTGCGCCACCCAGGGATCCCTCTTTATCATACTTTGAATTTGATGGTTTTATTTTATACCATTGAGGGTTGTATGTTAGGCTCAGACATGAGAAATAATGGTATTATTGTAAAGGGTTTACTTTAATAACTTTTAACATATGCATATATCCAGGAAGCCACTACAACGATCTAGATAATGAACATATCCATCACCTTAAAAGCTTTTTCATGCCCTTTGTAATCCTTCCTTCTCATCTCCAGACAACCACTAATTTGCTTTCAGTCAGTGTGCATTTGTAGTGGGTTGAATGGTGGCCTCCCAAAAGATATGTCTACTTGGAACCTGAGAATGTGACCTTATTTGGAAGATGTGATTGAGGATCTGGAGATGACCTCATCCTGGATTAGGGTGGGCCCTAAATCCAATGACAAGTGTCCTTATAAGAGAAAGAAGAAGGAGACAGGAGAAGGTGATGTAACGGAGGTAGAAATTGCAGTGATGCATCTACAGGCCAAGGACTGCCAAGTGTTGCTGGCAGTCACCATAAGCTAGGGAAGAGGCATAGAATACATTCTTTCTCAGAACTTACTGAAGAAACCAACCTTAAGAACACCTTGATTGTGGATTTCTGGTCTTTAGAATTGTGACAGAATAAAGTTCTGTTGTCTTAAGCCTCCAAGTTTATGATAATTTGTTTTTATTTTCTATAAATAGAATTATAACAGCATATATTCTTTCTTATCTTGGTTCTTCTACTCAGTATATTTATTTTGAGAGCCATCTTTGTTATTGCACGTATTGAAAATTTACTTTTTATTGCTGAGTAATATTCTCTATGTGGTATATGTTTATCTATCTATCTATATCACAGTTTGTTTATCTATTCACTTGATGAACATTTGGTTATTTCCAGTTTTCTACTTTTATAGATAAAATTGCTATGAACATTTATGTTAAGTTGTTGTGTGGATATATGATTTCATTTTTCTTGGATAAATTCCTAGAAGTTGAATGAGTATATTTAACTTTTTTAAGAAACTGCCAATGGCTTTTTGAAAGCATTGTACCATTTTACATTCCTTTGAGTAGTGTATGAGGGTTTCAGTTTCCTCATATGTTGGCCAACTCTTCCTGTAGTCAGTCTTTTTAATTTTAGCTATTGAACTGGTATACGGTGCCATCTCATTTTGGTTTTAATTGTCATTTCCTGAATGAACTATAATCTTGAACAATTTTTCATGTGCTCATTTGCCATTTGCACATCTTATTTGTGAAGTATGTGCCCAAATCCTCATCCCATTAAAATGGATTTTTTTTCTTATTCAACTTAGAGATTAAAAAATTCTATCTGGGGACACCTGGGTGACTCAGTGGTTGAGCATCTGCTTTTGTCTCAGCATGTGATCGCAGGGTCCTAGGATCGAGTGCCACATCGGGCTTCCTGCATGGAGCCTGCCTCTCCCTCTGCGTATGTCTCTGCCTCTCTCTCTGCGTGTGTCTCTCATGAATAAATAAATAAAATCTTTAAAAGAATAAGTAAATAAAATCTTTAAAAGAAAAGAAGGATACAAGTCCTTCACCAAGTATGTGATTTACAAGTATTTTCTCTTCCTGCATCATGTCTTTTAATTCTTTATAAATATATTTCAGAGAGCAGAAATTTTTTACAAATATTTATTTATCTGAGACACAGAGAGAGAGAGAGTGAACAAGCATGAGTTCGTGCACATGTGGCGAGTAGGTGTGGGAGGGGCAGAGAGTATCCCAAGCCGACTCCACGCTGGGTAAGGAGCTGGGTGTGGGGCTTGATCTCATAACCCTGAGATCATGACCTGAGTGGAAATTAAGATCAGATGTTCAACCCACTGCACCACCCACGCACCTCAAAGAGCAGAAATTTTTAAATGGGCCAATTTTATCAACTTTAAAAAAAATTTTATTTTATTTATTTATGATAGTCACACACAGAGAGAGAGAGAGGCAGAGGGAGAAGCAGGCTCCATGCACCAGGAGCCCAACGTGGGATTCGATCCCGGGTCTCCAGGGTCGTGCCCTGGGCCAAAGGCAGGCGCCAAACCGCTGCGCCACCCAGGGATCCCTCAATTTTTTAATATAACTTGTTTTGCATATTATATCTCAATGATTATTGTCTAATCAATGTAAAAGATGTTTTGTTTTCTCAATTTTTTTTATTTCAACAAGTTTACTTAGGTGTTGTTTACATAAAGTACACATATTAAAACATATTGAAAATTTTGATATGTATGAACACTCGAAACCATCACAGTGAAGATAATGAATGTATTCATCATTTTAGTAACTTCTTATTGCCTCTTTGAATTCTCTCCTTTGAATTTTTTCTTTTTTCTTTTTTTTTTTTTTAAAGATTTTATTTATTTATTCATAGAGACAGAGAGAGAGAGAGAGAGAGAGAGGCAGAGACACAGGCAGAGGGAGAAGCAGGCTCCATGCAAAGAGCCTGACGTGGGACTCGATCCAGGGTCTCCAGGATCATGCCCTGGGCTGCAGGCGGTGCTAAACCGCGGCGCCACCGGGGCTGCCCTCCCTTGAATTTTTTCCCATCCACTTCCCTCTGCCAGGTACTCACTTCGCTTTTTGTCACTGTGGATTAAATTGTAATTCTAGAGTTTTATATAAATTGGAATCCTATTATGTACTGTTTTTTTATCTGGCTTATTTCAGTCAGCATAATATTTTAACCTTCATCCATGTTTTATCATGTATCTGTAGTCTATTCCCCTTTTTTCTTCTGAGTAATATTCCATTGTATAGTTATACTACAGTTTGTTTAGCTATTTCCCCGTTGGTGATCTTAGGAATCTTTCCAGTTTTTGGCTATTACAAATAAAGCTACTATGGACATTTATGTTATGCATTCTTTGGACATATACTATCTACTCTTGGATAAAAATTCAGTAATGGAATGGCTGGATTAGATAGTAGATACATGTTCAACTTTCTGAAGAAGTGTTTAAACCTTTTTTCCAAAGTGGTTATATCATTTTACATTTTCCCCATTAGTGTATGTGAACTCTGTTAGAGCTTTCTCATTCTCATCAACACTTAGCGTGGTCAGTCTTTTAATTTTAGCCATCCTAAGAGAGATGTAGTAGTATCAAATGATTTTAATATGCATTTCTCTAATGACCAATGATGTAGAACATATTTTCATGCTGTTTACCATGTGAATAGCTTCTTTGGTGAGGTGAAGTGTCTGTTCCCATATTTTGCAGTTTTCTAATTGAGTTGTTTTTCTCTTTTTGAATTTTGAGTGGCCTTTTATATAGTAGATGCAAGTCCTTTATAATATGCTTTGCAAAAGAAATTTTAAGGGTATGGCTTATATTTTCATTTTCTTAATGGTAGGTTTTTTGACAAGTAGAATTTTTAAGTTTTAATAATGGCCATTTCATGAAACTTTTTTCTTTTATGGATTATATTTTTTGTTACATCTCATAATCATTGCCTAATTCAAAGTAGTGATTAAGATTTTTCTCTTGTTTTCTTCCAAGACTTTTTATTTTTAGATTTTTTTAATGAGATTTATGACCCATTTTTAGTTGTTTTTTGCATATAGTGCAAGCTGTAGATCAAAGTTCAATTTTTGTCTATGGAAATCCAGTTATTCCAGACTGTTGAAAAGACTGCTTTTGTTCTAGTGAATTTACCTTTGCACTTTTGTTAGAAATCACTTGTCTGTGATTTCTATATGAGTGCATCTGTGTGTACACTCTCTTTTCTGTTCCAGATCTATTTGTCTTGATGTTAGTAGTACACTATTTTGAATGCTGTGTCTTTATAATGGGTCTTGAAATTTGGACTTTGTCCCCCACCCATTTTTTTCCAGAGGTTTTTTGGCTATTTTAAGTCTTTTGCTTTTCCATATAAATTTTGTAATCAGCTTTAAAAAAAAAAAGTCTGCTGGGATTATTTTGAAAAATATTTAAATTGAAGTATAATTAACATAATGTTATATTATTTATTTTTTTAAATTTTTGAATATGCAATATAATCTATAGATTACTGAGTGCTCATCAGTATAGGTTTTTTTTTTTTTTTTTTTTTTTTTAAGAGACAGAGTGTGTGCTCACGGGAGAGGCAGGAGGTAGAGGGAGAGAGAGAGTCCCAAGCAAGATCCCCACCTAGCACAGAGCCTCTCGCAGGGCATGATCTCATGACCCTGAGATCATGACTTTAGCTATCATGATCTTAGGCTGAAATCACTCAAATCAAGAGTCTGATGCTTAACCAACTGAGCTACCCAGGCACCCCAAAACTATTTTTATTTTATTTTATTTTACTTTATTTATTTTTAAAGATTTTATTTATTTATTCATGAGAGACATAGAGAGAGAGGCAGACACAGGCAGAGGGAGAAGCAGGCTCCTTGCAGGGAGTTCAATGTGGAACTTGATCCTGGGATCCCAGGATCATGCCCTGAGCCAAAGGCAGATGCGCTTTAACTGCTGAGCCACCCAGGCATCCCCCAAAGCTATTTTTAAAAGAGAAGTATATTCGATACTCAAAACAAAATGAATGAATCTCAAGGTCATTATTCAGAATGATAGTAATGAGATATAAAAGACTATATTCTGTATGATTTTATATGATTTTTTAAATTTGATTTTATATAATTTTTTATTATGAAATTCTCGATGAAGCAGAAACTACAGTGACATTAAGTAAATCAGTGGTTGTCTGGGGCCAGGGATAGATAGAAGGAATTGACTGAAACAAGGCAAGAGTGATTTTTTTGAAGTGATTGGCATGTCTGATTTTAATTGTGGAGATTTCTTCATGGGTATATAAAACTTTCAAAACTCATCAATATGTATACATGAAATGAGTACATTTTGTTTATGGAATTCTATTTCTTTTTTTTAAGATTTTATTTCTTTGAGAGAGAGATTGAGAACCCAAGCCAGGGGGAGGAGCAGAGGGAGAAGCCGACTCCCCGCTGAGCTGGACTTGGGGCTCGATCTTGGGACCCCGAGATCATGATCTGAGCCAAAGGCAGACACTTAACTGAGCCACCTAGATGCCCCTATGGAATTATATTTCATTAAAACTGACTTTTAAAAATGTTGGGGGCAGCCCGGGTGGCTCAGCAGTTTAGTGCCTGTCTTCGGCCCAGGGCGTGACCCTGGAGACCTGGGATTGAGTCCCACATCAGGCTCCCTGCATGGAGCCTGCTTCTCCCTCTCCCTGTGTCTCTGCCTCTCTCTCTCTCTCTCTCTGTCTCTATGAATAAATAAATAAAATCTTAAAAAAATGTTGGGATACAGTGAAAGTTGTGCTTAGAGAAATAGTTTTACCTCTATAAATGATTATATCGTAAGACAAAAGACTTAAAATTAGTGATTCAAGTTTTTACCTTAAAACTAAAATGATAATCAAATTAAATCCAAGGAATATAGAAGGAATTAATTAATAAAGGTAAGAGTAGAAATAAAAATAGAAAATTGACAAAGGCAAGAAAGAAAGCATACAAAATTGATTCCTTTAAAATTTTTTTCAAGGAAAAAATTTCAAAAATTAAAGAAATTGTTCTCAACTTACTCTTTTAGGTCAGCATAATTCCCACATCTAAACTAGATGAGGTTGATAAAAGAAAACTGAGGACTGTTATCTGCTATAAATATAGACATACAAATCCATACAAATATTTGCACATGAAATATCCAGCAATATGTAAAAAGGATAGTACATTATGATTCATCATAATCAAGTGGAGATGTACCCATGAATGGAAGGTTCATTTAATATTTGAATATCAATCAATATAATTCATATAAACACAATAAAAGACAAAGTAACCACATATATGGGTGTTTCAATAAAAGCAGGAAAAACATTGAAATATTTGAACACTTGGGGTACCTGGGTGGCTCAGTCAGATAAGTGTCTGCCTTTGGCTCAGGTCATGATCTCGGGATCTTGGGATCAGACCCAGTGTGAGGCTTCCCTCTCGGAGGGTGTCTGTTTGTCTCTCTCCCTCTGGGTCACCCCCCACCTCGGGCTTTCTCTCTCAAATAAATAAATAGAATCTTAAAATAAATGTTAAAAATTATTGAACACCCATTTATACCATTTATAATAAAAAAGTTTTTCCCTTACAGTAGGACTGTAAATAACTTCCCTGGTCTGAAAAAGATGGTCTCCAAAAAACCTAGCACTAATATCCCATTTAATGGAATGATATTGAAACAATTCCCCCTAAGATTGGGAACATAACAAAGAACCACTCTCACCACTCTCACCACTTACATTTAAGCATTGCTCTGTTATTTAATAAGGTGGTACAAAGAAAAGATACAATGATTAGAAAGGGAGAAGTAAAACCATCATTATTTGCAAATCATGTGTTTATTTAGAAAATTATAGGTAATCTATAAAAAGTTACTAGTACTAACTAGGTGAATTAGTAAAGTCTTAGGATATACAATTAGTATTATAAATTTCTTTCTGTAGATTGGTGGCCATAGTGGAGATGGCATTAAGTGAATTTTAATTTTAATAGTTTGAAAACATGTGAAATACTTTGGATTAATTTAAGAAAAAACCCCACAAAGCCTCTAAGTGGAAACTCCAAAAATTGCTGAGATAAAGAAGATAAAATAAAGGAATAGGTAAGTCATATTCATGGATTAGATTTCATAGAATTGTCACCATTTTTTTCTGTATTAACCTATTGTTTGAATGTGATTCTAAACATCCTAATCCCCAAGGAATTTTTTTTTGCAAAAATTATCAAGCTGATTCTAAAATTTATATAGAAGTTCAAAGAACTTAGAACTACAGAATGTCTTGAAGGTGAAAGAGTTGAAATACTTATATTCTGCAGTTTCAAGATTTTCTATAAAGTTGTGGTACTCAGGACGGCACTGTATTAGTATAAAATATACAAATACTATATAGATCAATGGTACAGAGTAGAGAATCCAGTAAAAGACTTACACTTGGAAGATGAGTTGATTTTGAGGTGGCAAGCAGTGTAGATAGTGAAAGGAATATCTTTTTAACAAATGAAACTAGAATTCCAGAAACAAATATCAATTTTATATGGATTATAGATTTAAATTTGGAAATTAGAATTATAAAGATTTTATAATATGTTTAGAAGAATATCTTCATTACCTTGGAGTATGCAAGTAAATAAGAGAGGAATGATCATAGAAGAGAAAATTGATAAAATAGACTTCTTTGAAGTTAAAAGATTTTCCTCAGCAACAGCCACTGTTAAGAAAATGACAAGGCGAATGACAGCTTATATTTACAAAACATATATCTGACCAAGGATATGTACCTAAAATGTCAAAATGATGGTTTTCAAGTTTATTATAAAAAGAAAGTCACTTCTGAGTTTAAGTTTTAAAAAGACTGCACTTTCCACCTTTGGTGTGCTCTTATATCCTACCTCTTTTAAGTAACTTGATCTGGGGGAAGCCAGCTTCTATGTCATGAGGACCATCAGGAATCCTATGGAAGGTCCTTGTGGGAAGAAACAGGCCTGCCATAAGCCGTATGAGTAACTAGAAAGCAGATCAACCTGGCTGACAGATTATATGCAGAGTGTGGAGAGAAACTGAGCTAGAGCTACCCAGCTACTAAGCCCTTGAATTTCTGACCCTCAGAAACTGTGATGTAGTAAGTGTTTGAAGATGCACTTTGGAGTAAAAAGATACACAAATAATACATTTGGCATATATGAAGCAAAGGGAATAGTTGTGTGGTGCTAATGAGAGCAACCCATAAACCATTTTAAAAACCATAAACTATATAACGAACTTATAAAAAGCACCACACACAAAAAAACAAATAATCTAGTTAAAAAATGGGCAGATGATAAGAACAGGCATTTTTCTAAGAAGACATTCATATGACAAACAGAATGAAAAGATGTTCAACATCACTCATCATCAGGGACATATAAGTCAAAACCACAATGAAATATCACCTCACACCATTCAGAACCCATAAACAATTTTAAAAACTAGCAATAATTCCTAAGGATAAATGTATGCATGCTCTATGACCCAGTGATTTTGCTGCTTCATATATACCCAACAGAAATGTGGACACTTTACATCAAAGGTCATATACTATAAAAATAGTATAAAGCCAGAAGTTAGAGGTGCTGAGATGAGCGTAGACTTTTTTTTTATGAAAATGGAAACAATAACACTTGACTGGTGTAGTTGATGTCACTTGACTCTTTGGTGACTCCTAGATTTCTGGACCTGGGTACATGGTTGAAGGGGAAAAAAATCAATCATTTTGTTTGGGTCACAATGAAATTGAATTGAAATGCTGCAGATGTTAAGTAGATCGTTGGATTTATGAGTATATGGTAGTGGATATATGTATTTCAGATTCTTTATATAGAAATACCATCATCAAGCTTCATAGGTGGATGATTTCTTCTAGGGAGTAAGAATTCTGGAGAAGAGTGAAGGTCTTTGAACTCATCTACTTCTAGTGAACGCCAATATTTAGAGTTTTGTTAGAGACCAAGAAAGAACTGCCAGTGAGATATGCAGAAGCCCAGATAGTATAGTGTCAAGCAAAACTGGAGAAGTGGTAAATCCTGTTGAGGAAGGAATAGGTGGTAAATCCTATTAAATGTTGCTGAGAGAGTAATTCAGGATAGGAGAGTCAAATATATTGGATTTTGCATGCTATTTGTATTTGGGCAGTTTACTTAATTCTTAATTTCTTCACCAAAAAGTTTGTGAAGATTTCTCTTTTTTTCTTTTTTTAAAGTTTTTTTACTTATTAAAGTAATCTCTACAGCACAAGTAGAACTTGGACTCACAACCCCAAATCAAGAGTTGCGTTCTCTTTCAAATGAGCCAGGCAGATGCCCCTATGGCGATTTCTTTTTCACTAATTTTTTCTTCCATGGATCTAAGAGATCTTTATGTATGTTTATTTTCTTTTGTGGTCTCTGACTTAATGACCAGGTACTTGCTTGGAAACTAATACTATTTCATAGCCTAGTGTTTATTTATTTAAAATTAAATTGGAGGGGATCCCTGGGTGGCGCAGCGGTTTGGCGCCTGCCTTTGGCCCAGGGTGCGATCCTGGAGACCTGGGATCGAATCCCACATCGGGCTCCCGGTGCATGGAGCCTGCTTCTCCCTCTGCCTGTGTCTCTGCCTCTCTCTCTCTCTCTCTCTCTCTGTGTGACTATCATAAATAAATGAAAATTAAAAAATAAATAAATAAATAAATAAAATTAAATTGGATTAGAGTAGTGACTTCTAGGGGGAGCCATGGTGACTGAATGCTATAAATGTATTGGCTTGTTTCCTGTTTCTTTGTTCAATAGGCTTCTTTTATTTAGATGTCCAGTTATGTCCCAGTTTCTATGGATGCTTCCTATAATAGTCCAGAAAATATAATCATAAAATCTACATTTTAAGAAGCAAGTTGTTTTATACTTTATAAAATAATTCTCTTTTTCTCTAAAGCATTGACCCACATTGACAGGTGATGAAGTAGTTCAGTTCGGTATGACGTAAGTCCTTTAAAGGACTTATGTCCCAGGCCAACAGCAGTTCCATTATTTGTACTTGGATGATGACTTTCATTTAAATATCATAAAGCTCATGAGAAATACTACTTTATTATTATTTTGAAGTCCCTTGTGGAGAAGAGGGCAAGTAATTTAGATATGAATAACTGATTTCTGATACATTTCCCTCTTGATAAAGTAAAGGATATAGATAAGATTATCCTCTTGATAAAGTAAAGGACCAAGACTTTGTGCTAATTCCATTCCTTTCTTAACAGAACCTTGACCTTTAAGACTATTCAAACTAAACATGGTTTATTCGTAATTGTTTCATGTTAAGACATTCTATGGCTCCTGTTCAGTTGACTTTTGAAATAGTTCACTATTAATGTAGTTTGGACTTCCAGTTTTTGGTCTGGCAAAATGCAAATGACATATCCAATAAAGGGTTAGTATCCAAACTGTATAAAGAACTTATAAAACGCACCACACATAAAAAAAAAATAATCTAGTTAAAAAATGGGCAGATGATATGAATAGACATTTTTCCAAGAAGACATTCATATGACAAACAGAATGAAAAGATGTTCAATATCACTCATCATCAGGGATATATAAGTCAAAACCACAATGAAATATCACCTCACACCATTCAGAATAGCTAAAATTAAAAACTCAGGAAACAACAAATGTTGGCAAGGATGCAGAGAAGGGGAACTGCTTACACTGTTGGTGGGAAAGCAGAGTGGTGCAGCCACTATGGAAAATAGAATGGAGATTTCTCAAAAAGTTAAAAATAGAACTACCCTACAATCTAGCAATTGCAGTACAAAGTATTTACCCAAAGGATACAAAAAAGTACTAATATGAAAGGATACATGCATCCTGATGTTTATAGCAGCATTATCAACAATAGCCAAATTATGGAAAGAATCCAAATGTCCATCTGCTGATAATGGATAAAGAAGAAGTGGTATCGGGATGCTTGGGTGGTTCAGCGGTTGAGCAACTGCCTTTGGCCCAGGGCGTGATCCTGGGGTCCTGGGATCGAGTCCCGCATCAGGCTCCCTGCATGGAGCCTGCTTCTCTTCTCTCTGCCTATGTCTCTGCCTCTCTCTCTCTCTCTCTCTGTCTCTCATGAATAAATAAAAGTCTTTTAAAAAAAAAAGTATCCATCTATAAAATGGAATATTACTCAACCATCAAAAAGAATGAAATTTTGCCATTTTCAACAAAGTGGATGGAGGTATTGTGTTAAGTGAAATAAGTCAGAGAAAAACAAATACCATATGATTTCACTCATATGTGTAAATAAAGAAACCAAACAAATGTGGGGGGAGAAGGAAGAGAGGAAAAAGAAGAAACAAGACTCTGGACTATAGAGAAGAAACTAAGGGTTCCTGGAAGGGAGTTGGGTGGGGGATGAAGAATGGGTTAAGTAGTTAATGGGTTATTAAGGAAGGCACAGGTGATGAGAATTAGGTGTTATATGATTCTAGGCCAAAACAGTTACAAAACCTATATATGACCAAGGACATAATTGAATTTAACACCATCAGTCAACTGGATATAATGGACATCTATGCACTACTTCGTCCAGCAACAGCAGAATACATGTTCTTAAAATTACATGGGACACTCTCTAAGATAGACCACATTCTGGGCCATTAAGCATACCCTAACAAACTTAGAAGAATGGAAATTGTACAATATCTGTTCTCAAACCACAGTGGAGTTAAACTAGAAATTAATAACAGAAAAATTCCTATACTTGGAGATTAAATAACACATTTCTAAGTAACACATGAGTTAAAGAAATCTCAAGAGAAATTTAAAAAATATTTTGAAGTATTTAAAGTAATTTAAGGAATGGCAGATTGACACAGAATAACATTTATTCAGGTATGTGCTTCTCATCCTAGCGTCTACTGTTTTCCCCCTTTCTCAGACTTTACCTGGCTCTATTTGTTTGGGGTAATTTTTTGTTTAGAAAAAAATAAAATGCTCAAAAATTATTTTCCAAATGGTTAAGCACTTATGGTTTATTAAGGTAATAGAAGTTATGTATTCATTATTAATTGGCTTTAAAAATGACTCTAGAGGAGTATGTTATTTATATGTAGTACTACTACATATGTGAGAATTAGATTCTAAAGTTTGAATAGGACAGATATCTTGCATTGCCAAAGTGATCTTATGAGATTTGATAAATCTGTATAGTTCATAGATAATATAAAACTAAATCTTGGGCAGCCCCGGTGGCGCAGTGGTTTAGTGCCGCCTGTAGCCTGGGGTGTGATCCTGGAGACCCAGGATCGAGTCCCACGTCCAGCTTCCTGTATGGGGCCCATTTCTCCCTCTGTCTGTGTCTCTGCCTCTCTCTCTCTCTGTGTCTCTATGAATAAATAAACAAAATCTTAAAAAAAAACACACAACTAAATCTTAATCTTAAGCAGCAAAAGAAATAAAGCAGCTGGTTCTTGCAATGTAAGAAACTGATTTTATTTTTTCCAGCTAACCACTGAATGAAGTTGTTAGTATATTTTGAGTTTGTGTTGATTGAAAATTGTAAAATGTGGCTTAATACTTGAATCATACACTGTACAAAAAAATTTTTTCCCCTAAAAGGCCTTCCTGGATTTAATTTAGCTATGTGAAAAACAGGTTTTAGTTTCTCATTTTATGCATTACTTTAGAGTATAATTTCACAGAATGGAATAGTAGGTAGAATTGTGCACACTGCATTCATAGTATATTTTCTCTCTGTCTCTTGTCTCTCTCTCTCACACACACATAACACACCCACATGCTTTGGTGTTGGCTAAGCTAATTTAGTTTAATTCCTAAATTTAAATGCACGTGTATGTGCTATCCGCTTATTCTGATCTTAAATCGTTGTTCTTTGCTTCTAATTCGTACCCTTTTTTGTTCCTGTTACAGAAATTATAACTTTAGTACACATAGAAAGTTGACCTAAATTGCAGAATTAATTTTCTAGTTCTAGAACATTAGAGAACACAGTCTGTGATAAATAAATCATATGATTACAGGGTAGCACTGCATATGACTTACAATATACCTCTTTTTCATGTTTGTATAAGAAAGGTCCTATTTTAGGGCAGGCCATACTTTTTCACTTATATGATTTATAGAGTTATATGATTACATGGTAGCACTGCTGATGATTTATGACATACATCTTTCTCGTGTTTGTATGAGAAGGGTCCTATTTTAGGGCAAGCCAAAGGTTTCACTTACAGCTTCATACTTCAGCTAATCACAACTGTATATAGGTTGCAAAAATGGCAACTTTGGCCCTGTACTCATGGATTTCTACTTTTTAGAGTAAGATATTTTAAAACTAAATATTGCAATAAAAATTACCCATTTTCTAGGAAGAAATAAAATTGCTTAGAATACATTATCTCAGAATAAAAGTAAGGTATTAGCTATACTTTTGGTCTAAAAAACTTTGGATGGCTCTAGGGCCCTAAACCCTTCCTGTTCTCTTGGGATTTATTATTTTTATTTATTGATTTGTTTATTTTTTAGAGAGGGAGAAGGGGGCTAGGGGCAGAAGGAGAATCTTAAGCAGGCTCCACACCCCCAGCATGGAGGCCTACACAATCCTGAGATCATGATCTGAGCCTAAGTCAAGAGTCTTGGCACTTAACCAACTGAGTCATCCTGGTGTCCTGGGATTTGTTATTTTAATTTTTGATTCTTAAAATTAATAACTTTGTTTTTGCTCTCTTCTTCTATATCATTTGAAACATTTTCTTTAGATATTTTCTTCAGATCATGTTTGATGTAGGTTTTCAGTATTGTTGAGTATTCTTGAAATTTTTAATGTTTAATTTCTTTTAAATTAGTTTAGGGTGATTAAGCTTTACAGTACAAATACATTGAATTAAACTTTTACTTTAGTATTTCAAATTGGGCTAATACCTTTGGATGTCTTCCAAGAGAAACATGGAAGCAAATCTCAAAAACTCCCTAGAAATTTGTAACTGAACCTTTATCATAATTGACAGTTTTCTTGGTTTTAGGTCATTTCATGCTTCATTTAAAATATCTCCTGCAACAAACCACAAAAATATGCGCTGGATCCCCTATAAAGTATAAAATTATCCTGAAATAAAAGCAACTGTTGAACCTTTCCCATATCTACAGTGCTAATACTTTTTGAAGTTAATGGATATATCTGTCTTGCCCATCACCAAAGTTACCTGTGTTGCAAACATTAAATAATAATTAATTTTTTGCATTTATCTTGTATACTGGGCAGTATTCTTAAGTGCTTAACATTCATTTTAGTTCAAGTCTTTGTGGAGCATTTTCTTTATGTATAGAATTATGCTAAGCAATATGGATACTTTCCACTGACACATAACTTGGGGTAGCAAACTTGCTTATAATTAACACAGAATAAATTAAATACAGAATTATTTAATTGAAATTAAATACAGAATATGGCATATAGTATAGTAAATGATATAGAGAGGCTAAAGTAATTAGGGAAGACTTCGTCTAGAGGAGGATAGTAACCACGTACAGAAGTAGTACTTCTTGAAAACCATGGACAAGTTTATAGGAAAATGTGACGTTTGATCTGGAGATTTCTTCCTTTAGGATCTATTGTTTGTGCCATTTGTTTGCCACCAAGTGTATGCTACTTTTTAATTGTGTTTATCTTTTAACACTTACCTATCCACTCCCAAATTAGATTATATTCCTGAAAAGTAAAGATAGTGCTATACTACATTATACTCAGTTGTAGCATAATATCTTGCATATAGTAGGTACTCAGTGATGTTTTATAGTTATATCATCTCTGGAAGGTATGTTGATGAGTTTCCAGTAATTATTTCTCAGATACCACTTTCTTGTATTTTCCTGCAGGAGAACTGCAATACCATAAAAGTTAAGTTTCTTTATTGAAGCTCCTTTTTCATAGCTTCCAGAGCTGGAAATTCAAGAAGTGGGAGAAAAAAGGAGGTGAATGATTTAGCATAACTACCTAACACTTGGGATTTAGGAAGGAGGAAATTATTTTTGGATTATTTAATTATATCAGGTTCTGATAGTTTATTTTTCATGGTAAATTTGTGTCTATTAGTTGAACATGGTCTCTTCTACTTGAGTCAGTGTTTTTTTTTTTTTTTTAAGATTTTATTTATTTATTCATAGAGACACAGAGAGAGAATGAGAGGCAGAGACACAGGCAGAGGGAGAAGCAGGCTCCATCCAGAGAGCCCGATGTGGGACTCGATCCAGGGTCTCCAGGATCACGCCCCGGGCTGCAGGCGGCACTAAACCACTGCGCCACCAGGGCTGCCCCTTGAGTCAGTGTTTGAATAAGACATGTCAGTTCTTTCACCAAGTTTATATACATGTAATTGTGGCAAAATACATATAACATAAAATTTAGCATTTTATCCATTTGTTAGTGTACAGTTCAGTGGCCTTTAAATATATTTGCATTGCTGTGCGCAGCCATTTTCTAGATATCTCTTGTTAATTTGGGATCTAGAATGAGTAGTAGGTCTGGTGAGACAAAAAGATACTATATGAAGTGGCTTTTACAGTTTTTGGGAATGTTATAGATTGTGAGAAGATGAGAATGTGGGGACTGGGAAAAGGAAAATGTCCGAGTTTGATGTTTTAGCAATGGAATAATTATATATTATAATGATTCTTAACATCAGGAAAATGAATGTGTATGTATCATTCACCAAGTTTCCTTTTTTCCTCTTTTTTGAGATTCATATTTATTGTTGCATGTATCAATAAATTTTGTCTTTTTATTGCTGGGTTGTAGTATTTCATTGTATGTATGTACCACAGTTTTACCCGTTCACCTGTTAATGGACCTTTGGTTGTTTCAATTTGTTGGCTGTTATGAATAAAACTGCTAAGAACATTCATGTAAACTCTATATGTTTATACATAATTTCTTTTCTCTTGGGTACATTCCTAAAAGTTAAATGAGTGGATCATATGTTAGATGTATGTTTAACTTTTTAAGAAAACTAATAGACTATTTTCCAAACACATTTTACCAATTTACATTCTTACAAGCAGTGGATAAGACTTCGTGTTCTTCTTTATCCTAGACAACACTTGGTAGCTTCAGTCATTTTAGTTTTAGCATTCTATAAGTGTATATTGGTATCTAATTGTGGTTGTCATCTGAAATATGTTCTTTGGTAAAATATCTATTAAAATATTTACCCATTTTTAAAATTATTTCCTTATTAATTGAATTATAATAGAAGTCCTTCATATATTCTCTACACATGTATATGTTTTGCAACTATATTTTGTGTATATATTTTTTAAAGATTTTATTTATTTGAGAGAGATTGAGAGAGCACCAGCAAGGCTAGGGGGAGAAGGAGAGGGACAAACTTCCCACTGAGCAGAGAGCCTGATGTGGGCCTCCATCCCAGGACCCTGGTATCATGACCTCAGCCAAAGACAGACGTTTAACCTGCTTAGCCACCCAAGTGCCACTGTTTTGGGTATATGTTTTTTCCATTCTGTAGTTAATGTTTTCATTTTCAAAACATCTTTTGCAGTGCAGAAATTTTTTGTTTTGGTGAAGTCTATAAATTTTTCCTTTAGTGTTTATTGCATCATATCTAAGCTTTGCCTAACCTAATGTAACAAAGATTTTTTTTTTTTGTAACAAAGATTTTATTTTATTTTATTTTCTAGTAGTTTTATAGTATCCTTTCCATTTAGTTCTATGACCCATTTTTAAAAAAGATTAAAAAAATTATTTATTTGAGAGAGTGAGAGAGCACAAGCAGGGAGAGACGGGCAGAAGGAGAGGGAGAAGCAGACTTCCTGTTGAGCAGAGATCCCGATGCAAGGCTAGATTTCAGGCCCCTGAGATCATGACCTGTGCCAAAGGCAGATACCCAACCAACTGAGCCACCTGGGCGCGCTCTATGATCCATTTTTTTAAAAAAAGATTTTATTTATTTATTCATGAGAGGCACAGAAAGAGAGGCAGAAACATAGACAGGGGGAGAGGCACGGCTCCCCACAGGGAGCCTGATGTGGGATTTGACCCCAGGGCCCTGGGATAATGGACCTGAGCCAAAGGCAGACACTCAACCACTGAGCCACCAGGTGCCCCCCTCTGTGACCTATTTTAAATTATTTTTTGTGTACTGTGCAACTTGTGGCTCAATAGTTACTTTTGTGGATAGGGATGTCCAGTAGTTCCTAGTGCCATTTTTGGAGAAATTATTCTCTCTCTCTTTTTTTTTTTTGGAGAAATTATTCTTTTCTATTGAATTGCCTTTGTAAAAATCAAGTGTGTTAATATATGTATGCACCTATTTCTGGACACTATTCTGTTCCATTGGATATTTATTTGTCTTTGCTAATAACATCCTCTTCATTACTGTAGCTTTATATTAGGTCATGAAATCTAATACTATGAGGTTTTCAGTTTTCTTCTTATCAAAATTATTTTGGCTATACTAGGTCCTTTGCATTTCCATATCAACTTTAGAAACAGCTTGTAGATTTGTACGGAAACCCACTGTGATATTGACTTGTGTTCAATGTATAACTCTGTGTGGAGAGAATGAACATATTAACTAAATTAAATTTTCCAATCCATTAGCATGGTATCTTTTTATTTTTATTCTATTCTATTCTATTCTATTCTATTCTATTCTATTCTATTCTGTTCTATTCTATTCTATTTTAATTTCCAGTGTAGTTAATATACATTGTTATATTAATTTCAGGTGTACAATATAGTATGATTCAGCAATTTCAATTTATTACTCAGTGTTCATCAAGATAATGTACTTTGTGGGGTGCCTAGGTGGCTCAGTTGGTTAAGCATCTGCCTTCAGCTCAGGTCATGATCCTGGAGTCCTAGGATCGGAACCCCACATTGAGCTTCCTGCTCAGTCAGGAGTCTTCTTCTCCCTCTTCCTCTACCCCACCTCTCACTCATGCTCTCTCTCACTGCTCTCTCTCTCTCGCTCAAATAAATAATAAATTAAAAGTCTTTATAAAAATGTACTTTTTATCTCCTTAAACTTTTTTACCCACCCCCACTATCCATCCTCCCTCAGGTAACCATCTGTTTTCTGTAGTTGAGTTTATTGTGTTTTTGGTTTTTTTTTCCCCCTTTTTCATTTTTTTTGTTTCTTAAATTCCACAGATGAGTAAAATCATATGATATTTGTCTTTCCCTTACTGGCTTACTTTACTTAGCATTATAGTCTCTAGAACCATCCATGTTGTTGCAAACGGCAAGATTTCATTCCTTCTTATTGCTGAATAATATGCTGTGGTGTATATATACCATGTCTTCTTTATCCATTCATCTATTGACAGACACTTGGGCTGCTTTCATAATTTGGCTATTATAAATAATGCTGCAGTAAACATAGGAGTGCATATATATCTTTAAATTAGTATTTGTTGAGAGATTTTTATTTCTTTCATTTTTTTAATTTTTTTGTATGTAGATCCTATACATATTTTGTTAAATTTATTTCTAAATAATTCATGTTTTCTGATGCACTTGTAATGATACTTTATTTTTATTTTTTTAAAGGTTTTTTTTTTTAAATTTATTTATTCATAGAGACACAGCTAGAGAGAGAGGCAGAGACACAGCTAGAGAGAGAGGCAGAGACACAGGCAGAGGGAGAAGCAGGCACCATGCAGGGAGCCTGATGTGGGACTCGATCCTGGGTCTCCAGGATCACGCCCTTGGCTGCAGGCAGCGCTAAACCGCTGCGCCACCGGGGCTGCCCGTAAATGATACTTTAAAAATATTGTCCTGTGGTTTTTTTTAAGATTTATTTATTTATTTATTTATTTATTTATTATTTATTTATTTATTTATTTATTTATTTATGATAGAGAGAGAGAGAGAGAGAGAGAGGCAGAGACACAGGAGGAGGGAGAAGCAGGCTCCATGCTGGGAGCCCGAAGTGGGACTTGATCCTGGGACTCCAGGATCCCACCCTGGGCCAAAGGCAGGCACTAAACCGCTGAGCCACACATGGATCCCCTGTCCTTGTATTTTGTTCCTTGCTAATCTCACTTACTAGTTCTAGTAGCTTTTGTAGATTCTTTCAAATTTTTTATGTTGATAGTTATGTCACTTAAAAATTGAAGAGACTTTTGTTTTTTCTCTTCTAATCTGTATGCCTCTTTCCTTTTTTTGTCTCGTTGCGGTTATTGTACACCCACCACAGTGTTAAGTAGTGGTGGCAATGACAGCTATCCTTACCTGTTACATATATGCAGGCAAAAACATGCATTGTTGCACTATTATATGTGATACTAGCTTTGAGTTTCAGGTTGATAACCTTTTTCAGGTTGGGAAATTTTCTTCTATTCCTAGCTTGCTGAGAATTTTAAATCATAAGTGGATGTCATATTTCTGTCAAGAGTTTGTTCTCTGTTAGATTGATCATATGGAAATTTTCTTCAGTTTCTTGATATGGTGCATTATACTGATCAATTTGCAAATAATTGAATTAGCCTTGAGTTCCCGGAGTCAACTTCACATAGTCAGATGTATTCTCTTTACACATGACGAGTTATGACTTGCTAATATTTTGTTGGGGATTTTTTATTTGTATGCACATGGGATATTGGCCTGTAGTTTCTGTGTTCTCTGGTTTTGGTCTCAGTGTAATGCTTGCCTCAAAAAATAGATTTGGGGGCAGCCCGGGTGGCTCAGCAGTTTAGTGCCACCTTCAGCCCAGGATGTGATCCTGGAGACCTGGGATCGAATCCAACATCGGGCTCCCTGCAAGGAGCCTGCTTCTCCCTCCGCCTGTCTCTCTGTCTCTCTCTCTCTCTCTCTCTGTGTGTGTGTGTGTCTCTCATGAATAAATAAATAAAATCTAAAAAAAAAAAAAGATTTGGAAATATTTATTTTTCTATTTTCAATAGGTTTTTATGGAAAATTAATGTTATATCTTACTGAAATGTTTAATTGAATTTGCTCATGAACCTGTAAGGCATAGGATTTTTTCTGTTGGAAGGTTTTAAACTAGAATTTCAAAGACATAGGACTATTCAGTACATCTATTTCTTTTGTATCTTTTTAAGAATTCACCCATTTCATATGAGTTACTGAATTTATGTGCATGAATCATAATACTAATGTTTGTTGGATCTGTGGTCATTTAAAAAAATTTGTGTCTCCTCTTATTCTTTAGTCAGTCTGACTAAAGTTTTATAAATATTTTTGAACTTTTCAGAGAACTAGCTTTTGATTTCATTGATATTCTCTATTTTCTGTTTCCTTTTTAAAAAAAATCTCTCTGATCTTTATTATTTCTTTTCCTTTTGGTCCATACACTTGGATATTTGAGGAGAATTCTTTGCAAATTTCTGGAGTTTTCTCTTTGAGCATTTCTCTCTTCTTTGGTGCTCTGCTGTGCAAGCTTTAGCTTCATGGTCTTTCTGGATATCTGCCATGTCTTCTCAACTTAGGGAGTCTATTGGATTCTGTGTCTCTCTGTGCTGTAATCTGGAAGCTCAATGTGGGAAGCTGAGGTAATCATAGCAGTCCTCTCATCTGTCGTAGATCATTGCACTTTATTAACTGATGTCTAGTGTTTTGAAAACTGTTATGCATATATATTTTATCCAGTTTTTTAAAAAAAATCATTTCCACAGGAGAATAGTTCCCTGTTATTCCATCTTGGCCCATCATTTACTTTTCAATTTTTATCTTATCAAAATGGCAAACTCTTGAAGGAAAGACAGCTTTTGTACCCTTCATAGTATGTAGTACAGGGCCTTGTACTGAACTAGTGCTTATTGTGAATTTGGCTAATTACTTGAGTTTACTTGAGCTGGGTGAAGAGGGAGATAAAAAGCAGAAGAGTAAAGCCACTATGTGACTGCATTTCCCCTGCTTGTCAAATGAACCCCCTGGAGCCCTGATAACATTCTATATTCCACTCCCATCTGACAATTCTAGCCCTTATAGCTGGGTTACTGGAACTACCGTGAAAACCCACCAGACATCATTGGGCCAACTGGTCCACTTAGTCTTAGTTTCCATACTGGTAGGATGTTGAGAGGGGAAGAAATCTATGGGAATATCATAGATTAAGAAATAATGTCAAGGAGTCTTTTCTGGATGCTGACTCCAAATGTCCAGTTTCATTATTATTATGAAGATTAGTTTTTCTTTTGTTCTCAAGAATTATCAGCAGTTACTGTTTCTTCAGAAGTTTTTTCAGTCCCTTTTTCTTAAATTCATTACATGAATATTCAGGCCTTTCAATCTACCTTATATATCTTTTAGCTATGGTTTCTTTCTTTTTTTTTTTTTTTAAGATTTTATTTATTTATCTATGAGAGACACAGAGACAGAGGCAGAGGGAGAAGCAGGCTCCATGCAGGGAGCCCGACGTGGGACTCCATCCTGGGACCCCAGGATCACGCCCTGGGCTAAAGGCAGCGCTAAACCGCTGAGCCACCCAGGCTGCCCTTAGCTGTGGTTTCAATTAAATTTTTTTCCCCTGTCTATGCTGAGCTCTTGGTGAATGCATCAGGACTATCTTCTATTCCAAGAATTCCACCTTCAGTCTATCTAGAGAAAAGTCTATTTCGTCTATTAATTTTTTTTAAATTTTTTATTTATTTACTTATGATAGAGAGAGAGAGAGAGAGAGGCAGAGACATAGGCAGAGGGAGAAGCAGGCTCCATGCACCGGGAGTCCGACATGGGATTCGATCCTGATCGCGCCCTGGGCCAAAGGCAGGCGCTAAACCGCTGCGCCACCCAGGGATCCCTCGTCTATTAATTTTTTATATCAAAGACTGTATTTTTTATCTTTAAATTTTCTTATAGAGTTCTTTTCATACCTACATTTCCCCCTTTCCTTTGTTTTCATTATTTCTTATTCATTTTCACTTGAAGTTTTGCCCTCATATATCTCTGTGAACATTGTTTGAACTTATTTTTAAGGTCTTAAAATTTTATTTCCATAAAATTATTTTTATATTGAATAAATTCATATTCTGATTATTGATTTTTCTGGCTGTAATTTTTAACATTAGATTTCTTCCTATGACTCTGAATAATTGGTATACTGTCTCATTTTGAGTGTGGTTTTTTTTTTTTTTCTTTTGGTGGTGTTTTTTTCTGTCCTTCCTTCCTGTCTGTGCATACCTATCTGTTTCTAGGTATTCAGTTAACTTTCACCTTAACCTTTCTTTTTCCCAATCTAGAATGAAGTCTTATTCCAGAATTTCAGTGATTCTGTCATGTTACATTGGAGATATCGTAGAAACATTTGGTACTTTGCTTGAGTTTCTGATAAAAGGTTAATAGGTTATGCCAACACCTTCTCCCTTATGCAGGCATTTTTCTAAAAGCTCTAGGTAAAGATTGATGTGTGTGTGTGTGTGTGTGTGTGTGTGTGTGTGTGTTTTCTAGCCTTTTTTCTTGAACTAGCTCATTTTTTGGAGGCAAAGACTAGTATGGTACTGATCCCTTACTCCTTTTTAATGTCTGTAATCAACAGGCCTTTGCTTTTAGCCAACTTTACTTTTTTATTAATGACTTCTGTTTTATTACTGGCTGCTAGTTTGTATTATGTCTTTGAACCTGACTATGTCATTTGTGTTATCTTTTCATGTATTTTCTATGTCTTGGCCATGTTTTTGGTATGCAGTTAGTGATCAGAAGTTTACCATTATGTTATGTTTATGATTTGAAGTCTCATTTCCAGGTTAGTCGATTTCAGAATAAATATACCTGGATTCATTCCTCCTGATTCTCAATGGATAAGAAAAAGCAGAGGAAACTTATAAATCAAATGTTACTCTTTTATTGGTCCTCTGAAATAGATAATACATAAGTGGCTTCTTTATTGAGTCTTGCTCACTTGTGATTACTTAGTTTCATTCTAAATTCTTTGAGTTATTTCTCCAGAATTTCTGCTACCAAGTCTTCTGAACACTGTCATACAAAGAGACATTGTTAGCCTAGAAGTGTGAGGTCCTAGAGCCTATCTGCATTAATCTGGGGACATTATTTAATCTTTCTGTATTTGTTAAGTCCTTTATAAAACATGTGTAATATCTGCTTTCACTATCTCATGGGACATTTGTGAACATTGTAGAAGGTAATAGAGTTCAATTCAACAAAGTTTTACTTACCATCTGTTTGGAGAGGGACGTATTCCTAGGTTCTAAGGAAATTGAATGAAACAGTTCTATGGTTATTTATAGTACAGTGGGACATTCAGCGTGTGTGTGTGTTTTTTTTAAAGATTTATTTATTTTAAGGAGAGGAGGGAGAGAATCTCAAGCAGACTCCCCACTGAATGGGGAGTCAACTCAGGACTTGATCTCATGACCTTGAGACCATGATGTGAGCAGAAATCAAGAGTTGGACCCTTAACTGAGCCACCTAGGTATCTCTATACAGCCTGTTTTATAATCAGTTAATAGAGAATAATCTGTAATGAATGCTTAAATACAGATATTAAGCATCAAATTAAGAAGACCTAAAAAAGAACCAATTTAGGCTTCAGGAATGAGCAAAAACTTCACTTAGGAGCTGATCTTCGATTTAAAGCCCCAGGGCTTTAAAAAAGCCAAGGTGCTATGTAAACATATGGTGTGCTATTATTTTATATGCCAAATATTTTCCCATGAGCTAATCTTTTTTTTTTAAGATTTTATTTATTTATTCCTGAGAGAGACACACACACACAGAGGCAGAGACATAGGCAGAGGGAGAAACAGGTTCCCCACAAGGAGCCCGATATGGGACTCAATCCTAGACATGGGATCACACCCCGAGCCCAAGGCAGACACTCAACCAGTGAGGCACCCAGTTGTCCCCCCATGAGCTAATCTGATTGCAGACAATTTAGCCATTTCTCCTCCTCCTCCTCCTCCTCCTCCTCCTTCTCCTTTTCCTTCTGCTTCTTCTTTTTAAAGATTTTATTTGAGGGAGAGAAAGGAGCATATGAGCAGAGGTGGGGTGAAGGACAGAGGGAGAGGGAGATGCAGACTCCTCTCTGAGCAGGGAGCCTAATGTGGGCCCCTTATCTCAGGACCCTGAGATCATGACCTGAACTGAAGGTAGTCACTTAACTGACTGAGCCACCGAGGCTGGCGCCCCTACCCATTTCTTCTTCACCTTTTTTGTTTGTTTTATAGGTCTGCCCTTGCTATTAAATCTTCATTCTTATTGGTTGTGATGTTTGGGACTAGGCATATTCCTGTGGTGTTGTAGTCTTTCTTTCTTCTGTGAATACTAATTTAGATGTTGCTTTTTCAAGAGAAAAATTTTTTCCTTATATGTTTTATTTTTTTGATAATGTAGTAATTGAAAAGATTTTCCCTCCAGGCTGCTTTTCAGAGATTGTTACCTCTGCAGTTCCGAAGAAACACTATTTGGTATTATCCAGATACATTTAGACAGAGCTTTTGCAGTAGAACATTTTGTTCTATTTGCTGTAATTTTTTTAAGGGACAAAGATAAACAGCTTAAACAGATAACCATCTCTGGTTGCTGCTCCTAACAATAATATTTAGCAGCCAGTGAATACTCTGCAAGTGCCTTTCTCAGAAAGGCTACATTAAGTAAACAAGCAGTAAATATTATTGGTGACTGATAGATGATAGAATTTAGGCTAGCCAACTGCCCATATCAGGCTAAAACATTGTTTTTCTGTTTTGGTAAATAATACTCATCTTGTTTATACAGGTCTTATCAAAAATAGTGTTAGCATTTCATACCAAACATATTTTTATAAAGCTCATGAGAACTAAAACTAACAAATTTTGAATTGCTTGAATCCTATTTCATCAGTTTCTTTAGATGTATGTTTTGGTTTATTTCCAAATCACAAGTTATACTGTATCCTGTGTTTTGAAGTATGATAGCTTTTGTGCAGTGTTCCAGTCACCATTTACAGTAAAATTTGGTTTGTTTTTGTCATAGAAATCTCAGCCATGGATTGAATTGATACTTAGGAACATACTTTTATTTGATCCTTGGCTGCTAAAGGATTTTATTACAGGTGTTTTGTGAGGCTTATATACCTAGTATTTGGTGGCTTTTGTATCAGATACTACTATAATTTGAAATGTCATCCTTTGTGTACTTTATAGTACCAGTCTAAGGGATTTAACTATTTCTAGCCCTCTTGACTGGGTCCACAAAGGAGATAGCTACTATATACATATTTAAGTTCAGATGTTTTCTTGGATTACTCTATGTTTGAGTAATAGCACATCATCAGAATCCAGAGACACTGGAAAGTGAACTCCCACGTGGATTTTATTTTTCTTATCATAGTTTCAGTGCTTGACACAAAGTAGTTGATCAGTAGACTAATTGAATTAATTGTCATCAGCCTCAGAGTTACCATCACTGCTCCTATTGCTTATAGAAATTACTGGCATATAGGATCTAGATCCTGTCCCCCAACATTAGTCTTCTCTCTTTTATCCTACCCTTTAGGTCTCAGGTGAAAGGTTTAGTCATCAATCACCTCCTTTCCCTTTTATAATAATAGCCATAGTAGCAGTAGTGAAAATAATACTGATTGCTAATATATCTGAGTATCAGTCCGTATAATAGGGCTTATTAATCATTTGCTATGTTGCAGATACTATGCTAAATAATTCACAATGCATTATATTACTTAATCTTATCAGGAAAATGTGAGGTATTTTATGACTAAGAAAAACTGAAGCTCAGGGTAATTTACCAAAATCATACCCTAAATTAAGGCCAGACTCAGGATTCAGTTTCCTTTCTAGCTGGTGCCAAAGGCAATGAGATTATTAAGTTCAGCCTTCTTTATGAATCTGTTTTTCAATATATCTGATAAAGTATCATCCAGCTTCTGGTTTAACATGTTTAGTAGGGGCTCTTATTCTCTAGGAGATAATTTCATTGTTTGACAGCTATAATTATTAAAAGGTTTTTCATAATATTAAAGAAGCATTAATACATGTTTTTGTAACTTTTAAACTTATTATGTCATTAAACTTTTCCAGAGATATCTAAGGTAGAATGAGTCTGTTCTTACATTAGTTATATTTAGCAAATTATACTTAAAGCATATGCACAGGGGCACCTGACTGGCTCAGTTGGTAGAGCATGAAACTCTTGAACTCAGGGTCATAAGTTGGAGCCCCACATTGGGTGTAGAGATTACCTAAATAAATAAAAACTTAAAGAATATATGTATACATATATGTAAGCAGGAAATCTCTTTCAGATGGGTTTATAATCATGTATGTGTGACATAAAAAAAGACTAGAGAACTTATGAATATATTTAAAATTTTCTGTAACCTTTATCTTGTTTATTCCTACATCCATATCTAATAAATAGTGATAAGTAATGGAATTCAGAGCAAATGGATTTTAATTAGCCTAAATGAAATCATAAAAGGGATTGTAATGTGAGGAGTATCTAACTCTTACAAACTTTAAGAGGTAGTAGAATTTGCATAATGAATCTGTCATAATAAGTCACTTGTGAAAGTTGGATAAAATTTAAAGAACATTTTCCTTCTAATTTGTTTCTGTTTTATTGTCCTTGGTTAATCTAAGTTTATTTTGTTTTTAGTTTCTTATAGATACACCTTTTCTAAGAAGAGTATTAATTTAGACATCATTTCAACATCTACACTTTTTATATTTACTCTGTGTCATATGCAGTGCTAATAAGCATTGGGCAAGGTGCAGTTGTATCAGGTAGGGTTTTTGTCCTCAGTTTTTTTTTATCAAAATAGAGAATAGTGAACTCCCTTATGCTTGTCATTCAGCTAGAAAACCATTAACAATGGTCATTCTTTATTCACCTGTAAGCCCTATCCACATACCAGCCTCACATTTTTCCAGATGTAGTATTTTGAAAAAAACACAAATATTAATTGGACCATATAAAATTGTATATACCCATCCATTTTTGACCTATAAAACAATTGCATGTTTTCAACTTAGTATCATTTCATTCATAAATATTTCAGTATGCATTTCTAAAAGAGAAGACCCCTTTTTTTATTAACATAACCTCAATGTCATTATCATACCTAAGAAATTTAACAGTAATTCCTTAATATCACCAAATATCCAATAATCTTCATGTGTCTTCACTTGTTTATGTGTGTGAACAGGCAATATTTATGTTCATGGTGAAAAAAATTTTTTTTTTCATGGTGAAAAATTAAAAAAGAATACAAAGTGGGATCCCTGGGTGGCTCAGTGGTTTCGCGCCTGCCTTTGGCCCAGGGCGTGATCCTGGAGTCCCGGGATCGAGTCCCGCGTCGGGCTCCCGGCATGGAGCCTGCTTCTCCCTCCTCCTGTGTCTCTGCCTCTCTCTCTGTGTCTATCATGAATAAATAAATCTTAAAAAAAAAAAAAAAGAATACAAAGTGAAATGTCTTTTCTGTTTTGACCTTCTAGAGGTAGTTTCTTGTTTTATTTCAGAGATAGTTTTATTAATATCCAGCTACACGTTTATCCATCTGGAGCAAATGCTGTCAATATCTTGCCCATTGTTCCTAAGCACCTTGCATTTCTGTATACATTGTCTCAATGCCTGATTGCCAGCACCTATGATTTTTAGTTTGAGGGCTTTCTTTAGCACATGGATGAGCCAGAAGTACTGGAATATTCAATCCTGCCATCTCAGGAGCAGCCTTCAACTAATGACTTACAGTAATTGAGAGAAAAGCCTCTAGCTCCCTTGCTCTTTGAGTGAGATAACTCCAATGCATGTCCTATACTGTCTCTCAGAATTCCACAGCATGATTGAGCACCACTTGCCTACAGCTGTAGTCTGCTTATTAATGTACACCATGACTGCCTTCTCTTCTCTATTGCTCTACCACAATTTCCTGGATTATCTCCCAAATAAACTACTTGCACTGAAATTCTTACTTCAGGATCTGCTTTTAGGGAATCCATTATATAAATGGTGGTACCCTTAACACCCGCTCTTTTTTCTAAGTAATCAGAGACCCACCTGAGAAAGAATCCTGTTTTTTTTTTTTTTTAATTTTTATTTATTTATGATAGGCACACAGTGAGAGAGAGAGAGAGGCAGAGACACAGGCAGAGGGAGAAGCAGGCTCCATGCACTGGGAGCCCGATGTGGGATTCGATCCCGAGTCTCCAGGATCGCGCCCTGGGCCAAAGGCAGGCGCCAAACTGCTGCGCCACCCAGGGATCCCAAGAATCCTGTTTATTTGGCTCTAAGCACTCCAATTTGGTCAAGTTTGTTTATTTATTTATTTTTACTTCTCAGAGGAAGCTGCTAGAATAAATAGAATTTTGTCTATTATTCTTTGAAAAATTTTTATCTATTAAATTACTGTATTTTTTAAATTCACCTTTTTATTTGTTTAGTGTAGAGCCCTACGTATTTTAACACATGTTTAGATCTGAGTAACCACTATCAGGATACAGGACAGTTCCATCATTCCAACAAACTTCCTCATGTTGTCCCTTTATTGTCACATTCTTACGTCTTGTAACCCTTGACAACCACTGATATGTTTTCCATTATTGTGGCTTTATCTTTTCAAGAATGCCTTATAAGTGGAATCATACAGTATATAACTTTTAGGTCCTGGGTTCTTTCAATTAGCATAAAATATTTGAGATTCATCCAAGTTGTTGACATTATCAGTAGTTTGTTCCTTTTTTGTTTGTTTGTTTATTTATTTATTTATTTATTTATTTATTTATTTATTTATTTATTTTAGATGATACAAGCTGTGTTTATTATGATCTGGGGCTTATAAAAAGAGACTTGAAAACACTTGGAATCAGAACACACACACACACAATTTAAACAGTAAGCAGTGGTACGCATGGCATGTCTTTTTTTTTTTTTTTTCCTGGCAAAGCAAACTTTATTAATGGCCCTGAGGTTGGAACTCCAGGTCCCGCTGAACACTTGAGAGTTATGGCGAGGGCCTCTTGTGTTGGCCTCAGCAGCTCCATCCCATTCAGACTCAGGTGGAGGGAGGCTGGGTGGGGGAGACCTGGGGTCACAGCTAGCCAGCTCTCCCCCCATCGCTGCAGCCAGGCCACTCCTGGCTCCTCATTTCTTGAATCCTGGTTTTTTAGGTTTGAGTGTGGGTTTGGCCTTTTTCACAGGATTCTGCTCTTTAAGCCTGGGTCTCACTGCCTCCTCTTCTTTTTCCATCCCCCCCCCCTTTTTTTTATAAGGGGGGAATGCATGTGGATGCACCACTAGGATATAGTTTTGGGGAAGACACTCAACAGGAAAGCTTTCCAGTTGAGCATGAGAATCCACGGCTGGAAGCACACCCCGAGTATTGATTCCTGTCAGGGAAACCTAGTTGCTGTATTCAACCTAAGCAAATCCATTCCCAAGGAACACTGGCATGCCTCAGCAGAATGGGCCATCCTTCCTCTGAAACAGAAAGTGATGTGCAAGAAATGTGGGAAAAAAGTGATAAGGTGAAGGGAGAAAGTAAAACACAGGGTCATTAAGAATCACTGAAACCCATGTGGCCATGTGAAGGAGAGAAAATAAAAGGAAGGAAGAAGGAATCAGCATTTTCAAGGAGTCAGGTATGCACACACTGCTGGTTCCCATCAGCAATCAAGCACACCATGGCAGTTTACAAACTACTGTTGATTTGAGGGGATGACCAGGAGGTTCAACTATAAAAGGTCAAATTAGAAGATAATTTACAATGTTTTTTATTCCAGAAACAAAGGGAGCTTGCTGCCCTCCTGTGGGTTACAGAGGAGGAAGCTGACACCTCAGGGGACTACCTGTGGAACCTCCTGGCTTTCCCTATTCTTCAAGGGAATGATGTGCCCAGGAGGTAGAGCTGCTGAGGATGTAATTTCTGTATCCAGAGCAGCAGTGCCATAATGCAAATGCAGATACTGCAAACCCCACTCACTAAAGAGTGATGTTCTTGAAGTGTTAGTCAAATCTTGACCACTGTTGGTTTGTTCTGTCCAAATTTTCTTTTTTTTAAGTAAGCTCTACACCCTGGATGGAGATTGAACTCAGAACCCCAAGATCAAGAGTTGCATGTTCTATCTACTGAGCCAGCCAGGTGCCCCTGTTCTGTATAACTTTTTCTTTTTTTTCAAGATTTTATTTTATTTAAGTAATCTCTACACCCAACGTGGGGCTTGAACCTACAACTCCGAAATCAAAAGTCACATGCTCTACTGACTGAGCCAGCTAGGTGTCCCTGTCCAACTCTCTATAAGAATGTTCTAACTTCTGTCAGAGCTTTGGTTTGGAGGTTCACAAGAAATTCAGTTGGCACCTTAGTTAATTAAATTTAATTTAAACAAAAATTTTTTTAAAAAAGGGAATTCGGTTGGGGTGATGTTCATATCAGCACTGAAACCTGTGTTTATTCAGAGAGAAAAATCCTAAAAGAACCAAGTCCTATCAATACCTGCCAGAATAACTCCCGCACACTTGCCCACAATCCAGAGAACTCTCATTTACCGCCATCGCCTAATTTGCAAAAGATGCCAAGCACAAATCAAGTTAACAATGCCTTAATCCCAAGAGGTTACACTGGGAGGCTACAGCATTTCCATCACCCAGAAGTTCAAGCTTCTAGCCTTCTCCAAATCCTTAAGCTTCCAGGAAAGAAGAGAAGGAAGAAATTCCCACCAGACCCACATCCAGGGCAAGGGAAGTTGGTTTCCTATTACTGTTCCCTGGGAACAATCATCTTTGCAAAGGAATAATGTTGCAGCCCAGCAGTCCTTTTCCTGCCCAACGGGTTGAGACAAGTCTAAGCTGATGTTTCTCCCCTCTGGGGATCACTGTCACATTCAGGGGTTTCCCTTCACTGTGCTGATGTTATGCAGAGACTGGAAGTTTTGGGTGTTCACAGAGCCAAACTCCACAATCTCATCATCCACTTGCAGACCCGCATTACTGGCAGGGGAGCCAGGACTGATGCTGTTCACTTTGGCGAAGGCCTGAGGGGGGCTGAGGCCCTCACTGGCCCAAGTTGTGGCTCACGGGCTCTTCATGGGCCTCAGCCATGTCCCGGGCCAGCTTCTCCTTGTCTCGAGCATGCAGCTGGTATAGGGCCTCCACCTGCTTCATGACTGCCTTGTGATCATTCTGCAAGCAGATGATGATGTGCCTGGTGGTGTGGACTTGGTACAGGTCCACGTCTGACCGGGGTAGCCCTCACAGTCCACCAGCAGCTCGTTCATCCCTACGCCCTTTTGACTCTCCAGTATGTCATAATTGGCTTTGATCTGCGCCTCGATCTCCTCCTTGCACTATATGAGCTCCTGGATGTCTTTGACAGTCACCGCACCTGCCTGCGGGGAGCCTTCGCTCTGCCTGGCTTCCCCCTCCAACATCCTGGACCTCAGCGCGGGATGCTGGACCAGTTCGTTCCTTTTTTTTTTTACTTAGTATTCCATTATATGGATATACTACAGTTTTTTTTTTTAATCCATTCACTTACTGAAGGGCATTTGAGTTGTTTCCATTTTGGAGCTGTTATGAATAATGTGCTGTGAACATTCATGTACAAGTTTTTGTGTGGACACAGGTTTCCATTTCTTTTCAGTATATACCTAGTACTGAAACAACTGGATTATGTGGTAGCTTTATGTTTAGCCTGGTACTGAACTGCCAAACTGTTTTTCAAAAGAGGCCAAATGATTTTACATTCCCACTAGCAAGTGTATGAGGGTTCCAATTTCTCCACATCTATGTCAATACTTTTATCAGTCTTTTTGATTATACCCATCCTTATGTGTGTGAAGTGCTATCTCCTCTATTTTATTTGCATTTTCCTAATGACTAATGATGTTGAGCATCTTCTCATGTGTTCTGGCCATTCTTCTTTGGAGAAATATCTACTAAAATCTTTGCCCATTTTCAAATGGAGTTGTTTATTACTGTTGAGTTTTCAGAGGTCTTTATATATTCTTGAAACTTGACTTTCTGTTTTCTTAACAGTATTCTTCTTAGACACACAAAGCTTTAAAGTTTGGTGTAGTTTGATTTATTGTTTTTCTTTTTTTTTTATATGGATCTTTTGGTGTTAAGAACTTTTCACCTACCCTTGGGTCCCTGGGTGGCGCAGTGGTTTAGAGCCTGCTTTTGGCCCAGGGCGCGATCATGGAGCCCCGGGATCGAATCCCACGTCGGGCTCCCGGTGCATGGAGCCTGCTTCTCCCTCTGCCTGTGTCTCTGCCTCTCTCTCTCTCTCTCTCTCTCTCTCTCTGTGACTATCATAAATAAATAAAAATTTTAAAAAAAAAAGGATTTTCTCTTAGTTTTCTTCTAAAAGGTTTATGGTTTTGTTTTATATTTAGATCTATGATCCATTTGGAGTTAATCTTTGTAGAGATAAGAGGTTTAGTTTGAGGTTAGTTTTTCTTTTTCCATGCACATAGGTGACTTCTTGTTCCAACATTACTTGTTGAAAAAGCTACTTATTTGAATTGTTTTTGCACTTTTGTCAAATATGGATGGCCATATTTATACGAGTCTATTTCTGGACTGTCTATTCTGTTCCATTGCTCTCACTAGTATTTTTATTTATATTTCTTAGCTGGTATGATACTGTCTTTATTACTGTAGCTTTATAGTAAGTCATAAAATTTAGTAGTGTGATATCTCTAACTTAATTTTCTTTTGCAAAAATTCTTTTAGCTATTCTGGTACTTTTGTCCTACCATATATTGTTTAAGAGTGAACTTACTCAAAAACATTTTAAAAAGCTTTGCTTGGATTTTGATTGATATTGCATTAGATCTAAAGATCATTTTGGTGAAAACTAACACCTCTAATATGTTGAGTCTAAAGACACTGTGTGTCTCTCCATATATTTAGATGTTCTTTGATTTCTTTCATCTGTGCCATAATATGTTAGATTTAAACCTAAGTATTTCCATTTTATTGGAGCTACCATAAATGGTACTTAAATTTCTTTTTGTTTCATATTGTTTTTTGCTAGTATATTTGAAATGTAAGTGATTTTTGTGTGTTCACCTTGTAACCTGTAATTTTATTCATATTAGTTCTAAAAGTACTTTTTGTAGATTCCCTGAGATTGTTTTAAAAAGGATTTTTTTATTTATTCATTTGAGAGAGAGAGAGAGCGCACAAGCAGGGTGAGAGGCAGAGGGGGAGGGAGAAGTAGACTCCCTCCCCACTGAGTTGGGAGTCCTATGTAGGGCTCAATCCCAGGACCTGGAGAGCATGATCTGAGCCAAAGGCAACACTCAACCATTTGAACCACCCAGGCTCCCCTCCCTAGGATTTTTTTATATAGATATTCTTGTCATTTGCAAATCGAGACAATTTTATTCCTTCTCTCTATATATCTTTTCTTGCCAGAATGGTAAATATAGATATCCTTGTGTTGTTCCTGTTCATAAGTGGAAAGTATCTCATTTTTCACCATTATTATGATAGCTATAGGTTTATTACACATATCCATCAGGTTGAAGAAGTACCCTCCTATTATTAGGTTGCTGAAAATTTTTATCCTGTTGGGTGTTGAAATTTTGGTAAATGCCTTTTCTGTTCTATTGATGGTATATTGTGAGTTTTCTTATATGATAGATAATATTGATTTATTTTTTTATATTGAACCAGCCTTAAGTTGCCAGGATAAACTCCACCTATTTGGGTTTATTATTCTAATATACTGGATGATTCCATTTGTTAATTTTTTGTTGAGACTTTTTTGTATGTACTTTTTTTTTTTTTTTTTTAATTTATTCATGAGAGACCCAGAGAGAGAGAGACAAAGACATAGGCAGGGGGAGAAGAAGGCTCCCTGCAGGGAGCCCAATGCAGGACCAATCCCAGGATCCTGAGATCGCTCCCTGAGCCCTGAGTGGAAAGCAGAGGCTCAACCGTTGAGCCATCCAGGCATCCCGCATGTACTTTATTTTAAAGCCAGTTTTTAGTATACTGAGCTTAATATATAGTATGTAATTTTATTTTATAAAAGATTTCACCTTGGACAATCTTTCCCTGTTCAGACCTGCTGATAAGTAAATCCTTTTTCCTTGGATGGGTAGTGTCTGCCTTTTCCTTTTGTTTTGTTAAACTTCTCCCTTAAAAATAATGCGCCTGGCACCTTGCTTTTCTTTTTGTTGTTTAAAGGAGGCTGTGTTAGGGGATAGTAGGCCCTTGAAATGTTTTCTTTAAGAAGAAAATTAGTAATTCTCAAGTTTATCTTCCTTGGGCTGTTACGAAGAACTTGAAAAGACCAGAATGCAAATGAATATTTCACACATGGTGTAATTTCTCTAGGTTTAAATTTCATGTAATATCAGCCACATTATGTATAAATCTTTTGAAGGAGTCAGTTGAAATCAAGATTCCACTGGGTATTTGTTTTTTGAGATCATGATAATGGAATTATAAGTGGAAAAGCCCCAAATGAGAGCATTCCTTCCATTTGTTATCCAGGAAATTAGTAAAATTCCAATGTTTATAAACAATGTTTATAAACCAGAAAGGAAGAAGAATTGATACATAACTCACCTTATTTCCTGCACTGTAGTTTTGAATTTATTCTAAAAAAAAACCAAGGAATTCTTATTTGTAGGTTTTCTTTTTCTTTCTTTTTAAAAATATTTTATTTATTTATTTGAGAGAAAGCATGAACAGAAGGGAGGGGTGGAGGGAAAGGGAGAAGCAGACTTCTCACTGAGCATGGAGTCCAAATTGGGCTTGATCCCAGGACCTGGAGATAGGGCCTGAGCCAAAGGCAGACACTTAAATGACTGAACCACCCAGGCACCCCATTATTTTTCTTTTTCAATGAAAAATATATCTATTATTGTTTCCCTGGGCCTTTATACCTGAGTATTTCTGACTCTTAAAGGGCAATGAGTTTCTATAAGTAAGCAGATTTGTTTGGCCTGAAGAGTTTGAAATATCAACTTTCAATACTGACTAGAATCTTATTTCCTTTAAATACAAAGTTTTGATATGATTCATCTTTTCTTAGAAGCTTTTGATGAAATTTCAACTTTAACAACTATAGTCTCAATAAGTTCTACCTTAGAGTTTAAGGATAAATACCTATGTTAAAAAGCAAAAGTAAATATTTGTATGTGGTGAAATGTTAACAGTGAATCTAGATAGGGATGGGTGGGTTTGATTGCACTATTTGAATTAAACCTGAATATTTGTATATACACATACCTGTGTATATAAGTGGTGCAACAATATTAGGAAGGAAGCATTTAGAACTATAATAGTGGTCTGCTCCCCTCCCCCTTTCTGTGGAATTGTGTTCACAATATCAGTTACCTGTGGTCCATTGTGCCTGGAAGCAGGTAATCTACCTTCTGACAGATCATTAGGTCAGTAGTAGCTTAGGGCTATGTCACAGTTTTTTTGTCTTTCATCTCACTTCACTTTATCACATAGGCATTTTATCATTTCACATCATTGCAAGAAGAGTAACTACTGTATAATAAGATGTTTTGAGAGAAACCACATCCACACAACTTTTATTACAGTATACTGTTATAATTGTTTAATTTTATTATTAGTTGTTAATCTCTTACTGTGTCTAATTTATAAATTACACTTTATCATAGGCATGTACTGTAGCAAAAAACTAGTGTATCTAGGGTTTGGTACTATCTGTGGTTTCAGTCATCAACTAAGAGTCCTGCAACATGTTCCCTGAGGATAAGGGGGGACTTCTGTATTAATAATGAATAGTATGGCTGGAGGTGAAGGGTAGACTGTCCATATCACTGGTCAGCAAGAATTTGAACTTCTTCTCTACAAACATTTGTATTGCTTGGATTTTTTAAAAAGTATTTTATTTATTTAGCAGAGAGAGAGAAAGAGCAAGACCAGCAAGCATAGAGGGGAGGGGAAAGGCAGAGGGACAAGTAGATTCCCTGCTAAGCGCAGATCAGGAAGCCTGACACAAGGCTCTATCCCAGGACCCTGGGATGACATCTGAACCATAATCAGACGTTTAACCAAATGAGCCACCCAGGTGTCCCTGTATTGTTTGGATTTTTAACGACAAAAACAAATTCATTAAGTATTTATTTTAAAAATTTTAAAATAAGAATTTTTGTCCACTGGATCTCAAAGGAACAATGCTGTGAATTCCTTAGAACCTAGAGGTAGATAAGAATCAAGTAGGGATCCCTGGGTGGCGTAGCGGTTTGGCGCCTGCCTTTGGCCCAGGGTGCGATCCTGGAGACCCGGGATCGAGTCCCACGTCGGGCTCCCGGTGCATGGAGCCTGCTTCTCCCTTTGCCTGTGTCTCTGCCTCTCTCTCTCTCTCTCTGTGACTATCATAAATAATGAATAAAAAAAAAAAAAAAAAAAAAAAAAAAGCTCTGCCAAAAAAAAAAAAAAAAGAATCAAGTAGAAAATATTTTGAAGGGAGAACCTGGTGGTAGGTAGGTAGGTAATAATAGTAGTAACAATTATTTATTGAATGTTTACTCTTTGCTGGGTACAGTTTTAAACATTTTAGGTGCATAAAATAGTTTTTACAAAAGTCACATAAGTAAATGAATGTATTTCCATTTTACAGACTTGAAAATGGTTTTTGGGAACCTACACAGCTAAATAAATGGCAGTGCTGAGATTTGAATACAGGTCTGTTTTATTCTAGACTCTTGAGCCATAATAATAAAAAATGGAGAGGAAGTAAGAAAATAGTATTTCTAGAGACATAGCTCTGGAATTGGTTGCAATGGATCAGTAGTATGTAGGACCACTGGTCAGATGGCTGGACCTTGGATTCAAATGAGAAAGGACTCTTTTCTCCATTGAATGGAAGGGTCCAAATAAGATGAGCTATCTAGAAGTTACATGACCATAGTGTTCATTCCCTAAGATAGGTATCTCAGGATTAGAGAAGGTGAATTGTAAGCAGATAACTCAATTGACTATGATTTAGCCTTTAAATCACTTAAGGAAGCATTTAATCCTATATGAATTTATGCAAAGTAAAACTTACCTCTGTGGGTGTTGTGCTGAGGTGGCAATTGGAGATGACTTGCAAGCAGCAGTAGATCAGGAAACCCAATATGCAGGGAGAACTTATGCTTAGGGACCTTCTCCATTAAGATTTTGCTTCATTTTATTACGTTTTGCATTTATTTATTTATTTATTTATTTATTTATTTATTTATTTATTTATATTTTATTCAATCTCTAGATCCACATTAAAAAAAAGATTATTTATTCGAGAGAGAGAGAGAGAGAGAGAGAGAGAGAGAGGCAGAGACACAGGCAGAGGGAGACACAGGCTCCATGCAGGGAACCTGACATGGGACTCAATCCCAGGTTTCCAGGGTCAGGCCCTGGGCTGAAGGTGGCACTAAACCACTGAGCCACTCGGACCGCCCTTTTTTTTGGCTTTATCACAGTTCTTGACATCAGGTAGCATTAGTTATCTAATTCTGTCTTTTCCAAAGTTGTTTTGGCTATTCTAGGTCCTTTACATTTCCATTGGAAAATTTTTTTTAGGTGTCTTATTTAATTAATTAATTATTTTATAAACTTAAATTCAGTTAATTAACATACAGTATATTATTAGTTTCTGAGGTAGAGTTCAGTGATTCATCAATCTTATATAATACCCAGTGCTTATTACATCATGTGCCCTCCATAACCTCCATCACCCAGTAATCCATCCTCCCCCCACTCCCCTCTAACAACCCTCAATTTGTTGCTTAATATTAAGAGTCTCTTATGGTTTGTCTCCTTTCTGATTTCATCTTGTTTTATTTTTCCCTCCCTTCCCCCATGATTCTGTTTTGTTTCTTAAATTCTACATATGAGTGAGATCATATGGTAATTATCTTTCTCTGATTGACTTATTTCATTTAGCATAATACCCTCTCCACCCATGTTGTTGAAAATGGCAAGACTTCTTCTTCTTCTTCTTTTTTTTTTTTTTAAGATTTTATTTATTTATTCATGAGAATACACAGAGAGGAGAGAGAGAGAGAGGCAGAGACACAGGGAGAGGGAGAAGCAGGCTCCATGCAGGGAGCCTGACATGGGACTGGATCCCAGGTCTCCAAGATCACGCCCCGGGCTGTAGGCAGCGCTAAACTGCTGAGCCACCGGGACTGCCCAGCAAGACTTCTTTTTTTGATGGCTGAGTAGTATTCTTGAGTGTGTGCATGTCTCTGTGTCTATGTGTGTGTGTATGTATGTGTATGTGTGTGTCTGTGTATCACATCTTCTTTGTTTATTCCTCTGTTGATGGACATCTGGGCCCTTTCCATAGTTTGGCTATTGTAGACATTGCTGCTACTATTAACCTTGGGGTACAAGTTCCCCTTAAGATAACTACATTTGTATCTTTGGGGTAAGTACTTAGTAGTGCAATTCCTGGGTCATAGGGTAGCTCTGTTTTCAACTTTTTGAGGAACCTCCATATTGTTTTCCAGAGTGTCTGCCCTAGCTTACATTCCCATCAAGAGTGTAAGAAGGCTCCCTTTCTCTGCATCCTTGCCAACATCTGTCATTTCCTGACTTGTTCATTTTAGCCATTCTGATTAGTGTGTATCTCATTGTGGTTTTGATTTGTATTTTGTTGATGCTGAATGATATTGAGTATTTTTTCATGTGTCTGTGCCATTTATATGTTTTCTTTGGAGAAATGTCTGTTCATGTCTTCTGCCCATTTCTTGATTGGATTATTTGTCCTTGGGTTTTGAGTTTGGTAAGTTCTTTGTAGATTTTGGATACTAAGCCCTTTATCTGATAAGACATTTGCAGATAACTTTCTCCCATTTTGTTGGTTGTCTTTAGTTTTGTCAACTGTTTCCTTTACTGTGCAAAAGCTTTTTATCTTGATCAAGTCTGAGTAGTTCATTTTTGCCTCTGTTTCCCCTGCCTTTGGAGATGTGTCTAACAAGAAGTTGTTGTGGCCAAGGTTACAGAGGTTGCTGTCTGTGTTTTCCTCTAGGATTTTGATGGATTCCTGTCTTACTTTTAGGTCTTTCATCCATTTGGAGTCTATTTTTGTGTATGGTGCAAGAAAATGGTCCAGTTTCATTCTGCATGTGGCTGTCCAATTTTCTCAACACCATTTGAAAAGATTGATTCATGAAGAGACTGACTTTTTTCCGTTGGATTTTCTTTCCTACTTTGTTGAAGATTAGTTGACATAGAGTTGGGGGTCCATTTCTGGGTTCTCCATTCTATTACATTGATCTCTGTGTCTATTTTAGTGCCATAAGATACCTGGGAATAAATCTAACCAAAGAGCAAAGGATCTGTATTCAGAAAACTGTAGAACACTGGAATGCCTTGGTGGCTCAGCAGTTGAGCATCTGCCTTCAGCTCAGGTGTGATCGTATGGGGCCCGGATTGAGTCCTGCATTGGGCTCCCTGCAAGGAGCCTGCTTCTCCCTCTGTCACGGTCTCTGCCTCTCTGTATCTTTCATGAATAAATAAATAAATAAAATATTTTTTCAAAAAAAGAAAGAAAATTGTAGAACACTGATGAAAGAAATTGAGGAAGACAAAAAGAAATGGGAAAATGTTCCATGCTCATGGATTGGAAGAACAAATACTGTTAAAATGTTTCTGCTACCTAGAGCAGTCTGTACATTCAGTGCAGTCCTTATCAAAATACCATCACCATTTTTCACAGAGCTGGAACAGATAATCATAAAATTTGCATGGAATCAGGAAAGACCCTGAATAGCTAGAGGAATATGAAAAAGAAAACCAGAGCTGGTAGCATCACAATTCTGGGTGTCAAGCTATATTACAAAGCTGTAGTCATCAAGACAGTCTGGTATTGGCACAAAATCAGACATATAGATCAACGGAACAGAATAGAGATTCTAATTGAAATTTTAAATTCAGATCTACAATTTCTACCAAAAACAAAGCAAAACTAAAACTGGCATTTGGGTTGGAATTGCAATGAATCTATATATTTTTTCACAGAAAGTTAATTTGGAGAACTGACATAATGTGTGCCTTTCTGTTAATTTAGGTCTTCTTTATTTTTTTCAGCAATATTTTGTAGTTAAGTATATGTCTTTCATATTGTTTGACATATTATCCTTCCTTATTATTCTTGATGCTATTGTAAATGTTATTTTATTTCTGATTGTTCACTACTACTATGTAGAAATGCAGTTGATTTTTAAAGAGATTTTATTTATTTATGAGAGAGAGAGAGAGAGAGAGAGAGAGAGAGAGAAGGAACACACACATAAGCAGGGGAAGCAGCAGACAGAGGGAGAATTAGATTCCTCGCTGAGCAGAGAGCCCAATGCAGGGCTTGACCCCAGGACTCTGGGATCATGACCTGAGCCAAAGGCAATGTTTAACCAATTGAACCACGCAGGTGCCCCAAAATACAGTTGATTTTTGTATGTTGATCATATATTTTCTACAACCTTAGTAAGCTCACATATTAGTTCTAAACACTTTTTTTTAAGTTTCCATTAGATTTTTTTTACATTGACAGTCATATTAGTGGATAGGGTTAGTTTTATCCCTTACAGTTGATACATTTACCATTCCTTCCTCCCTCCCTCTACCTGATTGCTCAGGCTAGAAGCTGTAATACAGTAGAATAGAAGTGGTGATAGTAGACCTATCTGTCTTGTTCTTGATATTAGCAGTAAAGCATTCAATTTTTCAGCATGAAGTATAATATAGGTTTTGTGTAGATACTTTTATCATGTTAAGAAAATTCACTTTTACTTCAAGCATACTTCCTTTTTTAAAAAAAAAAAAGATTTATTTATTCATGAGAGATACACAGAGAGAGGCAGAAACATAGGCAGAGGGAAAAGCAGGCTCCCTATGGGGAGCCTAATGTGGAGCTTGATCCTAGGATCCCAGGATCACAACCTGAGCCAAAGGCAGAAGCTCAGCCAACCAGTGAGCTACCCAAGTGTCCCTTGTGTACTTACAGTTTTTAACAGAAATGATGCTGAATTTTGTCAAATGCTTTTTCTGCTTCTATTAAAATGATTATATCATTTTTCTTTTTTAGTTATATTTTCTTATGTAAAGGTTTTTATATGATGAGTTACATCATATTTGTTGTTGCTTTTCAAATGTAAACAAACCCTGTGTTCCTGGGATAAATTCCTCTTGGCCATTTTATATTATTAGCCTTTTACTATACTGTTGAATTCAGTTTGCTGAAAAACATTTTAAAATAATTTTTGCGGGCACCTGGGTGGCTCAGTCAGTTAAGCATCTGCCTTTGGCTTGGGTTATGACTTCAGGGCTCTTGTTTGGCAGGAGGTCTGCTTGTTCCTCTCCCTCTGCCCCTCACTCCTACGTGCGCTCTCTCTCTCAAAGATAAATAAACAATAAAATATATTAAAAATTTTTTTTTTTGGCAACTGTGTTCATGTGTTCTGTATCTTTGCCAGGTTTTGGTATCAGGGATATACCAGCCTCATAGGATGAAGTTGGGAAGTACTTTGTCCGTTTCAATTTTTGGAAGATTTTGTGTAGAATTATTATTACTATTATTGATTCCTTAAATGTTTAGTAGAATTCACCAGTAAAGTCATCTGAGACTGTAGTTTTCTTCATGGAAAGGTTTTTAACTATAATTCCAATTTCTCTAATAAATATGAGTTATTTGGGTTTTTTGTTTTTTCATGAGTGAGCTCAGGTCATTTGCATTATTTAGAGAATTTGTCTATTTCATCTCATTGTCAAGTTTATTTGCACAAAGTTATTCATAATATTCCTTCATAATCCTTTTAATATTTATAATCTCTAATGATGTCATATCTTATTCCTGATACTGGCAATTTGTGTCTTCTCTTTTTTGTGATAAATCTGGCTGAAAGTTAATCAAGTTTTTTGATCATTATCTTTTTCTATTGTGTGTGTTCTGTTTTGTTAATTTTTGTTTTAATCTGATTCCTATTATTTCCTTTTTTAAATTACTTTGAATTTAGTTTTCTTTTTTATCTAATTCTTAAGTAGATGTGACGATCATTGAGACCTTTCTTATTTTCTACTTTAAGTGCCATATATAACTTTCTCCTGAAGTCCTGATTTAGTAGCAACCTACAAATTCTGAAAGGTGGTCTTTTCATTCTCATTTAGTTCCACATACCTTATAATTTCCTTTTGATTTCTTCTTCGACCCATGATTTGTTTTGAAATGTGTTAGTTTCCAAGTGTTGTAGATTTTCCAGAGATCTGTTTTTGATTTCTAATTTAATTCTCTTGTGATATGGGAATGTGCTTCTTATGATTTGAAGCCTCTTAAATTTATTGCAACTTATTTTATGGCCCAGGATATACTCTGTCTTGGCAAATGTTCCAAGTATGCTTGAAAAGAATGTGTATTGCTGCTATTGTATAGAGTGTTATATAAACATCAGTTAGGTCAAGTTGGTTGATAGTATTTTTCAAATCTACATCTTTACTTTTTTTTTTGTCTATTCTATCAATTATGGAGAAAGATTTTGAAATTTTTGAGTAGAGGAAATTTGTTTCATTTATTTATTTATTTATTCATTTATTGCAATTCTGTTAGATTTGCTTTATGTATTTTGAAGATCTTTACTTAGGACACAAATATTTAGGATTTTATGTCCCCTTGATGAATTGGCCCATATATCATAAAATGTCATTTTTGTTAATATTCTTTGTTCTGCGATCTACATGATATTAATGTAACTATGCCGGCCTTGTTTTGATTAATGTTAACATAAGATATAGTTTCCTAGTCCTTTTCCTTTTAACATCTTTGAAACTTTGTAATTAAAGGGTTTCTTGTAGGTAGCATGTAATTGAGTCTTATATTTATTTATTCATTCAGTCAGTCATTCAATCATATATGTATGTATTTATTTATGAATGAGAGGTAGAGAAAGTAGGGAGGAGCAGAGTAGGAAAGAGAAGAGGGAAAGACTTTCTAGCAGACTTTATGCTGAGTGCAGAGCCTAATGTAGGGCTTGATCCCACGACCCTGAGATCATGACCTGAGCTGAAACCAAGAGTTGGACTCTCAACTGACTGAACCACCAAGGTGCCCCAAGTCTTGCTTTTTTATCCAGGCACAATGCCTCTGCCATTTAATGTGATTATTAATATATTTAGGATTGAATATTATTTTGTTCTTTGTGTTACATTCATTTCATTGGTTTTTTCTTGTCCTTTATTTTCTGCTTTCTTTTAGATTATTTTTCTTGGGTATTTCATTTTATTTATTTTGTTGGATTATTATTTCTTTTATTTTTTCATTTTTGGGGCTTATACATCTTTATCTTAATGGCACATTTAGCTTAACATACTCTACTATATCACTTTTCCTGTGATATGTGAACCATATAATACCACTGTACTCTTCCATTCTCCCCCTCTGACTTGTACAGTTGTTGACATCCATTTTACTTTTTTTTTTTTAAGTTTTCATTTTAAGTAACTTCTACATCCAAGTGGGGCTCAAACTCACAGTCCCAAGATCAAGAGTCACATGCTCCACTGACTGAGCAGCTAGGTGCCCCCATTTTAATTTTCTATATACTTTAAACCCCATACTACAGTGTTATTTTGCTAATAAGAGATTTAAATAATACAAAAAAATCTTTTGTATTTACCTATGTAGTTACCACTGATAGTGGTCTTCATTGTTTTGTATAGATCCATAGTTTCACCTGGTATTATTTTTTGTCCATTATTTTTTCAAGTAGTTTTTTCTGTTCGTCCTCTACACTGCCTTGATTCTGATTACTTATATGATAGGCTGTTTGAAGTTGTCCCAGAACTCACTGATGTTCATTTTATTTTGGAGGATTTTCTTTTCTTTTCTCTTTTTTTTTCTTTTCTTTTCTTTTTTTTTTTTCTTTTCTTTTTTTCTTCTTTTCTTTCTTTTCTTTCTTTTTTCTTTTCTCTCTTCTCTTCTCTTCTCTCTCTTCTCTTTTTCTTTTCTTTTTCTTTTTCTTTTTTTTTTCTTTTTTTCTTTTTCTTTTTCCTTTCTTTCCTCTATACCCAACACAGGGCTTAAACTCCCACCTTGAGACCAAGAGTTATATACTCTTCCGACTGAGCCAGTTGGGAGTTTCTCTGTATTTCACTTTAGATTATTTTTATTCCTGTCAAATCAAGTTTATTAATCTTTCCTCTGTAACATTTATTATGTTTTGAATCCTATCCAGTATATTTTTTTAACTCATACATTGTAATTTTCCTTTTTAGAAGTTTGAGTCTTTTATATTTTTCATGTTTCCATTTAACTTTTTCAACATGTGACTGTTACAACTTTCTGTCTTTTCTGCTCATTCTAATATCTCTGTCAGTCCTAGGTCAGTTTTGTTTGATTATTCTCCTTGTTAAGGGTTTTGTTTCCCTCTTTGCATACCTGTTAATGTTTAATAGGATGCCTGACATAATGAATTTTGTCTTATTGGGTGGTAGATATTTTAAATCCTCTTGAGCTCCTGAGATACAGTTAAGTTTCTTGTAAATAATTTGATCTTTTTAGGTATCGCTTTTATGATTTGTTATGTGAATTCTGAGCAGATCTAGCTCAGGACTAATTATTTCCACTACAGTGGCAAGACTTTTCTGTGTACTCTATCCAAGCTCTTGAGAATTATGAATTTTTCCAGTCTGGATAATGGGAATGGGCACTTCTCCCAGTCATGCTTAAGCAGCGGGCACTGTTTTTTTCTAAACTTTGCAGATGGCTGTCCTGCCATCCTTAGGTAATTTTTTTAGACACATGCACTGATCACTACCCTGCTGACTTCTTAAGAGGAGCTCTACAGACTTCCCCCATTCTTTCTCTGTGCAGCTCCCTTCTCTTTGGTGTTCTGTCTCCAGAGAGTCTCTGCTCTGTCTCATATAGGGAGTCCTCTCAGCTCTACCTTTGTATCCTTCTTCCAATACCATGGCCTATAAATTCTCTCAAGACAGAATGCAGGGCCAATATTTGAGCTCACATTGTTTCCTCCTTTCAGGGATTTTTGTCCTTTATTACCTTATATTCAGTGTCTTGCAAACTATTATTTCATATATTTTGTCCAGCTTTTTAAAGTATTTCAGTCTGCAGGGTAGTCTCGGCCAAAAAATGAGAGTCCTCTTTCTTTATTAATTTTATATTCATTTATTTTATTGTATTCCATCATTTTCATAGTAGTTTTTTAGTTGACACTCTTCAGTTTTCCAGGTTATATGATCATGTATTGGGAAATAATAATTTTACCTTCCATTGTTTGTTTGTTTATTTATTTATTTATTTAAGATTTTATTTATTTATTTATAAGAGACACACAGAGATAGAGGGTCAGAGACACAGGCTGAAGGAGAAGCAGGTCCCATGCAGAGAGCCTGACATGGGACTCGATCTGGTGTCTCCAGAATCAGGTCCTGGGCTGAAGGCAGCGCTAAACCGCAGAGCCACCAGGGCTGCCTGTTTTTATCTTTAATTTCTTTCTTTGTGATTGCTTCTGCTAATTAGTGTCTAATAAATGATATCAATGGTAATGGGACTCATTATATAATTTATTTAAGAATGGGTGTTGAATTATGTCCTATATTTTAAATTATGGAGTTAATTTTATTGCATTTCTGATTATTAATGTGATTAATTAATAGGTTTCTGTTACTATTTTGATCTTTGATCTGTTTTAAAATATATAAACCTGTTTTTTTCTCTTTCTCCTTATTGTTTTCCCTTTAGGATTTTTTTATTTTTTAAGATTTTATTTATTTATTCATGGGAGACACACAGAGAGAGGCAAAGGCCTATGAAGAGGAAGAAGCAGGCTCCTCACGGGGGAGCCTGGTGCGGGACTTGAACCCGGGCCCTGGGATCACACCCTGGACTGAAGGCAGGCACTCAACTGCTGAGCAACCCAGGCATCCCTCTTTAGGATCTTTTCTTTCTCTTTTATACATTGAAACTTTGTGATGATTTGCTAAAATTAATGAGTTTTAAAAAGCATTAATTAGGGCAGCCGAGGTGGCTCAGAGTTATAGCGCCGCCTTCGGCCCAGAGTGTGATCCTGGAGACCCCAGATTGAGTCCCATGTCGGGCTCCCTGCATGGAGTCTGCTTCTCCCTCTGCCTGTGTCTCCCTCTGCCTGTGTCTCTGCCTCTCTCTCTCTCCTCTCTGATTAATAAAATCTTTAAAAAAAAATAAAAAGCATTAATTAATTATGATAGGCATTGAAAAATGTAGTCTTGTCCTAAGGTTCTGGCCTTTTTTTTTTTTTTTTTTAAGATTTTATTTATCTATTCATGAAAGATACAGAGAAAGGAAGAGACATAGGCAGAGGGAGAAGCAGCCTCCCTGTGGCAACCCTGATGCAGGACTCCATCCCAGGACCCTGGGATCATGACCTGAGCCGAAGGCAGACCCTTAACCACTGAGCCACCCAAGAGCCCCAGGTTCTGGCTTTTTTGTAAAGAAGAGGGTTGTATTGTTTTTTGTTATGTTTTGTTTTGGGGGTATTTTTTATAAATTTTTCCTTTGGATGTATTCTTTTTAAATTTCCTGTTACCCAGGAATTAGAACTCCTGCAGTGATCCAATTTCCTTCTCTCTCATTTTCCATTTGTTTGTCCCTTTTGAACACCGACTAGTGTTATGGTTTCTTTATTTTAAAATTTTATTATATTTCTCTTGCTTTGTAAATGTTTTCTGATATATAAGCTCCTCTGCTTAATGTTTTGATCCCTTCTTTATTCTCCAATGTTTGAAATTTTCTGTGTCTCATTACATTCTTTATGGTCTCTTTATGCATTTAAATAGGGGCTCTTTTTTTGTTTTGGTGTTGCCTATTTGGTGACATGCATACATACCTGGTACCTCCCATTCATTATCTTTTCCAGCAATTTGTAGTGAAAACCAGTTTTCCAGCTTCCAAATTCTTTTTTTTTCAGCTTTTTTCAGCTTCCAAATTCTTGTTAACATTTTAAACCGTTTATCTCCATTACTTCGCTGTTTGTATTTTTTATTACAATTTTATTTTATTTTATGTATTTATTTAAAGGTTTTTTTTTTTTAATATTTTATTTATTTATTCATGAGAGACATAGAGCAAGAGAGAGGTAGAGGGAGAAGCAGGCTCCATGCAGGGAGCCTGACGTGGGACTCGATCCCGGGTCTCCAGGGTCACGCCCTGGGCCCAAAGCGGCTCTAAACCGCTGAGCCACCCGGGCTGCCCTATTTTAAAGGTTTTATTTATTTATTTATTCATGAGAGACACAGAGAGAGAGAGGCAGAGACATAGGCAGAGGGAGAGGCAGAACTCTATCCCAGGATCCCAGGATCATACCCTGAGCTGAAGGCAGATATTCAACCACTAGCAATGTCTGTCAGTTCTAACCTTACAACCTTGAAGTATCATTTGTTTCCAGGTTATGCTAAGGTCTGAAAGAAAACTGGAGGGAAACAAAGACCGATAACATCCTGAAAAGGAATCCCCATGTATGAAAACAATATTAATTGTCAATTTATATAGTATTTTCTTTTATAATATCACTCTATTGCTTTTTCTAGTTTTAAGCTGCAAAAGTGATCTAATATCACTTTTATAATATCGTTGGGTTTCCCCAGTGACTTAAAAAAAGGAGGACAAAATGATGGCCAGTCCGTTATGGCAGTCAGTTCTAAACAGTTTAGATTTTGCACCTGTGATAGCATTTTTTTTCCTGTTTGCCAGTAAAGACACTGGGGAGAACAAAATCCTGATTTTATCCTGTTTGTTTAGTGCTTATCATTTTGCTTACTATCTTTAGTGAGTACTATCTTTTACTAGTCTGTTTCCAGCTGTCTAAACATTTTCTCACATTCCTGTCAGAAATGTTACTGGAGCTCAGGTTCAAGAATTGTAGTGTCCATTCCCTCATTGTTTATTACTTCCTCAGTACACTCATTTAAGATTTGAATATTGTATTTTAATCCAAATCCTATGAGAAATACTTCTCATTAAACAGTGGGATCATCTCTTCATACTCCAAATTCTATTATTACTTAATCTTATGATAAAGTAAATTTGGAAAGTAGACATTTTAACTGGAGATTAAATTTCTTTTAATTTAAAGCGTTTGAAAATTGAAACCTTGAAAACCCTTTAAAATCCTTGAAATTTAAAATCCTTTGAGATTTTTGTAAACTTTTTTTTTTGAGATTTTTGTAAACTCAATTGTGTGAGCTATTTTTTATTTTCTGAATATTTGCATACTCATTTGAATATTTCATTTTCATTCATTTGAAATCTCCTATGAAATGTATGGTTTTTTTTATTTTTAGGGGAAGAGGTTCAGAGAGAGAGAAGGAGAGAGAGAATCTTAAGCAGGCCCATTCCCAGCGCAGAGCCCAAGACGGGGCTTGATCTCACAGCCCTGAGATCATGACCTGAGCTGAAATCAAGAGTCTGACACTTAACTAAGTCGCCCACATGCCCCTATTTAAATGCATAATATAAAATAAATTCCTCTATTGCTGTAATTTCATGTGTGAAATAAGAGATCTCATGTATAACCAGTGTCTAGTGGACTATCTTGACAGCTTCCTTGTGTAAAATTTAGTAAAAAATCTGACCAGGCCTGCCATAACTCACCACTACTATCTTAATTGTGTTCATATTAAGTACTTATTGATCTGAAACGCGATCCTTGGAATTTCTCAGAAGTTTTATTGTTAATACTTTTTGTCTTTTCAGAATTTAATGGAATTCCCTTTATAATGTAAGCAGTGAACCCATTTTAAGTAACTAAACTTTACTTAACTACCCAAACTTTAATATTCTCCTTCTGGATGTTTTGTATTTATTATTATCTGTTAAAGGAAGAAATTTTCTTTTCTTTTCTTTTCTTTTTTTTTTTTTATTTTACGATAGTCACAGAGAGAGAGAGAGAGAGAGAGAGAGGCAGAGACACAGGCAGAGGGAGAAGCAGGCTCCATGCACCGGGAGCCCGACGTGGGATCCGATCCCGGGTCTCCAGGATCGCGCCCTGGGCCAAAGGCAGGCGCCAAACCGCTGCGCCACCCAGGGATCCCGGAAGAAATTTTCTTATAAGCTTTACTTTTTAAAAGAGACATTGGTTAATTTTTTAAATTACAGTTCCCAGTAAGTTGTAAAGTTTTAGCTGTGGATGAAGGTCTTGGAAATATTCAGATGTGGATGAAGGTCTTTTTCAGAGAACTTTCTATAATATTTCACTTTTGAGAGATTATTCAAATTAATCACAACAATACTATGGACGTTTTTGGTTATTCTATAATATTTTTATTATATTCAGTATATTTATGTATGTATATATATATATATATAGTATTTGGAAAAAGTGGACACAGTAAAAGTTGCTTTTTCTAGTTTTAAGCTGCAAAATATTTGTTCATTTAAGTGATAGACCTACTTGCTTATGAAAGTTATTTGTGAAGTCTGTTCTATGACTGGTATCTTTGAATTGAGAAGTCATTATATTTGATAGAATTAGAAATAACATAAAGAGATTTAGCTTAATCCTCATTGAAAACCTATAGTTTCATTTAAGTTTTGCAAAAATATGTAGTTATTCTGTAGTGAGTAGGTTTTAATGCTATTTGCCAAGCCTAATGAACGGCTAATAATGAATTACAGAACTCCAAGAGAATGGTATTATTTGTTATTAATTCATAGAACATATTGTTTGGTCAGAAGAGTTGTTTGTTGAGCAAATGGAATCCATCCATGATTCAGGCTCAGATGTCTCTTTCTTAATTGTGAACTCATTTTAGAAAATGATGTACCTGAGCACCTGGGTGGTTCAATCAGTTAACCATCTGCTTTCAGCTCAGATCCTGATCCCAAGGTTTTAGGATTGGAGCCCCACATCAGGCTCCCTTTTCAGTGGGGGAGTTTGCCCCTTCCTCTCCCTCCACTCCTCCCCTAGCTGTGCTCTCCTGTTCACTCTCTCTCTCAAATAAATAAAATCTTTAAAAAAAAAAAAAGATGTACATAATTCTGGACAGAAGTTTGTTGAGAAAGAATAAGAAGGTTTTTTTTTTTTTTTAAAGATTTTATTTATTTATTCATGAGAATACACAGAGAGGCAGAGACACAGGCAGAGGGAGAAGCAGGCTCCATGCAGGGAGCCTGACATGGGACTAGATTCACGGTCTCCAGGATCACGCCCTGGGCTGAAGGTGGCACTAAACCACTGAGCCACCTGGGCTGCCCAAGTTAGGAAGGTTTTGAAAGACACCTCTTAGTTTTGATGTAACCTGATTAAAACTCCCTAGTTCTACCAAGAATTATCTCTTTCTGCTATTCAAGTAGTTTAAGCCAATGTTAGTTAAATGTTAATACTTATTTCACTAAAATAGCAGGTCTCACACTTTTGGGTCTCACACTTTATACTGTTACAAATTATTGAGTATCCCCAAAGAGTTTTGTTTATGTAGTTTATTCATTTATGCATTAGAAATTATAACTAGGAAATTTAAAATGATTCATTTAAAAGAAGAATAAGCCTTCACATATTAAATAGTATATTTTTTTTATGAAGAAAGAACTGTAGTTTCCAAAACAAAAAATAGGGAAAACAGTGGTATTATTTTATATTTTTGGAAATATCATTGATATTAGCTTACTAAAAGACAACTGGATTCTCATACCCACCTTTTTTTTTTAAGATTTTATTTATTTATTCATGATAGAGAGAGAGAGAGAGGCAGAGACACAGGCAGAGGGAGAAGTAGGCTTCATGCCAGGAGCCCGACATGGGACTCGATCCTGGGACTTCAGGATTGGGCCCTGGGCCAAAGGCCGGCACCAAACCACTGAGCCACCCAGGGATCCCCTCATACCCACCTTTACATCAAGCTCTTGCAATATGTTGTTTTGATTAAAGTATAGTAAGAAAATCAGGTCTCACAAATATATATTTGGCGAAAAGAGGAATATTTTAATAACTTTTTCAGATAAGTATGGAAATTCTATTTATTTATTTATTTATTTATTTATTTATTTATTTATTTATTTATGATAGTCTCAGAGAGAGAGAGAGAGAGAGAGAGAGAGAGAGAGAGAGAGGGGGCAGAGACACAGGCAGAGGGAGAAGCAGGCTCCATGCACCGGGAGCCCGACGTGGGATTCGATCCCGGGTCTCCAGGATCGCACCCTGGGCCAAAGGCAGGCGCCAAACCGCTGCGCCACCCAGGGATCCCTAGTATGGAAATTTTTATTTGAATATCACTGTATCAAAACTCAAGTGGTAATTTCTTAAAAATTAGTTGTAATATGAAATCTGTGAGCATATCAATGAACTTTTCGTACTGTTACTTTTTTTTTTGTACTGTTACATTAAAGTCTGTTGGTATACTTAACATTTGAATGGGTTTTTAATCTATGCATGATTTTATAACATACATTGGTCATTTTGTAAATATGGAATCAATGAGTTATGCAGATCTTCAAATATTGATACATATTAATATATAATATTTTAAATATTATATTAGTTAATGTTACTGTCACATTTATCAGAAATACAAAAGCTAGGAGTCTCATGATTGTGCTTGAATGCTCATTTATCATTGGTAACACATAGTCTCTCAGATCCTTATCTTAAAATGATAGGCTCACTTTGTTTTGAGAAAATGTCTGCTTAATACATAAGTCTGTATATTTGTCTATCATTTATTCTTTCTAGTAAAAATGGTGTTCTTGAAAAAAAAAGGGCAGCTAGTTTAACTCATAACTTAAATAATTACACAAGCAGCTTTTCTCTGAACAACTGTAATGCTTCTAATATGCAGCAAGAGTGCTTTATATGTATTATTTGCAACAATATTTAAAAAGTTATATACTCAAGGGTCAAGTTATAATGAAATTAAACTATGTATTGCTTTTTTAAAGACATTTTATTTTTTATTTTTTATTTTTTTTAATTTTTATTTATTTATGATAGTCACAGAGAGAGAGAGAGAGAGAGAGAGAGAGAGAGAGGCAGAGACATAGGCAGAGGGAGAAGCAGGCTCCATGCACCGGGAGCCCGACGTGGGATTCGATCCCGGGTCTCCAGGATCACGCCCTCGGCCAAAGGCAGGTGCCAAACCGCTGCACCACCCAGGGATTCCTTTAAAGACATTTTAAACTGAAACTGATTTTCGTTTTTAATTGCAAACATGCAACTGTGTGAAGAATACAATGACTACAAGTATAATTTGGGGCTTGCTGCATTCATTTCTGTTAAGGTGCCAGCAGTTTTAACTGCCATGACTTTAGCACTGTCAATGTAAATGTCAACAAGGTGAAAGAAACCATTAATTCTTAGTATTATTATGAAAATAATTTTTACCACTGGGACTTCTGTGACTCTTATGCACCGCTCTTTGAGGCTTGCTATTCTGAAATTAAAAATCCTTATCATGGCCACAAGCACTTGGATAGATAATTGTTGAGGAGAAAGGTACACATAAAGAAAATGACAAGTCAACTTTTCTGTACCAGATTAGTAGAATAGCTAATAAGTTCAAGGGAAATATATAAGAAAAAGTTGTTGTTATTATAATAAATATGTATAAAATGGTTTTGGAACACAGGAAAGGAACTTCTTGATTGTTGAGTGTAGAAGGTGCTGGAGATACTAGGAAGTTACAGAGAAGTATTCAAAGAATAAGTGATACTCAAGTACTCAATAAATATTTGTTGAATAGCTATTTCAAAATAAAATGTAAAGAAACATGTTTTCACTTACTTGCTAATTAGTGTATTTTAAGCTTTTTATGCCATTTAAAAAAATTCTGGTGAAATCTACTTATGAAAAAGAGTCTGGTAGAATTTCTATTTTGGTAGAGAAGCTTTGAACATGATTACTGTCTCTCTCCAAATGTAAGAAATTATCCAGATCTCCCTTTCTGATGTCTCATTAGACTCAGTCAAGGAGACAGTGAGACAATGAAAGGAGGGGCAAGAGCAGGTTTTGGAAGAAACAGAAGGAGAAAGAAAATGTTATAGATATGATGACAGTAGCTAAAGTTGGATCGGATGGGGTAATGTTTACTTCACTGGATTATATGCCAGGGGCTATTCTCAGCACTTTGCATGTGTTAATTTATGTAGACTTCCCAAGCACACTAGCAGGTGGTTAATGGTCTATCTTTTATAGACAAGGAAACTGAGGTACTGAAGGATTAAATAAATTGCTCAAGGTTACACAGTTATTGAGCAGAATAACAGATAATCTGGTACAGAGAGCTGCTGTATTGGTGAACTCATTTCTATTTTTGTTCCATCTCTTGAACAATACTACTAATCAAGATATCTTATTTTCTTCAGATTTTTGAAAATGGACTTCACTTTTTACAGCATACACACACACACACATACACACACAGACACTAGGAAGAGCAGTTTTAGATTCACAGCAAAAGTGAGCAGAAACTAAGAGTTCCTATATACTCCCAGTTCCCAAAACACATGTCCTCCCACACTATCAATATCCCAGCCACAGTGGTACATTTGTTAACAATTGATGAACCTCCCTTGGTTGACATATCATTATTACCCAAAGTCCATAATGTACATTAACATTCACTCTTGGTGTTATACATTCTGTAGGTTTTGACAAATGTAGATTGGCATGTATCGACCATTATAGCATTATATAGTATTATATGTATATAGTATTATAGAATTATACCATATTGTGCATATAGTATTTATTATATAGGTTCCATGCCCTGAAAATCCTCTGTATTTTGCCTGTTCATGTCTCTGCAATGCCCTCAGTTTCAGATAACCATTAATCTTTTTGCTGTTTCCATAGTTTCTCATTTCTCAGAATGTCATGTAGTTGGAACTACACCACGTGAAACCCTTTTGGATTGAAGTCTTTCATTTAGTAATATGCATATAAGGTTCTTCCATGCCTTTTCATAGCTTGATAGTTTGTTTCTTTTTAGCACTAAATAATATTCCATTATCTTAAATGTGCCACAGTTTATCCATTCACCTACTGAAGAACATCTTGGTTGCTTCCAAGTTTTGACAATTATGAATAAAGCTGCTATAAACATCCATGTACAAGTTTTGTGTGAACATATGTTTTTAACTCCTTTGGGTAAATACCAAGGAACAGAATTGCTGGATTGTATACTAAGAATATGCTTAGTTTTGTAAGAAACTATCATACTATCTTCCAGCATGGTTGTCTATTTTGCATTCCTACAGTAATGAATGAGAATTCCTGTTATTCACCATCTTTGTTAGCATTTGGCATTGCCAGTATTTTGGATTTTGGCCATTCTAATAGACAATGTGACAATATCTTGTTTTAATTTGCAATTCTGTAATGACATAAGATGTTGAACGTCTTATCATATGCTTATTTTTTTTCTGTGTATCCTCTTTAGTGAGGTATCTGTTAAGATCTTTTGCCTGTTTTCTTCAGTGTTATGTTGGCTCTTCTTGATCTTTTACCCCTCCATCTAAACTATAAAATTAGTTTATCATTATCCACAAAATAAGTTGCTGAGATGTTGATTGGGATTGCACTGAACTATATAGATCACATTTGGAAGAACTGATACTTGACAATATTTAATCTTTCTGTTCATGAATATAGAATATTTCTCTCTATATTTACTTCTTCTTTGAGTACTTTCATTAAAGTTTTATAGTTTTCCTCGTGTAGATTTTATAGAAATTTTATTAAATTTAAACTAAGTATTTAAAGTTAAATACTTGGGGAAGGTTCTAATGTAAATAGTAAAATATATTTTTAATTTTAAACAACAGTTCTTGTTGGTATGTAGGAAAGCAGCTGAGTTTTAAATATGAACCTTGTATCCTCGAACCTTGCTATAATTCTTTATTACTTTCAAGAGTCTTTTTTGTTGATCCCTTCAGATTTTCTACATAGACAATCATGTCATTTGTGAACAGTTATATTTTTTTCTTTGCAATCCATTTACCTTTTATTTCCTTTTGGGGGGGTTGTCTAATTGCAATTTTGAAGAGTTGTGGTGATAAGGGGACATCGTTGCTTTGTTATTACCTTAGTGAGAAAACTTGTAGCTTCTTAATCATTAAGTATCTCATTAGGTGTAGGATTTTAGTAAATGTTCTCTATCAAGTTAAGGAACTTCCACTCTATTCTTAGTTTTCTGAGAGTTTTTATCATGAATGGGTGTTGGATTTTCTCAGATACTTTCTCTGCATGCATTGATATGGTCCTGTGATTTTTTAAATCTGTCTTCTTGATTTGTTTAATGTACTTTCAGGTGTTGAACCAGCCTTGTGTACCTGCAATAAATCCTACTTGGTTGTAGTTTATAATTCTTTTCATACATTGTTGGATTCAACTTGTAAATATTTTGTTGAGGGTTTATGCATCCTCTCAGGAGGGAAATTGGTCTGTGGTTTTCTTATGATTTTTTACCTACTTTTGCTGTTAGAGTAATGCTGGCTTCATAGAATGAATCAGGAAGTATTTCCTTGTCTTCTGTCTTCTGGAAGAGATCTTAGAGAATCATATAATTTCTTCATTAAATGTTTAGTAAATTTACCAGAGAACTTTCTGTTTTGGAAGTCTATTAATTATTGATTCAATTTATTTAGTAGATATAGACCTGTTCAGATGGTGTGTTTGTTCTTGTATCAGTTTTTAAAAATATTTCATTTATTCATGAGAGAGAGAGAAGCAGAGGGAGAAGCAGGCTTCATGCAGGGAGCCTGATGTGGGACTTGATCCCGGGTCTCCAGGATCAGGTCCTGGGCAGAAGGTGGTGATAAACCACTGAGCCACCCGGGCTGCCCCATTCTTGTATCAGTTTTATCAGATTGTGTCTTTCAAGAAATCGATCCATTTCATCTAGCCTGCCAGATTTGTAGGCATAGAGTTGTTTAGAGTATTCCTTTATTATCTTTTAATGTCCTTGGGATCTGTAGTGATGTCCCCTCTTTCATTTCTGATATTAGTAATTTGTATCTTTTTTTCCCCTTAGTTAACTGGTTAGAGGCTTGTTGATTTTACTGATCTTTTCAAAGAACTAGCTATGGTTTTTAAGAAAATTTTCTCTGTTGATTTTTCATTATCTATTTCATTGATTTCTGCTCTAATTTTTATTATTTCTTTTTATCTGCTTACTTGGTATTTAATTTGCTTTTCTTTTTCTAGTTTCTTGGGATAGAAGCTTAGATTATTGATTTTAGATCTTCCTTCTTTTCTAATATATGCATTCAATATTATAAATTTTCCTTTAAGCACTGTTTTTGCTGAATCCCAAAAGTGTTAATAAGGTGTATTTTCATTTCTATTTAGTTCAAAATATTTTTCACATTTCTTTTGAGATTTTATCTTTGACCCATGTATTATTTAGCAGTGTATTGTTTAATCTCCAAGTATATGGGGACTTTTTCAGCTATCATTCTGTTACTAATTCAGGTCTGTTGTAGTCTAAGGGCATATGTTGTATGATTTCTAGTCTTTAAAACACATTAAAGTGTGTGATATAGCCTATAATGTGGTCTATCTTGATGAACAAGATACCTTTTTCATTGTATTGAACACTTAGATTAACGAAGGAATTGTAAAATAATTCTATTTTCTGTCAATGATAGATACTTAGCACTTTATCTTCAACTCATTTCATGATTTGTTCTAAAGGGGGAAGATTTTCATTTATGATGATTTGTTTCTATGTATGCCAATTTGTATCTCAGAATGAGTGGCACCTGTGGATAATCTTAGACTGTCTTTATAAAATGTATATGTACATTTAAAAAAGTATTCTACATTAGAAATCTGTACTTATATATATACAAAATATATATTTATGTAATGGGTTAGGTAATATATCACATTAGGTGGAAATTTTTTTTACAATGGAGGGATATTTAACATTTCACAAAAATTTATAAATAATAAATTTTCATTATACTTTTAAAATGTGATAATTTTTTTCTATCCCATTTAGTTTTGTCAGCCTGGAGGGTGGCAGCTGTCCAGAGAGAGAAAGCAGCCAACATTTTTTGTGGTGGTCCTGACAGATATTGACTCAGATCGACATTACTGCTCGTGCCTAACCTTCTATGAAGCAGAAATCAATCTTCAGGTATAGTAACTTTTCTAGCCAAAGTACAAAAGAACAACATTTAGGAATCTTTTTTTAAAATGCCATATTTGTTTTTGTTAGAACTGTGAGTTTAAGTTCTTTGGACTACTTTAAAAAGGCTGAGGTACTATACTGTTGGAGAAGTCAGGAAGAAAGTAAACTTTAATTGTTTTATTTTAATATTGATCATAATCTGAATATTTCTAAGAAATATTGATGAATTCGATTATTAGGAAGATTTGTATACTCTCATGGAAAATTTAATTTTCTGTCAGTCCTTTTCCTGAGAAGTCTTTCACGGAATAGAGAGCATTTAATCAGGATGCTTATAAATCACCTATCACAGTGCTTGATAATATTCTTTAAGTACTCAACTAAATGCCAACTCTGGTGGGAATATCAACATGGCAGGACTGAAATTCATAGAACCATAGAAATGAAAAATACTAGGTTGCAAAAAGTATTTGTTGGGGTTCTTAGTTTCAGACAACTGAATCTACTTTCTTTAATTTATGCATAAAAGGATTTATGATAATGTATTGGACAGTTTATGTAATTTCATGGGTGAGGGGTGAGCAGGGAACTAATTTTGGGTACTAGGAACTGCCTAACTTGGGTCTGTTTTAGGAGAAACCATACTTTTTCTGCCTTTGACCACTTGGCAGTTTGAGTTTGAGTACAGTTTGAGTACACTTGGAGTACTAGACAATATAACCTTTACATGTTGCCCCCAAAAATCTAACTTCTCATGTGCAACCTGTCTCACTATCTAACATTGGTGACTTCGGCTTTATATCTCATATGGGTTGTTTCCTTGGGGAAGTCAGATTGCATATAGGTCACACCCCCCTGGAAAGGAATCAGAAAAACTTTGTTGTTGTTGTTATACATTTGTTTGTTTTGCTTTGAAAACTCTATAGTACAAGAAGGAAACTATAAAAGACTTTGGAGGAGGTTGAGTAAGCCAATCTGCATTATCTGCAGTACTTTCTGCTACATGCAGATGAGAAGTATCACTGCCAGAGTGAAAGATTGGCTTGCTTTCCAAAATGGCCTCACAAAGAAGCATTTGTTGTTTGGGTTACTTTAATTAAACTCCAATATCTGAATTTTCTGGATGCAGAAATCTCAATTTGCAGTACAAGAGGAGATAAATCACGTTTCTTGACACAGATTTACATTATCCAGATTCACCAGACTGATGTATTAAAACCAGCATGCTAGTTTATTAATTTACAGTGATAAATTAAAAGGCTACATAGAACAAAATACTCATCATCTGTATTACCAATACATTCTTTGTTGTCAGATCTTTGTGGGAAGCCATATTAAAACCTGAAGGAAAAAAAAAAAACCTGAAGCATTTTATTTGTGGAATTGAACTAAAAATATTTTATGTCAAATATTAAACGCCTAATAGACTAACGTAGCACATTGTTTCTTTTTGAAATTGGGGATTATATTCTTAATGGGGACAAAAACTTAGAAGTAGATGACAATAGCCATTTCTATCCTGGATAATGTTTGAGTGGAGTTGCCAAGAAAGAACTAATCAAATTCTCATTTTTTATCAATTCAAGCAAAAGTGTTCTACAGCCAAGATCCTCTCTATCTCTATTAGATGACCTTTTATTTCTATGTTGATTTTGAGAAATTAAGATAGTTCTGAGAGTGCAGTATTTTATTTCTCTATCCTTGACAGTACCTCTTCAAAACTCCCTAGAATTGCCTGATGAAACTAACTGACTATTCGGGTTCTCCTTCATTACCAACCCCTCTTGCCCCAAAATAACTGACATAAAAGTAATAACATTAAGATAATGTAGGGAGTTCCTACATTATTGATGGTGACCTAGGAAACTCTTGAACTAAATTCCTTCTACAGACACCAGATCTACAGCTACCATGGAGTGATTCCCTCTGAAAGAAATCTAGAAACTAGCTGAGCAACTCACATTGTGCAAACAAGAAAATACCTACACTGAAACGAGTAGGAAAGGCAAACTCATACCATAAGCTCTACCCCTTGCGCAGTGACGTTGGGAAGGAATTTACAACTTCTAGCTTTTCCCTGAGGTGTAAAGTGTTTTATTTATTTATTTATTTTAGGTGTACAGTGTTTAGACCCAACATCTAGGCCCAGCTTTTAACACTTGCACGTGAAGGATGGGCATCCAAAACACCTAACTTTGAAAACCAGTGGGGTTATGCCCATGAGACACACCAGACTATAGCAAACAATGAGAGTTCTTAACAGGTTCACCAGAATTCACTGTGGCTCTCCTCCCACAGCTCAGAATGGAGGAAACAGAAATGCCCATCTTCCAATCTTTTCTGAAAGAGTCCTATGTGCATGCTTTAAAAGCTCCTGCCTTAAGGTCAGGTGTCTAATTCAGCACATCTCTGGGGCTGTTACTGGAGACCAGGAAGGCTAGCAGGTGCCATCTCTGTGTTGTCTCTCTGGCTCACTTCACCAGTTTTCCCTTGGAAAGAACTTGTGCACATGTCTGGCACTTTATTATTTTTTTTAATTTTTATTTATTTATGATAGTCACAGAGACAGAGAGAGAGGCAGAGACACAGGCAGAGGGAGAAACAGGCTCCAAGCAGCGGGAGCCTGATGTGGGATTCTATCCCGGGTCTCCAGGATCGCGCCCTGGGCCAAAGGCAAGCGCCAAACCGCTGCGCCACCCAGGGATCCCATGTCTGGCACTTTAGATTTGCAGTTGCTGCCCAAAGAATGTACCCTTTTTAATCCCCTGGCTCTCGTGGCCAGGAAGGCTTAAGCTGTCATCTCCCACAGGACTTTAGAAAAGAAAGAAAGTTCTTAACTGGGCATCCTCACCCAGGAGCAGACAGAAACAGCCATCTTCAAGTCTTTTTTTTTTTTTTTTTTAAGATGTGTATTTGTGTACATTAAAAGCTGCTTTCTGAGGATCTGGCTTTTAATCACTCTGAATCTAGTTGTTAAGATCCTTCTCTTTAGGACACTGACAAGTCTTGGCACACCCTTAAATACCGGAATCACTAAGAATAAGGCAGTCTGACAATCACAAACATTTGTAAGATAGCCAAGAACTATGGCAAGAATGAATGATAAGGTTCATCCTCCTCCAAGAGGCCTCTTCTTCAAGAGTCCTTTTTATGTTTTATTCAATGCATAAAGACTAACAAAGAGAATCAAGGAAAATGAAGAAACAGGAATATGTTACAAATGAAAGACTAAAATTAAACCTCAGAAAAAGGAGAAATGGAGTTAAGAGATTTACCTGATGAAAAGTTCAAAATAATGGTTATAAAGATGCTCATTTAGCATAGGAGAAGAATGAATGAACAAGGTCAGAATTTTAACAAAAACAACTTAAGAAAGTACCAAATAAAAATCATAGAGATGAAGCATAGAATAACTGCACTGAAAAATACCAAAAGGGATTTAACAGCAGACTAGATGAAGGAGAAGAAAGGATTAGTGAACTTGAGGACAGGGCAGTGGAAATCACCCAATCAAAAGCGCAAAAAGAAGAAAGAATGAAATAGAGTGAAGATAGCTTTAAGGACTTATATGACAACATCAAGTAGACCAACGTTCATAATTTAGGTATTCCAGAAGGAGAAAAGAAAGAGAAAGGGTCAGAAAATTTATTTGAAAAAGTAATGACTGAAACCTTTCCTAACATGGGGAAGGAAACAAGACATTGAGATCCACGAAGTCCATGGAGTTCCAATAAAGATGAACCCAAAGAGAACACCACCAAGACACATTATAATTGAAGTGGCAAGAGTTAAGAACAAGCAGAGAATCTTAAAAGTAGAAGAGAAAAACAACTTGTTCATACATCTCCCATGCCTATGAGCACATTTCTCAGCAGAAACTTGGTGGGCCAGTAGGGAGTAGTAAGATAGATTCAATTAAGAATACTCGACTTGGCAAAGTTGTCCTTCAGAATTGAAGGAGACATAAACAGTTTTCCAGATAAACAAAAGCTAAAGGAGTTAATCACCACTAGATTGACCTTATAAGGATAAAGAGAGTTCTTTAAGCTGAAATGAAAGGACACTACTTAGTAACAGGAAAACATACTAAAGTATAAGTCTTACTTGTAAAAAATATCTAATGTTGTGAAGATATTGAGTTAATCAGTTACAAAGCCTAGTATGAAGGGATTTAAAGACAAAAGTAGTGGGGTGCCTGGGTGGCTCTGTTGAGTATCTAACTCTTGATTTTGGCTCAGGTCATGAACACAGGGTTGTGAGACCAAGCCCCACATTGGGCTCCATGCTCAGCTCCTTCTCTTTGTCTCCCTCTATTTCTCCTCTTTCTCTGTCAAGTAAGTAAGCAAATCTTTAAAAAAAAAAGGGCAGTAAGTAAGCAAATCTTTAAAAAGACAGAAGTAAGAAAAAAAAAGGACAGAAGTAGTAAAAATATAACTACAAAAACTTGTTAATGGGTATACAAGATTACAAGATAAAAAAGGTGTAAATTATGACAGCAAAAAAACATAAATTAGGTAAGGAAGGATTAAAAATGTAGAGCTTAGAATACTAAGTTGTTATTAACTTAAAATAGACTGTTATAAATATAAATTGTTTTATGCAAACTTCATGGTAACCATAAGGAAAAACCTATAGTAGATATAGAAAATATAAAGAGAATGGAATCCAAGCATGCCAGTAAAGAAAAATATCAAGTCACAAAAGAAGAGAGCAAGAGAGGAAGTAACAACAATTACAAAATATCCAGAAAACAAGGAACAAAATGGCATTAGTAAGTACAAACTGATCAATAATTACTTTAAAAATGTAGATAGATTAAATTCTCTAATCTGAAGACTAACAGTGGCTGAAAGGATTAAAAAGAATAAGATCCAACTAAATGGTACCTACCAGAGATTCACTTTAGCTTTCTGGATAGGCAGACTGAAAGTGAAGGGGTAGAAAAAATAGGCCCTGCAAATGGAAACTAACTAACTAACTAAGCTACTGTAGCTATACTTATATATACTGTAGCTATAAGTCAGACAAAATAGACTTTATTATTTTTTATTTTTTAAAAAATTTTTATTTATTTATCATAGTCACATGGAGAGAGAGAGAGAGAGGCAGAGACATAGGCAGAGGGAGAAGCAGGCTCCATGCACCGGAGCCCGACATGGGACTCGATCCTGGGTCTCCAGGATCGCGCCCTGGGCCGAAGGCAGGCGCCAAACCGCTGAGCCACCCAGGGATCCCCCTCTTGTCCCCTTTTAATAGGATATTCATTATTACGTGTTTTTTTCTGATGTCTCTCATCTTTAGATTCAGGTTATACATCAAGAGTTGGAATGCTATCAACATTTGAAATACTAAGTGTATTTCTTATAATGGTATCCATCTATTATGTTAATTGTGGTAACTTGATTGGGTGATTGCCAGATATTTCCATTCTATATTGCTGTATTTTGGCTTGGAACTAATAAGCAATCTGTGGGAAGACACTTTAAAACAATGCAAATATTTATTACTCATTAATCATGCCTCCCTAGATTTACCAGTTAGTGATGATTCTTGCCTGTGCCAATTTTTATTATGATGGTTGCAAAATGATTATTTCCCACCTCCCTACCTTTACAAGTCAGTAGTTGACATTTTACTATAAGCAAGAAAGAGCTTTCCTGTGTCTTGTCTATCTGAGCTATATACTTATTTATTTCACTTTCTTTTTTCTTTAGTACTATGTAATTAATGGTTTTCATGCATAAATAGTCCTAGGTTTGTGCCCTTTAGGTTGGTTCATGTATTCTTTTGTTAAGGCCCTACCATTTTTAAAAGCATTTTTGAAACTTTTTGTCATAATACGTGATCCAGGATCATCTTATTCCTTCCTTACCCTTGGCCTTGAAATCAACCATTTTTCCAAGCATCCTTGGCTTATTTGAGTGGAGAATAATATTAGAAACCAAGATGTAGGTTCTTGTGTATGTGGAATCAATGTTTAAAAACTTTTTTTTTCTTTTAAGCTCAGATATTTGCCCATTTTCCATTTTAAGTGGACCAAAATTATGATTTACTTAGTTCTTATAATCAACTTACAGAAGGTTAGATTCTGCTTCTAAAAGTTTTTCCAAGATTTTGAAAATGAAAATAAGCTGTAAGAGTTCTGGCTCCTATAGAATTGCACTGAGGTAGTTAGGTACTCACCAGAATTATATGATAGCTTTTCTGTGCTCATAACAGAAAGTTAATATTTTTTGGAATTGGCCCTCCAAAATGGCACAATGAGGTAGAATTTGAGAAAATAATATTAAAACTTAGATGATATTCCTTTCTAGGTCATCATCAGTGTTTTTCCCATTTTTGGTGTGAAGTTATTCTTTTTTTAAAAATGTGTTTTTCTTTTATTTCTGGATCATATCATCAGTTCAAAAATAGATCTTCTTATTTCTCATTTGGTGTGAATTACTTCATACCAAATATACTATGACACATTATTTGGAAGCCTGAAGAGGAGGAACTTAGGGACACAAACCATCCAAAGTATGATTGTGCAACTATAAAAATGTTGGCTCTTACCTTTCCAGGATACAGTAACACTGTCAGTAATCACAAGCAAAATCTTTGCATTAAACTTCTGAAAGCATGTTCCCAAAATTATTCAACTAGACAAAATGATTGTAAATTTCTTTGTATGTAATGAGTAAAACATGATTGATGTAAGGTTGCTTTTTATGGCCTATCTAAAAAATGATAGACCTGTCTAAATTTGTATTTAGTTGTATCTTTTTAATGTCTTTTTAATGTGTTTTTAAGTGTGTTTTTGAACCAATAATAATGATGCAATTCACAGTAAAGACTTTGGTATGTCAGCAAATAAATGGTCAAAGGATGGGAGGGGGAAATGATTCAAAGTAAGATGAGGAATAAAGAAACAGGTACATAGAAGGAATAAGATATGTTTCTTCATCTCAAATGGCTTAAACTCTGGTGTGAGAGGGACGCCTGAGTGGCTCAGTGGTTGAGCATCTGTCTTTGGCTCAGGGTGTGATCCTGGGATCTGGGATCAAGTCCCACACCCGGCTCCCTGCATTGGAGCCTGCTTCTCCCTCTGCCTGTGTCTCTGCCTCTCTCTCTCTGTCTCTCATGAGTAAATAAATAAAATCTTTAAAAAAAATCTAGTGTGAGAGGCAAAACCAAAATTTAAGTATAAAGATACTCATAAGTATATATGCTAAGTACCAGTTCAGTGATTAAGTTAATAACTAAAGACAGGGCAGTGAGATTAAGTCTTAACAGAGTTTAAAGGACTCAGTGGCCATTTAAAAAAACAAGAGCTAAAGAAAGCTTAGAGTAAAAGAAATAGAAATAGAAAGGAAATAGCTTTTTACCAGGACTGCAAAAAGCTTATGGATAGAAAAAAAGATTACTGTGTTCATGATACATTGAAGGCTGATCAGTGTTCCAGGCACTGTGCTAAAAGTTTTATAGCACTTTTATTTAATTCACAGGTAGCTTATTTTACTTTATTCTCTCAATAACAGCCCTTGGTAAGTTTTAACATTCCTATTTTATGGATGAGGCTAAAAGACTAACCCAGGGACATTCAGGTACTAAGTCAAAAAGCTTGAATTTGTCTGTCTCCAAAGACCAAATATCAATATCAAATACTAAAATATACATTACAAGGCTACAGAAATTATATCAATGTGTTACTGGTTCAAGAAAAATTGTCAAAAGTAAGACTGTAATTGGTCTTACTTATCAATATTTGACAATGGAAACATTACACATCAATGGAATCTGTGCATCTTAACAAGTATATTTAAATAGTTATTGCACTTTGTGAGAAAAAATAAATTTAAATGCTCATAGTAAAATACAATTCCAAATGATTGAGCAATTTATCTGGAAAAAATGAAGTAATAAAAATGAATTTCTAAACTGATCTCTTGTTGGGGAAACTTGGAGCAGTGTAGGGAATCACAAAACATTTGGTAGAATTATCTGTAGAATAGCCTAGTCATTTTTTCTTTGTTTCTCTTTTTCCCTCCTTGATTATCAAACACTAAGTTGTGCTCATTATAGAAGATTTAGAATGTATTGGGAAAAAAGTAAAAGAATAGAAAAAAAATGGATGTATTTTGTTTCAATAATAAGGGTTTTTTTAAAAACTAAAACTCTAATGTCTACATACTAATTGACCATATGGATATAATATATTTAAGCCATCTCCTAAAGGACGTTTAATTCCCTTCTTATCAATATTACGAATATTAGGATATTAAGTGTTGAATATCTCTTTGGAATAATTTTGATTCCATCAAGGAAGGTTTTATCAGTAATTACCTCACTGAACTAGAAATCATAAATAGAGAAGAGTGAGAATTGGGCTTCCTGGTAATACAGTCAACATTATACTTTGTTTTTAAATACTTTGTTTTTTAAGTAATCACCACACCCAGTATGGAGCTCCAACTGACAACCCCAAGATCAAGAAGCACACACTCCACCTACTGAGCCAGCCAGGTACTCCACAATCAACATTATACATGATGGTATCCTAGAGACTAATCCTCAGACCTTAATCAACAAATGAGTCTAATGAAAACTAGCATAGGGTAACATAATTCAGACAGAGATAAAAATTGGGGGACATATATCCTGAGTTTATTCTAAAGTTTGATAATTTTCAGCATATGTAAATATCCATATAGGGCTCTCTTTATAGTAGAAATGGTGAAGATTATGCTTTTTGTCAAATGTCTTTTCTCCATTGTCTTCCCTTTCCTGTTTAATGGGCAGAATGCTGTATCTTAACAGTCCGCTGTAGGGAAAACATTTCATTGAATTAGTGATGACCAGGGATCCCTGGGTGGCTCAGTAGTTTAGCGCCTGCCTTCAGCCCAGGGCATGATCCTGGGGTCCCGGGATTGAATCCACATCGGGCTCCCAGCATGGAGCCTGCTTCTCCCTCTGCCTGTGTCTCTGCCTCTTGCTCTCTCTGTGTCTCTCATGAATAAATAAATAAAATCTAAAAAAAAAACAAAAAAGAATTAGTGATGACCAGTTAGTATTATATTCTTAAAATGCTGAGACATTAAAACAACAGGAGAAAATTTGAGAACAGGCTCCCAAAGTCCTTCAATATCAAATGTCTTTTCTTAAATTTCAACAGTTTTATACTAAGAAGTGCTGCAGCAAGAACTGTATGTTGTTATTACTATTTCATTTAAATGCAAGAATTATTACATGCAGCTATACTTAATGGAAAAAAGTATAAACATCTTTCTAGATTTATAGTTCGGCTTTTCATATGTTGTCTCTTCTAAACAGTTTCTTTGAACTAATACCTATGTTTTATAAAGTCTGTATATGAGTTCAAGACAGTGGAAAGAGAACTAGACCAAGAGTTAGAAGATTTGACTTATTAATCCTCATTTTATGTTGAATGAACAGTATATCATAGCAAGTAATTTCATATCTCCGGGCATGAGACTCTTTGTATGTAAAATGAAGTAGAGACTTCTTGTACTATATTACTTTTATTATTCTATCATGTTAACTACATCTGATTTTATACTTAAAAAAAAAAGATTTATTCACCTTAGAGAGAGAGAGGGAGCACGTGAAAAAAAAAGATTTATTCACCTTAGAGAGAGAGAGGGAGCACGTGACTATGAGTAGAATGAGGGGCAGAGGAAAAGAATCTCAGGTAGACTTCCCACTGAGCAGGGACCCCAATGCAGGCTCAGTCTCATGACTCTGAGATCATGACCTGAGCTGAAATCAAAAGTCCAGTGCTTAACTGACTGAGCCACCCAGCACACCAACACTTTTTTTTAAAAAGTTTTATTTTTTAAGTAATCTCTACGCCCAATGTGGGACTCAAACTTAACTACCCTGAGATAAAGAGTCAGAGATCAAGAGTCTTCTGACTGAGCCAGCCTGGCACCCCTAACTACATCTGATTTTATTATTTTTTTGTTTTTGTTTTTTTTAAATTTTTATTTATTTATTATAGTCACAGAGAGAGAGAGAGAGAGAGGCAGAGACACAGGCAGAGGGAGAAGCAGGCTCCATGCACCGGGAGCCCGACGTGGGACTCGATCCCGGGTCTCCAGGATCGCGCCCCGGGCCAAAGGCAGGCGCCAAACCGCTGCGCCACCCAGGGATCCCTACATCTGATTTTAAAGATAGATTTTAATTTTGCTCATAGTAGATACAAGCTTTCTATCCAAACTGTGATCCACAGAATACTATTCTTACTCATCTGAATAAGGCCAACTTTTTAGACCAATAGGTCTAATATGACCAAATGTCCTATGTCTTTATGGAATGTTTCAGTATGCCATGTTACATGGTCACTCAAGTATCAACATCTATTCTTTAAGAAAATAAAGCCGAAATCTTGAATCTTAGTCCAAGCCCAGCATATAAACTTCTAAATTAGGGATTCCAAGGAAGTACATTTTATTTACATTACACTTAAACTATGAATTTTTTTTGACTATGAACTTAAAAACTTAAGTTCTGTGATCTTGTAACTCACCAAATATAATTTTTTATCTAAAAACTAATTTAATATTTTGGTTTCTTCATCTAAAAATTAATATTTTATTATTTCTAATCTTTTTCACCAATTTCAACACATAGCAGAAAAGAACTTTCAAAAGAGTCCGTTGACTTTGGTCGTTCACAAAATAATATTATTGAATTTATGAGAATCTAATTTTGAGTTGGTTAACCTTGTTAGAAAGAAATAAGTTTACCTGCAGTTTCCCTATCTCATAAAAAAGTTTGTACTCATTTCTTTTTCTTTAGAGAAAGGAATTAGCTTAATAGTATTTCTCATAATGTTAACATTTGAAGTCAGCTTTAGATTTTCTTAATAATTTTATAAGATACACCAAAGAGGGCAGCCCGGGTGGCTCAGTGGTTTAGCGCCGCCTTCAGCCCAGACCTGATCCTGGAGACCCGGGATCGAGTCCCACGTCGGTCTCCTTGCATGGAGCCTGCTTCTCCCTCTGCCTATGTCTCTACCTCTCTCTCTGTGTCTCTCATGAATAAATAAATAAAAAAATCTTAAAAAAAAAAAGATACACCAAAGAATTCCTGAGTACTAACAATTGATTTGAATTAATTATGTTTTGGAGATAAAGGATGAGAAACATAGTGCCAGTGACCATATTCTTCAGTTTATGATGATTAATTTATTAACCGTGATTTATTCACTGCATATTAACTGGAGGGTAAAAGGTGTTTAAAAAAAGATATGCAATAAGAATTACTGAAATAAAAGATGCCAAAAATTAAAGCTTCTACAAATTATCATTGTTATGCTTTTTATATTAAAAAGAATGTTACAAATTATCTACTAATAATGTGAACATAGGCAACAAAGTTTAGTTAAGTACGCCTACCATAAAAATTTAGTGTTTAGCTCATATTTTTAAAAGGTATATAAGGGTTAAAATTAGGAAAATGGAAATAAGCAGGATAGATATATAGTAAAATTCAAACTGGTCAAGTACATAGCATACCACCTTTTTCTAAACTTGACCTCTTTAGATGCTTTGATTTGTTGGATTTCTTCTTTTCCTATTCCCTTTCCTTCTGACTGTTCTATTTTCCTTTAAGTTCCAGCTCACTGCTGTGGGCCTCCCTGAATTCCCTTCTCAGAGTTTCTCAAGCACTTTAAATATGAACTTCAAAATGTTGCAATATTGTTCTGCATTTATTGCTGTTATTTCACCTGTGTTGGTTTTAGCTCGTAAGCTAGATTATAAATTTCCTGACACAAAGAATTGCACTTTATCCTTCTGTGACACCTGCTATGTGGCCAGCCATTTAGTAAGTGTTTAATAAATAAACACATATTGATACATTATTATTTACCTTTTAAAACTTTAAACTTTTTGTTATAAAGATAGTACAAGAGTAAACATTTTAGCAAATTATTTTTCACTAGATATGTGTGTGCTTTTATGTCATAAATGTCAACCATAATCCCATGACCCAAAGACAAATGCTAAGAAAAATACAAATTTTTTGGAATATAATTTCCCAGGCCTTTTCTCCTCCATATTAAAAATGTATACATATTTAACATTTCTACTGTTTACTAGTTTTTAAACTTGTTGTATTTAGTATATTCCTGTGTCATATTTGTGATAAGTTTTAAATTGTTTTTATAGCCATTTTTAAAAAATTGAGACATAATTGACTTTATAGCGATTAAGTATAAACAGAGCTTTAGCTTCTTGCTTTCCTGTTCTAATAATGGAAAAACAGTGATTGAAAGAGGAATGGAACTTGTACTTATTGAGCTTTTAAAATATGCAAGACATATTGCTTCCTGATTATTCCCCATTCCTTTCTTCCATCTCCAGCCCCAAATTGTATCCTTTTTAGTTTTCTAACCTCAGTAAATACCATTACTGTCCATCCATGTTTTCAAACAAAAAACCTAGAGTTACCACTTATCTCCCCTTTTTTCATCCTTCACATTCTAGCCATCATCAAATCCTGTCAATTCTACTTCCAGATTGAATCCTTAATCACTACTTTTCTTCTGTCTCCCATTCTACTCTACTATATATCTTGCCTAAATCACCAGACTTCTAAAAATGACTTCCTATTTCTACTTTTGCAAACTATTCTACATTCAACATTAGAGTGATTTTTTTCTTTTCTTTTCTTTTTTTTTTTTTAATTCATGATAGTCACACACAGAGAGAGAGAGAGAGGCAGAGACACAGGCAGAGGGAGAAGCAGGCTCTATGCAGGGATCCCGATGTGGGACTTGATCCTGGAACTCCCGGATCATGCTCTGAGCCAAAGGCAGATTCTCAACCACTGAGCCACCCAGGTGTCCCAAGAGTGATTTTTTTCAAAGCAGAATTGAGATTACCCTCCTTGCTTAAAACTCTTCAACAAACAATTTAATAAAAAATGCACAGAGTGGGGCTCCTGGGTAGCTCAGTTCGGTTAAGTTGCTCTGACTCTTGGTTTCTGCTCAGGTCATGAACTCAGGGTCCTGGGATTGAGCCCTGCACTGGCTCTATGCTTAGCAGGGAGTCTGGTTCAGGATTCTCTCTCTCCCTCTGTACCCCAACCTCCCCCGCTCGTTCTCTGTCTCCAAATAAATAAATCTTCAAAAAGAAAAAAATGCCCAGAGGACCTAAATAGGCCTTTTCCCAAAGAAGACATATAGTTGGCTAACAGACACATGAAAAGATGCTCAACATTGCTCATCACCAGGGAAATGCAAATCAAGACCATAATGAGAAATATCACCTTATACTTCTCAGAAGGTTAAAATAAAAAAGACAAGAAATAACACATGTTGGTGAGGATATAGACAAAAGGGAATCTTTGTGCACAATTAGTAGGAATGTAAACTGGTACAGCCACTATGAAAAATAGTATGGAGATCTCTCAAAAAATTAAAAATAAAAATACCATATGCTTCAAAAATTCCATTACTGGTATTTACCCAAAGAAATTGAAAACACTAATTTGAAAAGATATATCCATCTTTATTTTTGCTGCCAAGATTTGGAAGCAACCTATGTGTACATTTTTTAGGAAGAGGCATTTAAAAGTAAACCTCAAAAAAAAAAATTAAAAGTAAACCTCAGGGGATCCCTGGGTGGCTCAGCGGTAGTGCCTGCCTTCGGCCCAGGGCATGATCCTGGAGTCCCGGGAGTGAGTCCCACATCGGGCTCCCTGCATGGATACTGCTTCTCCCTCTGCCTGTGTCTCTGCCTTTCTCTCTCTGTGTCTCTCATGAATAAATAAATAAAATCTTAAAAAAAAAAAAAAGTAAACCCCAGACACCATATTTTACCTATAGATATTTTAGTATGTGTCTCTAACTGATAAGGACGTTTTTACTTATCAATCTAGAATTATAATATTTAACAAAATTAATTATGATTTTGAATAGTGCCTTAATATCATCTGGTATCCAATTTAGTGTATCAAAAATGTCTGAGTTTATTTACATCAGAATCCAAATAAGTTATACACATTGTAATGTTGATATTTCTTAAATTTCTTCTGTTACAGCCCCACTTTCAGGAGTGGTGGAGAAACCGAGTCATTTGTCTTATGGAATGTCCTACATTCTAGATTTGGCTATTAATTCCTTATATTTTTATTTAATTTGTACCTGTGTTTGGTTTATTTTCCATAAAGTGATAATTAGAACTAGAGGCTTGATTAGATTCATATTCAGGTTTTAAAGTAAGACTACTTCAAAGATTGTGCAGTACTTCCTATTTTATCATATCAAGAGGAGCTTAGTTTTTGGTTGCTCTTTTTTTTTTTTTTTAAGATTTTATTTATTTATTCATGAGAGAGAGAGAGAGAGGCAGAGACACAGGCAGAGGGAGAAGCAGGCTCCATGCAGGAAGCCCGATGTGGGACTCCATCCCAGGTTTCCAGGATCACGCCCTGGGCTGAAGGTGGCGCTAAACCGCTGAGCCACCTGGGCTGCTCTGGTTGCTCTATTTTTAATAATGTTAAGATCGATTTGTGGGTTTGGGGTAACGCCATTCTTCACTTAATTGTTTTTGTATCTGTTGATGATCATTGCCTAAATACATTATTTCAGTAGGAATTGCAAAAAGGTATTTCCTCATTCTGTTCCTTATGTATTTATAAACTGAATGAAATTCATCTATAAAATAGAGCTTTTACAACTACACTTAGATAGAAAAGAATAATTATTCCTTTTTTAAAAAATGTTCAGAATAGTAGATTAGAACCCAAACCATTGTCACTAGTGACAACTTAAAAAAAATTGTCATTATGAATGAATGGATTTTTGTGTTTGAGGAGTTTGAATCAACTAATTTTTATTCATTTTGATCCTGTTGTTCTTCGACACAGTAAGATGAATAGGCTCATTTTGTACACTTTTCTGACCCAGATATAGAATGTCATTTTTCCAAGGAGTTCTGGTTTTCTTTACTGGGAAATAGTATTTAATAGCATTTTTTTGTATAAATGAATTAATACCAATAGTATAGTATAGAGTATATGTTAGTTATTGTTATTTTCTTTTATATTTTCATCTTAATTTGTCCTGAGCAGTGATTCTCAAAGTGTGATCCCTGAACCAGCAGTATCAACATCATTGGGGAACTTGTTAGAAAAGTAAATTCCCACCTCAGACCTACTGAATCAGAAACATTAGGAATTGGACTCAGAAATCTGATATAAAAGCCTTGTATGGTTTGATGAACACTGAAGTTTGAAAACCATTGATCAAGAGTAGCAGTCCCTAACAAATTTAGTGAGAAAGGACCACAAGTATGCTAAATATTTTCCTGGAGTAGCTATGTGGAAACCTAGCTCCCAGCAGCCTTGTCTGTTTTCTAATCTTCAAATCTTATCTTACTTTATGAAATATGAGAATTGATGAAAGATATCAACTAGAATATTTATGAAATAAGTATTCTGTTTACCAAAGGATATAAAACCTATGAACATAAATGCACTTCAATTTCACACATTTTGTGTTTTGAGATAGATGATAACCCTTTCCCAGTGTTTGTCCCATAGGGCACTAGATCCTCTAAATGTTCTATAATAAAGAGATTTCATTGGTCCAGTAAGTTTGAGAAATATTTTATATCTCCTTTACTTGGCATTGCACAAATAATATTTGCATATCAAGTCTGAGAAACCCTGCAATAAAGAAGACTATTTAACTTGACTTTACCTTAATGTTTCCAAAATTCTTTGATTAGAAGACCTTTTTGCTAAGTAGTGTTTATTAGCTTTCAGCAGAAAACTCTTTGGGAAATGCTGCCTTAGTATATCTTAACAGAATAAGAACTTACAGACTATGTACCACTTAAACATAGGAAGCTTACTGGGTGAAAATATAGTAGCTCTACAAATGAATTTGTTCTACCTTCAGAATACTATAGAACCCAGAAGCTATTGAAGAGGGAAAATATCTGGATATTCTCTTTCCTAAAGGTAAATTCAGTTCTTAACTGAAGACTGTTGGCCCTGATTTGTCTGAAGACTTGTTATCCTAATATGTGTATTTCTCATGTGGTCATTATTTTCCAGACCAATGCAAGGCAAAACCAGGTTTTATCATGTGGACATGTCAACATCATTAACAGATTATTTGGCAAGAAATGAAGTAGTGGGCAGCCCCGGTGGCACAGCGGTTTAGCGCTGCCTGCAGCCCGGGGTGTGATCCTAGAGACTGGGGATCAAGTCCCACATTGGGCTTCCTGCATGGAGCCTGTTTCTCCCTCTGCCTGTGTCTCTGCCTCTCTCTCTCTGAATAAATAAATAAAAAATCTAAAAAAAAAAAAAAAGAAATGAAGTAGCTTTTCAGGGGGATTTATAGACCTTACAGAATTTTGCAACTACTTAGACTCCTTTATTTGCAATTTTGGAAAGTTTTAAAGTCCTTAAATTGCATAACTGAGGCAATTTTATATAGTGATACACTGTAATAAATTGCTTATATTTCAAAAAGGGAATGTAGTAGAACTGGTAATTTTTTACTTCTGTGATTACTTTTATCCTCTTTTTTTTTTTTAAAGATTTTATTTATTTTTTTATTTGAGAAAGGAAGAGAGAGCATGAGTGGAGGGGAGGGGCAGAGGAAGAGGGAGAAGCAGACTCCATCCCAGGATCCTGGGATTGTGACCTGAGCCGAAGGCAGAGGCTTAACCGACTGAGCCACTCAGGCCACCCTGGGTTTGGGTTCTAATCTACTATTCTGAACATTTTTAAAAAAAGGAATAATTATTCTTTTCTATCTAAGTGTAGTTGTAAAAGCTCTATTTTATAGATGAATTTCATTCAGTTTATAAATACATAAGGAACAGAATGAGGAAATACCTTTTTGCAATTCCTACTGAAATTCCTCCCCTTATCTTCCTTTTTAACTGGGATGTTTAAAGAAATACTGAAAGAAGAGTTTTAGTGTGAAAGAGTGTTGTTGAAAAATGAGCTGACACAGAGATGATATTGGATTCAACAGTTTTTTTCAAGGTAAGAGATAGGAATCCAGCATCAAGTATGCAACAAAGATGAAGTTGACATATTCAACCTGTGTAACAGGATGGACTTCATGAATATTATGCCTATGGAGTCAGCCCATAAAAATCAGTAATCTAAGAATTCTTAGCATTTTTGTCTCAGGATATGTTTAAAGTGCAATAGAGTTTTTGGGGCAGATTGATATAGTGAGTACTAATTTATCCCATATCATGGAAGCACAGAGACTGTGACCTACATAGAAGGTAAACTACATGGAAGCCGAGAATCCCACTAGCACATGTAGTCCATAATAATAACAGGTAGGAAAAAAAAATCTATAAATGGGCAAGTTGTGGCACATGCTTGTGATAGGTGCAAGAGATAAGGTGACCTTGTAAGACAATTCAATAGAGTGTTTAAGATAAATTTATATCTTTATAAAAGATAGATTTGTATCTTTAATGGGACCTTCTAGAATTAGGAATAATCTTAGGTTAATAAAAAGGTTGCAGATATTGTTTGGTGAGATAAATATGTGAAATTTTTCTGATATAAAATATTAAATTTCAAAGCATTATTATAACACCTATTACATTCATAGTCCGTTTTGAATTTCCTGCTTATTTTTAAGCTTCTCATATCTTTTCAATATGTGAGAATCTATATTATAAAATACGAACCAAATACGACCAGTATCATCATGTAATTGTTACACAAAAGCTATTTTAGTAGGTAGAGAGAAGAGGCAGTATTCCCTTAAAGGATAAATTATTTATAGAAAAATTTTATTCAAAAATACCACATTACTGTGTCCTGGAACAAACCTTATTTTATTTTATTTTATTTTATTTTATTTTATTTTATTTTATATTTTAATTTTTTTTCAAGCACACGAGGGTTTATTAGCAAGCTCGAGCTTGGGTCCATGTATACCTGACACAGTGGAGCAGGGACTTGGACCCAAACCTTATTTTAAACAACAGTTTTTGGATTATAAAAAAATTTTATCATAAAACTACATTCTGCTTCGAATAGAGGAGTATGAATTTTCTTTAAGTTTGTGACATTTTATTCTTGTAGGAGAGCTATTGGAATTAAGAATAATGTCTTATGATTTATAGTACATTTATGAAGTAAAAGCCTCTGTAATAAGAAGTCATGTAAAGATGCACGGAATTGTTTTTACTTAATACTGATTTACATTATATTTGGCCCTTTTTGTTGTTGTTAATTACTGTTTCATTTAGTGAATGTTTAAAGAATAGCTTTAAGAAATGACCAATGCATTGTATTTTGTGTTTTGGTCAAAGTAGGTTAATAGTCATTTATTTGAAATGGTTATCTACTTAGTCAAGTTGGCTTCTAATGGTACTCTAGGGCATTTTTCACAGTCTCATAAAATGGATAGCTTTATCTCTTTGAGGAATTTTAGTCATTCTTTTGTCATTTCAGATTTGTTAGTAATCTATGAAGAATATGATTCATTATGTGTGGAAATCTTTGGCAAATTCATATTCATCACATTTTTATTATTTCTAAGGATTTCAAAAACCAACATTTTAGCTTTTGCTTTGTAACAAATGAAAATCTTTCAAGAGCATAGGGACCTTATGACACATATAAAAGTAAACAGATAGTTCCCTTCGGATATGTGCATTCCATAGACATCTAATACTTGGTTATATTTCACTGTACTAGAAAATATGTGAGCGCCAAAGGAGATAGAAAATACAGTTTTTGGCATCTATTAGTGGGGGAAAAAAAGACATCCTTAGTAAAATACCCAGGAAACAATTCCAAGAAAGTTCATTCCTGCATGTATGTAGTAAACAAATATTCAGAAAGTATCAACTATGTGCCCAGCTCTTGTATTATTAACTGGGAAATTACCAATGAACAAGACAGAAATCCTGGTCTTTATGAGCGTATTCTAACGGAAGAGACAGACAAACAAAAAACAAGATAAGTGAAATGAGTAGTATGGTGGATGGAACTAGTGCCATGGAGAAAAATGAAGCAAGGAAAGAGGATAGAGAATGTTAGGAATTGTAGTTTTGATTAGGGTGCCAGTGAAGGCTTAACAGCAGAAGTCACTTGAATGAAGACCTAACAGAGATGAGGGAATTTATCATTAGAATATCTGTGAAAAGAATATTCTAGGGATAGGAATAACAAACAGTGCTTAAAGACCCTTAGCTGGGAGCTTGCCCCACACATTTGAGAGCAACAAGCAAGTAAAGTGGGGCTAAAGAGGAATGTAAGAGACTGCAGGAGGCTGTTAAAATAATCCAGACAAGCAATGATAGTGGCCCATAGTATTGTGGTAAGAGTGGTCATGGTAAGTAATCAGAATTTGCTGACAATTTGGATAGGGGATATGAAAGAGAGGCATCAGGGTGTTTGATTTGCCAAATGGAAACATAGGATTTCCATTAATTGAGATTGAAAATACTGTAGGAGGAATGGAGTTCAAGGATAAAGACTGGAGCTATGTTTTGGACATGTTTAAGATAACTGTTAGTCATCTAGGTGGAGATGTCAAGCACGTAATTGGATATAGCATTTTGTGGCATTTTGGGGAGAGATTTGATGGGAGAAATGAGTTTGAGGACATATGATATGTTGGTGAACCGTGCTGAGAAGTAAGACTAGGAGAAAAATCAGTAAAGGAAAGGCTTCAGGAAACAAGATAGACTTTTGAGCTGGAACTTTTATTAATGGAAAAGAAAGAGGAGAGGATTCTAGTTAGGGAAAATGTCCAGCATCTTGGAAGATTGTCTAGGAATAAATCTGAATGCTTTACTGTTTTGTCTTTTTTTTTTTCCTCACCTTAAAAGTTTTATAGAGTATCATAAAATATTACGGAACAACAGATGCACAGGGAATATTTGTTGACATATAAATGGGAATAATAGTTTTCAGAGTTTATTTAATTAACCAGTATTTTTAGTAATTGAAATGTAAGGTGTCTTTTATTGTAGATGTTTTTACCGTGCTAAAAAATACATAAGATTTACCATTTTAACAATTATTAAGTGTAGAGTTGAATGGAACTAAGTATATTCTGAAAGTTAGTTTTTGTGTATAAAGATATTTTCTCTCTCAAAAAATCAACATTGTTGCTTATGAGCAAAAGGAATTTCAAGCTGATTGGGCTTTATTTCTAAGATTGGGCATTGCACAAGCCTTAGAATCCTAAATGATTGTCATTTTTGTTTGAAATATTGGGACCACTAGAAAAACAAGAATGAAAATTACTGCCTAATTACTTCTAAAACAGATCTTTTCTTTTCTTAAAAACTGACTTTCCTTTAAGTGAGTGTCATTTTTAGTTGTTCAGATCATATTTAAAATAATTTGAATGTATCTTCTTTACCTTTGATTACTAGTACTTTCTCAGAAATCAAATGCTCCCAGAAAGTTGTGGTATATATCTGCAGTATAACCAACTTTTCAAAAGTGAAATAAGCATGACTTCATTTGTAATTTCTTTGCCTACTTACTTGCTTTTTAGATTCCTGTCAAAGTATGTATTTTAGTTTGAGTTTTGTAAATTATAAAGTATATTATATAATTATTTTTGTATTTTGTAAATTATATGAAAATGTGTATGTCTATTTTGTGTAAGTTATAAGCCTTGAAAATTCTGTCTGTTGATTACAGTGCATCTTTTTCTAGGGAACAAAGAAGGAAGAGATTGAAGGTGAAGTGGAAGTGTCTGGTTTAATTCAGCCTGCAGAAGTGTTTGCTCCCAAAAGCCTGGTGTTGGTATCCAGATTAGATTATCCAGAAATTTTTAGGGTAAAGAACTCATAGTTGTCATTATTGATTTGTATTATTGTGTGAATCTATTTTGAGTGAACCATGGTAACAAGATTTTGTATTTAAAATGTCTTTTAATTGATTTAGGGATTCATCAATAAAATAAATTTAGTGTGAACTGAAAAAAAATGTGTTCATGTTGGATGAAATAAATCTGTAAGTTAATTTGTGAATATTTAAACTTAAAGGATGTAGTGTTTGCTTTAAAATAGATCCCATGGCTACTGACCCCCAAATTTATGAATCTATAAGAAATTATATGATTGCCTGTAGCAGATTTAAAATGCCTCAGTAACATAACAACTTTGTATTTTTTTTAAGATTTTATTTATTGATTTGACAGAGAGAGAACGAACATAAGCAGGGAGAACAGCAGAGGGAGAGGGAGAAGCAGGCTCCCTGCTTTTTCCCAGGACCGTGGGATCATGACCCAAGCTGAAGGCAGATGCTAAACTGATTGAGCCACCCAGGCACCCCAACATTGTGTGTTTTTATTAATTCTCTTTTGAGAAATCCAGGCTAAGTAAACAGAACGGATATTTGCAATTTCAGATAGTTCTAACTGTCAACATACCTTTAAAATAGCTTACTTCCTGGGATGCCTGGGTGGCTCAGTGGTTGAGCGGCTGCCTTCGGCCCAGGGCGTTATCCCAGAGTCCTGGGATCAAGTCCCACATTGGGCTCCCTGCATGGAGTCTGCTTCTCTCTCTGCCTATGTCTATGCCTCTGTCTTTGTCTCTCATGAATAAATAAATAAAATCTTAAAAAATATATTGTTTACATCTAGATATTTTCCTTTTTGAGACATGTAGAATTTTCAAATGCAAGGAAAAAATATTATTTAGTTATAAATACATTTAAGCTTTGAAAGAAGAGGGCTTGTTTTTCTTATTTCAGTTGCTACCTTTAGTAATAGTAATGTTGATTATTGTCCAAAATCACAGATCTCTTTGGAAAGTATAAAATATATCTTAACATTTCCCAAGGACTTGGGAATTTAATACCTAATTTCTGGAAAACTTTTCCATATTGTTGAGACTATATATATTCTAGAAAAATTAACTTAATGTCAAGATTTCAATGATAATGGGTAGCACCTAACAAATACTAGTTTTTTACAGTCACAAATTTTAATAAACTGAAACATTCATAAAGATTGCATTTTGTCTTCCATGTTGTCATTTACCTTTCTCTGAGTTTAAAACATTTATCATATCTCTATTTTGCTAACCTTTGTAATAATTAACAAAAATTTTTCTGTAGAGCAGGTGTTCCAAATTTATAAGACTCACAAAAATACAAACTTTCTAAATTTTTATCTTGTAATTTGGAGTTTTGCAAAGTAAATTGAGACAAAAACAGTTTTTAAACCCCTACAAATTTGCTGAAGTGGTTATCTGAGTGCAAGCACCTGTTTTACAAATTATGGATTTCTGCTTTTTATAAACTCCTCTCAAAAGCTCATTTAGAGCTTCTGGTCAAGGAAGAAAATTTAATAAACTTAATAATATTTGCTGCTTAAAATTTATTCCATGGCGGTTTTTTACTGGCTTCAAAGAGAAATTTCCCTAGGAGCAGATGTCACAGCAATTTGTTTTCAATGCATACTTTTTCCATGACAAAACTACATGCATCTTCTCTTTGCAGGCTTGTCTAGGTTTGATCTACACTGTGTATGTAGACAGTCTGAATGTCTCCTTGGAAAGTCTCATTGCAAACCTGTGTGCATGCCTTGTCCCAGCGGCTGGAGGGTCTCAGGTAAATAGAATGAAAAGGGAGATGAAGCAGGACTGTTCCTCCTCTCTCCTCCAGTTAATTTAATTTATGAAGAAAAGAAAAAAAATTCCTTAAATAATTTCATTTAAAGAGGATCTTAGTTAAGCATTGTCCCTATGGTCTGCCTTCTGGAGACCCAAGATTCCATTCTTTTCTTAGGTCATGAGGTTAATTTTAACTCAGGGTTCACCTTTCACATAGCATAATTAGAAGTCATATTTTGTGTAACTTGAACTCTAGTTTACATTTTCTTGGAAATATACTTTTTTTTAAGGTGAACATTTAATATGCATTCTTTCTACCTTTCTTACTGCTTTATGTATTAACATATCAAATATTTTTTCAGTGATAAAGATTAGGAGATAACATTAAGAAAACCCTCAAAACAATTCTTTATTACATTTATAGCTACTTCTGAGTAGATTTATTTGTTTATTCATTTCCCTGGGTAACAGCAATTATACATGATCCTAAAACCATTTTGTGTGTTATGTGTAGAATAGCTTGCATGTAAGCTTTGTAAGAAGGGGGCATATTTTTCTTATTTCAGTTTGCTACCTTTAGCAATAATGATGTTGACAACCATACAGAATCACAGATCTTTCACAAAAAGTATAATCTATCCCTTAAAATTTCCCCAAGATTTTGTCATATATTTAGCCTTAAGGGAAGACATTAAATTTTTTTACTTACAAAAAACTTTCTCAAAGTGATCATGGGTTTTTCATCTCGTTTGTCTTAAGATTTTCATTTTCATCTCTGACGTGGAAAAATAAGAACCTCAGTTTCTATGTCTCAGTGTTTCTAGGGAACCAAACTTTTTTTAAAAAAGTCTCTTTTTCTTAATTCCTAAAACTGATTCATTGTTCACTTATTCTGCTTATTCTTGTGTAATACTATAGAAGAGGACAGCCCTCTAAAAACTCCATTGTTTATTCTCAGTCTGACAGAGATGAGACTTCCAGTGAAACTGCCACCCTTTTCCCTTACCCTTTGACTTTTAATTGTCTTTGTCTTACCTGGAATCTTCTGTTACTCTTTAGTTTTTATCTTTTTTTTTTTCTTCCTGTTCCCTCCTCTTTCAGTCTTCTCCCTCTACTCCATGGGCAGAATATAAAATGTGAGTTTGGTCACAAATGGACCTAAACTTTAAAGTGGAATTGTTTTGTGGACCTTTATCATGATGGGATTTATACTGACTTTATTTTGTTAATTTATTTTTTAGTTGAAAAAACTTTTTATTGTGGCTACTAGAAATTTTAAAATATTACATATGTGGTTCATATTATATAGTTTTTGTTTCTTCAGGTTTTATTGACATATAATTGGCATAAAAATGTTGACTAACATTTTTTAGATAATTATGATTGTCACTGATTTTTATATCATCATTATTAAATTTCAGCTAATTATTGAATTTTCTTATACGATGTTCATTTGGGCACAGTGTAAGTTGAATATTTTCGGTTACATTATTACTCTTGACATCTCCTAATTGGATCTTACAGGATTATCACTAACTCTAAATTTGAACTTTAAAAAAGGAATTTAATTTCAGAGGAATTTTTTTTTGTCTTAAGAAAATGTCTGAAAAGAAATAATTTGTTTGTGTGTGTGTGTTTGCCCCATTCTGCAGAAGCTGTTTTCCTTGGGTGCAGGAGATAGACAACTGATCCAGACTCCTTTGCATGATAGTCTTCCTGTCACAGGCACTAGCGTGGCTCTCCTGTTTCAGCAGTTGGGTATGTCTTTTCTCCCATTGGCAGTGTCCTCTTGTGGATTTTTTTTTAAGCTCACATTGCCTAACATGAATCAGGAGAATTAAAAGCTAATGATTAAATACCTAATATATAAAATATATAATTTTGTGGGTTCTAATCTTAAATGGCATTTATTCTTTTTTCAAAATTTTTAACTCTAGGGCAGCCCCTGTGGCACAGCGGTTTAGCACCGCCTGCAACCTGGGGTGTGATCCTGGAGGCCCGGGATCGAGTCCCACGTCGGGCTCCCTGCATGGAGTCTGCTTCTCCCTCTGCCTGTGTCTCTGCCTCTCTCTCTCTCTGTGTCTCTATGAATAAATAAATAAAAATCTTTAAAAAAAATTTTGGGGATCCCTGGGTGGCGCAGCGGTTTGGCGCCTGCCTTTGGCCCAGGGCGCGATCCTGGAGACCCGGGATCGAATCCCACATCGGGCTCCCGGTGCATGGAGCCAGCTTCTCCCTCTGCCTGTGTCTCTGCCTCTCTCTCTCTCTGTGACTATCAAAAAAAAATAAAAAAATAAAAAATAAAAAATAAATAAATAAATAAAATAAAAAATAAAAAAAATTTTGTTTTAACTCTGGCCTCTTTTACTCTGTTATCAATTAGACTATAGAAAATAGGCAGATTTTCTTTATGCTTTGAAGATGAATAGATGTCTATTTTACTTTTCCTTAGATGAATTACTTTTGTAGAAACCTCATCAGATGGAAAAAAAAGTCTGTCTTTCTAATCCATCATCTGGATCAGGACTTTATCTCTGATTTTATAGCGATGGCAAGGCTGAAGAATTGCAGGGAGGACACCAGAAAGTGCACTCTGTCCATTGGACAGCTTGTACTTCATTTAAGGAATAGTATAACTTTAAAGTGAAGACGTTTCTAATCAGGGCTGCCAGAGAATCCCATTTACTTTCCCTTTTACTTGTGCTTTGTATGTGCTGGAATAGGAATGTCCTGTTCTCTTTGAGTCTCATGTTTGTCAATGTTCTTCATCTGTCTTTGTCTTTTTTTAAGTTTTGTTGAAACCTTCCTTTACCTAGGGCTCACATTCTTTTCCATGAAATTATTAGCTCCTTACACAAAACTTCTACCCTCTTGTTTCCCTTCTGTCTCATGTTGAATTTTGCTTCTTGCTTAGCTCTGTAATTTGTCACTCCTTTCTCATTAATGGCCTCATCCTTATTTTTCTGTTATGACTTCAGTTGTCAAATTTAGAAAGCCTCAATAGAAATTAATGTAAATATACAGAGTTTTAGCGTATCCTAATAAAGATTAATGGTGATACTATTCCCAAAGTAGTAGTTTTTCCCCCATTACGTCTGCTTCCCTTCAGGAGTTCAAACACTAAAATGTAACTTATTCCTTCTTCTCTCCCCTCTGAAATCTTCTACTACTCACTGCGTCATTTCAGTTAAGTCCTAATTTAAAACTATTTTTTTCTTAATGTGTGAAATAGATAATCTCTCCCTGGTGGCACTTAATTATCTAAAGACTATTTTGTTGATTAAATACTCTTTCCATAACTTTTAGAAAAATTTTAGGGGGTTCATGGACTTTTTGCAGCCTCTCCGTGGTCCATACTAACCATTGACTTAGTTGATTTTAGCCAAGCACTATTCACATGACTTTTTTTTACTTTTAGAAGAGACTGTATACCCCTCCACAAATAAAATAATCTACCTTTTAACTTAATGGGTGTTTTATAAACCTCTTATATTTTTGTGTTTTTACAACAATTTGACAAGGGGGAAGGGAAGGGATATTACTGGCATTTAGTGCCCAGGACTAGGGAAATTAAATATCTCTTGTGCATGATGTATATGCAACAGAAGGGTTTTTACCTCAGTAACATTGGTACCACTCCCACTGAGAAAAATTACTGTAGATAAAATACAAATTTGTAAAACCAAACCTCTCTTTATAAGGGTGGTCTATATAATTTAGACTAACCTTAACAATGACTACTAGAAAAGCTACATAAATATAAACATCATCTTCTTGAAAACATCAGAGGCAGTAAAGATGCCTAAACGATGGTCCAAGAAAAGAAGGAAACCTAGAGAAGTGAGCCAGACATTTGGAACCAGTTTTTCCCAGAGCATCTGTTGATTTTGGAAGAAACAAGTGAAAAGCTGATCACAGCACTGTTGGTATCCCATAGGGAGAGAGAAAACTGAGTTCAGGTTTTACCAAGGGAAATGTCTCTATAAGGCTCTCATGCTTTGATTTGGGATTACAAAGGATGACAGCCTAGGAATGAGTGAATCACAAGTAGACGAGGTCCACACAAAGTCCCTTGAGGAACTGAAGAACTTAAAATCATTTCAGTTCCTAGAAATGGATTATCATGATCTTTGATGTTACTGTCTCTAGCCATATAGTACAAGCAAAAGTAAATTCCTCTCTGGAGGGGATCCCTGGGTGTCTCAGCGGTTTAGCCCCTGCCTTTCGCACAAGGTGTGATCCTGGAGTCCCTGGATCGAGTCTCGCATTGGGCTCCCTGCATGGAGCCTGCTTCTCCCTCTGCCTGCGTCTCTGCCCCCCCCCCCCCCCCCATCTCTCATGAGTAAATAAATAAAATCTTAAAAAAAAATTTCCTCTCTGGAACAAGACAACCATATTCTAGGCCTTCACTTCTCTAAAGAATGTCTACAAGATCAAATCAATAAATAATCACTCAATCAAAAATAACCAGAAATATGAGGACTAATCCTGTATGAAAGAAATACAGAAGAAACCATAGATAATGGAAAAACCCACAGGGTCACCAGAAGATAGTTACCAGATTCACATATTTAAATAATTGTACTTAAGGGCACCTGGGTGGCTCCGTTTGTTTTATCTACCTTTGGCTCAGATCATGATCTCAGGGTCCTGGGATCAAGTCCCATGTCCAGCTCCCTGCTCAGCAGGGAGTCTGCTTCTCCTTCTCCCTTGACCACTCTCTCTCCCCCTGCCCTTGCTCTCTCTCTGTATCTCTCAAATAAATAAATAAAATTTTTTAAAAAGACAATCGTGCTTAAAATACTGAAGGAGATAAACAGTCAAGAGTGAGAATTGGGGGGGGGGGGGGACATCCACAAGATGGCAGAATAAGTCCTACTCCTTTTGCTTCCACAGAAACATTGCTTTAACAATAGTATACTGACCAAAATACCTTTATGAGAATTCCAGAATCCAGCTAAAAATTTGCAATACCCCAGATGATCACAAAGCTGAGAACAGACACATTAAAATGGGTAAGAAGAGCAATTTCGCTTCACTCAGAGAGCCTCTCCCACATGCCTGCAGAACTCAGCGCTGAGAGGGGATACCTCAGCTTGCAGCTTCTCCTTGGGGGAGGGGAATGGAGTATGCATTCAATTTTCCAGCTCTATGGAGGGCTGCCTGAGGGTCAGACTGTCTCACCTCATTCGGAGTACTGACAGGATTGGCATAGTTTGGATGCCACTGAGAACAAAGAAGAATGAAGGGTAGCTTGCTGTACCATCACTGCCTGTTGCAGCTGAGAGAAGGGGCAAAACTTGGGGCATATCCCTTGGGACGGAGGGAGAGGAAAAATAGCATTCCAGCTTTTCAGAGAGCTGCCTGAATATTGGCAAAGTTGTAGAGGAATTGTAAATTTAATTCACTGCTGATGAGAATGGGAATTAGAGCCCAGTTTAACTTTCTATGAAAGTTAAATAAACCGAATAATCCAGCCATCCCATTCCTAAGCCTTTCACTCCATTTACCTAAGGAAAATGATAGCATTGTCCATAAAACACTTGTATATGAATGTTCATATACACTTTTTTATAATAGTAAAAGCTGGGCAAGATCAGTGTCCATCAATGGCAGTGGATAATGGTGATGGTAATGGATAAATAATCTCTCATATATTAATACTACTATTAAGAATACTAGTTAGCAATACAAAGTAATGAATTATTGATACATGCTACAGCATGGATTAATTTGAAAATAATTATGCTAAATTTAAAAAAGCCATTACACAAAAGAATGCATATTGTATGATTTGGTTTCTATAAAGGTTAGACAATTCAGTCAAATCTCTAGTATTAGAAATAGGTCCCTTGCTACCCTGGGGGTGTGAAGAGAGGGATTACAAAGAGATATGAGGGAACTTTGGGATGTTTGTGTTCGTTATCTTGATTGTGGTGATGGTGTACAGTGTGTGTGTGTATATATATATATATATATAGGTAGACACATATGTGTATACACACACACACATATATATACACATACACACACATATATATGTTAAAATACATCAAATTATACAAGTGAATTGAAAACATATATTCAGTGCCTAGGTGGCTCAGTTGGTTAAGCATCTGCCTTCGGCTCAGATCATGATCCCAGAGTCCTGGAATTGGGCCCTAAGTCAGGCTTCCTACTCAGTGAGGAGCCTGCGTCTCCCTCTCCCTCTGTCCATCCTCCTGCTTGTACTCTCTTGCTCTTTTTCTCAAATAAATAAAATATTTAAAAAGGGGAAATGTATAAAAATGTTTATTCATACAAAAACTTGTACATGAATATTCATAGCAGTATTATTCATAATAGCAAAAAACTGGAAACAAACCAAATGCCCATCAATGCATAAATGAATAAACAAATGGTGATATATCTGCATAATGGAATAATATTCAGTTATAAAAAGGAATGAATTGTTGATATATGCTACAAATGGAAAATCTTGAAAACATGTGAAGTGAAAGAAGTAATACCTAAAAGGACATATATTTTATGATTCCATTTATATGAAATGTCTACAATAGGCAAATCCATGGGGATAGGAAGCAGATTAGTGATTGCCAGGAGCTAGGGGGAAGGGACAATGGACTGACTGATGAGAATGAAGTTTCTCTTCGGGTCATGAAATTGTTTCAGAGTTAGAGACTGGTGATGGTTTTACAGCTTGTAGCTGTATTACACACCACTGAACTGTCACTTTTTTTTTTTTTTTAAGATTTCATTTATTTACTCATGAGAGACAGAGGCAGTGACATAGGCAGAGGGAAAAGCAGGCTCCCTGTAGGGAGCCTGATACAGGACTTGAACCCACAACCCTGGGATCACAACCTGAGCCAAGGGCAAATTTTCAACCACTGAGCCACCCAGGTGCCCCTGAACTGTATACTTTATAAGGGTGAGTTTTATGGTATATGAGTTATATCTCAATAAAGAAAAAAAACCTATTAGGGCCTTGTCAAAGCAATTCAGGAGCCACATTGAAGAGATTTGTGATTGATCTATGGTGGTATAATTTGAGCTTCATAAATGGTGATAATTTAAAAAGAAATTTTTAAAAAATTCATTCATGAGAGAGAGAGAGAGAGAGAGAGAGAGAGATGCAGGGACACAGGCAGAGGGAGAAACTGGCTCCATGCAGGGAGCCCGACATGGGACTCAATCCTGGGTCTCCAGGATCAGGCCCTGGCCTGAAGGCAGTGCTAAACTGCTGAGCCACCCGTAAATGGTGATAATTGCAATTAGTTGAAACCCAGCAAATATTTTTATTTTTAAAATTTTTAAATCAAAAAGCTTTTTAAAAAGATTTATTTATTTATTTGAGAGAGAGAGAGCATGTATGGACAGGGGCAGAAGAAGAGGAAGAGAATCTTAAGTAGACTTCCCTGCTAAGTGCAGAGCCCAACATGGGGCTCAATTTCACAACCCTACCTGAGATCATGACTGAACTAAAACCAAGAGTTGACACCTAACTGACTGACCCACCTAGGCACCCCTGGCAAATATTTTTAAATCTATGAATTCATAATAATATTAAATAAAAAATTATTGCCTTAGGCTATGACAGGGAAATGATTTGTTATCATGAAAAGTTATCATAAAAGAATGAAACATTCTTTATGAACTGTAGCACAGGGTAACTCAATAGTAGATTTAGAAAATTATCTTTTTTTTGAAGTATCCTATCAAGGGCAGCCCAGGTGGCTCAGTCATTTGGCACCACCTTCTGCCTGGGGCGTGATCCTGGAGACCCAGGATCGAGTTCCACATCAGGCTCCTTGCAAGGAGTCTGCTTCTCCCTCTGCCTGTGTTTTTGCCCCCCCCCCCCACCCTGTGTCTCAAATCAATCAATCAATCAATCTTAAAAAAAAAAGTATTCTATCAGTAATTGAAAAAAAATTATAGTACTAGAACATCATCATTTTACAGTCTTTAGTAAATGAAGATCTGAGCATCAACAAGATTATCACAGGAAGAAAAATAAACAGATACATATCTAGCATTGCCAAGCACTACCTGTAGTTTTGTTAGAGGGATTAAATCTGATTGCAGAAAACACAGAAGATAGGGTAACATATTGAACTACACAAGATTGCAATTGTCAAAATCTGGATTCGTAGAAAATATAGTATATATGTGTATACTGAAATATTATTCAACCATAAGAAAGAATGAAATCTTGCCATTTGCAACAACATAAATGGAGCTAGATAGAGTATATACTGCTAAGCAAAATAAGTCAGAGAAGCCAAATACCATATGATTTCACTTCTATGTGGAATTTAAGAAACAAAACAAGCAGAAGAGAAATACAGATTCTTAACTATAGAGAACAAACTGTTGTTACCAGAGGGGAGGAGGGTAGAGGGAGTGGGGGAAATAGTTGAAGGGGATTAAGAGTACTCTGATCATGATGAGCACTGAGTAATATATAGAATTGTTGAATGACTGTATTATACACCTGAAACTAATGTTACACTGTATGTTAACTGTACTGGAATTAAAATTTTAAAAAATCTGTATTTGCAGAAACTCTATTGGTCAAAGGTCCCAGATTCTTTAACAAATAAATTATAAAGAAAGGGATGGAGGAGTAGCCTCTAGATTAATAGTGATTTAAAACATCCCAATTTTTATAGACTGAGATTGAACTATAATATCTAGGAATGCACATGATAAAACTATAGAAAAAATCAGGAAAATGGTTAATAGAATAAAGTCAAGATAAGGGTTACTTACGAGAATAGAAAGGTAGTTCTGATTGGGGGCTCATGGAAGGGGCCTTTAGGGTTGCTGGCAAAGTTCTCTTTCTCGACTTAAGTAGTGTGTGAAAGTTAATTCATTAAGCCATCCATTTTATTTGTATGGTTTTGTATATTTGTGTTTAATCTTTCAATAAAAATATATTTTTTGAAATTGATAAAACTAGAGTCCCCTGGGTAGCTTAGTCACTTAAGTGTCTGACTTAATTTTGACTCAGGTCATTATCTCAGGGTGCTGGGATCCAGCCTGGCCTTGGGCTCTGCACTCAGCACAGAGTCTGCTTATTCCTCTCCCTCTGCTCTTCCTCTCCAATCATGCATTCTCTCTCTCTCTCTCTCTCTCTCTCTCTCTCTCAAAGAAAGAAAGAAAGTCTTTTAACAAAAAACCTGACAAAGCTATTTTAATTCTTTCTGTGTATATAATTTTTTTTTTTTTAAATATAGTGCTTAAACAAATTAGAGATTTTATCCTCAGGTAACAGAAGGTCTAGAGGTAGGCAGGACAGGGCTGATATGTTTGATTCCCATATGTCTTCAGGGATAGTATGGAAATTCTACTCCATGCTTTTTTCCTATTTATTAATAAGTTTTCCCTTATAAGACTGTGAGCTTTAAGAACTTCCTTATCTTATTATTCTGTGTGTCCTCTATATTTGGTATAATATCTTGGACTCAGAAGACATTAATATTTTCAGAATAATTGAGTGAATATATTAGCTATGAAGAAAATGACAATCATTATTTCATTAGAAGATGTTCTACATATGGATGAAGTATGCCGGAACATATGATTATTAGTCATTTGAAGATCAAATTTCATTATTTAGTATCTAGTATGTTTAAGCTGAAATATCTTTTGCTTACATATTCAAAATTTAACTTTTTTAGGGAAAAAATAAGGAAAAGATAAGAAAGGGAAGGAGAAAGAAGGATGCCTCTAAAACAGCGCAGAGTTGTAGTTTCCAAAACATGTGGTACTGATAATTCTGACTAAAAGCATGTTCTTATCACCAGTCATTTTGGTTGGACTGTTGTTGAAGGCCATTATTAGACCATTATCAGAGTTCACTACCTGGGTTGGGGGTGAGATGGTGGTGGTGGATTTTATAAAGCGCAGACAGGAAGCAGATAAACCTAAGATTCTTTGTAGCCTTGACCAGTTTTCCTGTGGAAGGTCTAAATGTAATGATAACATTTCCTTGGTTCTTCTCTCCAAGGATTGTTAGATAATGAATTTGTTTTTCATAGCCTGAGATGTCTCGGTTTCCTGAAATAGTTATGTGGACTTCTACCATCACCCCATAATTTCCTGTCAATCACCTTCATCTCTTACTTGCCATCTTATTTACTTGTTCCCTGTTGTAGCTATGTGACCTATTTTTGTTTACCTGAAGATTTGTGTTTTAGGTGTGGAAAACTGTAGGGTTTTTTGTTTTTGTTTTTGTTTTTGTTTTTTTTTTTAATGTTAGTAAGATTGCCTTCACAGGACTGTTTTTTTGTTTTTTTTTTTTGTCGAATCCATGGCTGTTTAACTCAGATGTCCCTCGTTAACTCAAATAATTTTGTGAAATTCTCATGACATGTTTTGCTGTATATGTTTAGCTATAATTTGTATTTTAACAGCAAATGCACTAGTTTTAGAAAACTTATTCCCCAGTTTTTACAGTATATTATTTATTAGACATTTTTAAAGTCATGAACTAAAATGATCTTGGGCCTTCAGCTATCATTACTCTATTTCCATAAACAATAGTCTTATATCATCTGTACATATATGTTTTTCCCCAGCTTTGTTGAGGTATTATTGACACATTCCTTACTTAAGTTTAAGGTTTACAAATGTGATGACTTGATACAAATATATATTGTGAAATGTTTACTACAGTAAGGTTAGTTAACACCTCTGTCCACTCACGTAATTATGATTTTATATGTGTTTGCTGATACTATTTAAGATCTACTCTCTTAACAACTTTCAAGTATATAATTCAGTATTGTTAATCACTGTGTTGTACATTAGATCCCCCAAATTTATTCATCTTATACCTAGAATTTGTACCCTTTGGCCAGCATATCCCATTTCCCACACCTCTTAGCCCTTGGCAATCACCATTCTATTCTCTGTTTCTGTGAATTCAGCTTTTTTTGGATTCCACATATAAATGAGAACATAGAGCATTTGTCTTTCTCTGTCTGACTTGTTTCGTTTAACTTAATGCCTGTAATGTCTATCCGTGTTGTCACAAAAAATGATTTTCTTCTTTTTTATGGCTTAATAACATTCCATTGTATTATACATGTTTTCTTTATTCATTCATCCCTTGATGGACTCTTAGGTTGTTTCCATGTCTTGGCTGTTATGAATAATGCTGTAATGAATATGGGAATGTAGATACCTCTTGGAGATTGGAATTTCATTTCTTTCGGATGTACAATAAGAAGTATGATTGATGGATCATATGGTAGCTTTATCTATCTACCTGTTTATCTGTCTATTTCCTCAGATACTCCATATTGTTTTCCCTAAAACCTGCACCAATTTGTATTTGCACCAAGAGTGCTCACAGGATGCCTTTTTCCCACCACCTTGCCAATACTTGTTATCCTTGTCTTTTTAGTAATCGTTCTAACAAATGTAAGGTGATAACTCACTGTGATTTTGTTTTGCATTTCCCTGATAATTAGCGATGCTAAGCATCTTTTCATGACATTCACATGTCTTTGGAAAAATGTCTATTCAAGTCCTTTGCCCAGTTTTTATTTTATTTTATTTTATTTTATTTTATTTTATTTTATTTTATTTTATTTTATTATTTTTAAGATTTTATTTATTTATTCATGAGAGACACACAGAGAGAGAAAGGCAGAGGCACAGGCAGAGGGAGAAGCAGGCTCCACGCAGGGAGCCCAACGTGGGACTCCATCCCGAGGCTCTAGGATGAGGCCCTGGGCCAAAGGTGACTGCTGAGCCACCCGGGCTACCCTGCCCAGTTTTTAATGAGATGGGTGGTTTTTTGTTTGTTTTGCTATTAAGTTGTATATGTTCCTTATAGATTTTAGATATTAATCTAATCTCTTATCAGATGATTTGCATATATTTTCATCTATTCTATAAGTTGCTATTTCATTTTGCTGATTTATTTCTTTTGCTGTGTAGAAACTTTTTAATTTGATATTGTCCCACTTGTTAATTTTTCTTTTGGTGTCACATTCAAAAAATCTTTGCCAAGACCAATGTAAAGGAGCTTTTCCTCTAGTAGTTTTATAGTTTGGGTTCTCAGTTTACGTATTTAATCCATTTAGACTTATTTTTTTGTGTGCGTGATGTGAGATAGGGGCCCAATTTCATTGTTTTGCATGAGAGTATCCAGTTTTCCCAGCACCATTTATTGAAGAAATTATCTTTTCCTCATTGAATATTCCTGGCTTCTTTATCAAATATTTGTTGACCTTATATGTGTGAGTCTATTTCTATGATCTCATTTCTCTTGCATTGATCTGTGTGTTTGTTTATATGCCAGTATTATACTATTTCTATTACTATAGCTTTGTAATACAGTTTTAAATCAAGAATTGTGATGCTTACAGCTTTGTTGTTTCTCAGAATTTCTTTAGCTATTTGGGGTCTTTTATGGTTCCATATAAATTTTAGGATTTTTTTTTCTGTTTCTGTGAAAAATATCATTAGAATTTTGATAGAGATTGTATTGAATTCATAAGCTGGTTTTGGGTAGTGTGAACATCTTAACAATATTAATTCTTCTGATTCATAAACACAGGATATTGTTCCATTTATTTGTGTCTTTTTAAGTTTCTTTTTTCTTTTTTTTTTTTTAACTTTATTTATTCATGAGAGAAAGAGAGAGAGTCAGAGACACAGGCAGAGGGAGAAGCAGACTCCACGCAGGGAGCCCAACACAGAACTCGATCCTGGGTCTCCAGGATCATGCCCTGGGCTGAAGGTGGCGCTAAACCGCTGGGCCACCGGGGCTACCCCTTTAGTTTCTTTCATCAAAGTCTTGTGGGTTTAACATAAAGATCTTTCATCTCTGTAGTTAAGTTTTAAAACATTTTTTTAATTTAAATTCAATTTAGTTAATATATAGTGTATTACTAATTTCAGGAGTAGAATTTAGTGATTCATCAGTTACATATAATACTCAGTGCTCATTACATCAAGTGCCCTCCTTAATGCACATCAGCCAATTACCCCATGAACTTTCCTCCAGCAACCCTCAGTTTGTTTCCTATAGTTAAGACTCATCTTTCATGGTTTGCCTCCCTCTCTGTTTTTATCTAATTTTTTTTCTGTCCCTTGCCCTGCATTCATCTGTTTTGTTTCTTAAGTTCCACATGTGAGTGAAATCATATGGTATTTATCCTTCTCTGAGGTATTTTGCTTAGCATAATACCCTATAGTTCTATCCACATCATTGCAAATGGCGAGATTTCATTCTTTTTGATGGCTGAGTAATATTCCAGCGTGTGTGTGGTGTGTGTGTGTGTGTGTGTGTGTGTACATACATACGTACCTACGTACATACAGCATCTTTGTTCATTCACCTGTCAATGGACATCTGGGCGCTTTTCCATATTTTGGCTATTGTGGACATTTATGCTGTAAACATTGGGTGCCTGTGCCCCTTTGAACCGCTATATTTTTTTATCCTTTGGGTAAATACCTAGCAATGCAATTGCTGGGTCATAGGGTAGTTTTATTTTTAACTTTTTTGAGGAACCTCTGTATTGTTTTCCAGAGTGGCTGTACCAGTTCATATTCCCATCAACAGTGTAAGAGGTTTCCCCTTTTTCCACATCCTTGACAAATTCTGTTGTTTCCTGAGTTGCTAATTTTAGTCATTCTGACTGGTGTGAGGTGGTATCACATTGTGGTTTTGAGTTGTATTTCCCTGATGCTGAACAATGTTGAACATTTTTTCATGTGTCTCTTAGCCACTTGTCCACAAGTTTTTAATAATTTTTTATGCTATTGTGAGATTGTTTTCTCTATTTATTTTTCAGATAGTTTTTTGTTAGTGAATAAAAAGGCAACTGATTTTTGTATGTTGACTTTGTATCCTGCAACTTATCTGAATTAGTTTATTAGTTCTAATAGCTCTTTGGTAGAGTCTTTAAAATTTTCTCTAGGGGCAGCCCCGGTGGCTTAGCGGTTTAGTGCTGCCTGCAGCCCGGGGTGTGATCCCCGGGATCGAGTCCCACGTCGGGCTCCCTGCGTGGAGCCTGCTTCTCTCTCTGCCTGTCTCTCTCTCTCTCTCTCTCTCTCTCTCGCTCTGAATAAATAAATAAATAAATAAATGTTTTAAAAAAATAAAATTTTCTCTATATAAGATTATATCATCTGCAAATAGTGACAGTTTTATTTCTTCTTTTCTTATGTGGATGCTTTTTATTTTTTCTTCTTGCCTAATTGCTCTGATTAGGATTTCCAGGAATATGTTGAATTGAATGGTAAGAGTGGGCACTCTTGTCTTATTCCTGATCTTACTAGGAAAACTTCAACGTTTTACCATGAATTAAGATGTTAACTGTGGACTTGTTGTATATAGCATTTATTATGTTGATGTACATTCCTTCTATACCCAATTTGTTGAGAATTTTTATCATGAAAGGATGTTGAATTTTGTCAAATGCTTTTTCTGCTCCTATTGAGATGATCATGTGATTTTTAAATCTTTCATTCTATTAATGTGGTATATCACATTGATTGATCCTAGGAATAAATCCGATTTGATGATTGTGTATGATCGTTTAATGTGATGCTGAATTCAGTTTGCAGGTATTTTATTGAGAATTTTTACATCTATTCATCAGGGATAGTAGCCTATAGTTTTCTTTTCTTACAGTGTCCTCACCTAGCTCTGTTATCAAGGTAAGGTCGGCCTTGTAAAATTAGTTTGAGAGTGTTCCCTCCTCTTCAATTTTTTTGAAAGTTTGAGAAGCATTAGTATTAATTCTTTAAATGTTTGGTAGAATTTACCAGTGAAATAGTCTAGTCCTCGACTGTTCTTTGTTGGGAAGTTTTGATTACTATTTCAATCTCCTTACTCATTATTAGTCTGTTCAAAATTTCTATTTCCTCATGATTCAGTCTTGGTGTAAACTTTTTATATGCGTACTTTCTTTTTGCTTACTCAAATTAACATTAGCCAGTTTTTCAATAACTATTATTAGGTCAGTATTTCTGTGTTGATTGATTGTCTCTAATACTAAATATCGATACTTTTAATAAAATGATTAAAATAAAAAAAAATGATTAAAATAACTAGAGCTTTTTCCTAAGTTTACCTTACAAACATTTTTACTTTGTACATAAACATCCTTAAAATGTTGAATGTAGCTGTAACTTTCGATTCAGAAATCGAAAAATATTTCAGAAAAATATTTTAAATATTTTAATGGAAACATTTTGGTATTCTCTTTTGTCTTTCCCTGGAAAAGCTTCTGTCTATAACACTATATAATTATTCCTGAAATGACATTAACTTTTACAAGAATATAAAAAATAATTTATAGTCTTCAAATAGAAAGATGAAAAGATGCCAGAGGAAATAATGAAGGCTTAGGTGGTAGAAAATATTATTTTTACATGAACACCTTTATGAAGATGTTGATTGGTTAATTTATGAACCATATGATTAATGCATCAATTGTAGAATAATTTTTGTTTTTTTATGTTAAGAGTTTGAAATCTAGTGCCTTGGATCATGTTTATGTTTTTTTTTTTTTTAATTTTTTATTTATTTATTTATGATAGTCACAGAGAGAGAGAGAGAGAGAGGCAGAGACACAGGCGGAGGGAGAAGCAGGCTCCATGCACCGGGAGCCTGATGTGGGATTCGATCCCGGGTCTCCAGGATCGTGCCCTGGGCCAAAGGCAGGCGCCAAACCGCTGCGCCACCCAGGGATCCCCATGTTTATGTTTTAACTAATTTTTTCCAGCTCATTCATATGACATTATTTTTTGTTTTAGTCTTATTCTTAATTAAAATGGGAAAAAATTAAGTAGTAATTTTCATTCTAAATATATGTAGTTAAAGAAATAGTTGTAGAATTTGAACATATAAGTGTTTAGACCATTACTGTGAATGGCATATTGTGCTCTAAGTGGAAATGGGAAATTTAATGTTTTATATATCTATGATTAATCATTTTTTGACAGTTTGAATATCAACTATTTTCTGTGGGGATTTGAAACAAATTAAATCTTCTCACTAATCTGTTCTGGAATACTTTTCTGAAGGAACTGCTTACCATTTGTACTCTGGAGACCAAAGGATCTCTTGGGACAACTGTTTCAATTTAATTTTTTTGTAATAAATAGCACAAAAAATAAACTTCCTCTAATGTCTACCTGCAGGAGTATTTTTTTTTTTTTATTCAATGGTTTATAAAACCAATATCATATGCCAGGTGTGTGCTAGTCACTAGTGATATAAAGATGAAACTATCACAGCCCCTTCTAGATATACTTTTAACCTAGTAGAGAAACATAACATATTTTAAAGATTATATTACAGTATAATTAATGCAATACTAGAGATACCAAGAGCTAAGATACCAAGAGATACCTTACTTGCTAGAAAAGAGGACAAAGGGATTACAGGCAGAAGGAAAAACGTAAGTAATGGTATAGAGCACATAAAAGGTCTTCATAAAATTGTAAGAGGCTTGATAAAGCTTGAATATAGGGCTGTAGGAAGTAGTCAGATCAGTAAAATCATCACTTTTCTTTTGTAAATTAAAGATTAAAAGTTTATGCTAGTTTTGTAAAAGAACATTTTTAAACTGCCAGAGACTGACTGACAGTGACCAATTGAGAGCTTGTTAACTAATATACTACTCTTGCTGGATTAAACATAAGAGAGCATGTGGTTGTTACATGATATAATTTGAGGACAGTTCAGAATAATCCTTATTCAAAACTATCTTCTCCCTTTTCCTTTTATGGTGCTTAAATGCTACTATTAAATAGTTATCTCTCTCTTTGTACTGTTATCTTTTAATGAATACCAATGCTTTGAGGCAAGACATCCCCCAGGAAGTTGTCCTTCGTGGAGCACCTGGGTGGCTTAGTTGGGGTTAAGTGGCTGTTTTTGGCTCAGGACATAATCTTGGGATCCTGGGATTAGAGCCCCACTTAAAGCTCCCTGCTCAGCGCGGAGTCTGCTTCTTCTGCTTCTTCTCCTTCTGTCCCTTCCTACCGCTCATGTGTGCTCTGTCTTCCTCAAATGAATAAATAAAGTCTTTTTTAAAAAAAGGAAAAAGAGTTGTCCTTCATTCTCACAAAATTCTCTTGTCTAAAATTTCATTTTGTTTTTAGCGCTTAAAGATTAATATTCTTACAAAATATGGCGACTCTAGGGATCCCTGGGTGGCGCAGTGGTTTAGCGCCTGCCTTTGGCCCAGGGCGCGATCCTGGAGACCCGGGATCGAATCCCACGTCGGGCTCCCGGTGCATGGAGCCTGCTTCTCCCTCTGCCTGTGTCTCTGCCTCTCTCTCTCTCTCTCTCTCTCTCTCTCTCTCTCTCTTTGTGTGACTATCATAAATAAAAAAATTTAAAAAAATTAATATGGCTACTCTAGTATTGAAGTATGCAATTAACAAATGATGGCAGGGTAAATTACCCTCTTTTTCTGTGCCCTGTAGCAGTTTGTGTATGTCTCTATTCTATCGTGTTTAATTATTATTTTTTTATTTTTTTTTATCGTGTTTAATTATTTACTTACCAACCTGCCATCTTCACTGAACTGTGATCTCCTATGAGCCTGCCTCACATTTCTTTTTGTCCCTCTTTAGAGTTCAGCAATTTCTTATATATCTCAGCAGCTTGGTAAAGGCTTAACAGTGGAGGTAAAAAGGAAAGAGGAGAAGAAACGAAGAAGTTTTAATTAAAAGAATTATTTTGGGGGATCCCTGGGTGGCTCAGCAGTTGAGCGCCTGCCTTTGGCCCAATTGTAGGGTGCGATCCTGGAGTCCGAGGATCGAGTCCCACATCAGGCTCCCTGCACGGAGCCTGCTTCTCCCTCTGTCTGTGTCTCTGCTTCTCTCTCTATGTCTATCATGAAAAAATAAATCTTTAAAAAATATATATAAGTAAAAGAATTATTTCTGCCAAGGTAATTCCTTTCTGTTTGATCCTTGCTTTAATTCTTCAGTTACTCAATATATTATCCTTCCCTTTTGTTTGCTATTCTATTCCCAAGACCCCATTTGCTTCCCTCTTAAATTTAGATGTTAAAGATATTTAAAAACTGGTCAGTCAGAACAGGCACAGGCTAGGAATCTGGGCCATTTGGGATTCGAATAATCTGATGTAATTACCTCAGAGTCAGAATCAATTGTAGAGTTAAACAAGAAAAGGAATGCATTGTACCTTTTTACACAGTTTTGGTTGAGTTGGGCCATTTATGGATTGTATTTGGGAGTATCTCAATTTTAGATTTGAATTATTTGTGGTCATATGTATTTGTTAATTGACTTCTTATATTTAAAGATTACCACATTTCTCAGCTCTATTTATAGGCTCATAAAGTATATTTAATTCATGTCATACTGAAGGGAATAGTCCTTGTTCATAACCACTAAAATATACATGGTTACCCAATTCAGTTACCTTTTTAAACTATTTTTACTTAGAAGATTTCCTTTTCTACCATATTTAGAAATGATAAACTGAATTTGTAGCATATTAAATGTTGCCTCTCAGTGATAGTTATAAAACTAAAGTATATAAACTTATATAAAGCTTTAGTTAATTTGCAAAAGTAGAGATCTTGTTTTTCTTTATTGCTAAGTTCCCATACTTGAAATATGGTAGATACATTGATTGAAAAAATGTGATATCTCCTTTTCCTTGACTTGTGTCAAGTCATGTCCATTATTAATTGTTTTCTCTGCTGTGGATTTATGTAAAAGAACTATAATAAATTATTTAAGCTTTCCTAAAATATATCCTGTCTTGAAAGGATGGCATTCAGTTCCTCAATTTGCCTATTTAAATGCTGAAGACATAGTGTTGTAAATCTGTGCAACATATCATTATTATTCAGAGAAGGGGACAATTCTGGAGAAAAGTTTTTGGTGGTGTTTCAAAACAGGAAATAAATACATTTGTTAATATGTGATGCTATGAATTCTAGAACTTTAACCCCAAAAGAAAAGTTAAGATCAGGAAGTAATTTTTCAGAATGTTTTACTATTTGAATAATCAACAGGATGTGTGTGAACCATTGTAGTGAAATCAGTAGTAATTATCACTGGAATGTTTGTTTGTCTTCTTTACTGTTATTGTGCAGCTTTAGATGGACATTGACTACCAAAGACTAGGAAATAATTGAAGATTATGTAGAAAACGGATTATGACTTGCAATTCAAAAAATTTTAATTTCTAAATAACAACATAGCTGTAAACACAGCAACGAACATTGCTAGTTAGGAATAAAAACATTAATTTCTTAAAATATTTGAGACTTTTAATTATCTGAAACTCAAGAAAGCATGTAATATTTAAGAATACAAAATTTAATCTTCAGTTATGCATGGGTAAATTATTTGTATATATACACTATCTTATTTTCTGGGTAATAGAGAACTTCTCCTTTAAGCTCTAGAATATTGTCCCTAACTCATATCTAATATAAATCCTAACGTAAGTCATGTCTTAGTAAGTATAGTGTAATATTTCCTCTTGGTATCATAAACTGATTGTTTTTACTGATGTCAGTGGTTAGAGTCCTTTAAAACTTCATGTCTGCCTTCTTCACATTTATCTAATACTAAATGATGCTGACTATGAATTTTATCTTCTCATGGATTATCAGTATGGATTCTTTTTTTGTGGGGGATCGCACAGGGTTCAGATAGGAGTGGAGAGGAAAAAGTTCTTCCCCAGAGTCTGTAGGAAAGAAAGCCTGGATTCTTTTTCATGGTATTTGAATTCTTCTTGAACATGCCCTTGATAAAACCACTTACAGATTTCTTAGTGTCTTTTCCTCCTCTGTCCTTTGTTTCTTTGCATGTGGCTTTCTGTCAGCTTTGAAAGCCTTTCTGCTCTTGTCTCCCTCACTAACTTCTGCTTATCCTTTAAAATCTAACTTGAAAAAAACAATCTAACTTGAGGGTCAGTTCCTTTGTAAATCACAAGAGCCTTTATTTTATTTTATTTATTTTATTTTATTATATTTTATTTTTCACAAGAGCCTTTAAAAGATGAAAGACAGAGACAGAGGAGTCAGTTTCAGAGTGATACATTCTGACATCACATAGATGAGAAATCTCTATGTCAAAAATCTCTATGTCAAAAATCTCTATGATTTTTGTCAGCTTTGTAGATGGAAGGGGGCCATGAGCCAAGGAATGTGGGCAGTAGCTAGAATTTGGAAAACCCTAAAATAGGGCTTCTGTCCTGTTGAACTTTAAGATAAATGTTTATGTTTTTTTAAAAAAATACTTTTAATTATAATTTTAAATTAACTTATATTCACATTTATATACATGTTTCCATAAACCAAGAAAAACTGAACTATTATGTACATTTGTTAAATGGTTAACATGTTTTGAAGAGTTTTTATTAAAAAGTTATCAGGACCTGGTTGAACTTTTTCCCATAAATATAAAGTATCTATTACTGTTTTTATTCATAACAAATTCAGATCTAAGCTTCTACAAAAGCTGTATTGCCTAATAACATAATAGGGAGGACTAAGTACTTAACATCTTCCCTCTTAAGCACTGGCTTAACATAAAGTGATTATTTTAAGAAACAGCCTCCCCCTGCCCCACCTTCTCTCCCTATTATAATTACAACAGACACTAATATTTTTGCTAAGTATTCATTTTTTTTTAAAGGAAGTTTCTTTTTTTAATTTTTATTTTATTATTTTATGATAGCCACAGAGAGAGAGGCAGAGACACAGGCAGAGGGAGAAGCAGGCTCCATGCACCGGGAGCCCGATGTGGGATTCGATCCCGGGTCTCCAGGATCGCGCCCTGGGCCAAAGGCAGGCGCTAAACCGCTGCGCCACCCAGGGATCCCTAAGTATTCATTTAATCATGAAATAGAGACAGGTAGATGCAGTATTTTAAGGAAAAGAGCATATCAAAACCTTTTAACTTTTATCAAAGGTTTTGACAATGAGAACTTTATAAAATATCATGAAATTCTATTTGCTATGCAGTAAACATCTGCTAAGTAGGAGATATATGCCACATTATAACAAACATTTTAATGTGTAAAATAATTCTGAATTCTTACTGTAAAAATATTTGGCTAAAATATGAAACATCTTTGCAGTAAAACTGACAATGTAGCTTAAGTCAGATTTCAGAAATGTGTACTGGGTAAAATGGGAATGTTTCCTTTCACCAGATAAATTCTGAACAGTTAAGGTGCCATAATCTAGACAAAGCTAGTAAGGAATATCTTGTTACTAGAAAAAAACAGTATGTAATGTGGACTTCCTTCATGTCAAAGTGACAACTACTTAATGACAATGACCTATACATTAAAACAAAAGAATATAAAAGGTAATATATTTGTGTTGTTTTAAGCCACCAAGTTTATGTAACTTGTTATAGCGACCATTGGAAACTAATATCAACTACAGAGTTCTTTTACATAAATTTTTTATTAATTTATTCATGAAAGTCACAGAGAGAGGCAGAGACATAGGCAGAGAGAGAAGCAGGCTCCCGGTGGGGAGCCTGATGTGGGACTCAATCCCAGAACTCTACAATCATGACCTAAGCCAAAGGCAGATGCTCAACCACTGAGCCACCCAGTGCCCCCAATTTTTTATATTAAATATTTTGATTCAGAAGTAGCTAAATTGGCATAGAAACTCCTGCAGTATGCATCATTCACATCCTCCCAACAGTAATATTTTATATAATTATAGTACATTGTAACAAAACCAGGAAATTGATTCAGCCTCGTTGAACCAGGGCACAATACTGTTAATTCAAGAAAAAAGTAACACTTCTCTGAGTAGACCTTTTTATATAGATTTGACTTCTGAAAGTATATGTAGGTCTTACATGCTCAGAAAATATACTAGGTGAGTCATGATGGGAAGAAAAAAAATTAAAACTGAAAGCATACAAAAACAAACTCTACTGTCTTTCAGGTGAAAAACCTAACCACACTGAAGAGGAAAAACTACTCAAAATAACTTATGTACATAGTATTTGACTAACCTCAATTTTGGACAGGTTTAAGGAGAGAATTTCAAACAAATTGTGAATTCCTATTTAGTTGGTGTGGTGTTTTGAGTTAGAATGACTGAAGAAATTTTTAAACTATTTTATGTGTAATAGAAGATGTAACAAATGAATAAATATGTGTATGTTATTAGTATCCAGAGTTCTCAGTGGAAGAAGAGACAGACAAAATATCTATTGGAGTCAATGGGGAGACCTTGGAGGAGTGGATTGAAATAAAAAGTAGTGGTTTGGATGAGCACCTGGGTGGCTCAGTTGGTTAAGCGGCTGACTCTTGATTTCAGCTTAGGTCATGATCTCAGGGTTGCAAGATAGAGGCTCTGCACTGAGCATGGAGCCTGCTTAAAATTCTCTCTCTCTCTCTCTCTCTCTCTCTCCTCTTGCCCCTCAACTCAAACCACCCCCCCATGCACACTCTCTCTCTAAAGAAAATAGGAAAATAGGAAAGTTATGTTATGAACCCAGGATTTCATATCTATCTATCTATCTATCTATCTATCTATCTATCTATCTATCATCTGTGTGTGTGTGTGTGTGTGTGTGTGTGTGTGTGTGTGTGTACATACACACACCATCTCTTCTTTATCCATTCATCAATTGATGGACATTTCAGGCTCTTTGTTGATAATGCTGCTATAAATATCAGGGTACATGTATGTCTTCAAATCAGTATTTTTGTATCCTTTCTATAAATTCCAAGTAGTGCAAGTGCTGGATCATAAGGTAGTTCTATTTTTAACTTTTTGAGGGACCTCCAAACTCTGTTCCAGAATGACTGCACCAGTTTGCATTTCTACCAACAGTGCAAGATGTTACCCCTTTCTTTATATCTTCACCAACACCTGTTATTTCATGTGTTTTGAATTTTATTAATTTTTAAAAAGATTTTACTTGTAGATTTTGGATACTACCCCTTTATCAGATATGTCATTTGTAAATATCTTTTTAAAAAATATATTTTTTTATTTATTCATGAGAGACACAGAGAGAGGCAGAGACACAGGCAGAGGGAGAAGCAGGCTCCTCCCAGGGAGCCCAGTGCGTGACTCAATCCCAGGACCATGGGATCATGCCCTGAGCCGAAGGTAGATGCTCAACCACTGAGACATCCAGGCGTCCAAAAGTGCTCTTGGTATTTTGATAGGGATTGCAATTAAATGTGTAGATTGCTTTGAGTAGTATAGATATTTAAAATATTTAACAATATTTGTTCTTCTAATCTATGGGCACGGAATGTCTTTCCATTTCTTTATGTCCTCTTCAATTTCTTTCATCCGTGTTCTATAGTTTTCAGAGTACAGATCTTTCATCTCTCTAGTTAGGCTTATTCCTATCTTAGTGTTTTTGGTGTAATTGTAAATGGGATTGATTCCTTAATTTCTCTTTCTGCTGCTTCATTATTGGTGTATAGAAATGCAGTAGATTTCTGTACATTGATTTTGTATCCTGTGACTGCTTAATTTGTGTATCAGTTCTAGAAATTTTTTGGTTAAGTCTTTTTGTGAGTATCATGTCATCTATAAATAAAGTTTGACTTCTTCCGTGACTATTTGGATGCCTTTTATTTCTTTTTGTTGTCTAATTGTTGTGGCTAGGACTTCCAGCACTATGTTAAATAACAATGGTGAGAGTGGACATCCCTGTCTTGTTTCTGACCATAGAGGAAAAGCTCTCAGTCTTTCACCATCGAGGATGGGGTATTAGCTGTGGGTCTTTGGTATATGGCCTGTAGGATGTTGAGGTATGTTCCTTCTATCCCTATTTTGTTGAGATTTTTAAAATAAAAAATGGATGCTGTATTTTGTCAAATGCTTTTTCTGCATTTATTGAGAGAATCATATGGTTCTTATCCTTTTATTTTTTTTTAAAGATTTTGTTTATTTATTCATGGGAGACAGAGAGAGAGGCAGAGACATAGGCTCCCTGCAGTGAGCCTGATGTGGGACTCGATCCCAGGCCCCTGGGATCACGACCTGAGCCAAAGGCAGGTGCTCAACCCCCGAGCCAACCAGGCATCCCACTTATTCTTTCTTTTATTAATGTTGTGTATCACATTGATTGATTTGTAAATATTGAACTACCCTTGCAGCCCAGGAATAAATTCTGCTTGATTGTGGTGAAGAATTGTTTTAATGTACTGTTGAATTTGATTTGCTTGTATCTTGTTGAGAATGTTTGCATCCATGTTCGTCAGGCATATTGGGCTGTAATTCTTCTTTTTAGTGGAGTCTTTGTCTGATTTTGGAATTAAGGTAATACTGGCCTCATACAATAGTTTGGGAGTTTTCCTTGCATTTCTATTTTTCTTTTTTTAACACTTTGAGCAAGGTAGGTATTAACTCTTCTGTAAATGTTTTGTAAAATTCCTCTGGAAAGCCATCTGTCCCTGGACTTTTGTTTGTTGGGACTTTTTTGATCACTGACTCAATTTCTTTGCTGGTTATGGGTCTATTTAAATTTTGTTTCTTACTATTTCAATTTTGGTAGTTTATATGTTTCTAGGAATTTATGCATTCCTCCAGATTGTCCAGTTTGTTGGCATTTAAGTTTTCATAATATTCTTTTATAATTGTTTTTCTGTGGTGTTGGTTGTAATCTCTCCTTTTTCATTCACAATTTTATTTATTTGGATCCTTTCTCTTTTCTTTCTGTTAAGTCTGAGTTGGAGTTTATCAGTTTTATTAATGTTTTCAAAGACAGAACTCCTGGTTTCATTGATCTGTTCTATTGGTTTTTTTTTGTTTGTTTGTTTCTATATCTTCTTTTTTGCTAAAACCTTTGTTATTTCCCTTCTTCTGCTGGCTTTGAGCTTTATTTGCTATTCCTTTTGTAGCTCCTTTATGTGTAAGTTTAGGTTGTGTATTTGAGACTTTTCTTTCTTCTTGAGGTAGGACTATACTTCTGTACACTTCCCCCTTATGACCACTTTTGGTGTATCCAGAAGTTTTGGACTGTTGTGTTTTCATCTTCATTAGTTTACATGTATCTTATTTCTTTTTTTTTTCTTTTCTTTTTTAGATTTTATTATTTATTCATGAGAGACACAGAGAGAAGGCAGAGACATAGGCAGAGGGAAAAGCAGGCTTCTCGCAGGGAGCCTGATGTGGGACTCGATCCCGGAACTCCGGGATCACGCCCTGGGTCAAAGGCAGATGCTCAACCGCTGACACCTGGGTGGCATCCCTTTATTTCTTCCTTTATCTTCTCTTTAACCCCTTCATTCTTTAGTATGATGTTTTTTAACCTCCATGTGTTTGTGATCTCTCCAAGTTTTTTCTTGTGGTAGACTTCAAGTTTCATAGCATTATTGTCTGAAAATACCTATCCATTTCAAAGTCTTCTAAAAAATAGAAGCAGAGGTAACATTTTCAAACTCATGTGATAAGGGTAGTACTACCCTGATAGCAAAATCACAGACATTGAGCTTGAAAAAGGAAACCACAATCCAGAACCTCAATTAACAATAGAGGTAAAAATGCTCCACTAAAATCAATTTCAGGGGACATCTGGGTGGCTGAGTTGGTTCAGCATCTGACTCTTGATTTCAGCTCAAGTCTTGTTCTCAGGATCACAGGTACCCCATCAGGCTCCATGCAGGTCTGCTTGTCCCTCTCCTTCTCTGCCTCTCTCCCTGCTCTTGAATGTGCATGCTTATACTCTCTCTCTTTCTCTAATAAATAAATAAAATCTTAAAAAAAAATTTAGCAACATGTTAAATGGTTTATACACTATGATAAAGTAATATTTATTCCTGGGATGCAATGATGGTTCAGCATAAGCAAATCAACATGTCGTTCTCTTCAAATTGGTTAATGTGGTATGTGAATTTTACCTCAGTTAAAAAAAAAAAAAAAGATTGTGATAATGTTTCATATTGAATAAGACTAAAGAAATGCAACAGCTAAATAGAGTATCTGATTCTAGAACAAATCTTGAATGTAGGGAAAAATTTCTAAAGAACATTAATGGGACCAAAAGCAGTCTTGAGAAAGAACAAAGATGAAATTATCACACTTTCTATTTTCAAACTGTACTACAGAGCTATAGTAATCAAAACAGTATGGTACTAGCACAAAAACATATAGGTCAATGGAATAGACTAGAATCCAGAAATATACTTATGCTTATATGGTCAGTTAATCTCCAAAAAAGGAGACAAGAATATACAATGGGGAAAAGACAGTCTTTTCAATAAATGATGATGGGAAAAGTGGACAACTTCATGCAAAGGAATGAAACTGGATCACTTTCTTAATCTATGTACAAAAATTAACTCAGGTGGATTAAAGATTTATTTTTTGTTTAATTTTTTTTTTATTTATTCAGAGAGAGATAGAGGCAGAGACACAGGTGGAGGGAAAAGCAGGCACCATGTGGAGAGCCCAATGTGGTACTCGATCCCGGGTCTCCAGGATCACGCCCTTGGCTGCAGGCGGCGCTAAACCGCTGAGCCACCCGGGCTGCCTGGATTAAAGATTTAAATGTAAAACTGGAAACCATAAAATTCCTAGAAGAAAAATTAGGTAGTAATAAGCTCTTTCACTTTGGTCTTAACTGTATTTTTTTGGATACGTTAACCTCGCCAGGGGTAATATATTTTGAATTATTATCCTTTTACATTTATATACTTTCTATGTAATCTCTCTTGGTCTGAGACTTGTCCTTATTTTTTTATGTTGTTTTTTTAAAGACATTTTTATTTTTTTAAAGACATTTTTAATTTAAAATAATTTTAATTTATTAATTTTATAATTTATGATATGTATATTTTGTACTTTCCTTATCTGAATTTTCAAAGATATTTTTGACATCTTTTAATGAAAGTTTTAATATCTTTTTATAGTGACTCATGTCACCATTCAGAGAGCTTGTCAGTTCAGTGAAACAGTTTTGAGTGCCTTATATATAGTCAGTACTTGGCAAGGGGGTTATAGCAGTGTATAAGGGGATATCATGCACTTCGTCTTCATTGATGAACAAAAGAAGCAGAGATATCAAACTAAAAAAGGTGCTCTAAGAGCTAGGTTAGTTTCATATTGATCATACAAGTGGCAACTGGGTTTGGAATACAGATGTAAAACCATAAATATATTTGGTCGTGGAGTTCATACTTAATCTAGTAGGTCAGATGTCTTCAAACATTTTTAGCATTAGAACCCTGACTTCAAAGGAAATTAATGGTAGCAACTACAATACTTACAACAATAATCTTAATATCAGCTAATATGTCTTGATTAATTATCATAGTACCATGCTGACATGGTTATCATGTGTTATTTCTTCTTTATAGCAATCCTATAAGATAGGTTTTTAAATTATCCTCATTTTACCAGCTGAAACAAGATTAATATATAAAATAGGTTGAAGCAAAGCTTCTCTTTATAAATTGCTTCTTTGGAAAAGAATACATTTGAAAATAGTTACCCAGAAGGATGGGAAGATACTGAAGGGTTTGAAGCATGAAAGTAACATAATCAGATTTGCATTTCATGTCTATCATGCTAGACTGTGGAGAATAGATCTGAACTGAATAAGGACTGGATTAGAGACACCAGTTATGAAACTCTATGTTAGTCCAAGTGAGGTAAAATTAAAAACTTGAATTGTAAATTGTAAGTTCAGGTATATCATATGGGATAAGTTGGGAATGATAAAAAAAAAAAGGATAGCAGTTATAATGCCTCAAGAAGAAATTTGCATGCTTCATATGAAGGGACAAACCATGGTAAAGGGAGTTATAGAAGGTATTTTAACTCAGAAAACTAATAGTCACTCTTGATTTAGTGTGTCCATGTCATTAAGGTTCACTGATATTTTTTAAGAAAAGATGATTCAGTAGTAAAAAGAATAAAATAAGAAACAATATATTTATTTAACTTTATTAAGTATGAATGCTGTATTTTCTAGCAGTGCCACTAGAAAAATAGAAACAGGATTTATAAACTCAGCACTAGAAAAAGGAATAAAAGAAGGTCCTGAATAGTTATGAATCATTTAGAAAGGGGGGAAAACTCTCTCTGTCTTTCATGAATAAATAAATAAAATATTAAAAAAAAAAAGAAAAAGAAAAAGGGGGGAAAAGGTAGAACAAGTAAAAATATTGAATAAGTTATTATATGTATGTATATATAGAAATAATCACCGTAAGTATAAGTCAATTAAATGACTTACTTAAAAGACAAAGGTTGTCAGACTGGATTTTTTTAAAGGTCAACTATGTTTCTAAGAAGTGGAGAAAGGCTGAAGTGAAAAGGTGGAACAAGACATATCAGGAAAATTTCAGCAACAAAGTTGGCATAGTTATATTAACATCAGACAAATGGACTTTGAGGAAGAAGTTATTTGAACAATGCCAGCATCTAAAACAGGAATTTAAGTATAGTCCTTGGAGATGAAGTTATAAAGAAGGTAATAGTACATTTCCAAACAGCTAATATATTTAATGAGTGTTACATTGATTTGAAGAGTAATGACAAACAAAATGTAAGTTTGGGAAAACAAATACTCATAGGTTATATGGAATTTGTAGTTTAACTAAATAGTTTTCCTTAGAGATTTAAAAAATAATTGGCTTTTTCATTCCATGTCATTTTTTGTCTGTTTGCTGGCTTATAAAATGAAGTGCACTTATAAAATGAAGTGCAGGGGATCCCTGGGTGGCTCAGCGGTTTGGCGCCTGCCTTTGGCCCAGGGCGTAATCCTGGAGTCTCAGGATTGAGTCCTGCATGTCGGGCTCCCGGCATGGAGCCTGCTTTTCCCTCCTCCTGTGTCTCCACCTCTTTCTCTCTCTCTGTGTGTCTATCATAAAATAAATAAATAAATAAATAAATCTTAAAAAAAAATGAAGTGCATTTGGTAAGCATTTGCTCTTGTGTTTTCAGGAATTCAAAATGTCCTCAGCCTCTTTTGTGCAGTTCTCACAGAAAATAAGGTTCTCTTCCATTCTGCAAGTTTCCAGAGACTGAGTGATGCTTGCCGAGCTCTGGAATCTTTAATGTTTCCTCTTAAATATAGGTGAGATTTTTAACTTGGTACTTTAATCTATTCCCAAATTCTGCATTACTTACTGATGGTTAGTTGAAATGTCCTAGCACAACAGTTTTGAACCTCAAGGGCATGTTTTACAAAGTTATGCTGTACACATGATTTTGATGAAAATCTAACCTAGAATTTGGAAATTTTCCAAGTTCATTACTGATTGTTGATTAATTTAGTGAAAAATAATTTGAATTGTATTGTCAGCAACATTTAATTCTCTTTGAATATAATTGGTGGTAAAAGTCTTAAGTTAGTTTTACCTCATTATTTGATATTAAAGAGTTACTAATTTTTAGGAGTTATAATGGTATTATGATTTATTAAAAACTATTCCTTACCTTTTTTTTAGATACCTACTAAGGTATTTATATATAAATGATATGATGTCTGGGATTTACTTCAAATAATACAGTAGGGAAAAAGACAAAAATGGGTAGAAACATATATGAGACCTTGCATTGGTAATTGTCAAATCTGCCTTGGATGCATGAGGCTTCATTTTCCTTTTTTCCTCTGGACTTTCTGGGTGGAGGGGGCATGTTAAAATTTTCCATAGTAAAAAGTAAAAAGACAAAACATCTAAACAATGATGCCCTGATAGTATTATGAATAGAATATTTTATTCTAATATATTGTTTCATCGATTTGATAATAATAACATTTTGGAAACTTAAGTTCATACAAACTAGAAAAAATTTAGATTGTTTCCAGATTTTATTTAAAATTTAAAAATTTTTAATTTTAAAAAATTTCTTTCTTTTTTTTTTTTAAAAAAAAACCTTTGTACCTTTTTTTTTTTTTTTTTTTTCCCTTTGTACCTTTTGTAACCCCTAGGTAAGAGAGCATTCTAGGCCTTAATTTTGTACTTTGCTATTCTGATTGAATTCAAATATCAAATACAGAAAATAAAATTTGAATGATTGTTTTATTTAGATGAATCATTATCAGTATTGAGGGAGAAGGCCTATTAAGGAGTCGTTGTTGCCTGCTGATGTCAGATTTTTATGTAAGGAAAAATGCTTTCAAGCAAGATTAACAATAAAGAGACTGCTTGCCTTAGAGGGATTAGGGATAAGGGAGCTGCTGTGGGTTCCATTTACTTTACATCTTATTACATCTAATCATCTCTTTCACATAAAGATTTTTTTAAATATTTCTTTTAAAAATTTAATCTTAACAATCATGAGAATATTATTGATAATTTCTAAATGCAGGATTCTAAAATTCAGACCACATAATAATGAAAGAAAATATGTTCATATTATGGGAAAACAAATATATCTCACATATGCTTTTATTATTTCCAGTTATCCTTATATTCCCATTCTCCCGGCTCAGCTACTGGAAGTTTTAAGTTCCCCAACGCCTTTTATTATTGGAGTGCATTCTATCTTTAAAACTGATATCCATGAACTTGTAAGTATTCATCTTTAAATTGCCAGTTATTGAAGCCAAAACCTTATCATAGTTCTTTGAGTCCACTAAGGTTTCAACTAATTACTATTTTCAGTTCTGTTGCATTCCCAGTAAGAAAGATTAGCTGGAAGAAAAGCATCACAAAAATAGAAATATATTAATTACTTATAGCAAATATAGAATATAACATGAATGTATTAATATTTTAAAATGCCCCTCTTTGGCATATTAATTTTATCTTTCTGTATTCTCCATCCTATATATGAGAAAGGAAGTTAAAATAGTATTCTGTTTATTCTTGTGTTATGAGTGCTTTAAGATATTTCTATTTTGAAATGAGGTCTGTGTTAATGCTGAATGTCTGGTAGCTAAAAAGCAAAAGCTTTTCAAAAGAATGAAGGATTTTAGTGGAATATAAATTATTCTGTTCTTAATGCCATATGAATAGAAATACCAAAGGGAAAAAAGGAATACTCTGTATTTAAGTCAGTTCTGGAATAACGTGTTTAGCTCTCTGTACTGAACTTATTTAAGAGGAACTGTCACAAAGTAATGTGCTTCGAGAAGGACATCAAGGACTATCAAGACTAGAAACTATATCCTGTGAGACCCTTAAGGAAATTTTCTCAGATAATAACCTGATATTGTTTGATAGCTAAAGATAAGTATTTTTTTGTAGCTCTGAAAGGCTGAAAGAGAATCAGTGGATGTAGTGGGTATAGAAACAAATTTCTTCTCAGTATAAGGGCTTTCAACTATTAGAGCTGCCCAATGATGAAGAATGGGTTACTTTATGTGAGGAATGTACTCTCAACTACTGTAAGTCGAGTGCAAAGAGAAAATTCCATGTTACTTTTCAGGGATTTTAAGAAAAATTCTTTTTTGAAAGATTGGTCTATATGACATCTGTGATCGACAGATTCTTCAAATTTTGTAATCCTCCTTTTGTTTTAGTTTTAAATGCCAGCAAAGACATAAGCTCTGTTGGTACTTACACATGATTATAATTGTAATCAAATCATAGGTGTCATTAAAACTAACGAAAGACAATTCAACATTGTAATTATAAACAGGACCCTCATGCATATATTAATTATTTTTCTTCCTTTATATGTTGATATCTAGTTCCTATTTAACTTTGATATTACCGTGTAAAAATATGTGTAAATCAATAAACATACTTAGTAAAACCTAGTTAGTATTAATAGAAGCATCCCTGTCTGGTTAAGAGGTAATTTTTTCCACTAACCACAAAGTTTCTAGAGGTAGGACAAGCCAAATGTTTCCAAAAATAAATTTCTTAATTTTTTAAAAAAGATATTATTTATTCATGAGGAACACAGAGAGGAGAGAGAGAGGTAGAAACACAGGCAGAGGGAAAAGCAGGCTCCATGCAGGGAGCCGACGCGGGACTCGATCCTGGGTCTTCAGGATCACACCCTGGGCTGAAGGCAGCGCTAAACTGCTGAGCCACCTGGGCTGCCCAAATTTCTTAATTTTTAATGAATAAATTAGAATGAATTTTAAGCCTATTATCAGCATAATAGCTTCAGCAGTCTTGGCTATTTTCTCTATTCCATTTTTGTGTAAGTTATTTTTAAAGACTTTTGTAAAATGCTAAAAATCAGTTTCTTAAACACTCAAACAGTACCATTTTGATGTACACTAGTTCTTTAACTCTTGTAATGAGTATATATTATTTAGGATATGACTAAACTATACCAAAGCATCCAAAATACAATGGTTCAAACAAAATGGAATTTTATTTAACATGAATGCAGCAGTCCATAGTGGTGTTCCATTATACCAGACCGACTTACTCCATGAACTCATTCATGGTCCAACTTCTTTCCTTCTTGTTTCTCCACCAGAATCCCCTCAGGCATTGTTATCATCTGAATGTTCAAGGTTAGGTTGTTGCCAGTTCATAGATTGAGTTTTTGGAAGGAGAAAGCATAGGAAATCCTTACGTCCTGTCTGTTCTGAATACCTGAAAGTGTACACATCACTTCTCACATTGCATTAGCAGAAAATCACATGCCACACCTAATTTCAATGGAAGCTAAGAAATACATGGTAACTGGGAAGTCATGAACCCAACATTCTATTGCTATGGACAGCCAAGAGTCTTCCACACCTGGTTTTTCTCATTTTGAATTAATGAAGACCAGGTTAATTTGCTTAACAATAAATACATTTTATTAATTATTTATTAATTTTTTATCTCCTTTAGCTAGATGTAATCATAGCAGATTTGGATGGAGGCACTATTAAAATTCCTGAATGCATTCACCTCTCTTCCCTCCCGGAACCACTTCTACATCAGACTCAAGCAGCTCTTTCTTTGGTATGACATTTTTAATAGTAATTTTCTTTTGATTTAAATGTAAACTTAGGTAACTGGAATTAGATATCATTGGCAGTATGCTTACTTTAAAAAGAGTTATATGTTCTTAAAACATGGATATATTATCACAGAATATTTAGAATAGAATTCTTCACTAGATATTACCTGAAGAATACACTTTAAATTCTGTTTGTTCTATATTCACTCTTTCACTCAGCATAGTTATTTAGTAGTTAACATATACCAAATACTGTGTTAGGTATTGGAAACATACGAACACACCTGTGAAAATAAGACCAGGCTCTGCCTCAAAATCCCTGGTTTCCCTAATATCCCTTATTGGAAGGGATATTGCTCCTTATCCTTCAAGCTCCTTATTGACATCTCATTCCTTTTTAGTAGTTGTGCTACTTGCAAAACAGTGTGATACTGTCTTGCCAATGTTTTCAAGTTACTAAAAAAAAAAGAACCCTGTAACTTACTGATAGATTAAATATCTAGCATTCTTCAAAGTAAAGTTTTTTTTTTTAAATTTTATTTATTTTTTTATTTTTTCGAAGTAAAATTTTAATACATCTTGTTTCTTGAGTGTTTCTCACTGGCACATTTAATGTTTTTATAGTTATTTTACCTTAGTTGATTTACTTCTTTTTTACATTTTTTTTAAGTAGCTCCATGTCCAACTTGGGGCTTGAACTCATGATCCTGAGCTCTAGAGTCACATGTCCTACCAACTGGGCCAGCCAGGCACCCCTTACCTCAGTTGATTTTTTAAATCAGAGCATTTTATTTTACTGACACAATTTTAGGTGCCAATTAATTCATCATCAGAAAATTGAATCTTAGAAATTCTGCATTTCTTTTCAAGCTAGAACTAAAGCTTTCATATTCTTTTCTTTTTTGTAAGGAGGGGAAGGGCAAAGGGAGAGGTCAACCTCTATGCCCAGCATGGAGCCCAACACAGGACTCAATCTCACAACCCTGAGATCATGACCTGAGTTGAAATCAGGAGTTGGATGTTTAACTGACTGAGCTACCCAGACACCTTAGTCCTTATATGCTTGAATAATATTCCAATATGAGCTGTTTTAAAAACTTTTCCCCTGATGGGGTGTCTGGCTGGCTCAGTTGGAAGAATACCAACTCTTGATCATGTGTTCAAGCCCTGCATTGGGGTAGAGATTAATAAATAAATCTAAAAAAATTAATTAAAATTTCCCCCTTAAGTAGTAACTTAAATAGGAACTCAGAAGTCTAGGATTATTAGAAAGGATTTTATTTTTAGAATATTTTCAAATTTATATTAGTCTGTATATTGTTAATAGTGGTATCTATAAGATGTGAACATTTAGAGAAGACTGACTTTTCCTAACATAATATAGATACAAGGTGTGGTAGAGTGGAAAGAATATAAGGGCATGACTCAGGAGACCTAAATTCCACTGTACATCTAGCCACTTGGTACTATTGAGCAAATCACATTATATCTCTAGGTCTCTGTTTCCTGGACCTTATCTATAGGATGAATGTTGTATGCATAGGATGACTAAAGGACTGTTTACCAGAGTAAAGTATGGAGATGATTTTGGGTCACATGTGGAAACCTTTTTTATTTTAATAATTATGTATTTGTCATAATAAAAATAGCATATAAAACCTATGCTTTCATAGGTAATATCACCTAAGAAAATACTAGATATAAATAGGTAAGTTGATTTAAAGACAATTTAAAGAAAAATATTAACTAAATAACAGCATGGATAGTATATGAATATAGCAGAAGTTGAGAAGGTATATTTGAGTGATTAAAAATGTTTAATATTTCTATAAACCATAAATAAGTTTCTAAATATTATATATGATTACTTAATGATGATATTTATAGTTATTTGGGGATTAAGTTAAAAAATTAACAAATTTAAAAATTTTAGTTCTTAAGTCAGTGTCTCCTGGTATAGATTTTGCTGCACACTGATATACCTTAACCTGCAATACCTGTGGCATCAAAATTGATCAGTGAGTTTGGTAAAACTGAGTATACTTGTTTTTGTAGTTGTCAAGCACAATGGTGAATTGTGTAGTACAGTGTGGTACTGTAAATAAGACATAAGAACATAGTGTATTATCAAACTAGAACCAAAAAGAAATCACATTTGCTGAACTGGGTGGGAGGTTTGACACACAATTATAGGAGCTTCATTTGGTTAGTAAATAATTGTGATCAAATGGGAACACAGTACTTGAACTGTATAATAACCATGGATGATTTTCTAGACATGAATTATACTATATTATTATAGTGATGATTAGGTAGCTGGATTACAAATATTGTCAATACCTTACTGTCAGTTTTAAGTATTGTTATGTCTTTTCATCTAGTATAAGTATGCTACCAAAACCTGAGTATTTGAAAATGATTTTGCGAAGACAAAAATTTGCTACTTGTGAAGTTTCATCTTTTTCTCATTAAGTCTTGCATAGATCTTTACTTTACCTACCTGCTCCCCAGCCCGATCTTCTTCAAAGCCTAACTCAAATGTTACCATTTTTTTTTTAAGCTTTCCCTAGGTTGAATTATACTTGAGGTTTCATATATATTATTATTTATATGGTTATAGTACTTGCATGTTGTTTTGTCCTTTTACCCTTCTAGACTGTGAAGTCCATAAGCTTATTCATTTGATCCTCAGTATTTCAGTTAATTAATTTTTAACTACACTAATAAACATAAAAGCAAATGCTTGTTTAACATTTTCAGCTATATAGACAAATCACTCTGCCCGAGCCTGTTCCCTTCCCACAGGTAACTAATATTTCATAGTTCAGTGTATATTCTTTCAGGACTTTACATTTCTATGTTTATCAGTATGTGTAGATAGATAGATAGACCTTTTCACAATAGTACACACAGAGCACCTCAGCTAACTGCATTGTTTCCTGGAGGGAATATATTGTTATTTATGTACTGACACTTTTTCCTCTCAGTACTCCAAGTAAGTTAGTTAAATAATAGGTTTTATTGAAATTTAGATTTTGTACATAACCAAATTTCTTTACTTTAGATTCTACACCCAGATTTGGAAGTAGCAGATCATGCTTTTCCCCCTCCACGAACAGCTTTATCCCACTCAAAAATGCTGGTAAGAAGTTTAATACTTAAATTTGATGTTTTTAAATAGAGCTGTACTTTTATTTGTATGGTTGTTAAAGAAGCTGAGTGTGGTGACAGTCAGATGTACTGCTTAATAATAAGTGTACCGAATTAGAAATTAGAACTGTCACTGACTGATCTTGCTATCTGCTCCCAGAGGATCCATAGGGCAGCACATTGACTGGGCTGCTGTTGCCCCAAGGAGGCAAGAGTAAGTTGGGCTATAGCCTGGAAAACTATGCGAAGTATTAAATGGAAAGGACCAGCAAAGATTAAAAGGGAAGCTTGCAAAAAATGGAAACACATATAAGAGAGTCAAGTTTGATGGGTAGATGAAAATAAGTTCTAACTGGAAGCCATGTAAGTAAGGGTTAGTATATATAATAAAGACCCCTTTAAAATTTTGCTCAGTGCATTCCTTAGACTTGAGCTTCGTGGCCATCAGAAGCCTTATAGAACTGGATACCTTTGATTAGTTATTTAAACATTCTTGAGCATTTCTTCATCCAGGAGTTGACCAAATAAATCTGTAAGTTTCCGTTCAGTTCTAAAACTATGATTTTATTAAAACCTGAATTATCAAAACCAAAGTCATACCTTATTAATATAGGAATAGATTTTTATAAGTTGGATAAACTTTGAAAGAATTTCATAAGCTTTTAAAATACAGTCTTTTGAGATTTTTTTCTTTTATATTTGTGACTATAATTCTTTTGATGGATATAAAAATCAATTAACTTGGGAAAGATGTCCTTCTCTAACTTGGTGAAGAGGGAGACTGGCTTTTTCTGAGAGGAAAATTCGATCTACTAAAGGCAAGCTTTGTTTGGCTCACTTGAAAAAAACAACTATTTAACAGCCTACTATGTTCAACAATGTTATAGGCTAGATGCCTAACACCCAGGGCTGCCAGGAGTAAGACTTATGTGTAGGAAGTGCAGAAAGATTAATTAAATAATCTCTCAGGTTCTTTTCAACTTTTGTCTTTGTGATATTTCATTTGTTTTTTTAAAGAAATTCAGTTACCTAACTTGTTTTGTCTTATATTTTTTAGGATAAAGAAGTACGTGCAGTTTTTCTTAGATTATTTGCACAACTCTTCCAAGGGTATAGATCATGCCTACAACTTATAAGAATTCATGCAGAACCAGTAATACATTTTCACAAAGTAAGATGATAGAGTACTGTGTTGTATGTGTCCAAAACGTGGCCTCTAATTTAATAAAACAACTTAGCAACTTAGTTGTCTTCTTCTAGCCATGCATTTTGACCTTAGTTTATCAAATGTGTTTTTTTTTTAATGTGGTTATTTTTTAAGTCTCTGCTTTGTATGATTAGATGATAATTTTTAATAACACTATGAAACTGACATGTTTTCTTTAGAGTTCACTTAATTTTAAATTGGTTTTCCTCTTTTTTTTTTTTTTAAGGATTTATTTAGTTATTTTGGAGAGAAAGAGAGTTGGAAGAGGGGTAGTGGGAGAGGGAGAGAGATAATCTCAAGCAGACTCCCTACTGAATGCAGAGCCCAACTACACGGGGCTCCTCCAGCTTACCACCCTGAGGAAATGACCTGAGCTGAAATCAAAAGTTGGCTGCTTAACCAGCTGGGCCTCCCTGACACCCCTAAATTGGTTTTTCTTTTATTTTTTATTTTTTAAATATTTTTTTAAATTTTTTTATTTATTTATGATAGAGAGAGAGAGAGAGAGAGAGAGAGGCAGAGACACAGGCAGAGGGAGATGCAGGCTCCATGCACCCGGAGCCCGATGTGGGACTCGATCCCGGGTCTCCAGGATCGCGCCCTGGGCCAAAGGCAGGCGCCAAACCACTGCGCCACCCAGGGATCCCCTGGTTTTTCTTTTAAAATTGAGTGTTAATTTTTTGTTTCTTCTCCTGCTTTATCGACAAACTCATTTTTATTCTAATATAATATTTCAGGTATCAAAAGTCCTTTTTGAGAGAATATATTTTATAACCCCACATTTATGCATGAAGATATTTATTCAGTCTTTGATCTCTTTTTGTTTTGACCATTCATCCATTTTTAGGTGATAAATTATTCATTTTACTTTTTTCTTTCTTTACAGACAGCTTTCTTGGGGCAGCGTGGTTTGGTTGAGAACGATTTCCTCACTAAAGTTCTTAATGGAATGGCATTTGCAGGTTTTGTTTCAGAAAGAGGTCCTCCCTATAGATCCTGTGATCTCTTTGATGAGGTATAGTTCTTATCAAATGAATGCATATTTACAGACAAAATTGGACTAGTGGTTAAAAGTAAAGAAATAGTATTTTAATCAAAATCCTAAATATATTATAAATTAAATATCAAATAATACAAATGTTATTATGCTTATTAGATCTTGATATTTATAATGTGGATTTGAAAAATTAGAAAATATAAGATGTCACAGAAATACATTAAGTATCTTGAACAACTGAATTTAAATAGTTCATTAAAATCTTTTTGAAAAATTGACAAGCTTATTTTTTAAGGCAATAAGTACAATGATTCTTTTTATCAGTTTCATCGAGAGAAAGGTCTAGGTTTAATATATAGGTATGTGATTTCAAACTATAGTTACATTTAGTCTATTAGCATCATAAAGCCATAGTTTGGCTCAGTGGCATTCTTTTTTTTAGGATTTAAATTCATTTAATTAACATATAACGTATTAGTTTCAGAGGCAGAGGTCAGTGACTCATCGGTTGCCTATAACACCAGTGCTCATTACACCTCCTTTATGCCCATCACTCAGTTACCCTATTCCCCATCCGCCTCCCCTCCAGCAATCCTCAGTGTTTTTCTATGGTTGGAGTCTTTTATCATTTATTTCCCTCTCTGATTTTGTCTTATTTTATTTTTCCCTCTCTTCCCCTATGATCTTTGCTTAGTGGCATTCAACATTGATCTGTCTCCCATAGGAGATCTTAAATGTATGGAAGGCAGATTTCATCCGTATCTTCAAGGAATTGGCCATATAACGGGAAAATTAGGACAAATGTGACTCCAAATAAGGATGCTCTTTTGTGTTAATCATGATTTACTTTAACACATCTTTCCATTTATCATTTAACTGCATTTACAGCAGCTCATTCTGGTGGATAGAACAATGAATATTATTCCCATTTCAATTTCTGAAAGAGCACTATATTGGAACCAATAAATCTAAAAGTTCTGTGAAGTATATGAAAGGAAAACACTCTTAGCACCTAAGATATTGGAGAATAGTAACAGTGATCATGTTTTGCTGCAAGTGGTTTTATTTTATATAAAGAATATAGGAGCCAAGTTCTATCCTCGGTTCCGAGAAAGATCTTTTATTTTCTGCAAAGATAAGTAATCACAGATAATGAATGAAGGGGCACATGCTGTGGTTCTGAGTATGGAGATCTGCACCAAATACCTTAGTTAGTAACAAAAGCGTTTAAAGACTTAGGAGAGATGCTCGGTGGTGTGTAGTTCTTTCTGATCAATTAATAATCACTGATCCCCTAATACCAACATTTAATATGATTGATCACTAACTAATACTAATATATGTATATATCAGCTTTTATATCCTGAACTAAGTAATTGATATATAATGTTTTATGGAGTTATATTAGATGCTCTCCAGAGTCCTTTCTAGTTCTCGAATTTTATTAGTCTCTAAAGCATTCTGAATAGTAACATTGGTTTATATACCTTACTTTTTTGTCTATCTAAATTCTCTTAGTAACTCATTCTGGCAGCTTCATCACAACTACTAAGTCAGATTGATTGCCTGCAGAACGCTTGCTTGCCATGATCTCTGACTATTGTTGTACATCTTTCCCTTGCCTGGAGTATCCTCTGTCTACCTTTCATTGTAACCATGGCTTCCTAGTTTTCATGGTCTGCTCTTGTCTCACCACTTCCTCCAAACTTTCCCAGAGTAAATGACTCTTGAGAGCCACTTAGTCTGTATTAAGTTTTATGTTAGGTCTCTAACTTTATGTGGCAACTTACCTTTTATAATTTGCACTTATATACATAAGATATACATATAGCCTCTTGATTGGAAATGATGCTAAGGCAAATGATGCTATTGAGTCTCCCCTTAGCGTTCATCCAGTTCTGTGTTCTGCCTACAATTAGGATTTTTGGTGTCTAATTTATGTTGTTACTTAAAAGCCAGTTGTGTAAATGTATATTTCAGTCAAAGACCTCAACGGAATGAAATACTGACCTAAGTAATTTCTCCTTCCACCCCTGTTAGGCCATTTAATTTGCTTGAGTGTGCTTTTTTTTTTTTAAGATTTTATTTATTTATTCATGAGAAAGAGAGAGACAGAGGTAGAGACACAGGCAGAGGGAGGAGCAGACTCCATGCAGGGAGCCTAACGTGGGACTCGATTCTGGATCTCCAGGATCACGCCCCGGGTCAAAGGTGGCACTAAACCGCTGAGCCACCCAGGCTGCCCTTGAATGTGCTTTTAAAGAAAAATAGCATTTGCTCCTGGGAAAGGGATCCTTGTTTTCATTTAACCTAGGGCAGTCTACCAGTCTGAAGATTTAAGAGGCTTTGAGAGGCTACTTACATTGTGTATTGTCTTGTCCCCACTCCCGTCAAATAGGCCTGTTAGAAGGAAAGGTATATTTACCTTTGTTTGACAATCTTTCTGAATCTTGGACTAAAATAGGTGAAGTCATAGTTTTGTATGTTTGTCTTCTTTAGTGAATCTGTTAGTTTCCAGAAGGAAAAAATCCTATATTTTACCCTTTTTTAAAAAAATCATCCATCTATTTACCCTTCTTTCCCATATACATATTTTTCCTGTTAATATTCTTCTCTCTACTTCAAATGGATACACCCACACAGTTCTCTCTATGGTACACTAAATTAATTTACTGGGGGAAATGGATTAGAGTTATATAATTTGAGAACTAGAAGGAGGCCAAAGGTCATTTTGTTTTTCCATCTGATAGTAGAGATGAAAAGACTGAAGCTCAGGAGTTTTACTGACTTGTTCCAAATCACACTGTCAGCAGAGCTAGGATTAAAGTCTGAGTGACCTGACTTGAACATTTGGTTCATGTTTTGTGAGTTAGGGAAGTGTTTGTAGACTTTCTGATCATCTGAAATTCTCTGAGTGCAAGAATTCTCCGTATGAGGCCTGGAAAATGAGAAGGTCTCTCCCAATTGCAGAAATGACTTTTCCCATGAAGAAATCAGGCCCCAAATCATCAGGGAGAGACCACCAAACCATCAAAAGACTTGACTGATTCTGTAATTCTAGAATAGAGGTGAAACCCAGCAAAAATGTAAAAGATTTTGTTTTAATAATAGCATGTATTTTAGATGCTTTTTGGTTTGAAAATTGTATGAAATTGTCACAGTTTTCTAATTTAGCATATTTTGGAGTTGATGTTTTGCCATTTGATTCTTTTTCCAAGTTGGTAGCTTTTGAAGTAGAGCGAATTAAAGTTGAAGAAAATAACCCATTGAAGATAATAAAGCATGTCAGAGAACTGGCTGAGCAACTATTCAAAAATGTAAGTAAATATATTTTAGATAGTCATTAATTTAATTTAATTTTTTTAAAGATTTATTTGAGAGAGCACATGTGTGTGCACAAATTGGGAGTGGGGCAGAGGGAGAGAATCTTTCAAGCAGCTTCCCCACTAAGCATGGAGGCCAACTGGGGGCCTGATCCTAGGACCCATGAAATTATGACCTGAGTCAAAAATCAAGTGAGGTGCTTAGCCAGCTGAGCCACTCAGGCATCCCAGATAGTTAATTTTAAAAGTATGTAATTATCTTATTTAAAAAACTAAGAAGCTTCATCTTTCTAGTAATAATCTTTTTGTTCTGACTTAAAACTTTTCGGATTATAAGTTACAAGATATTACAGTTCAAAGTGATTTTCCTGTCAATCAGGTATGCTATAAAGATAGCTTAATCATGGTTTTGCAGTCTCTATGTGCCCTTATTGTGATTTTCATTTAGGTCTCTGTGTTCTTAAGAGCATACTGCTCATTTTTAAGATGTAAAGATTAGACTCATTGGAGACCAGAACTAGAATTGACCGATATGCTCTGCTTTAGTGTGGTGCAGTGATTGTCATCTGGATCAGGAAAATTGTTTGAGTTGTATTGTTTTGAGCAGATAGAGAGTAAAAAGCTGAAAGAAAGAAAACCAATTATTAAGTGACCACAGAAACTCAAGGATGGAAATATTCCTTGTATAGAAGAAATGCAGTAAGTTATAAAGATTGGGATGTGATAAAGTGTGAAGTAATCGTTTGGATGCCAAGACAGAAAAGAACCTAAGGTGATAGGGAGATTATGTACATGCAAAAAAAATGGATTTTGGCTAATGATTACTAGTCATACTTCCTATGTGTGAAGCCACCCAGAGTTGAAACTTTTACTAAGAGAATGGAAAGTATGGTATTCCAGGGGAAAGTTAAGGGAAGATGCATTTTTCAGGAAATATATTTAAGAAGGATTTGGGGTTGGTTATCCTCGTATTGTTTAAATTAATTAATTGAATAGATGGACCTTTTGGACATGGGGTCATCAGTCAGTGCTTTGTCACGTTCATGTGAAATCTGAGACATAATTGGATAAAAACAGGAATTCTAAATTGTGTTTGTTTCATATTATTCAATTATTTGTATATTTTATTTCTGAAGTTATTTTAAAATCTATCCCTTTAACTAATACTCTACACTCCACATATAACTATGTCCAGTATAAATCTATTTCTTGATTAATATGCTGAAGCTTAAAAAAAAAAGTTCTGTGAGAAGGAAAATGTGCGTTCTGTACTGGTCTTTGCCATTTATGATGGCTGTGTAGAACTAATGTATTGCATGACCATGTGAGAAATTTCTGTTGACTTATTGTAATAGTGATGAATATTGAGTGTTTAGCACAGTGTACCAAACATGGGAGTAAGCACTTTTATATGCATCATCTGTAATCCTCATAACCACAGGTTAAGATAGGTGTCATTATCCCCATTTTACTGAGGATAATTGACTCAGGATTGTATGGCTATGAAGTGATTGAATCCAGATTTTAAATTCAGAAACTTTCATCTGTCCAATTCCTAAGCCTATTTTCTTTCTCTCCATTAGGCTGGCTCATCTCCAACTGGAAAAATAGTGATACTTCCAATGACAGATTTTATACTTCATTCTTTATAAAGCACTTTATCATACTTTTGCATTTGATCTTGTAAATAACCCTGTGAGATAAATAGGGCAGATGTTGATAGGTGAGGAAACCAGAGGTAGAAAGTTTTTGTCTTGCGCAGTAGGAGTGATTTACTGATAGATTTCAAAAAATAGCAAAACATCCAATGGGAATCAGTGTTTGAGATTTTGGGACTGATCCCTTGAATGTTTATTTCTTAGATCTTTATAAGATTATTCTGAGCTGTAAAATTTTATAGCCTTTAAGTGACCAGAGCTGGGGTTTTGACACAGATTTGTGCCTGTTATATGACTAAGTACATCGCATATGTAAGGTACTGTGCCAAGCCACTCTGATGCAAAAACAAAGTAATTTCCTTTCTTGCTATCTTGGAACTTAAGTTTTGTGATAGCTTATACTACATCCTACTAATATGTAATACTACATATTACATAGCTTACACTAAACTGACACAAAACTGAAAACTGAAATAAATAATAGTTATATATTCTTTTTTTTCTCTTTAAATAGACACGTTATTATATCCATAGGTGATAAAAATCCCAGAACTACTGTTAGGCACATAAATGGAAACCCTGCTGAATATTTAATGTTATTGAGCTTGTGCAACCCCAGCATGTTTTTTTTTTTTTAAGATTTTATTTATTCATAGAGACAGAGCCTGATGTGGGACTCGATCCAGGGTCTCCAGGATCACGCCCTGCACTGCAGGCGGCGCTAAACCGCTGCGCCACTGGGGCTGCCCCCCCAGCATGGTTTTGAGGCCAGTGACCTCTTTCTGTCTTCCTGTCTGGATGAAACCCAATCTTGCTGGGCATGATTTTCTGTCCTTGCTTCTAGCATCTTCCTTTCATTCAACTAATGCAGTTATTTCACCATGTTCTTTTCTAGATTGAAGTCTAATTTGGTATCTGTTTGGACTTTGATTACTTCTTCCATTACTTGTTCTAACTGATGTAGTTCAAGGTTTGTTTTCTGATTTTCTGCTCCGAGGGCTGAAAATCACTCTTCTCCAAAATAATATCTTTTTTTCACATTAGTAGCCTAAGACATTATTTGCTGAGCGGCAATCTCCTGCTGCATCTTGGTGACCATATATCCTTGTAGATGATATCTACGTTGGTGTCTGTGATCTTTTTTTTTTTTTTAAGATTTTATTTATTTATTCATGAGAGACACACAGAGAGACTGAGAGAGAGGCAGAGACACAAGCAGAGGGAGAAGCAGGCTCCATGCAGGGAGCCTGATGTGGGACTTGATCCCGGGACTCCAGGATCATGCCCTGCGCCGAAGGCAGGCGCTAAACTGCTGAGCCACCTGGGGATTCCCTGGTGTCTATGATCTTGACCAACGCAGCCAGTGATTTTTGCTTGCTGGGTTGTGAACCCATTTTCTTCAAGTAAACACACTAAGGCATGGGTATCAAAAGTAGAGCTTCTTGTTCCCAAAGGAGGTGAAATCTCTCATTTTGTGCTCCAGATCTCTCTTGGAGGAAGACACTCAGCTGTGGCACAGACAGAGGATCCTGATGTCCCTCAAGGGGCCCTGCCTGGATGCAGGGGAAGGGATGGAGGTTCCCGGGCACCAGCACTCCTGGTGGACAGGAGGCTGGCCCAGGAAAGGCAGAGCAGTTAAAAATTATACCTTCTTAAAGATAAATGTAAAACATAAACAACACCTATCCTTTAAAAACAACACTTTTAAAGTGATCACCATGAGGGACTGTATTACTAGGTAAGAGAAGTATATTGCCCTTCATTTATTAACCCTTATTGGGCATTCCTCCCCATCAGTCTTATTCTATTCCATTTAGTTTAATCACTTCCATTTTTTCAGTATGTATTTATAGGCATCTGCTAGTGTGAGGCATTTTCTAGGTATACAATATCTCTAATATCCTTCAAAAGAAATACATGTACCTAATCAGTAAGAGTTTCAGAATATCCCCTGGATTGTCATCAGACTTTCTGAGATTCCTTCTGGTTGTAAGATTCTAAATTCTGCAAGTTTCCAACATTCCAGAAGTCAATACATTACAAAGTTAAAAAGCAGAGCATGATGGTAAAGTTACTTTTTTGGGTCATGCAGGAAGTCTAGGGGAAGGAGGGAGGATGATCTCAAAGCAAGGAAAATAATCCAGATGTTTCTATTTTTAACTAGTCAGGGATTTTTTTTTTTATCACATTCTAAAATTCCCTTTTGGTAAGCAAGAATCAACCATATAATTTGACTGTTTCCTTATTATTGGGTTAGAATTGAGACCTGGTGATTCCACTTAGATGTTTGTAAATACTTTGTTGCAGTGAAGTCTGGTATGTGTACCTAGTCTCTGTGCTTTGCTTATCTTTGAAGTACTCAAAAGGAACCTTAATTTCTCAGTTTCTTCTCACCACTCCTTTATATTGCTTTTTAGTGAGTCAGAATGTGAAAGATATGAGTTGGATGAATTGTAACTCATTTTGGGTGCTCTTTTAACTTTCTGGAGCTTCCTAATAACTAAGGAAAGAATTTGGTGACTTAAGTAGAGGAGGGGAATGGTAAGTGGACATGAAGGAGAAGGAAGGAAATAACTCCATTTGAGACAAGTTGTGTTAAGCATTGGCAAGTTTTATACCATGAAGATTATCTGTCATTTATTATACAGCTTTTCTTTCCATTCTCAATTGATAGTACTGGGTCTGGGTCTGCTTGAGTTGGCTTTCAGACTCCTCTTGTCTATATGATAGCACATTTATGTACTTACTGGCTTTGTCTCTGTGATTTTCATACACACTTATAAAGGACCAGTAGCTATGCACAAAATGAGAATGTTAAGATAGGCCAAGATAAGAACTTTATAAAACCTCCATTCCAAGGCATCAAGAAATCAGTTGGACATGTATTTTACAGTTTTACAAAGTACAGTTTTTCTAACTTGCTTTGTATCTGTAATAGTACGTATTTGCTAGACTGTAATTTGACAGTTTTCTTAAAATTTAAAGGAAAAATGAGAAGACTTGGGGTTTCTTGCAGAATAATATGAGATTTCTATTTGTGCTGTAAGAATATTTTTTTTTTTGCCCAGGATTGCAATGAATAGATTTTGAAATCCTAATGGGAGAACAAAGCCCACGTACAAGAATAGCCTTTGTAAGTTCCATAAGATCTATACCCTTTACATTGCCACATAAAGTTAAACTCACTACAGGCAAATTTAATCTACACTGATGATATTAGTACCCTTTGCTAACTGTAAATAAAAGGATTTTGTTATTGTTATAGGAAGGAAGTAAAATACTGTGATTATCTTTAGTCTTAAGTCAAAACATAAACCACTTACTTAGATTTTTGTGATGAAGTCCCTAACCCAAACATAAAAATCACACTTTTCCCCTTATTTATTTGTTTAAGTCACATTTGCTGTGATACAATTTACATATAGTAAGATTTACTTTTTTAACGTACTGTAGATTTTGACAAATGATCTTGAAATGAAAGTATTCAAAGAAATGAAATGAAACTATACAACCATCACCATTACAACAAGGACAGAACATTTTTGTCACCCTTCAGAATTCCTTAATTTGTTATAATCACTTCCTCCTACCACCTCAAGCTCTTAGTAACTGATCTGTTTTCTGTCTCTGACGTTTTTGCCTTTTCTGTAATGTCAGTATGTAGCTTTTGAGTTTGGTTTCTTTCACTTAGCATATGCCTTTCAGATTCCTCTTTGTTGCTGCATGTATCAGTTGTTTATTTCTTTTCATTGTTGAGTGTTATTCCATTGTATGGATGTATCAAATTTGTGTTTATCCATTAGCTAACTGTAGGGCAATTTTGGCAATTATGAACATATGCAGAACATAAATGAACATAAATTTTCATTTCTCTTGGGTAAATATTTAGAAGTAGGATGCTGGGATATATGGTTAACAAAATATTAATTTTATAAGAAAACTCATAACTGCCAGACCGTTTTCCCAAACATCTATACCATTTTGCATTCCCACCAGCCATATATGAGTTCAATTTGTTCCACATCTTTACTAACATTTGGTATCATTGTTTTTTTGTTTTATTTTGTTTTTAGCCATTCTTATAAGTGTGTAGTATCTTAGAGTTTTAATTTGCATGTCAGCAGGTGAGTGAAAGTATAGGTCCCTTACCTAGTCATTACATGATCCTTCAGCACTTGCGAAGAGTATTTGTCTTAAAATACTCCATCTCGAATCATGAATTAGAGCATTGGTTCTCAACAGGGGCAACCCCTCTCCTCTAGAAATTTGGTGTATGTCTGGAGACATTCCTCTTTGTCACAGCTGGAGAGGATGTGCTACTAGCGTCTAGTACACGGAAGCCAGGAATGCTTCTCAATATCTTAAAATATACAAGACATTCACTATCCCTCTCACCCCAAAAAAGAATTATCTAGGTCGAAATGTTAATAATGCCATGGTACAGAAACCCTAGATTAGGGCAACCATCACATTAGATATTAAAGTCATATACCAAATTTAGTTGTATTAAGGATGCCACGTTAATTCAGTAGGATGATCATTAAAGGTCTTGTGAGGATAGAAAATTGAAAATGTTTCCTTGCATCAGTATTGTATTCATAGCTAGGCAAAGCCCAGTTACATTTTGTCAGTGTTCAATGACTTTGTCCAGTAATAGTATTGATTTCAGCTATGTCTGAAAAAATTTGTATAACATGATATTTCATACAACTCTATGAATAATTGGTGCACATTAAATAATTTTTTAAAAGATTTTATTTATTCATGAGAGACACAAAGAGAGGCAGAGACACAGGCAGAAGGAGAAGCAGCCTCCTCACAGGGAGCCCGATGTAGAACTTGATCCCAGAACCCCAGGATCACGCCCTGAGCCAAAGACAGATGCTCAACCACTGAGCCACCCAGGCGTCCCAGTGCACATTAAATAATTATTAAATACCTAAATTAATACGGGGAACTTGGTAGCTGCAAACAAGGTCACATTCATTTGTCATGCACTGCTAAGACCAACATGTGGAAAGAAATATTTTCCCCAATGTTGCCTACTTGGGATTTCCAGTAGAGTTTGGGGCTTTTGTTTTATTTTGCTTGCTTTGCTTTTATTTGAAGTGCATTCTCAGCCGAGTTTTCCTTAAGCCCTAGGCATATTCTCATTTGGCTTGCCCCCCCTCCAAAAAAAAAGAAATAAAAGAAAAACCCATGTTTCCAAACCAGATGGTATGTGTGTCATTCTTTCAAGTCTGAGAAAAATCACTGTACTTCCCATTACTATCATATATTCTCAAAGCAGGATTACAGAGCCTATTTCTTGAAAATCATTACTAATTTTAAAATTCCCTCTAAACAATAGTGCATTTTGCTGGCTTTTTGGGGCAGTTTATCTTGGTTGCCTTGGACAGAATTGTTACCGTGTTCACCATAAGTGTTTAGTTGCCCGAATTCTTGGCTAGTAATTTATAATTTCATTTCTGTACAAAGATGAAAATTTGGCAGCTGCTTTATTTTATTGAAAATAATGAATTTCCTTGTTTCCACAAAGATATTCAACAACAAAATCGGGCTGTGGTTTTTAATGAGCTCAGTAATCTTCAAGGGACTTGCCCAAATGCAGTTGAAACTCCAAGTAAGAACAGATGTTTGTTTCTAAGAATATGCAGAGTTCAGTGTGAGCCTTAAACTTCTCATTTTTTGTCTTCTAAAAAGTCATTATGTGACCAAGTTGGCTATAAGGTAGCAAATGTTTATTTATATTTACCACACTGTCCGTTAGAGGGCAGCAGTATACAGACACAGTGACCAGAAAACCAAGTATTAGTGTTTCAGGAGCATGAGCCATTTTTGCTTTTGCATCTTTTAAACACAAATTGAATATAATTTAGTAACTTTATCCCATAATCTGAATTTTTATGTAGACTATCCATACAACTACAATAAGCCTCCTCTTTGAACTTTGTTTTAAAATGATTAAAAAATGCTTTTTAGTCTTAATTGTGTATAGATTTGGTTTATAATATTTCAAATCACTTATGAGAAGAAAAACACTATTAGCAACTAATGGCAATGTCTTTTCTTTAATAAGTAATTCCTGTTTTAACCCTTACTGACTACAGTTATTGTTGTTGTTAAAATACAAGTAGCTGGTGATATGATAAGAGTCTTGGGAAAACAACATGATTTCAGTTTTAGAGGCATGGTGTCATACCAAAGAATATGTAATGAATAAGTATTTTTCAAATGAATGTACTCTAAATGTTTGAAAAAAGCTTTCATATTTATTCTGTGTGTGCGTGCGTGTGTGTTTGTTATAAAAGGCTTCCTATAACAACTCATTTTGTCCTCACAAGAACCTTATGAAGTAGATTCTGTAGAATTATCTAGATTACAGATGAGGAAACTAAAACACAAGTGGTGAGTGAATTGACACTGCAATTGACACTGCATGTGACACTGTCACATGACTGGTAAGTGGCTAAGCTGGAATTTGACCCAGAGATCTGACATCAAAAGACCATGCACTAAAAATACCTTGTTGTACTACTCTTTCATTGAATTGTCTGACCTTTCCTCTGAATTGTAGTGCCACCTGTGTTACATTTTTACACATAGTCCTGTTTTGGGCTCTTTATTCCATTAGCCTTTTTAATCCTTACTCATACCAGTTGCCATACTATATTAATCATTACAGGTTTACATAAATTTTATTTTATTTTTTTTTTAATTTTTATTTATTTATGATAGTCACACACACAGAGAGAAGGAGAGAGAGAGGCAGAGACACAGGCAGAGGGAGAAGCAGGCTCCATGCACCGGGAGCCTGACGTGGGATTCGATCCCGGGTCTCCAGGATCGCGCCCTGGGCCAAAGGCAGGCGCCAAACCGCTGCGCCACTCAGGGATCCCTACATAAATTTTAATATCTAGGAAGTTTGACTTTTCCATTTACTCTTCTTCAGAATTATCTGGACTATTTTGGGATCTCTATTCTTCCTTACAAAATTTTCTTTAATTAATTTTTATTGGTGTTCAATTTACCAACATACAGAAAAACACCCAGTGCTCATCCCGTCAAGTGTCCACCTCAGTGCCCGTCACCCATTCCCCTCCAACTCCCGCCCTCCTCCCCTTCCACCACCCCTAGTTCGTTTCCCCGAGTTAGGAGTCTTTATGTTCTGTCTCTTCCTTACAAAATTTAAGATGAACCTATCACATTGCAGGATTTTTACTAGAAATAATATATGTATCCTTAATTTTCTAAATAACCTTAAGTCTTAGAACAAGATTGAAGAATATATACATTAAGAGAGATGGATAAAATATAGTTAGAAAAGATACTAGCATCACTAAGTTTTATTTTCTACCTTTATTTTCCATGTTTTAAAATTTGTTACAATGAATATTATTTACATCATGGAAAATAAAGTTTTAAATTTTATTATAAAGAAAATAAATGTAAATAGAATCAGAAGTAATGAAGAATATATTTTGTTTTTTAAAAAAGATTTTATTATTTATATAACAGAGAGAGAGAACACAAGCAGGGGGAGCAGCAGGCAGAGGCAGAGGAAGAAGTAGGCTTCCCGCTGAGCTGGAGCCCAATATGGGGCTCAGTCCCTGGACTCTGGGATCATGACCTAATCCAAAGGCAGACGCTTAACCAACTGAGCTACCCAGGTGCCGCTGAATAATGTACTTTAAATGATTTTGATTCAGACCCTCAAAATCCACATGAATTACCTTTCTAGCCTGAAAAAAACTACCAAGTTTTAGAAAACTGGTATTTGTAACTTTAAGAAAATATCTTAGCCATTGTGTCTGAAGAACAGAGAAAAACAAATATACTACTTTTGAAAAGGACAGTTTCAGAAACTACAGACCAGTGAGTTTGGTGTTAATCTAGGCATAATTTTAGAACAGTTTTTTCAGCATATAGTGTAGAAAGTAGTGATCATGAAGACTTGGAGAGATATTTATTTATTTATTTATTTATTTATTTATTTATTTATTTATCTATCTATCTATCTATCTATCTATTTATTTACTTATTTTCCCCTGCCTTTACTAAAAATACAAAGGGAAAATACAAAGTAATGAAAGTTACTTTGGCAAGAACAAGTTTTATATCTGACTTCACCTTCTTGGGAACCTTGTAAGAGAAGCCTAAGTATATTACTTAGGCAAAGTTACATACCAAGCATTACATAATAAGTAGAACAAAAACTAGAACCCAGGCTTTTTTTTACACTTAAAAGAGTATTAATTCCATTGTGTTGCTGAGATATGCTACCTGTATCATCTACCTTGACCCAACCGTTTCTTTATCTGGGTCTAGGCCAAATAATCATAAAGAATTGTGGGGAACTGCTCTAGTAGGTGATGACAGATGTCCATTTTAACTGTATGGAGAACATATACAGTAGTGTTGAGCTTAATCTACAATATGAATAACAGGTTCAGGGGGAAAGAGAATTTCCTGGTTGCAAAGAATAATGGTGGTAAAGCAGCTTCCCTAGATAGACAATGTTATTAAAGGATGGATTCCATTCTGCCTATAGTATTTGAAATATAATCCTACTTAACTGAGTGGCTGGATAAAAATTGACACCAGCCTTAAGGGTCTATGTAAATATTAACTGACACATTTAATTCAATTATTGCAAGCCTAGTAAGTGTTCAACATTGTGTCCCACTCTTTGGAAAACAATAGAAAGTAGTTTACGGTGCCTGCTATGTGCCAGGCAGTTTCTGGATACAACAGGTATACAGCAGAAGACAAAAAATATTTTTTGATTGGCTGAAATGTTGGCCCTCGCAGAGCTTCATTTTAGTAAGAGAAGGGTAGACAATAAACAAGTAAAATTTGTAGTATATGAAAAAGTGGTAAGTACTAAGGAAAAAAATATAAGAGGAAAAAGGAGTGTGTTAGGGGGTATAGTTTAGGTAGGGTGGCCAAGAAAGGTGGCATTTGAGCAAAGAAATACAGGAAGGAATAGAGGTTACTGTTCAAATTGTAGGGAGATGGGCAGAAGGAATGGTTAAGTGCAAAGGCCTTGAGGGGAGAACAAGAAGGTCTCCATGGCTAGAGCAAAATGAAGAATAGAGTCTTCATGTAAATTATTTTATAAATTATTTTAGGAACTTTGGATTTTACTCTCAGTCAGATGAAGAGCTAGTTTGAATAGAGTATGTGATGAATGAGTAGAGTAGGTGATGGTTTGACATATTTTTAAGATCATTCTGCAGTGTTAAGGATAGAGTAAGGGAAGGAGCAAGGGTGGAAGCAGAGAGACTGTTCTGTGGTAATATAGAGATGTTGACATGAACCACAGTGTTGTTGAAAAGTGGTCAAGTTATGGACATATTTGAAAGGCAAAGTCTGAAAGATTTATAGAAGAATGGATAATTAGGTATTAGAGAAGGGCATTAAAGATGTCTCTAAGCTTTTCACCTGAGTAGAAAAATAAATATGCCTTTTACTGAAGTGGGGAAGACTATAGAAAGCAGATTTGGAAGAGTAAGTGCTCCATTTTGGACGTATATTTAAGATGTTATTTTAAATCCAAATGGAAATACTATGTGTGGATAGGTGAATATTTGGGTATGGCATTCAAGAGAAAACTCAGTGGGGGATAAAAATTTATGATCATTGGCATTTTTATGGTTTAAATACTGAGAATGGAAGCTGTCACCAAGGAAGTAAGTAGAAATAGAAAAGAGGCCCAAAGACTGAACCCTGGGCTCAGATAATAATTCTGAGTAGACAGGTGAAAAGTAGACAAAGATATAGCAAGAAGACCTAGAAACCAAGTGTGAAAGTGTTCATGGAAAAGGAATAACAATGATCAGCTGTATCAGATGCTACTGATAGGTCATATAAGAAGTAAGACTCTGGTTCTCTTTATGGCATGTATCTGAATTATGTATAATCACTCATCTGTCTGATTTCAGTTTGTGGCCCTCTGAGCTCCCACTCTCTAGCTGGCAGTCTACCATTGTTATTTTAACTTCTGGTTAATTATACCTGTTTGATGTTGCAGGAGAATCCCAACCCTCATATGGCATTCCAGAAAGTTCCACGTCCAACAGAAGGATCCCACTTGCGAGTTCATATTCTTCCTTTCCCAAAGATTAATGAAACTCGGGTACAGGAATTAATACAGGAAAATCTTGCTAAGAACCAGAATGCACCTCCTGCTTCACGAGTGGAAAAGAAATGTGTTGTGCCAGCAGGTCCACCTGTTGGTATGTATTTATCTGGGATTTTTTTTTGTTTTGTTTTAGAAATAAACCTTTTATCAAGATATAAGACACAAAATTGAAAGTGTACCACTTAACAAATCTTTACAAAGTAAACAAACTTGTGTGACCAGAATTGGAGCATTGTCAACATTCAGAAATATCGTTCCATTCACTGTCTCTCACAAACAGTAACCATTAACCCAGAAAAGAAAAATTGTTTCTTTTTAAAAAAACAGCCATATTGAGATAGAAGTCACACACCACAAAACTCGCTCTTTAGTACTCACAATTCCCTGATTTTTAGCATATCCCAAAGTTGTGCACTCATTTTCACTAATTTCAGAATGCTTTCATTATGCCAAATAGACATACCCCATACCCATTAGCAGTCGCTCCCCATTATCCCCAAAACCAGCCCTTCCCTAGCATTAGGCAATAATCTTTCTATCTTTATAGATTTACCTATTCTAACATTTTATATACATGGAGTTATACAGTATGTGATCTTTTGTAACTGGCTTCTTTCACTTAGCATATTTTCAAGGTTCATCTTTCTGGCATGCATTAGTACTCCATTGCTTTTTATGGCTGAATAATATTCTATTGTATAGATATGTGTGTGTGTATGTATATGTATACATATGTTTTTATATATATATATATTCCTTTTCAGATTTACATGTTTAGCGTGCAGAATGATCTCTTCTCTAATTACATCTCTATTCCTTATCAAGTGTCCTTTCATTGTTTTGATCATTTTATTTTAGTTTTTTAAAGATTTTTTTATTTTATTTCAGAAGGAAAGAGCAGAGTGAGGGAGAGAATACAAGTTGAGGGGAGGGATGGAGGGAAGGGGAGAAGCAGACTCCCCACTGAGCAGGAAGCCTCATGTGGGGCTCCATCCCAGAGGTCTGGGATCATGACCTGAGCTGAAGGCAGACGCTTAACTGACTGAGACACCAGCTTCCCCTGATTTGATCATTTTAAATGAATTGTGTCTAGGATTTAAAATCTTAGCCAAGCATAGATAGATACATGGCTACCAGAAAAATATAGTGATTTTTTCCTTAAACATTTAAACATTGTTCTTTAAATCCTACTTTGATATATTACTTAGAATATATAATATATATAATTTTTTTTAAATTATTTTTTACATTTTGTTACCTGTTCACCAATTGGTGGATAGTTGGGTTGTTTCTCCTTTTTGGCCACCATTTTAAGAATGCTGCTGTGAGCATTCATGTGTAAGTTTTTGTATGTATATATGTTTTCAATTCTCTCAGGTATATACATGGGTGTGGAATTGCTGGGTCATATGGTAAACCTATGTTTAATGTTTTGAGGAACTGCCAGAGAGTTTTCCAAAACAGCTGCATCATTTTACATTCCAACCAGTAATGTATGGGCATTCTGATTTCTCCATATGCACTAATGTTGTAGAGCATCCTTTTATGTACTCACTTACCATTTTTATATCTTCTTTGGAGAAATATGTATTTAGATCCTTTATTCATTCTTAATTGGGCTACTTGCCTTTTATTATTAATTCATAAGAGTCCTATATATATTTTGTATACAAGTCCCTTATCAGATAATATAATTTGCAAATATTTTTTCCCATCCTATGGGTTGTCTTTCTTTATTGATTTTCATCTTCTTTTTTAGCTATTGAGAGAGTTGTGTTCAGGTCTCTGGTTATAATAGTAAAATTGCCTATATCTCATTTTAATTCTATCCATATTTTTCTTCATATATTTTGAAGATGATTTATTGGATGCAGATATATTTAGAAATATTATAGCGTCCTGGTGATTTATCCTTTTATCATTATGAAATGTTCTTGTCTCGTTCTTGTCTCTAGTAATGCTCTTGCCTTAAAGTATACTTTGATGTTTATATAGCTCTACCAAGATTTCCTTTCTTAATGTTTGTATGGTTTATCTTCTTTTATTCTTTTATTTTCAAACTTTCTAGGGCATTTTATTTTATTTTATTTTTGGGCCTTATATTTTATGAATGCCTCTTATAAACAGCATGTGGTTGGGTTTTTTTTAAAAACCAGTCTATCTTAGTATACTACTTCTATTATTGAATAATATTACTTTTATTTATATAAATGTAATTACTGATATACTAATGGCTTTAATGTAGTTTCCTGGGTTGGTTTTTTTCTATTTAATCTTCCTGCTTCATGTTTCCTCCTGCTTTCTTCCTTTCTTTTGGATTAATAAACTATTTTTTTAATTTAAAAAAATTTTATTTGAATTCAGTTCGCCAACATAGAGTATAAAACCTAGTGCTCAGGGAATCCCTGGGTGGCTCAGCAGTTTAGCGCCTGCCTTTGGCCCAGGGCGCGATCCTGGAGACCTGGGATCGAGTCCCACGTCAGGCTCCCGGCATGGAGCCTGCTTCTCCCTCCTCCTGTGTCTCTGCCTCTCTCTCTCTCTCTCTCTATGTCTATCAAAAATAAATAAATAAATCTTAAAAAAACAAAAAACAAAACCCTAGTGCTCATCTCATCACGTGCCCTCCTTAATGCCTGTCGCCCAGTTACCCCATCCCCCCACCTAATAAACTATTTTTCTTATTCCATAATTTATCTCTGTTAACTTGTTGTTTATATGTATGTTTATTGTTGTTTTAGAGGTTTACCTAGAGGCCATAGCACACATCTACTTTTGTCAGTTCGGCTTTCACCAGAAACTTTGCTGGTCAGCTTAGCCATCTGCCAGAGTCAACCCTGAGTTCTCAGCCTCCTGTGTATACCCAGTATTGGCAAATCTTCTGGGGAAAAAGTAGATGTGTGTGTTAACTCACCTCTATAGCTTCTTTTCCCTTGTCTGGAATTTTAGGTTCTCCAGTCCTTCTGCTTCTATAGGAATTTGATATATTTAAGAAGATCATTTTGCATTTTCTCTGACTTTTGTAATTTTTCTTGGTAGGAATTTTGGTTTGCTACAAACTATTCCATCATACCTTAGAAGTGAGGATAATTTTATTATCAATGGATAACAGTATAGTCATTGTATATTTATGTAGGAATGTTAATTTGCCATTCTTTTCCTTTTCTTAAATTTAAATTCAATTTGCCAACATAGAGTATAACACCCAGTGTTCATCTCATCATGTGCCCTCCTTAATGCCTGTCACCCAGTTACCCTATCCACCTATCCACCTCCCCTTCTGCAACCCTTTGTTTGTTTTCAAAGTTTTTGCCATTATTTTCTTAAGAATTAATAGCTTTTACTTAAGTGTTGATTGGACTTTAACATAGAGAGGGGATAGAGAAGGTAGACAAGTTAGGGTAAATAGTTATCTTTTGAAGGAGTTAGGTAACTTTAATATTCATAAGCTAGCTGAGTACTTTCTTTAAATACCTACGTGAAGAGATGAGAAATTGTTTAAAATTTAATTTACTTGAATTGTAGCCTTGTCTCAATATTATCTTTGTATAGTCTCTTTACTTTCCTCATTTTCAACCCATGTCAAATTCTTTCTTTAGATATATGTGGAGTATCTCATTGCAATCAGTGAGAGAGGTACACATAACTTAGTATTTAGCCCTGTGTATAAAATCTGAATGAATGAATGGATGAATGAGCCTATGTCCAACTTTCTGGTTCATTTGGGTTGATCAGAATCAGGATTTCCTTTGTACTAAAATTAAAAAATATGAATGTTTCATTTTACATGACACTCATTTAATATGACTGTAAAATTGCTCTGTATGAGGCATTCACATTTTGAGAGGTTAATTAGTTTCTACCCATTCTTTAGAGGAGCCAGACTAATGATGATTGGCTAGAACTAGCATTGGAAAGCCAAAGCTTTAGAAAGGAAACCCTGGTAAGTCAAGTACCCATAAACCAGAGTTGTCATCAGATGTTAGAAAGTGAGTACTAGAATGCCACAGCTGGGGATTTGGCTAATCTGAATATCAGTAACTCCAAGTGAAGAACTTTCTTCTGGGAGTGAACTAAGTCATAGTCTCAAATAATTCCCAGATGGTAAAAGACTTGCTACCAGAAAATCTGTTGTTGTTGTTTTTTTTTTTAAATAGCTTGCCCTAAAGAAAATTTAAAATACTGAAGAGATTTTAGAATTAAAAGTTTATAAACACAGGTTAAAGATGTTGCTCAATAAAGTGTGTGGTATTATTTGGATACTCTAAGAAGTTTCTTACTCTAAATATAGATAGATTTCTAGTTCAGCCTATTCCACTGACTTAACATGTGTGGGAAGCACCAGAGCACACAATTAAGAATGAACATTTCATACAGAAGTCATGTGAGATAATATATTTAACTATCATGATAATGCAGAATATATCAGTGTTGCATGATTAAAAACAATATGAAGAAAACTGGTAAAATTTGAGTTCTGTTGTCTAGTTAATTATATAGTGCCAGTTGATTTCCTGATTCTGATAAAGCATTATAGTTAGGTAAGATGTCACCATTGAGGGTAAGCTGAGTGATGAGTACATGAATCTTCTCTGTGCTATTTTGTAGCTTTTTGTGAGCTTAAAATTATTCAAAATAAACTTTTAAAAATGATTTAAAGGATATAAGATTTTATAGTAATGAAATGAAAAGGATGCTAATAAATAAGAGATGATAGTCTTTCTTCTTAGATATGAAGGAAGTGAAGGGATTATACCTTTAGATTCCAAGAGCAGCCATAAAATAAGAGATCTTAAAGAAAAAGCAGAATCAGACCTATAAATGTAGAGAACAAGGAGGGGTTTGGGTAAAATGGGTGAAGGGGAGTGGGAGATAGAGACTTCCAGTTATGAAATGAATAAATTACAAGAATAAAAGACATAGCATAGGGGCATCTCAGTGGCTTAGTTGGGTGAGTGTCTGCCTTTGGCTCAGATCATAATCCCAGGGTCCTGGGATGGAGCCCCCTATCAGGCTCCCTGCTCAGGGAGGATCTTGCTTCGCCCTCTCCCTCTGTCCACCCCGCCTTGTGCTCACTCATGCTCTCAGGTGCTCTCTCTCGCTCTCTCGCTCTCTCTCTTATAAATAAAATCTAAAAAAAAAAAAAAGAAGAAGAAGATATAATAAAGAATTCAATGATATTATAATAGCTAGACAGATGGTAGCTACACTTGTGGTAAACAAAGCATAATGTATTAACTTGTCAAATCACTAAGTTGTACACCTGAAACTAATGTAGCATTGTGTATTAACTACACTCAAATAAAAAGAAAAAAATATATAAAGAGTCTTTCTTTTTTAGCTTAGAATTATTGATACTACATGTTTTGTACCAATGATTTGGTAAAGTTCTTGGTGAAATTATACTTTTATTTAACTGACACTACTTTTATTTATATCCTTCTAATACTCTTTTAATAAGAAATTTATTCTAATTTTAGGCTATATATTAGTCTAGAATTATTCAATCTTATGGTAAAGGTGACTGGTACGTAGTTCATAGGACTAAAAAACTACTCCCAAGTTTATATAGTAATTCATAGGCCATAACCATTTCTCTTTTTGTATAGTGCTTTCTCAAGCCCCCATTACTCATATTTGTAGAATCTGATTTTTTTGTGGTATGTAGTTTTTCTTTGGTAATGTCTTAGAAATATCAGCTTCTTTTTTTGTTAGTAGCCCTCTCACGTGTAAGTATTAGCCACTTTTGTCATGATACTGTACCCCAAACACTTATCATTTTGTTTACAATTGAAGTTAAAAGTAGATGTTTACTTTTTCACAATCTTACTGTGCATTATGAATTAATTTGCATAAGAGTTTAGTTTGTCATTGGAATCTATCTTGTGAAATTATCCTTAAAAGCTGTTGACTAACCTGACACTTCAAAACCTAAATATGTAATCAAAGCCATGAAATGGAATACCTTTGATGCCATGCAACCATAAATTCTAAATGTTGGTCATGTAAATAGGTACAACCATATAAACTGTAAACAGTAATATTTCCTTTGCTTTTGTAATTGCTGAAGAAGTTTAATTTATGTGTGTTGTCTTTATATTCTTCTCCTAGTTTCAATAATGGATAAAGTGACAACAGTTTTCAACAGTGCACAGAGATTGGAAGTTGTTAGAAACTGCATCTCATTCATATTTGAGAATAAAACATTGGAGACTGAAAAGGTAATAAAATGCCTTCTTTCCCAAGTAAGCATTCATCATTTCCTTTTCAGATTTACATGTTTAGCGTGCAGAATGATCTCTTCTCTAATTACATCTCTATTCCTTATCAAGTGTCCTTTCATTGTTTTGATCATTTTATTTTAGTTTTTTAAAGATTTTTTTTTTATTTTATTTCAGAAGGAAAGAGCAGAGTGAGGGAGAGAGTACAAGTTGAGGGGAGGGATGGAGGGAAAGGGAAAAGCAGACTCCCCACTGAGCAGGAAGCCTCATCCCAGAGTTCTGGGATCATGACCTGAGCTGAAGGCAGACGCTTAACTGACTGAGACACCAGCTTCCCCTGATTTGATCATTTTAAATGAATTGTGTCTAAGATTTAAAATCTTAGCCACTCCAAAAAAATAAAATAAAATAAAATAAAATCTTAGCCAAGCATAGATAGATACATGGCTACCAGAAAAATATAGTGATTTTTTCCTTAAACATTTAAACATTGTTCTTTAAATCCTACTTTGACATATTACTTAGAAATTTAACATTTTATTTTATTTTATTTTATTTTTTTTATTTTATTTTTTTTAAATTTTTTTTTTAATTTTTATTTATTTATGATAGTCACAGAGAGAGAGAGGCAGAGACACAGGCAGAGGGAGAAGCAGGCTCCATGCACCGGGAGCCCGACGTGGGATTCGATCCCGGGTCTCCAGGATCGCGCCCTGGGCCAAAGGCAGGCGCCAAACCGCTGCGCCACCCAGGGATCCCGAAATTTAACATTTTAAATATAATTTTATTTATTGCAAAGAATCTAGTCAGAATAAGAAATGAATTATAAAAAAAGTGGTATTCAACTAAATGTGCCTCATTAAAGCATATTTTCTTGCCTTCTTTAAGAAAACATGTTAAATATAATGTAACCTTTTTATATTAGTGACTCATTATAGCTCTGAATATCTATTACGAGGGACTAAACCATGAAAAGAGTAACATCCCCCTTACACTTAGGGTAAATGACCCCAAGCCTTTTTAGGTTTTGACTTTTTTGGTTTCCATTTTGTCTTAGGCTTAAAGTGTTAAGACTTCTTTTTGTTTTCTTGCTTTCAGGTTTTACATCCTGTTTCTTGTACTTGCCTATAACAATATTATTATGCTCTCCTACACTCAGACTTCTTCCTTTCCTTCTTATTTGCTCCTCCAATCTGTATTTTTTAGGTTTACAAGGTTAAATAAGCTTGTTATTATTTTATATAAAGTACATTAACTAAGCTCTAAATGGTGAACTGGAAGAGACATTCTTCTGGGTGATGAAGTGAAAGAATTTTAATGCATAAATCTGGACATTTGTGTTTGTTGATCTGAGTCTTTTTTCTTTCTTTAATATGATAATGAAGTGAGATGAGGAGATGTAGAATTCTCTAGTCATAAATTAAAATTGACTAGTGATTAAATAACTGACCAATTTAAAAGTATAAAATTACCTGTGTTTCTTGTCATTTTAATTTTTCTTTCTGTTCTTGCCACAGAGATGTGGCCAGTTATTGAAAGAAGGCGTTTAAGTGTCATGAATGTTTTGGTGACCAAAGTTTTGTTGAGTTTTTTTCTTTAAAGTGAAGTTAATGTTTTTTGTTAACTTATAGTATAAATCAGTCTTATTTTTCACGCTGGCTTACAAATAAAAATAACTATAAACCTATCTATTTTATAATTATTCTTAATAGCAAATCAACACTTTTCTGTAAGTTTAATTCTAATATCTTTGTTAAGGTTTATTGTGTACACTTGAATTTTTAGTGTGATTGAAAGTTATTTTCCATTGAGACCTTTTGTTCACTTCTACTCTCTTGTCCTCAGACCCTTCCAGCTGCACTGAGAGCCCTTAAAGGAAAGGCAGCAAGACAGTGTCTCACTGATGAGCTGGGATTACATGTCCAGCAAAACCGGGCTATATTAGACCATCAACAGTTTGACTATATAATAAGGATGATGAACTGTACTCTACAGGTAATTTTTAGTTCTTTCAGATTATTTCTAATATTTGAGAATGCTTTTTATTTTCCCAGGAGATTCTGTAATTACTGATATGTCAAGTTCTTAAGCCTTCCATACATAGTGAATAGAATAAAGAATCGATATCCATAACATTTCTGTCAGAAACATTTATTACTTGTCATAAATAATGAGTTTTCATACTATCTTTGTATGCTCTTGAAGAATACTTTAAGCCAACAAATAGGTAAAAATAGGTTATTTTGTTCTTGAAGCAAGCCTTCTGAAAATGAAAAATTGTTTTTAAAACTGTTTTATATTACATAATGTTAGATTATTTAATAATTAAAAAAAATAATTAAAAAAACAAAAAGATTATTTAATTACTTAATTTTTTATTTCATTCAGTTTTTAGTAGTACTATTAAGGGAGATGATAATGAATGATGGATAATCCAAATTATAAATGAATTACTCAATTAGATAATTGCTAAGCACCATACATATAAATAAGGTCAAAAAATACTTCTAGTTGGCGACAAAATATATATGTTATCTTACAGAAATAAACTTCCCATAGAATAATGAAGAGAGTTTAGGAGAAGCTAATAATAAGATTTCCCCATCCTCTCTCACATGTTAGATACTGACATTGGCATCATATTGTTTATAGGTGATACAGAAATTATTTCTCAAACATTTTGCACAGAAGAAAAAAATGTAATTAAATAATTAAGAATTCAAAGACTATCTGTGGGACTCTGAAGTAAACAAAGTGCATGTTTAATTCTGTTAGATTGGAAAATGAGAATTACTAGGTATAATTAATAATGAAATTTCTGGATGAAAGAAGGCCTAGATAAATGGAAAGATACACCATGTCCATGGATTGGAAGACTCGATATTGTAAAAATATCATTTCTTCCCAAAATAATCAATAGAGGCAATGCAATTTCCATCAGAATTCTAACTAGAAGAGCAAAAGCCTAAGAATTACCAACACAGTCCTAAAACAGCAACAACAAACTTTGGGAATTGGTCCTGTTAGATACCAAAAATTAGTTTAAAAGAAGACATATCAAAAAAATAAATAAAAAATAAAAATAAAAGAAAACCTACAAATGGCCAAAAGGTACAGGAAAATGTATTCAACATCACTAATCATTAGAGAAATGCAAATCAAAATCACCGTATCACTTCACATTTGTTAGAATGGCTATTATCAAAAAGATAGAAGATAAGAAGGATGTGGAAAAAAGGGAACCCTTGTGCACTGTTGGTAGGAATGTAAATTGATACAGACACCATGAAAAACACAAAAGTAAAATCAGAGCATTCCAACAATCCCACTTCTGAGTATGTCAGAGGAAAACAGGTATTGAAAGGTATCTGCACCCCCCATGTTTACTGCAGCATTTTTAACAATAGCCAAGATGGGAAAACAGCGTGTCTATCAACAGATGGATAGAAAAAGAAGATGTGGTATATAAAAGCAAGGAAATTATTTAGCCATGAGAAAGAAGGGAGTCCTGCCATTTACAATAACATGGATAGCTGTTGAAAGCATCATGATAAGTGAAATAAGTCAGACAGAGAAAAATAAATACTGCATGGCATAACTGATATGTAGAATCTTTAAAAAAAAAAAAAAAAAAAGGTCAAACTTTTAGAAACAGAGAATAGAAAAGTGGTTGCCAGGGCATGAGGAATGGAGGAAATAGAAGTTGGTAAGGAAAAAAAAAAGAAGTTGGTAAGAGATGCAAATTTTTACCTATTTGTTGACCAAGGCCTAGGGACCTAACATAAAATGTGGTGACTATAGTTGATAAAACTGTATTACATACTTGAAATTTGCTAAGAGAGTACAACTTAAATATTTGCATCAAACAATAACAAAATATAAATATGGGACTCCTTTTACAATGTATGCATATGTCAAGTCACCACGATGTACACTTGAAATATTTTACCATTTTATTTATCAATTATACCTCAATAAAACTTAAAACAATTTTTAATTAAGACTGTAGAAATCAAAGACAGTATGGTATCGGCACAATCATAAACAGATTGACCAAAAGAACAGAATATAGAACAGAGTTCCTAAACGGATGTTGATAGATAATAAACAGAGGTACACATATATGGGAATGTGATTTATGACAAAACTGACATTTCAGATCAGTGACAGAAGAATGAAAAATTTAATAAATAGCTGAGAAAATTAGGTGGCCATGTGTACAAAAAAAATGTACAGATACCTTACTGGTGTTTGTATATCACACTATATACTAAAAACAGTTTCATGAGGATTAAAGATTTAAATATGAAAAGACAACCTGTACAATTTTTCAAACAAGCTTTAAAGGAGATATCCTTGACATTGGGATAGGAATAGATTTGTTACGCAAGTCACAAATAGCGCTGATCTTAAAAGAAAAGATTGATAAATTTGGCCACATTAAAATTAAGAACTTCTCTTCATCAAAAAAAAAACATAAAGATAGTGAAAATGCAAGCCTCAGAGTGAGAGATGTTTGCAAAGCATATAATTGCTGACAGATTAGAGCTCAGATTATAAAAACTCTTACAAATCAATAAGAAAAAGGCAACAAATTTTTAATGAGCTAGAGACTTTAAAAAGTATAAAAGTATCTCAGAATAAAGGAAACCCACTTGGTCAGTAAGAGAGGCTACTCCTTCATCACAGTTCTGGAAAGAGAAGATATGTGCAGCTAAGTTGATCAGAGCCCAGGTGAACCCATCAGAGTTGCAGTGGAGCTGTAACCCCTGAAATGTGAACAAGAAATAAACATTTTTTTCTTATAAGCCACTAAGATATTGAGGTTAAATTATCTAGAAAAAAGATCTATGTCGATAATTGATGAAGTGTAAATTAATTAATTAATTAAAAATATCTTGTTTATTTATTCATGAGAGACACACACAGAGAGAGAGAGGCAGAGACACAGGCAGAGGGAGAAGCAGGCCCCACGCAGGGAGCCCAATGTGGGACTTGATCCTGGGACTCCAGGATCACACCCTGGGCCAAAGGCATGCGCTAAACCACTGAGCCACCCAGGGATCCCCCGAAGTGTAAATTTAAATCATGATGCTAGCCTTTTACATTCACTATTTTATAATAATTTAAAAATCAGAATACCAAGTATTGGTAAAGTTATGGAACAAATGGAATGTGTAAACTTTGCTAGTTAGAGAGTAAAATGGTATATAATTCCTTTAGAAAATTTAGTAAGATATAAGACAGTAAGAAATAAGATAATTTGTTATTTTCCTATGAAGCTGAATATGAACTATTCTGTGACCCAATGATTCTCATTTTTTAGGAAGGAAATCATGGAAGTACCTTTATGAGAAGAATAAAACATAATAAATTTGACCTAAATAAAGCTATGCGTTTTGTTACTTTGCTGCAGTTTCTTTGGTATTATAATTATAGAGAACAAAGGAATTTGATTAACAAATGGAGGTCTCTAGAAGCCCTAAAGTTCGGTAATTTCTTGATACCCTGTGATTGCTGATAAAACTACAAAAACTGTTTTAGAGAGCTTTTTTTTCATTAGAACTTTTTGTGCTATTTATTAACTGAGGAATTAAGTTTTAAGGTTTCTTTAAACTTAATTTTAGCATATACCTATTAGTCATTTATAGAATAGTGAGGTACCCTCAGGCTATGAATATTTTCCTTTTTCACTTTAATAATCATATTTCTGAGGAGAAAAAGGCATGGATTTTTTTTCAGCTTTCAAATACACCTGGACTGGGGCACTCAATATTTTTTTAATTCAATATTTCATAAATACATAAAAACAGATACTGCCTTTATTCCAGCACATGCTGTTGTTTAACGTTGTATAGAGGCTTCTCAGATATAAATGGGTTCACATGTGACATTCTTATTTTGATAGGTTATTTATTACTAACTTGGGATTTGTTAGTATTTATATTCTTGTTGCAACAATGTTACTTGTGGGGATTTAACGTGACATTCTGAACATTTTTTACAAAAAGCGTAGAGTTTCAAGGCAGAGAGGCCAAACATCTGTGTTGGTATTTTAAGAAAGAAACCTTAACTAAATGAACTAATTTTTAGCTAGCAATTTGAAAACTTTAGTAATTTTGCTTTTCGTGATTTTGAAGTTATTCTGTCCTTCCCTGTCCTCAAGGGGAAATTAAGTGGAATTTGAGTACTGCAAGGGATTATTTTATTTATTAGGTTCTTTCAATGCCAAGGAAATTTTTTAAAGGACTGGTTTACAAAGGCTATATAGATTATTCCTATATATCATCTCATTTCAAATAACTAATCATCTTTTGGGTGCTTTTATAACTGAGATTACTATAAATCTCTCCAAAAATATCATGGCCTTAACTCTTTCATTTTTAGCAAATACATGATTAAAACTTCATGTGTCAAGATCTTAGCTAAAGTTTTTTAACAATAAATTATAATTTAAAAACCTGTGATGTCCTCCATTTTCAGCATCATAAACAACTGCATGCTAGAGGAACCCTCTGACTAGTATAGTAGAAATAGATCTTAGAAAAATTGTATAAAAAAAAAGAAAAACAGCCATGTGATTTGGTACATTGTTTTTTCTAAGAAGAAAAGCAAATTTCTAATAGGCTCTTTTTCTACTCTCAGGAAAGGGACAAATATGGAAAACCAAATTCTCAGCAATTAGCAATTAGGAAAACCAAATTTGTGAGCACAATTAAGCATTGGCCTCTACAAGGAGAGCTGTTTGACCCTGAGAGTTTTGAAATAGGCTAAGACATTAAAAGGGGAATAAAATAATTCCTATTCAATAGCATGCGTCTCCCTTTGTCTCTAGAAGAATCAGTTGTAAATCTTTCCTGGAAGAATGTATCCCCAATTTAAGATTCAGGACTCCCACAGATTAAATTCAATAAAATATGAACTCACTATTTTAAAATGACCAAATACCAGGGAAGTGAGCCAGTATGAATTAGTGTCAACAGAAACAACCAACAACAGATTTATATACTAAAAGACCCTATTTTGGAATTATCCAACTTGAACATAAAATTAAAATATTTAAATAAGTATATAATTGAATATATAATTAAAATATTTAAATAAATAAATGAGTACAAAATAAGCTAATAACCAGAAACTAATAAAAATGGCCATGTGAATTTATATAATCACCGAAAGTAAAAATTTAGAGGATGTGGAAAACTCAGTATTGTTAAGATGTCTGTTCTCAGCAAATCAATCTATAGGTTAAATGCAATTCCAATCAAAATTGCAACAAATCTTTCTAGAGATTGACAAGTTGACACTGTAATTTATATGGAAATGCAGAGGACTTAGAATGGCCAAAAAATCTTGAAAAAGAACAAAATTGGATGACTTGCAGTACCTGATTTTAAGACTTAACAACCCACAGTAATCAAGACAGTGTGACACTGACATAAACATCAACAAGTAAATCAGTGGAAAAGAGTGCCCAGAAATAGACACACATTTATGGAATTTTTAACAGAAGCACCAAAACAACCTGATAGGGATAGGAAAACTTTTTCCATAAATAGTATTGGAATAACTGAATATCCACATGAAAAAAAGAATCTCAACCTCTGTGTCACATCAAACACAAGGATAACTTTGAGGTAGAGTATAGACCTAAACATAAAATATGAAACCATAAAGCTTTTAGGGGAAAGCATGGAACAATCTCATGACTTCGCAATGAGCAACAATTTCTTAGATCACAGAAAGTGATAAGCAAAAAAGGAAAAAAAATTATCATTATATTTCATCAAAATTAATACTTATGCCCCTCAAAAGACTGTATTATGAAAATGAATAGGCAAAACTGGGGGAAAATATTCCTGACATATATATGTGGCAAAGAACTGGTATCATGTTTATATAAAGAACTTCTACAACTTAAGAAACCAAGCAAAACAATTCTTAAAAATGGAAAATTTAAACAGATTTTCACAAAGTAATGTGTGAATAGTCAATAACCACATGAAAAAGGTCTCAATATCTTTAGTCATCAGAGAAATACAATTGAAAATCACTGTGAGATAGTACTGTATAACCCACCCTTAGGCTAAGATTAGACTGACAAAACCAAATGTTGGTGATGTTGTAAAGTAACTGGAAGTCTCATACTTTATTGTTGAGAACATAAACTGGTACAGGCACTAAAGAAAATAAGTCTGAGAGATTCTTATAAAACTAAGCATATGGGGATCTCTGGGTGGCTCAGCGGCTTGGCGCCTGCCTTTGGCCCAGGGCGCGATCCTGGAGTCCCGGGATCGAGTCCCGCGTCGGGCTCCCGTCATGGAGCCTGCTTCTCCCTCCTCCTGTATCTCTGTCTATCATAAATAAATAAATAAATAAATCTTTAAAAAAAAAAAAAAACAACTAAGCATATACCTATTCTGTGATCTGACAATTTATAGATGTCTGCTGTTTATTTTGAAATGGCACTAAAAATAATATGGATTAATGGATAGATAGATGGATAAATAAATAATAAAGCAAGTCTAGTTAACTGTTCATGATATAATCTAAGAGGAAATGTACAGGTGTTCAGTATAAAACTCAACCTTGATGTATGTTTGAATTTATTGCTATAAGTAAAAAAATACATAATTACAAAAAATGGATAGGTTAAATATCACATGTATGATGCTGCTGAGGCATTCATATTAATGACCCAGTCATTCTTATTACTGGTGGTCTGCACATATAAGTGGTGGATTTTCACTGAGATTTCTACTTCATGACCACCACTACACTTTGCCCTTGGCCATGGGCCCACAGCCTTGTGATGAATCAGCCTGTTTTGGCAGAAGGAGTTGCAAGCCTTCAGGTTATTGGCTCTGTGCTGTATGTCTGCTTATTCCTATTTATCGGGAAGCTGGAACAGTTCCCTATGACCATACATTGTGGGTGGGCAGACATGGTGGCATCTACTCTCACTAGCATGGCTGGAGATGGAGAGATTTTAAGGACACTCATGCACTGTTCGTATATATGAGGTAGCAAATTTGGGGATTTTGTTCAGTGCTGTCATCTGAATGTATCCTCCCAGATTCATATGTTGGAAACTTAACCCCCAAGGGGATGGTTTTAGGAGGTGAGGCTTTGGGGAGGTGATTAGGTCATGAAGATGGACCTCTCATGAATGAGATTAATATTTATAAAAGAGAATCAACAGAGCTCCCTTAGTCCCTTCCACGATGTAAAGATATGAGAAGTCTACAACCCGGAAGAGGGCCCTCAGCTGACCATGCTGGCAGTCTGATCTTGAACTTCCAATCTCCTGAACCGTGAGAACTAAATGTCTATCGTTTATAAACCACTCAGTCTGTGGTAGTTTGTTATGGCAGCCCAGAACAGACTAACACATTAAGAGTTTATTAATCAGTAGAATACATCTTACTTAATCAGGATAAGTTTTTTACTTCTTTCATCTCTTCTCTTCCTTCATTTACTAATTTCTACTGTATACTAGTCTCTATACGAGATATGGAGGTACACTTCATACTGAAATGATTAAGAAAGATATCCTAGTTCTTAAGGAGTTTGCAATCCAAAAGGAAAATCTCACAGGTAAACATATAATATAGTAGGAGATGTACTGTGTAAAAACACGTAACGCTATTACAGGATTACTAGATTTTGAGCGGGAAGGACATGGTCACAGAAAGCATTTGTCAGACAGAGGTTGAAAGAGTATTCCAGATAGAGGAAGTTGTTAGTAGAAAAAAAAGTATAGAAAAGGGCCTGTGTTTTTAAAATTTGAAAAATATTAATGTGATACCAAATGTATGGTAGAAAGATGTTGGGAGATGAAAGAAGTCGATAGAATAATTTCTGGTTAAAGTGAACAGATTAAATATGGACATTTGGTTTCAGCTATGACCTCAAACCTTAGTAAAACAAAAGTAAATGATTTTTTAAAATGTAGAAACCCACAGGCAAAACAGGAAAGGAGACAAGAGCAATGACATTTTAGATACTGGAAAGCTAATGGTGAATGATTTTAGTTAGCCTATTCAAGACAGCTTTTTCCTAATTGATGGTTGCAAAAGCCTTGACGAACCCAAATTGCAGAACTGCAAAAGGCTCAGGGATTGGGGACATAAAGTTATCTCTGAAAACAGGAGGTTTAGTTGGGGCTAAAATTTAAAAAAAGGATTGGTTGAAAGTCCCCTTAAGATGCAGTTGGGTTGCCCTTCTAGATCATTTTTCAGTTCTGTATAAACAGCCAGCTACCCCTTCTTTACCCTGGTAGAATATTAGAGGTTTGTTTGTGTATGTATGTATGTATGTATTTTTAAGTTTTTTAATTTATTTATTCATGAGAGACAGAGAGAGAGAGGCAGAGACATAGGCAGAGGGGAAAGTAGGCCCTGGGCAGGGAGCCCGATGTGGGACTCAATCCTGGGTCCCCAGGATCAGGCCCTGGACTGAAGGCAGTGCTAAATCACTGAGCCACTCAGGCTGCCCTGTGTATTTATTTTTAAGAGAGAGGACATCACTAGACTGGGAGACCCTAGGCCTGGCTGAGGAAATTTTGATTTTCTGCAAACAGGGGAGTTAAGTGAATGACAAATACTGAGAACACCAGTAGACTTTCTCCCTTCTGCTCCCAGAACTCTGGCAACTTGTCCTCAAGTCAGGAAATTGGACAATAGCTCTTTGAGAATTGTGGCCAGCCAGAGAGAAAAAGATCTTACCAAAGATACTGAGATTAGGAGTTTCTCAACAAAGTAGCTCAACTGGATCATGCTAAAATGAAGTTTGCAGTCAACAAGCTTCACCATGTACACATTCTTTTTATTTTGTCATTCTTTACTTTACTTTGTGTAAAGTATGACCGAAGCAGAAGAGGCCACTAAAGTAAAGTCAGCTCCTACCATTGTTCCTCAACTCTGCTTTCGTTCCCTACTCTCCCTTCTGAGAGAACCATCTAATCATTATTCATAATTGTCTGTGCTTCTCCTTCTTGGATATGTGTATCACTGTGATGGCCTCAGACAACCTCAGCATTCTTTTGCTCAGAAACTGGGTTAGCCACAGTCATTACTACCTTCTGGAAATAAGCCCAACGAAATTAAATAATTTTTCCAAATCACAGAGTTTATAAATTGAAGAGGTGAATTCTGAATCTAGTTTTTGTTTTTATTTACTCTGTGCCTTTAGCTCACTGATACTGTGTCCTTCAAAACACGATAGGTGGCAGTTAGATGCTCTATAGCTAAATTTAAGTGTAGATCAGAAGACTGTATTCTGGAAACTTGTGGATATTTCTTTTTCAAGTTTTTAGAATAACAGTTGCTCTTGAAAAACTCAACCCTAACTGAATAAAAACAGATTTTGTATTGTTCATTATCATACATCCAACATCCAAAGCAGCACCTGATACATAGAAAGTATTCAGATATGTTTGAATATATAAATGATTATATAATTATTTTTTCAAGTATAATTTTTAATAAAGATAATTATAAAAGATGGAAAAATTAGCCCAGAAAGGCCAATTACTTCTTTAGCAGGTGAGGTTTTTTTTCTTTTTTTTAAATTTTTATTTATTTATGATAGTCACACAGAGAGAGAGAGAGAGAGAGAGAGAGAGAGAGAGAGAGGCAGAGACACAGGCAGGGGGAGAAGCAGGCTCCATGCACCGGGAGCCTGATGTGGGATTCGATCCCGGGTCTCCAGGATCGCGCCCTGGGCCAAAGGCAGGCGCCAAACCGCTGCGCCACCCAGGGATCCCAGCAGGTGAGTTTTTGACATAATAATTCATATCAGTTTTAAATACTATCACATAAAGCATAATGAAGAAAATTAATTTTACTTTATAATTAGAAAATTCACAAAACAGACCAAGAAAAACAAAAACAGCCGTTTTGAAAATAAATACAGTTCATGTCAAAGTAGTATAAAAGGAAGCCAGAAGTCTTTAAAAATTTTTTTTTCTTCCCAATATTTTCTCACTCTTTTATGGTTTTTGAGATTGGTGAAGGGTTCAAGGCTTGAGATTCAAGGGTTACTGAACTCTTCTGATTTAGCACCTTTGGTATCTGTTTTTCACCACTGCCGTTCTTGAATTTGGAAGCAGTAATAATTAAAATAAGTAGCTTTGAGGGCACCTGGGGGGTTCAGTTGGTTAAGCACCTGCCTTTGCTCAGGTCATGATTCCAGAGTCCTGAAATCAAACCCCACATGGGGCTCCCTGCTTAACGGGGAGCCTGCTTCTCCCTCTTCATCTGCCTGCCTCTCCGCCTGCTTGTGTGTATGCAAGTGCTTCTCCCTCTCTCTGTCAAATAAATAAAATCTTTTAAAAAAAATAAGTAACTTTTTTAAGTTGCTTATTAAGGCACTAACTTGGTTGTTAATAGTTTTGAGTTTCAGATTTAGGAGAAAATTCATTAAGAAGTTCATTATTCTGGGGCACCTGCGTGGCTCAGTGGTTGAGCCTCTGCCTTTGGCTCAGGTCGTGATCCTGGAGTCCTGGGATCGAGTACCACATCAGGCTCCCTACAGGGAGCCTGCTTCTCCTTCTGCCTATGTCTCTGCCTCTCTCTGCGTCTCTCCTTAATAAATAAATAAAATCTTAAAGAAATGAAAAGAAGTTCATTATTCTAACAGCTATAAAGTTTAAGCCAAATCTTCAGCTACCACTACTCAACTAAGATCATTGGTGAGAACTTATTGATAAATATAGTGGAAACTTTTCAATCCTTATTTGACATTTGGTAACATTTCATGATGCTCTTTACAAAACCTTCCTCTCTTATCTTTGATGGTAATATTTCCCCTGGTTTTCCACTTCTTTTGAATTTCTTTTTCAGTCATTTTGATATGGCTCCTCTTCCATCACCCTTGCAAATGGTGATGTTCATTTGTATCTTTAGACCCATCTTTAGATTTTCTGCCAGTCTAAGATTCTCATAGGCGATCTTACTGATCTCCATTACCATCTTTTACTTATGCCTTCCAAATTTGTACCTCAAGCCCAGATCTACCTCTTGTTTCAGACAAAATATCCTGCTGGTTATTGTCCATGTGTGCTTGAATGTCCCAAAGCTATTTAGCTGTTATGTTCCAAACTGAAATAATAATCTTTTACTCCCATTTCCAGCTACTACCCACAAACTCTTCTCTTGTTTCCTACTTCAACAAATGGCACCTATCACCCAAAAACATGGAATTAGACCCTCTCTTAGCTTTATCCTCCTATGTAATCAGCCACTGAAGCCTATATATTCTACTTCCTAAATATATCTCAATTCCATCTACTTTTCTCTGCCCTTAAATTCCAGTATTCTGATTTAGTCATCAACATTTCCTACTTACTCCTGCACTAACTTAACTGGTCTCCCTACATCCATCCTGACCCATCCCCCTATCATATCTATTTCCTTTCTTTACCAAAGTGATATTTCTATAATTTAACTTGGATCTTGTCACTTCCCAGCTTAAAATTCTCCCCTTTTGCCTTCAGAATAAATTCTAATCATATCTTGGCTCATATCTACCTCTGTAGCATCATCTTTCACTGCTCTCAGTCTTCTGACCTTTGCACATCTTACTGCCTTAGTTTGGAACACTGTTTCTTTTTAATCCCCATTCCCTCATTTATCCCTTTCACCTAGCTGACTCTTACTCATGCTTTCATTTCAGTTCAGATGTCACTTCCTCCTGGAAGCCTTCCTTTGCCCATTAATTATGGATTGGTAGCCTCTTCATTGTGCTTCTGCTGTATCTCATATTTCTCCTATCCTATCCGTCATGACCCTGCAATTGTGCTTATTACAAATAATGAAATTGCTTGTTTTGACTTCTCTGTTTTTTCCATTATATCTGGTATGAAGTAGTTTCTCAATAAAAATTTGATGAATGAGTAAATAAGTGAATGTAATATAAGTAGCTATTACCTCAGCTAGTTTAAGTTTCAGTTTTACACATTTTCCATCCCTACACAGGTTTGTAGCATTTATCCTTTCTTTGTTACACAGTACGTTTCCCCTTATGCATAGTTTCACTTTTCCCCAGTTTCAGTTATCTGTGGTAAGCCACAGTCAGAAGCCCATGATCCTCCTTTTGGCTATTCATCAGTAAGTCAGTAGGTCAATAGTAGCCTAACACTGTGTCGCAATACCTATGTCATTCACCTCAATTCATCACATCACATAGGCATTTTATCATCTCACATCATTACCAAGAAAGAGTGAGTATAGTATGATATTTAAGAGAGAAAGAGAGGGACGCCAGGGTGGCTTAGTTGTTGGGCGTCTGCCTTTGGCTCAGGACGTGATCCCAGGGTCCCGGGATCGAGTCCCACATTGGGCTCCCTGCTTGGAGCCTGCTTCTCCCTCTTCTCTCTGCTTCTGCCTGCTTTTGTCTCTACCTCTCTCGCTCTGTCTCACATGAATAAATAAATTAAATATATTTTATAAAATAGACAACATCAACATAATTGTTATTACAGTATGTATGCCTGGTATGGAGATCTTTGTTTCTAAATACCAATCTCCACTGAAGGGAAGAAATGACTCCTTGAAAAAATGGCTACAGCCAGGAATACAGCAAAGAAAACATAAGAAAGACTTGGAGTATTTTCACATTCCAAAAGATACAGACTGCTCAAAGAATGAATGGACTCTAGTTGGATTTTTGATTATTGTAAAACGTATATAACATAATATTTATCATTTTAAGCATTTTTAAATGTACAGTTCAGCAGCATTAAATAACATTCACATTGTTAGGCAGACATTTCTGCCATTCATCTCCAGAACGTTTTTCACCTCCCAGACTAAAACTGTATACCAATTAAATAGTAACTCCCGGGATCCCTGGGTGGCTCAGCGGTTTAGCATCTGCCTTTGACCCAGGGAGTGATCCTGGGGTCCTGGGATCGAGTCCCACGTCGGGCTTCCTGCATGGAGCCTGCTTCTCCCTCTGCCTCTGCCTCTGTCTCTGCCCCTCCATCTCTCTCTCTCTCTCTCTCTCATAAATAAATAAAACCTTTAAAAAAAATAGTCACTCCCATTTCTCCTTACCCCACTCTAGCCCCAAGTGACCTCCATTCTGTTTTTTATCTTTATGAGTTTGACTACTGTAGGTGGAATTATGTAGTATTTGTCTTTCTCTGACTGGCTTATTTCATTTATTCATGTTGTAGTAGCAGGTATTAGAATTTTCTTCCTTTCTAAGGCTGAATAATATCCTACTGTATGTCTACACCATATTTTTCTTATTTACTCATCTATCAGTGGAAACTTTAGGTTGCTTCTACGTTTTAGTATTATAAATAATGCTACAATGAACATAGGTATACAAATATCTCTTCAAGTCTCTGCTTTCAGTTCTTTTGAGTTTGTACCCAGAAGTGGAACTGCTGGATCAAATGGTAATTCTATTAATTTGTGGGGAATCACTATATTGTTTTCCATAGCAGCTGTACCATTTTATATTCCCACCAGTAACACACAAGGATTCTAATCTCTCCACATCCTCACCAGTGCTTGCTATTTTTTGTTCTTTAAGAGTGAGAGGTGGTATCACACTATGATTTTGATTTGCATTTGCCTAATGATGATGGTGGTATTGAGCATTTTTTCATGTGTTTATTGGCTGTTTGTATATCTTCTTTGAAGAAATGTCTCTTTAAGGGATGCCTGGGTGGCTCAGCAGTTGAGTGTCTGTGTTTGGCTCAGGGCGTGATCCCGGGGTTCCAGGATCGGGCTCCCAGTGAGGAGCCTGCTTCTCCCACTGCCTGTGTGTCTGTCTCTCTCTTTGTCTTTCATGAATAAATAAATAAAATCTTTAATAAAAAAAGAAGGAAGAAATGTCTTTTTAAGTCCTTTGGCCATTTTTAAATCACTGTAGTTGGAATTTTTGAGGAACTTGATAATACTCTAAAATTTATTTGAAAGAACATGAAGAGCAAAGAACAGGAATTTCCCTATCAGATATCAATACTACTTTGAAATCATCATCTTAAAATTAGTGTTGTATTAGAAAACAAGAGACTAATAAACCAATAAAATAGAGTATGTGGAGACGTACTAGTGTTTATGGGAACTTAATAGGTATCACAAATCAGTGAAGAAAGGAGAACTTATTTAATAAATGCTGTTGGGAGAAGTGGATCACTGTATGGAGAGAAAGTATTCCTCGATAGTAACACTTATAAAGATGTTCTTCAGGTAGATTAAACATCTATATGTAATGCTAGAACTACAAAGTTAATAGAAGAAATGAAGATGAATATCTTTGTGTCCTAGGGCCAGGGAAAAAATATTTAAAATTTAAAACATAAATGCAATAATACAAAGTAAACATAAATACAAGCAATAGAAAACCAGATGGATTTTGTAAGTTATTAAAAGTCTCTTAAAAAATATTTATTTATTTATTTATTTATTTATTTATTTATGAGAGTACACATACACGAGTTGGGGGAGGGGCAGAGAGAGGATCTCAGGCAGACTCCCTGCTGAGCTTGGAGCTCAGTTTCACCCCATGAGATCATAACCAGAGCCAAAATCACAATAGACAATAACCAACTGAGCCACCCAGGTACCTCTAAAATTCTTTAATCAAAGAAGGACAGCATGAATGAAGTTAATATACAGATGCTAATTAATAGACCAGAAATCTTATTTTACTCTCTAAAATCAACAAGAAAATATCTGGGATATACAAAAAAATTCTCTAAATCACCAAGAGTTAAATAGCAACCCCAATGAAAATTGAAAAAAGTGGAGCACCTGAGTGGCTCAATTGGTTGAGCATCTGCCTTCAACTCAGATCATGATCCCAGGGTCCTGAAATTGAGCCCCACTTCGGGTTCCCCACTCAGTGGGGAGCTTCCTTCTCCCTCTCCCTCTGTCCCTTCACTTCCCTCCCCTGCTCATGCTTTCTCAGTGTGCTTTCTGTCTTTCTGAAAGAAATAAAATCTTAAAAAAAAAAATTGAAAAAATATATGAAGAGGCTCTTTATAAAAGAGAGAACTCAAAAAGCTACAAGGATACGTAAATTAAAATAGTAACTTTATATTCCTAAGGCTGGAAAAAACTAGAAAGTAGAACAGTAAAGTATTGGTAAGGCTGTAGCAATATAGGAATCCTCATGCATTGCTGATGAAGAACATAGATAGGAATCATTATTTTGGGGAACAATTAGGTGGTACTTAGAAAGAGACTATGTATATAGTATCCTTTAATGCAGCAATAGTTCTGGATAAATGATTGATGGAGAGAGGGGAAAGGAGAGGGATATTAAAGGAATTATCAGTCATCCCTTGTTATAAAGTACAATGTTTAGACTTTCCCCTGCCTAACATGAATTAAAATACAGGATTTATCATACATCTGTAATTAATTGATGTTTGTAGATTATTTAGTCCACATATTTACCTGTTTTGAAGAGGGAGAGAGTAAGGACAAATTGGAGCCCTTGCTAATTTCTCACTGCCTTTAAACCTTCAACTTTGTTGATGCAGTTGACTTGCAGAAAAAGTTAATTCCATTTACTACAGAGTTGCACGTACACTAGCTCAGAATGCAAAGAAGCTGAAAGGAAATCCAATAAGAGCTTGGAGGAGCTACAGACTTGACTGACAAAATAAGCCAGAAGGTTGTTGACACTACCATGACCTCTAAACATAAACATGGGTGCTGTTCCACTTCCACCTTTCAAGTCTCTGGCAACTCTAACTCAGAACCATCTAGAGAAGGGAATTCTAGAGAACATAGTTCCAGTTTAGTTAAATTGACATGGTACAAATCACTACTCTCTTCTTCCCAGTCAGTACCCTAATTTAACATGAGACCCTCTGAGGCTGTGAACTGCAGTTGTGTTGTAATTCAGTCACCTACAGGATTAGACTTTGTTATGATATTTAGGTTTCTCAACCCTGCAGTTATAGGATCTTATTTATTTTTAAGAGCGATCAGAGAAACTGTCTGGTCCTTATATCCTTGTGATAGAAATTTAACACCCTGAGTTTATTATGATCTTTTCTTCAAATTCTCTAATACATTTTGAAACAATGGACTAGCCTCATTGTTCCTCTTATATGAATTAAAATATTTATGGCAACAATTACTTGATTATCTATAGGCACTCAATTATAGCTATCTATTGGTAATTTGTTTTCAATTGAGTGCCATGGACTACCAGTTAACTATTTTTATTAATTCTTTTTTTTTTTCAGATTTATTTATTTATTCATGAGAGACACACAGAGAGAGGCAGAGACATAGGCAGAGGGAGAAGGAGACCCCTCTCAGGGAACCCGATGTGGGACTTGATCCTGGATCCTGGGATCACACCATGAGCTGAAGGCAGACACTCAACCGCTGAGCCACCCAGGCGTCCCAATCTTTTGTTTTTAAAACATTTTTAGTTTCACAGCAGAATTGAGAAAGTATAGAGATTTCACATATAAGTATAGATATTTCACATATACCCTTTGTCCCACACATACGTAGCTTCCCCCTTTATGAGCAATTACCACCTGAGTGGTACATTTGTTACTATTAATGAACCTATGTTAACACATCATAATCATCTAAAGTCCATAGTTTACATTGTTTCACTCTTGGTATTATAAATTCTTTGGTTTTAGATGAATATATATTGAAATGGATCCATGCAAGTATTTTTATTGCACTAAAAATCCTCTGTGCTCTACTTATTTATCCTACCTTCCAATTACTACTGCTTTTGAATCAGATCTAAAATCCAATTTCAGATTTCCACCGTTAAGTTGCTTTTCTTCTGAAACAATTATTGGTACAGATCGGGAAGTTCCTTAAGTAGCACTCTTCATTTTCTGCAAGTTTGTTGTATTATAGTTCTCTCAGTTACATCTGTCTAAATGTGTAGAAAAGACCAACAATAATTTCCAAATATTCTGGACAATAAAATAATTGTTTTTACAAATGAAATTTAAAATACTGTCTTAGCTAGTTATATCAGATTTCATTGAGCATTTACTATAATATCTAAGGGATATTTAATAGAGATTTAACAGACTACTGACAGTCATGGATTTGATATTCTTTGTGTTGACCAATTGAAAACAATTTATGATAAATAGTAATTTGTATTTTTGCTGAAGCAGAAATTTGAGCTGTGCATGTAATGCTATTATATGCTGGTCAAACACTTAGCTAGTATGGAAACTTTGCTAATCATGATTCATTCTGCATCTCAACTTGACCTTGTTTTCAAGTAGTTATTGTGTGACTCATGAAATTATATTTGTGAAATATATAATATTTATGACATATGTATTGTTTAAAGAATAGTAGTAAAATAGATACACATGTACACAACACCCAGTTCAAGAAATGAAAGATTAACACTGAAGTCCTTGGGAGCCCCACCACAACTCTTCCTGCTCTTCCTCTCCCTTAATGCCACTCTCTTAAATTTGATATTACTCATTCCTTTGCTTTTCTTCATGTTTTTACGTCATAGTTGTACTCTTAAATATAATGCAGTTGAGTTTTGTCTGTTTTGACCTTCATATAATTGGAGTCATTCTGTTTTTTTTCATTGATACAATCAGTATTTGTTGAGCAACTGCCTAAAATACTTAATCCATTTTGGTGTATAAAATTATGGTTTGTTTACATTCATTGCTGTATGAGTCCATGCTACTGTTGAAGGCTATTTGGTAATGAAAACAGTGTTGTAACTGAAAACATCGTTGCAGTAACCATTCTTATACACTGATGCACTTATGCAGGAATTTCTCTTGAATAAACACATAGGAATGGAATGCTGAGTCAAGAGTATGTGCAACTTCAACTCTACCAGATTATGACAAATTGTTTTCTAAAATATCTTTATAAACTTATACTCTAACAACAGTGTGTGAGAGTTACTATGACATTATTAATTTTAAATTCTACTAGTCTGGTGATTGTTAAAGGTTATATATCATTGTAGTTATAATTTGCATTCCTTAATAACTAATAAAATAAAACAGTTTTTCATGTTTATTAGCTTTGCATATTTTCTATGTAAGGAAAGGACTATTTGCCTTTTTTGCCCTTTTTTTTCTTTTGCATTATCTTTTTCTCATTGATTTATAGGAGTTCTTAATGTGTTCTGAATTCCAAGCCTTTCATGTGGCAGATATTAGTTTCTAGTCTGTGGTTTTCTTTTGCTTTTCTTTTTTTTTGTTTTGTTTTGTTTTTGTTGTTGTTTTTTGTTGTTTTTGGGGGTTTTTTGCTTTTTTTGTTTTGTTTTGTTGCTTTTCTTTCTGATAATTTTTGGTAAATATAAGTTTATTATTTTAATCTAGTCAGTTTCATTAATTGTTTCCTTTATGGTTTGTACTTTTTTATGTCTCATGTAAGAAAACCTTCTCTACTGTGAGGTCATAAAGATATTCTCATATCCTCATTAAATATTTAATAATTTTACCTTTCATATTTAAGTCATTTATCTAAAATTAATTTTTTGTGAACTGTATGAAGTACAGATCCAGTTTATTTTTTCCCCAAATGTATAATCAATTGCCTGTAGAACTAGTTGTATAATAGTATATCCTTTCTCCAATGATTTGCTATGATCCCCTTTTCATGCATCACATTTCTATATATATTGGGTCTTTTCAGGATTTCTGCTTTGTAAATCTATTTACCTATTTTCCCAAAAGCATCATATAGTCTTAATTAAAGTTTTGTGTGGTTTTTTTTAAAGATTTTATTTCTTAGAGAGAGAGAGATAGAGAGAGAGCGCACACACAAACAGGGGGAGCAGCCGGGGGGGGGGGGGGCGCAGAGGGAGAAGCAGGGAACCTGATGTGAGGCTCCATCCCAGGACCCTGGGATCATGACTTGAGCCAAAGGCAGATGCTTAACCAAGTGAGCCACTCAGGTGCCCCACTTAATTAAAGTTTTATAATTTTAACATCTGTGAGACAAGTCCCTGTACTGACCCCAATGAAATCCTAAGGAATATCTTCCCTGTTTTTTGCCCTTTGCTTTTCTATATACTTTTAAGAATCACCTTACTGAATTCATGAGAACTCTTGTGGGACTCTGATTAAAATTGTGTTGAATCTGTAGGCTAATTTAGGTAAGAACTGATCTATTCACTAGTCTTTCTATCCATAAGCATAGTATACATTTCTTAATGTATATAAGCCTTTAATGTGTTTTAATAATTTTTTTGCATTTTATTTTTTTGTTAAATGCTTTTTATAAGTTTCAATTTTAGCTCGTTAGTTAACATACAGTGTAATATTAGTTTCAGGTGTACAGTGATTCAGCAATTCTATATGTCACCCAGTGTTAATCACAAGTTTACTTCTTAATCTCTGTAACCTATTTAACCTGTCCCCTCACTCAACTTCCTTCTGATGACCATCAGTTTATTCTCCATAATTAAGAGTCTGTTTCTTCATTTGTCTCTCTCTTTTTTCCCCTGTGCTCATTTGTTTTGTTTCTTAAATTCCACATATGAGTGAAATCATATGGTGTTTGTCTTTCTCCGAATGACTTATTTCACTTAGCGTAATATTCTCTAGCTCCATCCATGTGGTTGGTTTTTTTTAAAGATTTATTTATGTATTTATTTATGATAGACATAGAGAGAGAGAGAGAGAGAGAGAAGCAGAGACACAGGAGGAGGGAGAAGGGAGAAGCAGGCTCCATGCCAGGAGCCCGATTCAGGACTCGATCCCGGGACCCCAGGACCGTGCCCTGGGCCAAAGGCAGGCGCCAAACCACTGAGCCACCCAAGGATCCCCCTCCATCCATGTAGTTGTAAATGACAAGATATCATTCTTTTTTTAATGGCTGAATAATATTCCAGTGTGTGTAGGTGTGTGTGTGTGTGTGTGTGTGTGTGTATGACATCTTTATCCATTAATTTGTGGATGAACACTTAGGCTGTTTCCATATCTTGGCTGTTGTAAATAATGCTGCTATAAACATAGAAGTGCACGTATCCCTTTGAATTAGTGTTTTTGTGTTCTTTGGGCAAATACCCAGTAATACAATTGCTGGATTTTAGGGTAATTCTATTTTTAACTTTTTGAGTAACCTCCATACTGTTTTCCAGAGTGGCAACATTCCCACCAGCAGTGCACAGGGGTTTCTTTTCTCCATATCCTGGCCAAGACCTGTTGTTTCGGTGTATTTGATTTTAGCCATTCTTACAGGTGTGAGGTGATATCTTATTGTGGTTTTAGTTTGAATTTCCCTGAAAGAAAATGATGATGAACATCTTTTTCATGTCTGTTGGCCATCTTATGTCTTCTTTGGAGAAATGTCTGTTCATGTCTTCTGCCCATTTTTAAATGAAATTTTTTTGGGGGTATTGAGTTTTATTAGTTATTTATATATTTTACATGGTAACCCTTTATCAACTATATTATTTCCAAATATCTTCTCCCATTCTATAGGTTGCTTTTTAGTTTTGATTTAATAACATTCTATGATTTTTCTCCATGACAGTCTTTACATATCTTTGTTGCATCTATCCCTGGTTATTCTATCATTTTGCTTTTAACTGTTGTTGCTATTGTAGATGGTATCTTTAAAAATTACATATTCTAGTTGCTTTTCTCTGATGTATAGAAATATATTAATTTTCTTAATATATTTGCAAACTTCATTGTATGTAATAATTTGTCTGCATATTCTTTTTAGTTCTTTATGTTGGTGGTCATTTCATCCAGTGTCATCCATATCACCTAGTAATAAGTTTTACCTTATTTTCCAAACTTTATTCATTTTATTTCTTTTTCTTATTGTCTAGCAAAGATTTGTAATATAACATTAAATAGAAGTGACACCTTTTAAAGTTTAATCATTAAGCTTTCTATTTGTTAAAGGTTTTTTTTTAACAGCGTTTAACATTTTATTTTTAATTTAGTTTTATTATTATTTTTAACACCGTTAAATTAGTTTCAGGTATACAATATAGTGATTCAACACTTCTATTCAACACCTGGTGCTCATCAAGTTTGGTTAGATGTCCTATATCAGATTAAAAAGTTCTATTTCAAAACAATGTAAAACAGACTTAATTAAAGATCATATAGTATGGGGCAAAAGTCTTCCATTCTTAGTTTGTTCAGAGTTTTTATCATTAATATGTGTTGTTTCATGAAATGCTTTCTCTGCAGATACCAATTTTCACGAATTATTGAACTTGGTATGTTAGAAATTTTCTCATGATTGTTTCCATCATTTGAGATTAGCCTATAAAATCTCTTACTGTTTTTGACTGGTATTGGAGCAAGCTTATATATACTTAGTGTCAGAAAATGAAGTTAAGGAGCACCAGGGTGGCTCAGTCTGTTAGGCATCTGACTTCAGCTCAGGTTATGATCTTAGGGTCCTGGGATCGAGCTCTACCTCACCTCCCCACTGAGCGGGGAGTCCACTTCTCTATTCCTCTGTCTCTCCCCCTACTCACACACTCATATAAATAAATAAAATCTTCTTTTAAAAAAAGAAAATGGCGCCTGGTGGCTCAGTGGTTGAACCTCTGCCTTTGGCTCAGGTCGTGATCCCAGGGTTCCAGGATTGAGTCCCACATCGGGCGCCCTGCAGAGGGAGCCTGCTTCTCCCTCTGACTATGTCTCTGCCTCTCTCTGTATGTCTCTCGTGAATAAATAAATAAATCTTTATTTATGAATGAAATGAAGTAGAGATTGTTCCTCTGTATCTCCTATCTGAAAGAGTGAAGGTTAGACTGAAATAGCATGTTCCTTAAAAGTTTGTTAGAATTCACAAGTAAAGCCATCTGAACCTAGTGTTCTCTTTGTAGGAATATTTTAAATATCCAATTATAGACTATTCAGATTAGTAATTTTTCCTTGAGTTTATTTGGTAATTTTTTCCTAGAAACTTGTCTGTTATGGATTTCTTCTTTTTTAAAATTAGTTTTGTCAGTTTTATTACTCTATAAACCCTTTGCTTTTTTTTTCAGTTTTTAATTTTCATTCCAGTATATTTAACATACATTGTTATATTAGTTTCAGGTGTGCAATATAGTGATTCAGCAATTCTATACATTTATTCAGGGTTCTCTCTCAGACCAGGACACTGCTCTCAAGGCTGTATTCCAGCTAAGCCTGCTAACCTTTATTTTATTTTTTCTCTTCACTGTATAATTATTATTTTTTAATTTGAGTTCAATTAATTAACATATAGTGTATTATTAGTTTCAGAGGTAGAATTGAGTGATTCATCAGTCTCTACTCAGTGTTCATTAAGAGCACATTTTTTTGTGTTCTTTTGTGTGCTCCTCCCTCTCCCTCCCCTCCACTCTCCCTCCCACACTCTCCCACTCTCCGTCCCTTTCCTTCCCACACTCTCCCACTCTCCCTCCCTCTTCATCCCACAACTCTCCCACTCTCCCTCCCTCCATGCCTCCCTCCCACTCTCTCTACCACTCTCCCTCCTTCCCACTCTCCCTCTACCTACTTCCCTCTCCCTCCCTCTCCACTCTCCCTCTCTCTCTCACTTAGCCTTCTCTGTAACCATAGCTCCCTCCCCTCCACAGCACCCTTAATCTCTTTCTCCCTTAAACCACATCTCCTCACTTCCTATTTTCATCCATGTGGCTTCTTCTCTCTTTAGTTGTGGAATTTGTTCTGTCAGTCTTATGGCTGATTTCTGGAGTATTTAGGATGATTTGGTGGTTACCTAGTTGGGTTTGTGGCACGAGAATAGCCCAGAGTCCAGCTCCTTGGATGCCATCTTTGATTGTCCTACATGTGTTATCCAAACCCTTTGTTTTTGTATCTTTGTTTATTTATTTTTGGCTCTATTTTTATTATTTTCTTTCATCTACTTTTAAGTTTTATTCTTCCTTTTTTTTTTTTTTAACTCCTTTAAGCTACAGATTTAAAATGTTCCCAAACTTCCTGAGTTTACAGAGTTCTTCTATCTCAGCAGTTTTTTTCCTTGGTGCCTGCTGGGCAAAAAGAAATGCCTAACAGTTTCACTTATTAAGTAGTTAGGACCAACTTAATATGTATTTTTGTCCTCACAACTGAATATATAGGGCAGCCCGAGTGCTGAGCGGTTTATTGCTGCCTTTGGCCCAGGGCAGGATCCTGGAGACCTGGGATCGAGTTCTGCGTCGGGCTCCCTGCATGGAGCCTGCTTCTCCTTCTGCCTGTGTCTTGGCCTCTCTCTCTCTCACTCTGTCTCTCACGAATAAATAAATAAAATTTAAAAAAACTGAAAATATATATGTATATTTGAAAAAAATACACATAAATTCTAAAAATCAATAGTTTTATTTCATTTTTAAATAACTGTAACTGCTTGCTAATGGTATGTATACTGCTGTTAAGTACTACACAGTTGTTCAAACCATGGTTTGCACCCCCTGCATTTCCTGTTCCACCTTGCTTTTAGCATAGTACTTGCTTTTACATTATAACCATCATTGAATAACCTAGCTTCATAAAGGTGTGATGTTGTACCACTATCAAATGTTGAAACCATGAGTTACCTCAAGCTAGTTGTTCATGAAATGTTAAGAGATGTTGTAACATGTTGTGTCCCCTAAAAATTAAAATTATAGGGGCAGCCCGGGTGGCTCAGTGGTTTAGTGCCGCCTTCAGTCCAGGGCATGATCCTAGAGACTCAGGATCGAGTTCCACCTTGGGCTCCCTGCATGGAGCCTGCTTCTCCCTCTGCCTGTGTCTCTGCCTCTCTCTCTCTCTCTCATGAATAAATAAAAAAATCTTTAATAAAAATTAAATTAAATTAAATTATACCATGTCACTCCTGCGATTTGTATGTAGCACCCCAGGGTGACTCATCTCACAGTTTAGGAACCAGGACTTTAAGGCATTCTTTGTAATAACTGCGTAATATTTCATAATGTGACTGCAACTCAGTTTTTTTGAAACATTAATCTGTTGATGTGAATTCACCTTCTGTACAGTTTTTTTTCCCCCCATGTTAAATAAAACTTCAGTAAACAGCCTTGTGCATATGTCTTTATGCACTGGTAGTTTTATATTGCTGTAGGTTAGATTCCTAGAAGAGAATTGCTAGATTAAATTGCTTATGTATATTTAGTTTTAACAGGAATTACCAGTTTGCTTTTCAAAAAAGCTGTTATGATTCATGTTTCTGCCAGCAGTTATTGAAAGTATCTTCTTCTCCACGTCTCTGCCAAAAATAGGTTCAAGTTTCAGTAGCTCTTTACAATGTTTGCTGTTTTCCAGATGGGCAAAGATTATATGATGGAAAGTACATACAAAAGTCTTGTTTTAGTTCACTTCTGATACATAGCACCTAACGCAGTGCCTGAACCATAGAAAGTTTCAATGACTATTTATGAAGTATATGAATCAGGAATAAATGAATCAAACCAGTCGTCCAGTCAAACAATTAATCTCATTGTTTCTTTGATTTGTAATTCTTTGACTATAAGTGAATTTTATCATCAATTTAGATGTTTGTTTAACCTTTCCAGATTTGTTCTTTTGTGGCTCGCTTATGGATACCTCTTGCCTATTTCTCCTTTGGATCATTTTGTAAAAGCATTTATAGTTTTTACCCCAAACACATCATTTATTAGCTTTATATTTTATCTTTTGCCATAGCAAAACTTTTAATTTTTTGCTCAGATTTTAGCTGTTTTTTAATAGCTTCTATATATTTTAATTTTTTTATTTTTAAAAAATTTTTTATTTATTTATGATAGTCACACAGAGAGAGAGAGAGAGAGAGAGAGAGGCAGAGACATAGGCAGAGAGAGAAGCAGGCTCCATGCACCGGAAGCCCGACGTGTGATTCGATCCTGGGTCTCCAGGATCATGCCCTGGGCCAAAGGCGGGCGCCAAACCACTGCGCCACCCAGGGATCCCTATTTTTTTTTTAAAGATTCTATTTATTTTGCAGAGAGAGAGAACAGCAAGGGGAGCAGCATCAGAGGGTGAGGGTGAAACAGGCTCCCTGCTGAGCTGAGAGCCTACGTGGGGCTCTATCCCAGGATCCTGGGATCATGACCTGAATCAAAGGCAGATGCTTAACTGAGCCACCTAGGTGCCTCCTGTATTTTCACTTTAATTAAGTGATTTCTTCATTTCCAAGATATATGTGTTGTCTAAATGTTCTTGTAAGATTCTTAGTCCTTCTGGAACCTTTTTTTTTTTTTTTAAAGATTTTATTTATTTATTCATAGAGAGAGAGAGAGAGGCAGAGGGAGAAGCAGGCTCCACACAGGGAGCCCGACGTGGGACTTGATCCTGGGGCTCCAGGATCACACCCCGGGCTGCAGGCGGCACCAAACGGCAGCGCCACCGGGGCTGCCCTGAAACCTATTTTTATAATTGCACAGTTTATTATAAGTATCCAATTTATTTTCTTCTGAAAGGATAGCCAGTTAATGCTAGCACATGTTAAAAAATTTATAGATTTCCCACTGAACTGAACAACCACAATTGTCACATATAGAGTTTTTGTACATATTATGATTTATTTCTGCATTTCTTTCTCTACTCCATGGATATTTATGTATATCTAAACTAATAATTGATTTTAGTAAGTGGTATTTTTATGTTCTGATACCTGATAAGGCAAATTATCCTACACTGATACTCTTTTTGGTTCTCTTTAAACCATTCCTGGCCTCTGATTCTTTTGTACAAATATCAATATGATAATATTGAATTTCCAATAAGAATCTATTAGAATAGAGAATGCAAATCCGTTAAAATTGCATGTAACGTATATGTTAATTTGGGGAGAATTAATATCTTAATATTCTAAGTCTTTTTGCCCCCAATAACCAGTACATTTGTTTCAATTTTTTTCCTTTTTATAAATTCTTAAAGTTTTCTTCTTGTAAATATTTTGCTTTGTTAAATGTATTCCATAGTATTTATAGTTTGTATTGCTCTTGTGAATAGAGCACTTTTCCCATTTCCATTTCTAGTTGCTTTTTGCTAACATAAATAAAAGATATTGGGATGCCTGGGTGACTGAGTGGTTAAGCCTCTAATTTCAGAGGTCATGATTTCAAGCTCCTAAGATCGAGCACAGGGTCAGGCTCTTCACTGAATGTGGAGCCTACTTAAGATTCTTTCTCTCTCTACCCTCCTCTCTCTTTCTCTTAGAAATAAATAAATGAATAAATTAAAATTTTAAAAATTAAATCAGTTATTGATTTCATATATTTATTTCATATTTATCCATTTTACCAAGTTCTCTTTATATTTATTTCATATTTATCTATTTTACCAAGTTCTCTTATTAATTTTAGTGTTCTATTAAAATCTTGGGTGTTCTAGGCATAGGGTGGTACCAATCCCCCCAAAAGATGTTTTATTCCTTCTTTGCCAGTGTTTATACCATTTATTTCATTCTCATATCTGTATTTGCCAGAATCCCTAAGATAGTATTAAAAAAATTCATAGAAGTCATCTCTTATTCCTAATTGAAATAGTGTTTTATCATTTATGATAATACTTATTTGGCTTTAGTAAATATTCTTATTATATAATGAACTTTTTTCTATTCCAATTTTAGTTAATTATTATGTGTATTGCCTGATAAATACTTTGATGGCTTTTTAGCACCTAATAAAGTACTGTTTTTCTCTCCCTTAGTGCCTTGATAAGATGGATTAAGTTGATAAATTTCCCTCATTGAATTACACTTGGACTTTTTTACTCTACACATGAAACTTGTGTTTTCTCTGTGGAAACTTGGGTCTTCTCTTTGACTCAGTCTTTTAAAATTTCACAATGTTCCCCTATGTCATTGGGCTATTTGCATGTGTTTTGCTGGGTACTTGATACGTCCTTTCAGTCTGTCTTTAATTCTGGGTAATTTTCTTAAATTGTTTTTTTGGATTTCTGTTCCTTCATTTTATCAATTTACTCTTTTATGATATACTAAAGATGTTGACCTCCCTGGAACAATCTTCTAATTTTCTTTTCTTTTCACTACCTTTTTCAGTCTCTGATTGCTTTACCTTTTGGGAGATTATCTCAACATTATCTTCCAATCCTCCAATTGAATTTTCATTACAGCTCATGTTTTCTAATATCCAAGAACACTTCTTAGTCTCTGAATATTCCTTTTTTTAGTATTCTGATTTTGTTTCATGAATGTAATAATTTCACACATCTTTCTGAGGATATTGATTGTGTGTGTGTGTGTGTGTGTGTGTGTGTGAGAGAGAGTGAGAGAGAGAGAGAGAGAAATTTTCTTATCCTTGCATGGTTCTCTTTCTATAATTCCTTTGACCAATTTTTTTCTTTTGGTCTTTGTCTTTTATATTTGAAGCTTTGGTTACATGTCTGGTAATCTTTAGTTGTATACTTATTTGAGAACTCTTAATATAATAACTCCTTTTTTCCCCTTTTCTGGGGGGGAGGCGTTAAGGATGGAGTTAGGGAGCTGTTCAGATTTCCCAGAAAATAATCTTCTTGTCCTACCTGGAATGTGAAGATCTGGCTGTCAGAGTCCTAGGAGCCCAGTAGAGTAAGAGGGCTAGGTGTTTTTAACATTCATTATATAATATTTTACTTAATTTTGCTAATTTTCAATTTGGTACACCAACCTTCAGCTGGGTCCACTGTTTTTCAGTTTAGTCATCCTCTATTGTACCTTTCCCAGGTGTCTGCTGGGGTTCCTTCACTCAATTTTGGAAGCAGCTATTTATGGCCAGTTCATGAGCCTTTGATGATTTTCAGGTATAAATTGGATTGTTCTTGGTTTTTCCCCATTGTCAGTTGAGGGTTTAGTGTTCCCATTTCTACCATTTGTTCATCTGCTTTTCAGCTTTCCATTTCTATACGTTCTTATAAGTGTATAGTTATATTGCATACCTTTCTTAAGGAAATAATAAGTGGGGCTTTAGGAGGAAGCAAATTTGGAAGTGTTAAAGTGTTCTAGCCTTATATTGATCACTACCTCTCATCTTACTAGTTTAAATTCCACTCAGCCACCTTTTATATAGTATGGTAACAGTACAGCCACCTTTTGTACAGTATAGTAACCAAAAACTACTCTTTGCCTTTGTACCTTTGTTCATCCAGGATTCTTGTTCTGGAATGTCCATTACCTTCTAATTTCCCCTAGTTCTGGTGAACATAGCATTTAAGCTTCAGCTCAACTTTTATCTTTCATGCCATGCTCAGATAGAAATGGCCTCATCTCCATTATACTCTTACCATAGCACTGATAATAGTCTTTGTAACATTTTAAACATATGATAAACTGAACTCTTGATACATAATAAACGTAACATATTTCAACTGTCCAACTTGATAACATTTTTAATAAGTATAAACACCTATGAAACTATTACCAAACTAAATATAATGAACTTCATCCCCAACTTTGCTGATAACCTCTTTGTAACTCTTCTATTAAAACACCAACAGCATTTTTCATAAATACAAAAAAAAATTTTAAATTTATATGGAACTAAAAAGATCTCAAATAACTAAAGCAGTCTTAAAATAGAAAAAGCCAGAAGTATCATAATTCCAGACTTCAAGTTATACTACAAAGGTGTGGTAATCAAAACAATATGGTACTGGCACAAAAGTAGACATATAGATCAATGGAACAGAATAGAGCCAAAAATAAGTCCATATGATCAATTAATGTACAACAAATACAACAATGGAGGCAAGAATGTGCAATGGGAAAAAATAAATAAAACAACAGTCTCTCCAACAAATAGTTTTGGGAAAACTGGACAGCTACATGCAAAAGCATGAAACTGGACCATTGTCTTATACCATACATAATGGAAAATGGACTAAGGACCTAGAGGCATCTGGGTGGCGCAGTCAGTTAAGCATCTGCCTTCAGCTCAGGTCGTGATCCCGAGGTCCTGAGATCGAGCTCCATGTTGGGCTACCTGCTCAGGGAGGAATCTGCTTCTCTCTCTCTCTGCCCCACCTCCCCCCACCCATGCTCTCTCTTCCCTTCTGCCCCTCCCCCCTGCTCGTGTTCTATCTCTCTCAAATAAAATATTTTTAAAAGGTGGATTAAGGACCTAAATGTGAGACCTGAAAACATAAAAATCCTAAAAGAGAGTATAGGCAGTAATTTCTCTACCATTGACTATATAACATTTTTCTTGACCTGTCTGCCTCCTGAGACAAGAGAAGCATTAAAGCAAAAATAAACTGTTGGGACTCTTGTCATAATAAAAATCTTTTGCACAGCAAAGGAAACAATCCACAAAACTAAAAGACAGCCTACTGAATGGGAGAAGATGTTTGCAAATGATATGTCTGATAAAGGGTTAGTACCCAATATATAAAGAACACAACTCAACACCAAAAGCCAAATAATCCAATTAAAAAATAAGGGCAGCCCTGGTGGCCCAGTGGTTTAGTGCCGCCTTCAGCCCAGGATGTTAACCATGGAGACCTGGGATTGAGTACCCTGTCAGGCTCCCTGCATGGAGCCTGCTTCTCTTCCTCTCCCTCTGCCTGTGTCTCTGCCTCTTTCTTTCTCTGTCATCAATCAGTCAATCAATCAATCATGATAGACATTTCCCACAGAAGACATACAGATGGCCAACAGACACATGAAAAGGTGCTCAACATCACTCATCATTAGGGAAATGCAAATCTTTTTTTTATAATAAATTTATTTTTTATTGGTGTTCAATTTACCAACATACAGAATAACAACCAGTGTTCATCCCGTCAAGTGCCCCCCTCAGTGCCTGTCACCCATTCACCCCCACCCTCCGCCCTCCTCCCCTTCCACCACCCCTACCTAGTTCATTTCCCAGAGTTAGGAGTCTTTATGTTCTGTCTCCCTTTCTGACATTTCCCACACATTTCTTCTCCCTTCCCTTATATTCCCTTTCACTATTATCTATATTCCCCAAATGAATGAGAACTTATAATGTTTGTCCTTCTCCAATTGACTTACTTCACTCAGCATAATATCCTCCAGTTCCATCCACGTCGAAGCAAATGGTGGGTATTTGTCGTTTCTAATGGCTGAGTAATATTCCATTGTATACATAAACCACATCTTCTTTATCCATTCATCTTTCGATGGACACCGAGGCTCCTTCCACAGTTTGGCTATTGTGGACATTGCTGCTAGAAACATCAGGGTGCAGGTGTCCCGGCGTTTCATTGCATCTGTATCTTTGGGGTAAATCCCCAACAGTGCAATTGCTGGGTCGTAGGGCAGGTCTATTTTTAACTCTTTGAGGAGCCTCCACACAGTTTTCCAGAGTGGCTGCACCAGTTCACATTCCCACCAACAGTGTAAGAGGGTTCCCTTTTCTCCACATCCTCTCCAACATTTGTGGTTTCCTGCCTTGTTAATGTTCCCCATTCTCACTGGTGTGAGGTGGTATCTCATTGTGGTTTTGATTTGTATTTCCCTGATGGCAAGTGATGCAGAGCATTTTCTCATGTGCTTGTTGGCCATGTCTATGTCTTCCTCTGTGAGATTTCTCTTCATGTCTTTTGCCCATTTCATGATTGGATTGTTTGTTTCTTTGCTGTTGAGTTCAATAAGTTCTTTATAGATCTTGGAAACTAGCCCTTTATCTGATACATCATTTGGAAATATCTTCTCCCATTCTGTAGGTTGTCTTTTAGTTTTGTTGACTGTATCCTTTGCTGTGCAAAAGCTTCTTATCTTGATGAAGCCCCAGTAGTTCATTTTTGCTTTTGTTTCTTTTGCCTTCGTGGATGTATGTTGCAAGAAGTTACTGTGGCCAAGTTCAAAAAGGGTGTTGCCTGTGTTCTCCTCTAGGATTTTGATGGACTCTTGTCTCACATTTAGATCTTTCATCCATTTTGAGTTTATCTTTGTGTATGGTGCAAGAGAGTGGTCTAGTTTCATTCTTCTGCATGTGGATGTCCAATTTTCCCAGCACCATTTATTGAAGAGACTGTCTTTCTTCCAGTGGATAGTCTTTCCTCCTTTATCGAATATTAGTTGACCATAAAGTTGAGGGTCTACTTCTGGGTTCTCTATTCTGTTCCATTGATCTATGTGTCTGTTTTTATGCCAGTACCACACTGTCTTGATGACCACAGCTTTGTAGTACAATCTGAAATCTGGCATTGTGATGCCCCCAGATATGTTTTTCTTTTTTAAAATTCCCCTGGCTATTCGGGGTCTTTTCTGATTCCACACAAATCTTAAAATAATTTGTTCTAACTCTCTGAAGAAAGTCCATGGTATTTTGATAGGGAATACATTAAACGTGTAAATTGCCCTGGGTAACATTGACATTTTCACAGTATTAATTCTGCCAATCCATGAGCATGGAATATTTTTCCATCTCTTTGTGTCTTCCTCAATTTCTTTCAGAAGTGTTCTATACTTTTTAGAGTATAGATCCTTTACCTCTTTGGTTAGGTTTATTCCTAGGTATCTTATGCTTTTGGGTGCAATTGTAAATGGGATTGACTCCTTAATTTCTCTTTCTTCAGTCTCATTGTTAGTGTATAGAAATGCCATTGATTTCTGGGCATTGACTTTCTATCCTGCCACGCTACCAAATTGCTGTATGAGTTCTAGCAATCTTGGGGTGGAGGCTTTTGGGTTTTCTATGTAGAGTATCATGTCATGGGTGAAGAGGGAGAGTTTGACTTCTTCTTTGCCAATTTGAATGCCTTTAATGTCTTTTTGTTGTCTTCTTGCTGAGGCTAGGACTTCCAGTACTAGGAAATGCAAATCAAAACTACTGTATCACTTCACACCTGTCAGAATGGCCGAAACTAACACACAAGGAACAAGTATTGGCCAGGATATAGAGGAAAAGGGACCTTTTCTGAGTTTCAGACTGATCTCTTGTCTCTTTTATCTATGACTTATTTTTTGAAAAACACTTTTATTACCTAGTTCAAAGTCTCCTGTTTTTTTAGCCCGCAGAGATGGACATTTTTTTATTATTCTTGAAGGAATTAAATGCACTGGCTTAATAGCCCCTGCCATAAATTTTCTAAATTTTATTTCAAAAATTGCAATCAAAACTCAGGAATAGCATAGTTGTGAAAGAGAAAGGTGGGGGAAAAATTGGTTTCCATAGCTTTGGGTCTACAAGACTCAGATATTAAAAGTATTACAGTCTAATGCAGCATTACTTAAGATGGTGCATAGAACTAGATACCAATTATGTGAAATGTAGCTAGTCCAAATTGAGATGGCTGTGAGCATGAAATATACCCTGGATTTTGAATACTTCATTTGAAAAAGTATAAAATGCCTCAATACTTTTTATATTGATTACAAATTGAAATGATTGTACTTTAGATATATTGGGTTAGATAAAATATTATATTTAATTTTATCTGTTTCTTTTTTACTTTTAAAAATCAGACTACTAGGCGGTTTTAAATTATTTGTATAGTTCACATTATATTTCTGTTGGACATTGCTATAGAATCCCACACTCAAGGGATCCCTGGGTGGCGCAGTGGTTTGGCGCCTGCCTTTGGCCCAGGGCGCGATCCTGGAGCCCCGGGATCGAATCCCACGTCGGGCTCCCGGTGCATGGAGCCTGCTTCTCCCTCTGCCTGTGTCTCTGCCTCTCTCTCTCTCTCTGTGTGACTATCATAAATAAATAAAAAATAAAAATAAAAAAAAGAATCCCACACTCAAGCCTCAGCCCAAGACATTGATCCTGCTTCACTCTACCCTATATTCATTTTCCTTTGACCCTGATGATAGAAAATTGGTTTTAAAAAAGAATCATTGAGAATAACAAAAGTCTTCCCGAGATTTCTCAGTGATGCTTTTTAATAGTGGACTTAGCACAAAACTCATCCCAAGCTACCAAACTTTCTGGTCTGTAACTGTGTGTTGCCTCACACTTTACACTTTAGTGAAATCCACATAGCTTGGGTCTTAACTGCAATATTTGGCTGAACTTTAGATAGGCATTTGGGGCCAGGAGTTAGAGATGCACTCTTGAAAGTCCATCAGTTAGGAAAACCAATTAGGTATAGACACTTGTCCAGTAAGTTGGTACATTCCAAAAGGTCACTGCTACGTCCTTCCTTCTGCAGTTCACAGCATGACCTCCATGTGCCAGGAGCCAGACTAAAAATTGGTAAAGATTTACAACCTGTTTTGTTGTCAGGAAGATGTGTCCCTTTTTTTTTTTTTTAATTTTTATTTATTTATGATAGTCACACAAAGAGAGAGAGAGAGAGGCAGAGACACAGGCAGAGGGAGAAGCAGGCTCCATGCACCGGGAGCCCGACGTGGGATTCAATCCCGGGGCTTCAGGATCGCACCCTGGGCCAAAGGCAGGCGCTAAACCGCTGTGCCACCCAGGGATCCCTGTGTCCCTTTTTTTTTTTTTTTTTTTTTTTTTTTTTTTTGTTTTTTTTTTTTTTGTTTTTTTTTTAATTTTTTTTCCTGTGTCCCTTTTTATAGTAACTTTTCATTCTTCAAGGTTACTGAGCCTTTGACAGGTTCAGAATTTTACAACCATAGTATACAGTTGCCATTATATTCCTGTGCATTAAGAATTATATTTGGACTGAAATATCCTAGCCACATTTTCAGCGTATCATCTCCCCCCAGAGTCTATCTCACAGTTGCAAAATTTCTTCCACTTGATTTAAATTTCTCAGGCTCTCCTTTGTGGAATGCAACTTTGGCCTTATCTGTGGTACTGTTGTTGTTGTTGTTGTTTTCAATTAGGGTATGTTTCAGAACAAGTTCTGCAGTTTGAGGAATGACTTTTCTATCAGTAATGCATCAGAAAGTTGTTCAGCCAAGGTTTTGACCACTATCGTGGCCTCATGAGGCACTTCTCGTTAGAGATGAAGTAATGTAATTTTAAGGACACTCTTTCCTAATGTGGTCTGTCATGAGCAGGTTTTGAGCCTAACATTGTGTTCTGTAAACTTCATGCGACTAGCTTCTGGAATCTACTCTTGTAGCCAAAGTATTTGCAGAGAATATTTGTCTAGATAGCCACAAAAAGAGACATTCCCTTTCTTGATGAATATTTTAATAATTGAACCAGTTGAAATCATAAATGGCACTTAAAACAGTTTAGACAAAAAATAAAATAAAATAAAAATCATCACAAATTGCTGAGTCCAAGCTCTTTTCTAGGTGAGAAACTAAGTTCCAGAGAGGTAATGTGATTTGCCTAGATAAGATCACAGCAAAGATAGTGGCATACTATAAATAAGAATATGGTCTAATGATATCTTTAATCATGTCTCTGTGTAGATAACAAACTGGTCTTCTGGGGGGGAAAAATGATATGGTATAATGATGTTCATCCCTGTTCTTTTTCCAGTGTACTACTCATGACCTTTAAACCATAAAATAATGTTTGGTCTATAACCATAACATTTCTTCATATTTATTTAAGGAAGTTTTTTAATTCATTTAAATAAACATAAACTAGCTCAATGTTGGAAACTTCTCTTGAGGCAAAACATAATGCTTTTCATAAAAATCAAAATCAGTGGGCCTGATTTCTAATGCAGAATATATATATATTGGTTGTTGCATTCAGCTTTATATTTAAAATACTGCAATGAAAACCATATGCAAACTAACAGCCATTAACTAACAGCATATAGAAGGAAACAATTAGAGATGTGAAAGGAGAGAAGTGAATCCCAAGAGCCTGTTCATTTTCCCGTTCAGCTTAAATGCCTAAATTTATAAAGCCTTTTCTGATAGCTACGGCAGTATCACTCCCTATTCTGTGCCCCCATAGCACCTTTTTCTACTTCTAGTGTGGCATGCTAAACACATTGATTTGCATTAGCTCGTGTTCGGCCTACCTGTCTATTCCACTAGTTTGTAAGCCCCTTGAAGACAGACTAACTCTAATGACAGTTACCATATCTGAGTTTTCACTTTGTAGGCCCATATTGAAAAATGAACACATAGGTATAAACTAAGATAAACTTTTATAAAACAGATTTTATTATTTTTAATTAATTCATTTTAGAGAGAGTGGGGAAGGGGCAGAGGGAGAGGGAGAGAGAGAATCTCAAGCAGACTCCGTGCTGAGCGTGAATCCTGATGCAGGGCTCCATCTCAGGAGCTGAAATGGCCTGAGCTGAAATCCAGTCAGCCGCTTGGTGTCCCTAAACACTTAGATTTTAGTCTAATGAATTTAGTGCCAGTTACTTTAAGCAAATGTAGAGTAATATGAATAACTTTATATCACACATTCACATGACTCTAAAATCAAGTCAGAAAAAAATAAAATAAAATCAAGTCAGATATAGCCCTATTTTTTTAGATGTTCAAGGTCATATCAGAAGGACAATATTGGTACACTCTTGGCCAGTGTTTCTCAAAGTTTAGCATGTGTTAGAATAACTGGAGAGCTTGTTAAAACATATTGCTGGTCTCTACTCCTAGACTTCTGATTCAGTAAATCTGGAATGGACCCTGAAAATTGTCATACTTAACAGGTTCTAAGGTCATACCTGCACTGCTGGTCTGTGGTCACATCTTGTGAACCACTATTATAGGCAAATAGACTAAGAAAAGAAGAGAAGCAAACTGAAGCAGAGAAAGAGGGAAGTGGGAGCAATGGAACAATGTACACACTGAGAAGATTAGTGATAGGAGCAGTTGCAGAGCCCCAAGCATTAAGAAAACACGTCCTCTTCCCACTTCTTACTTCCCTATTAGGATGCCACTGTCCTGACAACTGGACATTCTCAAAAGTACTCTTTACTAACCAATCAGTTTTGTTTCACAAAATTAGCCTCTTTCTGCATTTAGTCTTTTTAAACCAGTACTTTGAGGGATGACTTTTCTGCCCAGCACTAAAATCTTAAAGAGAAAAAAAAAAAATCTTAGATAATGTCTCTTTCTTTCTTGGGGAAAAAATAATTTTATTACTCAAAAAGAAGAGAACATAATCATCTTCATTTTTTTTTTTACAGAATCCCTTTATGCTGTGAAAGACAGACCAGGGAGGGCTTTTTTATTTGTTTTTATTCTTTTATTGAGATGTAATTGATGTACAATATTAGTTTCAGATGTACAGTATAACAATTTAATATTTGTATATATTGCAAAATAATCACCCCAGTAAGTCTAGTTAACATCCATCTCCACACATTGTTACAAATTTTATTTATTGTGATAAGAACTTCTAACATCTATTCTTTTAACAGCTTTAAATTATACTTTATTAGATCCCATGACTTATTTATTTTATAACTAGAAGTGTATACCTTTTGACCTCCTTCACCCACTCTCCTGTACCCAGCTCTGGCAACTACTGATCTGCTGTGTCTATGACTTTCATGTTTTGATATTTTTTTAATTGTGCATATAAATGAGAATATACAGGATTTACTTTCCTCTGTCTGACTTACTTCACTTAGCATAATATCTTTTACTTCCATCCATATTGTTATAAATGGCAAGACTTTCTTCTTTTTTGTGTGGCTAAGTAATATCCCATCATGTTTATATACCATGCTTTTTTTATCCATTCATCCATTGATGGATACTTGGGTTGCTTTCCTATTTTAGCTATTGTAAATAATGCTGTATTGAACATGGGGGTGCATATATCTTTTCAAGTTAGTGTTTTCATTTCCTTTGGATAAGTACCCAGAAGTGAATTGCTGAATCATATGATACTGCTGTTTTTAACTTTTTTAGGAACCTCCATACTGTTTTCCATAGTAGCTACACTGATTTACATTCCTACCTAAGGGTTCCCCTTTCTCCACATCCTTGCCAATACCTGTTATTTCTTGTCTTTTGGTAATAGGTATTCTAACAAGTGTAAGATAATATCTCATTGTAGTTTGGATTTGCATTTCCCTGATGATTAGTGATGTTGAGGATGTTTTCAAAATGTTTAATTAAAACCAGAAAGAGAATTTAATACGTTGTCATGCCAGTCATTTGACAAACTTTTGTGTTCCAAAATAAAAAACTTAAACAGTTTCCACCTGAGATTTAAGGCCCAATGTGTATGTCACTTAATATTTACACAATATTAAGAGTTATCCATGGTTGTTACACTCCCCTAATACACCTGCCTACTTACTGAATTTTATTTCCTATTTCCTCACTATTGGACTTAGAACACACTAATTAGTTTTTTTTTTAAAGGTTTTATTTATTTATTCATGATAGAGAGAGAGAGAGAGAGAGAGAGAGAGGCAGAGACACAGGCAGAGGGAGAAGCAGGCTCCATGCCCGGGAGCCCGATGTGGGATTCGATCCCGGGTCTCCAGGATCGCGCCCTGGGTCAAAGGCAGGCGCTAAACCGCTGCGCCACCCAGGGATCCCCACTAATTAGTTTTTAAAAAGGAATGAAGTAGAAGCTGTTTCAAATCTTGCTGGAAAACCATGTAGCTAGGAAATGTGAAGGAAAAATATTCAAACAGTGATGGCCTGGAGAAACTTCTAGAAATTGTAAACTCTAGAATGTCCTGCTGGTTTGGGCTCCTGGTCAATTATTTTCACACATTTAGTTCCACTCCGCTCCTAAAACACAACTAAAAGTGATAGTAAAGGGATTGTTTTTTTAAGATAAACATAAACCCACAAAAACAAATAAAACAGATAAAGAAATGTTAGCAAAAAATTTTTGGAAGACAGAAAGCAAATGGGCAAGTGGTTAAGTGACTTCACAGACATGAGAAAGCTAAATTAGGAGCATGAGAAGAAAGCAGAAAAGCATTCTGATTTATATAGTAGAACAACCCCCAAAACTCAGGAATCAATAGGAGTAAAAAAGTTAATGGCCATGGTGAAAGTCCAAATAAAGGTAGTGAGTATGAAGATGAGGGAACACATGACAAACGTGGTGAAAACAGAATCAACAGCATTTGATTAAGCTTCAAGAAGGCGATGATTATAAAATTGTTTAATTCACACTCCAGCACAATGCACCTAGTTCAACTAAAGATATTTGTTGGGTAGATAGATGGAAGGAAGTTAGCATTGGAAGCATCATCTTGGTATCTGATTGAATGTGAGAATATGATGTGATAGATTTCTGGCTAGGTGCTGAATAGATGCTGGTCCTTTTTAACTAAGACAGTATAGAAGAATATCAAATTTGAAGGTAAGGGTGAAGGGTAGAAGATAATTTCAGTTTAAGATATATTGAATTTGAGGTATTTGCATGGCATCAGTCTGGAGGTATCTTGTCAGCTGGAGCTAAGGAGGGTTGTCTAGGCTGAAAATACAAATTTCAGTGGTACCTTATACCATAGAAATGGTCAAACCAGCCTATGAAAATAGCAACTGTAAGAGAGATCTAAGGATGAAAAAGGACCTGAGAAATACTGATATTTAGAGGGTTGGCATAAATACTAAAAACCAATAAAGGATGTTGAGACGAAAGGATCATAGATGTAAGAGGAGAAAAGATGTGAAAAGAAAAAGTAGGGTCATAGAGGTCAAGGAAGAAAATTAGTTAATAATAAAATGACTACTTTTTAAAAAGTTAAATTGTATGAATAAACATGATTTGTGATTAGGAAAAATACAAAATATTTGATACAAAGTATCAAGTGTTAACATTGGTTGTTTATAGGGTTGTGGAATTTATCACAAGATGTTTTTCTTTCTTTTTTACTTACCTGTATTTCCTATGTCTTTTATAATGAAATGGAAGTTTGTATGTTTTGGCATTTTTTTTCTTTTTAAGAAAAGTAGTTTTTTTTTTTTTTTTAAAAGAAGCATGTATTTAATCTTAACGAATAGTATAGAGGTTAAATTAAATGTCTAAACATAATCCATTTGGTTAGCAAGTAAAAGAGGTTATTCTTGGTGAACTTTGGCAGTGAAAGTGGGGGCAGGGGTTCCAAAGGCCAAAGCCAATCTAGAGGGGATTGATCTTATGGCCAGGGTCTAGTTGTATGTTTTCATTAAGAAATAAGTACGGAACTCATACATTGTTTTCTTAGGATTCCCAGGGCTGCTTTCATGTTCCTATCCTAACCTTATGTAACATTTCACGTTTTACTGTCTTAACAGTGCTGTAGAAAAAAAATTTAACCACAGAGTTGATAATTCCTTGCTTATTTATCTTTAAGGATAGTTAGATGTGGTTGAGTCTCACTTTCATATATTAAATTCATTGTATGAAATCTGCTTTTGACTTTCAAAAAGATTTTCATAAATACTGCTGCTGAGTAGTTAAAGTCTTACACATTCCAGAATATTCTTCTTGAAAATAAGAGCTAAGTAAGGTTTTTCTGATTTTATGTTATTATTATTTTTACAATGTAGATCATGTAGAAAATTATCTCTAGTTATTTATGATAATTGGTTATGTAAGTGTTTTCTCTCTTGTTAATATTACAAAGCCAGCATAATGGTAATTTATGGATTTAAAATACTAAAAAGAACTCTTGGTTTTTCCTTATAACCTCACATACTTGAAGGCTTTTCTAATCTAGAAGGCTTTTTTTTTCTATAGGTTTTATTTATTTATTAGCCATTCTAAATATGACAGATTAGCCACTCTAATTGTGGCAGATTTATAATTTACTTAATTTTTTCCCCATAGGAACTTACTTAAAATATGCTCTTTTGGGGGGAGGTGGAGCAAAGGAAAGCAAACAAAAAATACAGCGTAAAAGCTACCTTGAAACTATGTAAACTATATAAATTATTAATGTTGTCTCTTCATTGTTAAGTCCACCAGCTTTTCCTTGCTTTGAAGATAGAGGAAGCCGTTTATCAATTAGAATTTCTTTTTGAAACATTCTGTTTCCTTGGCTTCCATGATGAAACATTTCCTACATATCCTCCTACTTCTCTGGCCATTCCTTTTCCATTTTGGAAAGCTTATCCTTCTCCACTTGGCTTTTAATTTGTAAAGCCTCATATTCCTTTTTTGTCTCATTCTGTATCTTCTTAAAGGAGGATATCTTCCATATCCACAACTTAACTTGCAAATTTGTTTCTCTCCCCCAAACCTTGCCTCTGAGCTCTACACCCAGGTATCCCAGATATCCATCTGGCTACCTGATATCTCATTTTTATGTCTCAAAGACACTTTAACTTCAGTTACAAACTGAACTTATGATATCCTTTTTCTCTACCCCTCAAGCCTCAAACCTGATCCCTTTTTATTACTCCCAGTCTTGGCAGATGTACCACGATTGATCCAGTTACACAAACCAAAACCTGTGTCATCTTTGACACCTTTTGCATCATCCCCAACATCAAGTCACATTGATTTTTACTTCATGAAATGAAAGCATTTTAACTCAATCCAGTTCTCTCTGCCAAAATGATGGGTCTTTTCTTATCTTCTGATCCCAGGGCATTTAACAGACAAAGTGCCTTGGTGACAGCTATAGTTTATAGATTAATGAGGTTCTTGTTTTGTTTCCTGGTAGAAGTGTTCTTTCTTTGAGGACTAGAACCTCTAACCTTGCAGGGCTCAGAGTTATATCAATGGAAAGTGCAGATTCTCCAAGTGGGTCACTATTTGTGATAAGTAGTCAGGGATTATGTTTCCTGGATCTCCTACAGAGCCCTTTATTGCTCTGAACCCCACTCAAAGTTGCAGCTTTTTGTGTCACCTAGTAGAGCTAGAATACTAGGCCCAGATATAGATAGAATATGCTGCCTCCATAACCCAAAGGAGCCTACCAGAAGTTGTGCTGCCTTCACAACTGGGAGATATAAGATGCAACAAATTATCTTTTACTTTAAATGAGATGTCCCCAAATGCCAGAACCTTCATAAGGCGTATCTCTCATCCTCTGGGTACATATGCCTTACCAAGGTTTCCGATATGGTAGCCACTTCTTTTTCATGCAGCCTGATTAGCATGTCATCATCAATGTAGTACGTCAAACGCAATATTCTATGTGATGTTCAGATGGTCCAAATTTCTTCACAGTGATTTTGGATGGAAGGGGTTTTAGTTAGCATAATCCTGTTTACCATTGTCCACTTCATATAAATGCAGACTATTTCATATTGTCCTCTCTCATAGGGATAGAAAAGAACATGTTTGCCAAATCAATGGTTGTATGCAACATACCTGAGATCATGATAATCTGCTTTAGCAAAGACAACACATCTTTGACATATAACTGCATCTGGTTTCTGCAGTCACCAGACTGGAGAATTAAACAGAGATAAGACAGAGACCATTACTCCTGAATCCTTTAGGTCCATGAGTGGAGCTAATTTTCTTTATCACCACCAGTAAATCCATTTCACCAGATCCATTTAAAATAGAGACTAAAGTTTCATCCCAAATAGTGGGGGAAAGGGCTTGTTTTTAAAATATATATATATATAAAATATTATTTTAAAATATTTAGGTTATGATTTTCACCATATGCTGTTTTATTTTATTTTATTATTTTTTATGCTGACTATTTTAGAACTAAAGTATGAATCTGACTTTCATTTGGGTGAGGGAAAGGTTTTAAAATATTCTTTCTAACAAAATCATATGATGGCTTCCTTTGTGTTTGGCTATAAAGCACTATCCTACAGATCATTTTTGCAAAAATATTTAAAGTCTTCATTATTTTTCCCAAGCAACTCCATTAATCACTTTGACATCAAATTGTTTCTTTTAATGCACATATAAAATCATCCTAACTCATTATCTTTTTTTTACTTGATCTGACTTTGTTAAATTCTCCTTTGTCGGTATGATTTGATTTAAGCAATTCTTTTACATCACTGTGGTAAATTTCATGGCATCCTATATTGTATTCGCACATGTATATCTTGATGTGATTTGATGAAAGAGCCCAATGTTAATCAAGAAAGTATGGTTCAGGAGAGACTCATTTTGATGATGGTAATGATGATCCTGGTAAGGTATTCTTTTTGTGTTGATTCTCTAGATCAAAACTGTGTTTGGTAGATTCATCTGTGATGTTGGATATACCTATAATTCATTCATTTTCACTTGGACATAGTATTCCTTTGTATCATTATACCACATTTTACTCATTTTGCCGAATACCTTTTTTTCGTTATAATGGACACCAGACTCTTTACATATGAAGACTAACTTCTTTTCATTATTTGTTTTACTTTCTCCTACCTACTTTCTCCATTTTTTATCTGTAGCACCCCTATTAGGTTTATTTGAGAAACTTTGACTTGATCCCGTTTCTTAAATATTTCAAATTCCTGATGGCATAAAAGGATACCATGAGAAAAATTATCTTGCTGCCCTTCCTTGTATTTTAATTTTAGTAAGCACATTTTTAAATTTTCAATTACTTTTCATAGATGAAATATAATTTCAAACTCTCTTGAGGATATTATTTATAATTACTGGAAGATTTCTTCTTTGGTCTAAATTATATGTTTCCACAGATGCCAGTTTTATTTTTTTTTAAGATTTTATTTATTTATTCATGAGAGACACAGAGAAAGAGAGAGAGGCAGAAACACAGGCAGAGGGAGAAGCAGGCTCCATGTAGGGAGCCTACATGGGACTCGATCCCTGGTCTCCAGGGTCACGCCCTGGGCTGAAGGTAGCACTAAACCGCTGAGCCACCCGGGATGCCCCCCCCCCCTTTTTTTAAAGGAGATACCAGTTTTAGATTCCATGTCCTACCTTATTGCATTTGAGAGACATGAGGACAGAGGTTTAAAGCACAAATCCTGGGGACACCTGGGTGGCTCAGTAGTTAAGCGTCTCTGCCTTTGGTTCAGGTTGTGATTCTGGGTTCCTGCAAGTCCCACATCAGGCTTCCTGTAGGGAGCCTGCTTCTCCCTTTGCCTGTCTCCGCCTCTCTGTGCCTCTCCTGAATAAATAAAATCTTTAAAACTATAAAAAAATAAAGCACAAATCTTGGAGTGAGGATTTCTACCTGGTTTGAAATTCTGGCTCTGCCATTTGTAAAATGCCTTCTAACTTCTGAAAGCCTCAGTTCCTTCCTCCACAAAATGCACATAATTATAGTATCTACCATCTAGAGACATGAAAATTAAATAAAATAATTTCTATAAATTCATAATTAAAACTTGTCTGATACTTCATAAACACTCAATGTTAGCTATTATTTCTAGAACCAGGTGCAGTATTCTGGTTTCCAGGCATATAAAATAGAAGCAGACTTGGGACATTCACTCAAAAACTTATAACAAAGATTGATATTATTTGTCTAGCCTAGCATTCACCATCTATCCCATTAGAAGTTATGTTACATATTAAGTAGCCATAGTGTTCAAAATTATGATACATTCTTTATGGTTGTGTAAATTAATTTAGTATTAAAATAAACCTGATGCTGAAACTATAGTAAGAGTCCTTTTGCTTATTTTGTGCTTAGCACTGTACTTGGAAAGGGTAGGAACATATGGGGACATCATATGGAAGTGCCAGGGGGCAAGAGTATAAATGACAAAGCGAGGCATGGATATTAGATGTGGTAGGAATTACTATGATGTGGAATATGTGATAAATAAAGCAGACTGGCTAGAGCTGCAGCTTTTTGTTGGGGGCCAATTTGGGCAGTTGGGTTTTGGAGTTAGGTCCACAAACCATGGAGGGTTGCTGGCACAAGAGTTGGGTTATTATCCTGTAATGGTCAGGGATTTTTGAACAGAAGAGTATGATATAAAGAGGTCTTTTTGGCTATTGTAGTTTAAATTTCCATCCCTATGTGGAAGATATAAGTAAATTTCTCAGTGTTGTGGACAATTCAGAGAAACTTCTTTCTGGGTTATGTCTAATCTAAAGAAAAGTTAGTTCTATAAGACATTATGCCTTTCTGACTCATTTTTCTTTAATATTTAAATATTTCATTTTTGTGAGATTCCAAAGTTTTGTGAAATAGGAATGGTGGGCCATGACAATTCAAAGGTATGCAGATTAAAAGTTTGAAGTAATTGAGGATAATGGGAAATTAAGATTGCAGAGCTCACTTTTCAGTTGTAGCAGGAAAATTAAAGGTAAACTACATAACAAAGTTCAGAATAAAACATGTATAAGTATTCAAGTCCTTGCAAGTTTATAAATTGCCTGTTATGTCTGCAGCTACATTGCTATTATGTGGCCAAAGCACAGGGGACTTCAGGATGTGTATTTATGGACTGATTGCCCAACAGATAACTGCACTATTCCGGAATGCTATTGCTATGTCAATAGTTTTAGGCCTATTGTTTTAAAATTTTTCCATTTTTCAACCTAATTAACTTAGAATGTCTCTAACGTGATTTACAAAGAATTTTATATTTATATTTTGCAATCAGCATTTGACGGCGCTCAGGTTTGAGACATGCACTACAATGTGTAAACATTTTGTACAATAATAAATAGCTCCTAAATGTTTTATGATTGCCTGGTCCCTGCTAATTGGTCATGGACTGAAAATCCCCATTGTTTAATTTTTTTTAATTTGTGGGAAATTTTTATAAATGAGCGTGTGGGGCTTCATATCACAGCTGTTGTCATTTAAAGTTTGGACAGCATCATTACAAATGAAGCCCTGCTGTGAAATCAAAGTCAAAAGGCATCTTGGCATCCCAACCATTTCCTTAGGAGAAGATTACGGCTCAAGTCTGTTGAATTTTATTGCCTTGGGCCTCATGACAGTCTTCAGAAACATGCTAGGCATTTCTGTTAAAGAAACTCAGATGTGCTAGGACACAGGGGATGACATTCTTGTGCATAGCAGTATCTTAAGCAAGGGAATGAGGAATAAGGGAGGAAAAGATGATTCACACTTTTTGCCGTGCCGTGTTCTGGGATCATTTTATAAAATCCACAGAAGTGATAGAGACTTTACAGTGGGTGATACCATTTACGAAGAAGGTGTGATATTTTCCTGCATGACCTGACTGTATATTTTTTCCAGCTTTATTGAGGTATAATTAACAAAATTGTAATATATTTACAACGTACAACATGGGGCACCGAGGTGGCTCAGTGGTTGAGCGTCTGCCTTTGGTTCAGGTCATGATCCTCAGTCCTGTAATTGAGTCTGGCATTGGGCTCCTTGCAGGGAGCCTGCTTCCCCCTCTGCCTATGTCTTTGCCTCTCTCTGTGTGTCTTTCATATATAAATAAATAAAATCTTCAAAAAAAAAAAAAGTACAACGTGACAATTTATATATTGTGAAAGGATTGCCACAATTGAGTGAATATATCCGTCATTTTACAAATTCAAGTATTTGCCTTTTTTGGAAGTAAGAACACTTAAGTTCTATTTTCTTAAGTTTTTTTTATACAATACAGTATTATCAACTCTAATCACCATATTATACATTAGATCCTCAGACCTAATCTTACTAAGTTTATACCCTTTTGACCATCTTAACCCATTTCCCACATGCTCCAGCCTCTGGCAATGACCCCATTCTACTCTGTTACTGAGTTCAACATTTTTCTTTTAAAATTCCACTTACAAGTAGTATCATGCAGTATTTGTCTTTCTCTATCCAGCTTATTTCACTTACCATAATGCGCTCTTTTATCCATGTTGCTGCAAATGGCAGGATTTCCTTTTAAGGCTAAACAATATTCCACTGTAAATATATACCACATTTTCTTTATCTTATCCTCCATTGATGGACACAGGTTGTTTCCATACCTTGGTTATTGTTAATAATGCTGCAGTGAAAATGGGATTATAGGTGTCTCTTCAAGATAAGGATTTCCTTCCCTTTGAATATATGTGCAGAAGTGGGATTCCTGGATCATATGGTACTTATATTTTTTTATTTCTTGAGGAACCTCTCTATTGTTTTCCTTAGTAGCTATACCAGTTTACATTCTGACCAACAGTATATGACACATACTCACCGCACCTGTAATTATTTGTCTTTTTGATAAGTTATTCTAACAGGTATGAAGTGATATTTCATGATGGCTTTGATATGCATCTCCCTGATGACTAATGATGTTGAGTACCTTTTCATATACCCATTAGCCATTTGTATGTCTTCTTTAGAAAAAGGTCTGTTCCTTCACGCATTTTTAATCGGGTTATTTGGGGTTTTTCAAAATTGGTTTTTGTTTGTTTTACTATTACATTGTGTAAGTTCCTTGAATATCTTGGAAAATAATCCCTTACTGGATATGTAATCTGCATATATTTTCTCCCATTGCATAGATTGTCTTTTCACTTTGTTGAGGGTTTCCTTTGCTGTGCAGAGCATTTTATGTAATGCTACTTGTTTATTTTTACTTTTATTGCCTTTGCTTTTTGGTATCAAATTCAAAAATTAGGGGATCCCTGGGTGGCTCAGTGGTTTAGCGCCTGCCTTCGGCCCAGGGCGTGATCCTGGAGTCCCGGGATCGAGTTCCTCATCGGGCTCCCTGCGTGGAGCCTGCTTCTCCCTCTGCCTGTGTCTTTGTGTCTCTCTCTCTCTCTCTGTCTCTCATGAATAAATAAATAAATAAATAAATAAATAAATAAATAAATAAATCTTAATTTTTGAATTTGCAGTTTTTTGTGTTTTTTTATTGCCAAGATCAATATCAAGAAGCTTACCACTTAAGTTCTCTCTTAGAAGTTTTTTACAGTTTCAGGTCTTGCATTCAAGTTTTTAATCTATTTTGAGTTGATTTTTCTGTGTAGTATAAGAAAAGAGCCCAGTTTCATTCTTCTGCATATAGATACCTAGTTTTCCCAGCCTGATATCTTAAAATAAAAATGTGACTCCAAGGTAATGACTGCCTTCAAAATCATCTCTCAGTTGATTATATCATTTTCTTTGAAATGAGTTCTGATTCCTCTTTTTCCTCCTTCCCCTTTGCCTCCCTCCCTTAGCTCTTTCTCTGTCTCTGTCTTACTACCCCTCCCTCCCTCTTTTTCTTCCTCACTTTCTAACACACACTCTTTTCTACTAGTATGGCTGAGAGACATTACTCAGTACTATTAGTCATTCTTTTTATATCTAAAATTTATGTTCCTGAATATAAAAACAAAGATCAGGGGCACCTGAGTGGCTCAGTGGTTGAGCATCTGCCTTTGGTTCAAGTCATGATCCCGGGGTCCTGGGATCAAGTCCTGCATCAGGCTCCAGGGAGCCTGCTTCTCCCTCTGCCTGTGTCTCTGCCTCTCCCTGTCTCTCATGAATAAATAAATAAAATCTTTTTTAAAAATTTAAAAATTAAAAAAAATAAAACCAAAGATCACTTGATCTAAGTTTAGATCTATCCAATCTATTACCTGACTCCAGCAACCATTTCCAAAGACACATCATGAATGAATATGGTTGTCCCTCATATTTTAAGGATGGGTTCCATTAAGCCATGGATTTATCTCAGCCCTATAAAATGTGTTCTTACTTGTAATATGTTTTCCCTCTTGGGATAGCTTCCTGAGTTCATTTAGATAATATTTGTTGAATGAATGAAAATTGTTATTGAAAGGAATATTGTGCTAACTACTCTCAACATTCATTCTGGAAATGTAAAACTTACCAAGATAATTTGTTTCTACTGATCTTTATGCTTTGTGAAACTCTGGAAAAGGTATAAATCATTCATCAGTTTTCCATAAACACTGATACTGCTTCTTATTCACTGCTGTAAAAATACCATCAAAGAGCTAATAGTTTAGTAAGGAGATTGAAAAGTAAATAGATAATTACAATGTAGTGTGCTATGCTAAGTATTTCCTAACCTTGGTGATAATGAAAAAAACATATATTGAATATTTGTTATGTGCCAGGTACAATTTTAAGTATTTTACTTGTATTACTGATTTTTAACTTAATTATAATGTGATCTGACAACCATACCTCTATGTTACTAATCTTTTGAAATTTACTGAAATTTATTTGATGACCTTGTATGAAGTCAGGTTTTCTAAATCCATCTGAACAGTTATATAGGGCTAGAGTATAAATAGATCCAAGTAGGTTTTTGTATATAGTGTTCTCTATATGTCCATTAGCTCTGACTTTTAAAAAAATATTCTGTACTGATTTTTCTACCTGCTTGAGGAATGAAATACTGAAAGTGGTATATTAAAATCTTTCAATGTGATTGTGGATTTATATTCTTTAATGTCAATTTTTGCTTTATATATTTTCAAATGAAGGCTGAGTTAAGTATATACACATTTAAAATTGTTATATCTTCCTGAATAATTGAGCTATTTTATGTAATGCTTCTTTTTATTTCTTATAATACCTTTTTCCTTAAGATTACTTTGTATGATTGTTAATATTGCTATCTCAACTTCTTTTAATATTTGCTTGGTCCATCTTTTTCCATCCTTTTAACTTTTGTGTATTCTTAAGTTACAGATAATGTCCTTTTAAAGAACAAATATTTGAATGCTAGCTTTTTTTTTTTTTTGGATTTTATTTATTTATTTGAAAGAGAGAGAGAAAGCACAGCAGGGGGAAGGGCAGAGGGAGAAGCAGGCTCCCCGCTGAGCAGGGGAGGGGGCCTCCATCCCAGGACCCTGGGATCTTGACCTGAGCCAAAGGCAGATGCTTGACTGACTGAGCCACCCAGGCTCCCATAGACTCTAGCTTTTTATTCAGTGGCAATCTTTTAGCCAGAATATTTGGTTTATTTTGGCTATTATAATTTTATTTATTTCTACCATCTTATTTTGTTCTTTTCTGATTGTTTCTCCTTGGGGGTTTCTTTTCCTCTTTCGGGCTTTCCTTTGAGTTATAAGTTTTCCTCTCCATTTTTTTCTCTGTTAGACTGGAAGTTATAACCCATCCTATATTTCTTTGGCAATAATGTAGAAAATTTTAAATACTCAATTTATCAAAATCCAATTCCAGTCTGCCACCTCACAATTTCTGTCCTATTGTGGTTATATATGTTACTTGTATTGTAATTTTCTTTGATACCCAAAGATATAATTGTCATTGTTTTAGGTCACTGTATGTTTAGATTTACCCACATACTTGTCAATTTCCTTGAAGAATTATCTTTTTTATATCTCAGACTTTTTAACTGGTGTCCTAGGTGGTCCTAGAGATCCCAGCCTTATGGTATAGCTCTCCTAATGAACTTCCAAGTTTAGCAAGCACTAGGCTTTGTTTCCTCACCCATGACTCCTTTAGTTGTTCAAAACTAATATTCAAATTTACTTTGCTCACAAGCTGCTTCTGAGGTAAAATTTTACTTCAGTGCTCTATATATCACTCCAATTCCATTTAATTTACATTTTGGCCTGAATATTCATTACTTTCTTGCCAGTTCATTGCTTTGCATTAAAAATTTTTTTAATATTTTATCTAGCATCTTTTAATCATTCAACAAAAGTATGAAAGAATGAAATTAACCGTAAGTCAAGAAAAAAGTCCAAGAATAACAAGTGTTGCCAGCGATGTAGAGAAAAGGAACCCTCTTATGCTGTTAGTGGGAAATGCAACCATATGTAAAACAGCATAGACGGGACACCTGGGTGGTTCAGTGGTTTGGCGCCTGCCTTCAGCCCAGGGCGTGATCCTGGAGACCCAGGATCAAGTCTTGTGTCGGGCTTCTTGCATGGAGCCTGCTTCTCTCTGCCTCTCTCTCTGCCTGTATCTCTGCCTCTCTCTCTGTATCGCTCATAAATAAATAAATAAAATCTTAGAAAGAATAAGGAAAGAGAAAGAAAGAAAGAAAAGAAAGAAAGAAAGAAAGAAAGAAAAGGAAAAGAGCATAGAGGTTCCTGAAAAAAATAAAAAATAGAACTACAATATGAGCCAGCAATTCTACTGCTGGGTGTTTATCCAAAGAAAGCAAAAACACCAATCCAAAAAGATATATGCACTCCCCTGTTCATAGCAGCATTATTTATAATAGCTAGGATATGGAAGCAGCCTAAGTGTTCCTCAGTAGATAAACAGATAAAGATGTGGTGTGTGTGTGTGTGTGTGAGAGAGGAAAGAATGAAACCTTGCCATTTGGGACAAAGATGAACCTAGAGTAGGCATATTATGTTAAGTGAAATAAATCAGAGAAAGATAAATACTGTATGATTTCACTTATGTAAACCTAAAAAACAATATGAATGAGCAAACAAAACAAAACAGAAACAGACTCAGATACAGGAAGCAAACTTGGTTACCAGAGGAGAGAGTGGTTGGGGTATAGGCAAAATAGGTGAAGGGGATTAAGAGATATCAAGATCCAGTTATAAAATAAATCATGGGGATGTAATATACAGCATGGGAAATTTAGTCAATATTGTAGTCACTTCTTTGATGAGACTAACTAGCCTCATCATGGGAATCATTGGGTAATGTAGAAAAATACTGAGTCACTATGACGTACCCCTGAAAGTGGTAGGATATTAAACAAATAAAAGTCCCTACAGGTTTTAAAGTGATCTTTTGGTAGGAATTCTCTCAGATTTTTTTTTTTTTTTAAAACAAATAAAGCATTTTTTTTTTGTTTTTTTTAATTTTTTTTTTTTTTTTTTTTTTTTTATTTACGATAGTCACAGAGAGAGAGAGAGAGAGGCAGAGACACAGGCAGAGGGAGAAGCAGGCTCCATGCACCGGGAGCCCGACGTGGGATTCGATCCCGGGTCTCCAGGATCGCGCCCTGGGCCAAAGGCAGGCGCCAAACCGCTGCGCCACCCAGGGATCCCCTCTCAGATTTTTGATAATCTTGAATCATAATTTTTCCAAAATATATTTTCAACTGCTTTTTAAAAAAACTGTTCTTAGTCAAATTAGGTTTGGAAATGCTGCCAACCAAATTTTCTCCATAACAGTCACAATGTAAAAACTTTGAAAAGCCCTACAGTTAAAAAAAAAAAAAAAAAAAACCACCTCATTTAATTTTGTTTAGCCAAATTTCCCCACAAGGAACAGCTATCGATACTCTATAAAATTAATGTTTGTGCAAGTTCAAGTATATTCCCCTTATCATTCCTGTGGAAACCTTTTAGGTATGTTTCCTTGAGGAACTAAGGATTGAGATGCTTTAACTTTGTGCTATTGTGAACATGAATGTACAAATAATCTATTCAAGTCATTTGTTTTGATATATAACTAGTAGTAGAATTGTTGGATCATATGGTAATTCTGTTTTTAAATTTTTGAGGAACTGCCATACTGTTTTCCTAGCACCTATACCATTTTACATTCCCACTGAGATTATCTGACTATCCCATTCCCCAGCATTTCAAACCCAATGAGTTTTGGCATTGGCAACATTTCTTGCCCGATTAATAACAAAATACCTTTTGTGCTCAATACTAATTTCATTTAATGAAATGACTAATGTCATACAACAGTTCCAATCAGTTATATGATGAATTCCAGTCTTGGAGAAGTTAAAGTGTGGGGGAAAAAAGTGTCATGTCATTAGAGTCCATGAAATACAGTAAATACACTAAGAGCCCCTCAAATTTTTTTTTTGTATAAATTACACAGCTTTTAACAGTCTTTATAAAATAAGAAAGTAAAGGTAGCTGGTTACCAGTAGTGTATGAAAATAATTCCTAAAAACATATAAACTATCAAAACTGAAACAAGAAAAAATAGAAAATGTAAATAGAAGTTGAATCAATAATCAAAAAAACTCCCAGCAAATCAAAGACCAAGGCCAGAGGCTTCACAGGTGAATTCCACCAAACATTTAAAGAAGAGTTAATAACTATTCTTCTCAAACTATTCCAAAAAATAGAAAAGGAAGGAAAACTTCCAAAGTCATTCTATGAAAAACACCCAGTGCTCATCCCGTCAAGTGTCCACCTCAGTGCCCGTCACCCATTCCCCTCCAACACCCGCCCTCCTCCCCTTCCACCACCCCTAGTTCGTTTCCCCGAGTTAGGAGTCTTTATGTTCTGTCTCCCTTCCTGATATTTCCCAACATTTCTTTTCCCTTCCTTTATATTCCCTTTCACTATTATTCCAGCATTATCCTGATACCAAAACCAGATAAATACTTCACTAAAAAGGAGAATAACAGGCCAATCCCTGATGAACTTGGATGCATAAATTCTCAATAAAATACTAGCAAACCGAATCCAACAATTCATTTAAAAAACTCATTCACCACAATCAAGTGGGATTTATTCCTGAGTTGCAAGGGAAATTCAATATTCACAAATCAACATGATAAGCCATGTTGGTAAAAGAAAGGATAAGAGCTATATAATCATTTCAATAGATGGAAAAAAGGCATTTGACAAAGTACAACATCCATTCGTGATAAAAACCCTGAACAAAGTAGGTTTAGAGAGAACATACCTCAGTGTAATGAAGGACATGTATGAAAACCCACAGCGCATATCATCCTCAATGGGGAAAATTGAGACCTTTTCCTCTGTAGTCAGGAACAGGACAGGGATGTCCACTCTCACCACTGTTATTTACCATAGTACTGGAAGTCCTAACCACAGCAATCAGACAACAAAAAGAAATAAACGGCATCTAAGCCAATCAGGAAGAAGTAAGACTCTATTTGCAGGTGACATGATACTCTATATAGAAAACCCAAAAGACTCCACCAGAGAACTACTAGAACTGATACACAAAATTCAGTAAGTCGCAGGATAAAAAAATCAACCTGCAGAAATCTGTTGCATTTCTAATAACCAATAATGAAGCAGCAGAAAGAGAAATTAAGGAATCATTCCCATTTACAAATACACCAAAAACAATAAGATACCTAGGAATAAACCTTACTAGAGAGATGAAAGATCTGTACTCTGAAAACTACAGAACACTGATGAAAGAAATTGAAGAGAACACAAAGAAACGGAAGGACATTCTATGTCCATGGATTGGAAGAACAAAACCAATCTACACATTTAATTGGAATCTTTATCAAAATACCAACAACATTTTTCAAGAGCTAGAAGAACCAATCCTAAAATTTGCATGGAACCACAAAAGACCCCAAATAGCCAAAGCAAACTTGAAGAAGAAAAAGCTGGAGGCATCACAATTCTAGACTTCAAGCTGTATAACAAGACTGTAGTCAAGACAGTATGGTACTGGCACAAAAATAGACACATAGATCAATAGAACAGAATAGAAAATCCAGAAATGAATCCACAACTATATATGGGCAGTTAATCTTCCACAAAGCAGGAAAGAATATCCAATAGGAAAAAGAACTGTCTCATCAACAAATGGTGTTGGAAAACTGGACAGCTACATGCAGAAGAATGAAACTAGACCACTTTCTTACACCACACACAAAAATAAATTCAAAATAGATTACAGTCCCGCATCAGGCTCCTCACAAGGAGCCTGCTTCTCCCTCTGCCTATGTTTCTGCCTCTCTCTGTGTGTCTCTCAATAAGTAAATAAATAAAATCTTAAAATATATATATATATATATATATATATATATATATATATATATATATATAAAGACTAAATGTGAGACTTGAAACCATAAAAATCCTAGAGACAACAAAAGCAGTAACCTTTTTGATGTCAACTGTAGCAATTTCTTACTAGGCAAGGGAAACAAAAGCAAAAGTAAATGACTGGGACTTCACCAAAATAAAACGCTTTCTGCACAACAAAGGAAACAACAAAACTAAAAGGCAACCTTCAGAATGGAAGAAGATATTTGCAAATGACATATCTGATAAAGAGTAAGTGTCCAGAATATATAAAGAACTTATCAAACTCAACACCTAGAAAAATGAATAATCCAATTACAAATTAGTCAAAAGACACAAACAGACATTTCTCCAGAGAAGACACAACACAGATGGCTAACAGACACATGAAAAGATATTCAACATCACTCAACATCAGTGAAATGCAAATCAAAACTACAATGAGATATCATCTCACACAAATCCAGAAGAGCTAAAATAAAAAACCCCAAAATAACAGGTGCTGGCAAGGATGTGGAGAAAGGGAAATAAGTGCAATACGTGTTATAATAAATATAACTATAGATGTATCTCAGACATACAAGAGGAAAAGATTCATGTTCCATGATAGATCAAACTACTTATATTTATATAAATCATAATAAGCTTATGTATAGACCAATATTGCAATGTTGGTAGGAATGCAAACTGGTGTAGCCACTCTGGAAAACAGCATGGAGGTTCCTCAAAAAGTTAAAAATACAACTACCCTATGGTGCAGCAATTGCACTACTAGGTATTTATCCAAAGGATGCAAAAATACTAATTCAAAGGGAATACATGCACCCCAATGTTTATAGCAGCATTTCTTATAATACCCATATTATGGAAAAAAACCCATGTCCAGGGATCCCTGGGTGGCGCAGTGGTTTGGCGCTTGCCTTTGGCCCAGGGTGCGATCCTGGAGACCTGGGATCGAATCCCACATCAGGCTCCCGGTGCATGGAGCCTGCTTCTCCCTCTGCCTATGTCTCTGCCTCTCTCTCTCTCTCTCTGTGACTATCATAAATAAATAAAAATTAAAAAAAAAAATTAAAAAAAAAAACCCATGTCCATTGGCTGAATGAAAAGATAAAGAAGTAGTGGGGTGTGTGTACACATAACAACAAACACAAACACATTGGAATATTACTAAGCCATAAAAAAGAATGAAATCTTGCCATTTGCAATGACCTGGATGGAGCTAGATAGTATTATGCTGATGAAGTAAGTCAGTCAGAGAAAGACAAATACCATGTGATTTCACTCACATGGAATTGAAGAAACAAAACAAAGGGAAAGGAAGGAGGGAAAACCAAGAAACTTATGTAACTTTAGAAAAGAAAAGAATGGTTACCAGAGGGATGGTTGGATGGGGAATAGAGTTAAATAGGTGATGTGGATTGAGGAAGTACTTGCTGTAATGAGCACCAGGTGTTGTATGGAAGTGTTGAATCACTATTTTGTACACTTGAACCTAATATTACACTATATGTTACCTAATGGGAATTTAAATAAAAACTTTTAAAAAGTCTTTCTCAAACGTATTTTTATCTCACTTCTAAAATAATGTGCTTCAAGGACAGTTTTGTTTTTCAATTTTACCTAAGTAAGACTTAGTGACAATTTGGAATAAAAGTAAAAACCCCGGGATCCCTGGGTGGCGCAGTGGTTTGGCGCTTGCCTTTGGCCCAGGGCGCGATCCTGGAGACCCGGGATCGAATCCCACATCAGGCTCCCGGTGCATGGAGCCTGCTTCTCCCTCTGCCTATGTCTCTGCCTCTCTCTCTCTCTCTCTCTCTCTCTGTGACTATCATAAATAAATAAAAATTAAAAAAAAAAAAAGTAAAAACCCCGTAAGACAGTAAACAGTGTATCCTAGATTTTTTTTCCATGTATTTGTGATTTCTAGTATAAATGTCCTAATTATGCTTGTTTCTCTTTGTTTAAGGATTGTTCAAGTTTAGAAGAATATAACATTGCTGCAGCATTGCTCCCTTTGACCAGTGCTTTCTACAGGGTAAGTTTCATTGGTCTATACATAAGCTCATTATGATTTATATAAATATAAGTAGTCTGATCTATCATGGAACTACATGAATCTTTTCCTTTTGTATATCTTAGATACATCTATGGTTATATTTATTGTAACACTTATTGCATACAGTTGACCTTGAACAACACAGATTTGAACTGCATGGGTCCACTTATCTGTGTTTTTTCTAGTAGAGTACTACAGATGTATTTTCTCTTCCTTGTGATTTTTTTTTAAGGTTTATTTATTTATTCATGAGAGACACAGAGAGAGTGGCAGAGACATAGGCAGAGGGAGAAGCAGGCTACTCGTAGAGAGCCTGATGCGGGACACGATCCTGGATCCCAGGACCACGACCTGAGCCGAAGGCAGGTGCCCAACTGCTGAGCCACCCAGGCGTCCCTCCTTATGATTTTCTTAATAGCATTTCTCTAGTTTATTGCAAGAATACAGTATATAATACATGCACCTAACATGTGTTAATCAGCTATTCATGTTATCAGTAAGGTTTCCAGTCATCTCTAAGCAATGAAAAGCTAGGTTTTGGGGGCGTAACAGTTATACACAGATTATTCACTCCACAGAGAGTCAGTGTCCTAATCCCCACATAGTTCAAGGGCTAAAGATACTGTGTGTAGAAAATTTAATATATAATATTAAATCATCTCCTAAGATGGAACCCCACCCATTTCATACCTCCTTTTTTTGGGGGGGGGGGGCTTTATTTTTCTTTAAAACATTTTGTAACACCTGAAATTATATATTCATTTGTTTACATTTGAGTATTTTCCTCTACCACAGAAAATAAATTCCATGAGGCTAGGATATTATTTCATAAATATTTATTGATAAGGCCAGGTTTATTTGTTTGTTTGTTTTTAAGTCTGTCCACAGTTAGAGATCTTAAGCCAAATGTTCTCCATTATTTGGAGCTCTTTCTCTGCTAAGTCACTGCATATCCCTCTTTCTTCCTACTTACCCCTCCCTTCCTCTTTGAAAACAGAAAGTGGAATTTATGATGTTCACACTTCTGAGAACTGGCAAGTCATACTGAACATGCTCAGGAAACAAGGACAAATCTCAAAAATGTCAAACAAATGAATTCAAGGTTTAGAGGCTAATGACAACTAACAAGCCTCACCATCATCTTTTGGTCTTCCCTCCCCAACTTAAGCCTGGCTCCAGGCCCACTTCATATTTCCTTTAATGCATACATACTAGCCTTCTCTGAACTCCCTGATCCTTCATCTCATTCCCCTGCTAGCATGGAGACCACTATAGGTGGTCTCCAGAAATAGGCCAGGCTATCCTGGATCCCAAACCATGTGGGAAATTTATCTCCGTATCTCAGAGCAGCCAGAAAACTTAGTCCTCTGCCTAACAAGCCTTCATATTAGGCCCTCACCTGGCATTTGCTAAAGAAAATGACATTTTAAATCTATCCCACTTCCAAGATTTAAAAAATATTATGTAGAAATAAATAAGAAACATAGGGAAAATAAGAATTGCAATAGAAACTCAATTGCTTAAGTAACCCATTGCTTATGATTTTTTTTTTTTTAAGGAGAATCATTTAACCATTTTATAGTGTATATTAATGAGGGTTTGATCAGGATAGCAGAAGTACCATGAGCAATATAATTAAGGAATTTATTATAAGGGACCAGCCCTTACTTATTATAAAAACGGGGGGGGGGGGGGGAGTTTTTGGAAGGCTTTGAATTAGGCTCTACCTGTGGGCCTGAAGTCTCTATAGGTCATGACACAGGGAAGAACAAGGACAAAGTGGAATCTGTGTTTATCTCTTACTTCTTCTAACCCAAACAGTGCAAATGAGCTGCAAAAAAAGCAGCACTATTAGCCATAGAGCTACACAAACATCTGGCCCTGGGCTAGGAGAAGCTGAAGGAGATGTGGCAGGAACTGGAAAACTGTGAGCTTAGTCTCGTCGCCCTATCAGTGTGAGCTGGCATAGCAGTGACAGAGTGTGTGAGCTGTAGCAGCACATCCTATATTACCTTCAAAGTGTAATGACTGCTGATTCACTTTTGTTCAAATCTTAAAGAGATTTCTCTTGTGGCCAACCCAAACCCTGGAATCATAGAGAAAAGAAAATCTGGGAAATGTCCTCACTTAGCTTAGTTTACACAGTACAAAACCATCATACTGATTTTTAGTTTTGTGGGAGTTTTTAAGTAGTTAATAAGTTGGGTTAAATGCCCTATTGTTTCTCTGTGTTATCAAACAATAATTCAAACTTATGTTTTAGGAGTGGGTTTATGGATTTAATTCTTTGTTGTTGGCTTGGTTTGGCCATGAATTAGGAGTCAGAAACCATACCAGTAATATGTGCAGGAAAAACTTAAGTTATTAAGTAGTAAGTAGCAGGGGATTAACTCCCAAGAAGTAAATAGAATTCCAAAGAATACAGGCATATCAGAAATAGGGAGCAGCTACTACTTCTTGGGTGTAGGCAGAGTACCCAAGAAAGGAGCAAACTTGGAAGAAGGCTTCATCCCAATAAGACTTGTGATTCAAACCTTGCTAGAGCAATGTTTTGGCCACTGGATGGCATAGAAATTCATTGAGATGCCACAGACCAGAGCTGTTAAGTGGGAAACTACCTCCTGAAGTTCTGGCAAAACTTGCTGGTAATCCCCCTTAGTAGAAAGCCAGTGAAACTTCATAAGAAGCCACTGTCTGGACCACCACTGAAATTCCAAAAATGGTGAGCATTTGGGGGTGTCCTGTACACCACTAGCAGGTGCATGCCATAGGAACTAGAAGGAAAAAGCACACCAGAACCAGGAAAAGAAACCACTTCCTACTGCATTGGCCCTTCAGCACTTTATACTGACAAAAGTTAGAATTGTGCCAGCTGGTAAAGGAGAAATGTTTATATGTCCAGTTCCAGTACCACAAAGCAGGGCAAAGAAAGGTCAATTTGGAGGAAAGACATTGCATCAGTAACTGACACAGTGGGTTAGAGAGGGTGAGGGTGGATCATACCAATTCTCAGATACTTTCTAAATTTCTAACTTATAGGGAATTATTTCTGGTGTATAATTGAGGAAAATTTTGTAGATGTAAATTGCACTATCCTGTCACAGATTGCAAATGAGCCATGTTTGGTGTTCAGCCAATATAAACTCCTGGGTCTTGCTCAGCATGCTTCACAGAATTGACTCAGCAGTTTGTCATATTTGAACTTATGTGAAAATATTTTTAATAATATTTATTGGACTTTTTTTTCAATGCAACAAAACTTTATTGAACATCTCAATATACAAAGTTACTATGCCAGGTAATATATGGGCAGCCACATGAGTGAAACATTGACATGGCCAGTAGGAACTTATATTAGTCTTTCTAATACCAAATAATAAACAGATAAAACTGTTCCACAGTGCATCAACTGGATGGGTATTTCCTTAAATAAAATATATATATGAGATTAGAAAATTCAGATACTACAGAAACATATAAAAATGCAAAACAAAAGCTTGTTTTCCCACTTCTACCCCATATCCTCTGACAGTTGGCTTATTCTTAGGGGAAAAAAAGTCACTCATTGCCAGTAGATAAATACAGATAAAATTACTCTTTTTTTAAAAACTAATCAAATCATTTACATTGTTTTCTCACCTTGTTTTTTTCATTTAGTCATCTTGAAGATCTTTTTATATACCTAATTAGTATATAACACTAATACCTAATTATATTAGGTATTAGTATGCAAATATATTTTTTTCTTAATGAAAAGATAGCGTCTGTGTGTATGTGTGTTTATTTACCATAAGTATAAGAGCAGATTATTTCATTGATCCAGGTGAAATGTGATGTTTGTCTTTTAGCATTTTCCTTTGTGTAAAAATATCTAAGATGTTTCACTTGTAACATTATATATCTTAGATCCTTGGGAATTTTTTATGCCACAACACCACAAATTTGAGGCATTTTTTCCCTTTCAGTTTTCTCACTTTTCTCTACTTTTAATGAGTTCTATGTAACTCATACTTCTTTAACTTATGAAGCCTTTCTTGAAGGTGATATTTTAAGAGCCAGGTTTAAATTATTAAGGATTACTGGGGATACCTGAGTGGCTCAGCTGGTTAAGCATCTTCCTTTGGCTTAGGTCCTGGGATTGTGCCCCACTCCCTGTTCACTGCTCAGCGGGGAGTCTGCTTGCCCTTTCCCCCCCAATTTATGCTCTCTCTCTCTCTCTCTCAAATAAAATCTTTTTAAAAATTGTTAAGGATTACTTTAATCGTGAGAAACAATGTAATCATTTACATTTATATTAGCTTATCATTTATATGATGCTTTCATCCTCAGGTCAGCAAACAGTTATTAGGTATGGCAAGCCCTATGCTTATGTTTGTTGCCTAATTGCAAGTGAATAGCACATGGTCCTTACCCTGAAGAAACATACTGTCTAATGGCCTTTCATATTCATCAATCAGCTTTTAACGGAGGAACATTTCAGTTACTGAATAACATTGGGTTACCTTTTGTTTACTTACATCCTTTTTATTAAAAAAAAAATCATGTTTGTTTAAATTAATTGAAATATATACTCAAAGTTTAAAGCAGGGATTCTTGTGTAAATGTCACTTTTTGGAATAAAAAGAATTAAAGAGTAAGCTAAAACCCAATAGTTAGAGCAGAAATAAAACCAAAATAAGATACCCTTCTCTTAATCTTTTCCCATGATAGCCTTGGACAAAAGTAAAGGCCATGGGGCCCCTTCATCATGAGCTACTGTGTAGTGCCCTCTCCATGATCCATAAATCTTAGAGTCATCCTGTTGTAGTTCTTAATCACCCAGATAATCTAGAGAGTATCCTAGAATCTATCAAAATATGAGAGATCCCTTCTTTTACTTCTTTGAGGTGCATTGGTTGGTTACTGATGCTCAAAATGTATGCCCAGAAGAATTGATGCTTTCTCCCCTGGTACTCATTGTAATTCATGTTTACGTTGGGAAGAAATAGAAATACCCTATTTGACTTAAATTCAAGCACCCTGAAGAGACACATTGCCAGATTGCAAAGATCCCCCCATACACAGGTGGCACTTTGTAGGTTATTTATTGATCAAGATAGGTCTTGCTTCATAACAGCATTATTCGGGCTCTCATTCTCAATAGAAGTGGACTTATTTCTTCTTAAAAATTCTCATTTCATTCCAACATGTTAAAAAAAAAAAACACTTATCTTCTCTAATATCCAAAAGGATACTCCCAGAGGACTCATTTTTATTAACAAGTTTGTTGAAGTATAATTTGTATACTATAAAATTCACTCATTTTAAGGGTATATTTTAGCAATTCTTAGTATATTTATAGATTTGTATAACTCTCACACTATCTAATCTTAGAACATTTCCATCACTCCAAAACAAATCTCCTATCCATTTGCAGTCACTTCTCATTCCCAGGCAACTACTAATAGACCTTCTGTCCCTATAAATTTGCCTTTTCTAGACATTTCATATAAATGTAATCATATATGTTCCTTTATGTCTGGCTTCTCTTAGTGAATAAAGTATATTTGAAGTTTGCCCATTTTGTTAGAAGATTTCTTTAGGACTGTTATTAATTAAGAATTCTTCATACCCAGAGTGCTTAGGTCACCTTCTGTATAGCTTTAAATTGTATCTAATTCAAGATGTAAAGTATAATTAAACGAATTCTCTTTTAGTAAATATACCAAGAAAAAAATGTGAGATGTAGTACCTAATTTTATAGTCCTTTAATTTTTCTGTTGCTAAATTGTGAATTTTGATTATACTGTCTAAATGAACATCGACTTACCTAATTGTAAATAAATTTGAGATCTAGGTATTTATCCACTTCAAAATATAAAAGCCAAAGGCAAGTAGATATATTCAGGATAGTGTGATAGGAAAATCTGTTCATTACTACCCGAAAAAAGTCCTTTGTGTAAACCTAGCTTTTACCTAATCAGTCAGAGAAGGAAAAGTGAGCATTAAAGCATGGAGAACCAAAATTTCCTGAGCCACCTCCTAAGTAATGACCTTTCTGCCACCATACTAGAAGTATTTCTCCTCCCAAACCTTGACCCCCAAAATGAGCAAACTAAAATCTGTTTTCTGCATCTTTCATGTCAAAACCTGATATTTCTTGTGTAAGCCTATGTATCAAATAGAACATGGTAAAGAACAGAAGTCCAAAGAAAAGTGATAGCAATAATAAAGACAGCTTATTCTTACTACCTAGTACAAGGTGCTACATTTGACTTGCAGGGCCTAATCCAAATGAATGGATATTATTCCCATTTTAGATGAAGGAATCTCTACCATTTAGCTAGTAAGTCGCAGAGCCATGACTCAAACTCAGTGTCTGACTCCAAAGTTTGTATTCTTTATAATAAGATTCCCCAAGTGAGTCTCAATTTATATAGCAGAGTTCTGGGAGCTTTTCATCTTTTTGCTTAGAGGTACTGAATTGACATCACTCCTGTCCCCTCATTTCTCTAACCAATATTATCCTTATATTCAGCAAGGATACTTCATTAAGCTTTGGCTTAGAGTGGGCAAAGTCAGGAAATACTGGTTAATTGGATGTTATGATTAATAAATAATTGTCACATATTATTATATGTAAATCTCTAATTTCCACGTATTTCTAATAGAAAACATACTAAGTACTCAGAATCACACCAGATGCACTTTTGTAATTCTCTGATAATTTAGAAGTTACTTGAATAACTAACTGGTTTTGCCCTTAAGTTAGTAATATAGACCCTACTTGTCCTACTTTTGATATGACAACATATAGATAATTTTAACCAATGGAATCCAGATGAACCTAATTCATGGTATTAAGATTGTTGCTGGAAGAAAACTCTTACAATAACATAAAAAAAATAGATATTTCATCAGTTCTTCTTTCCCCTCTAATGGTAAATGACAAGAGAGATTCTTAAAAATCTACAAAATGGGAAAAGAATTTTGTTTTCCCTAAACTTCATGATCTGGATACATTGCATTTCCTACAATAGGTCTCAAAGGATGACATTTTTGGCAAAAATCAGCAGAGGGTGGTGATGAAGGGTCTTTTTTCATCTCTTTTCTTCTGTAAAATAAAATACTAAGCTTAAAAATAAATTAGCAGAAAAACATTTGAGAATGAAGACAGACATCAACAGTGGGCTGAATCCAAATTTGGCCTGGCAAAGATATGAATGTGCTTATTACAGCAGATACCTCCAGCACAGCAGAATTTTAGAATGGCCAGAGACAGTGTCTTGCTTTTATTTCCTCCCTTCATTTTCTTCTTGTTCTTTCAGACAACTTAGCATTCCTCCCTCCTCCCCTCTAAGCACAACCTCTTCTTGCTCCTCCTACTGTTTCTTTCCAGTTTTGGGTGGCTGCTCCTCTTCTCCTAGTCCTGTAAAACCTCTCCTTCTGAGAAACTGAATTACTTTAGAATTACTGTTCTTTATTAACTTATCTTCACTGTTTAGTAATATAAGGCAGTTTGGAAATTTAAAGGAACATAGTTACTTATAGATATAAAGTTACATTAACTGCCTGGTAAAAAATTGTATTTAAACTAATTTGCTGAGTGTCTCCTTTGTGTAAAAATCTGTATTAGGCATTGGGTGAGTTGCAGTGATACCTAAGACATGATTTCTGCCCCCCATGCTCCCCTGTAGCTGATTATCTTATAGGGTAGAGAGGAATGAAAATCACTACTAGTAAGCAGAATAGGAGGAAACAAAGTGAACTGCATGTGCCCATGTTGAAGAACACAAACCTTTTTTATTTGAATCCCTCATACTCTTACAGGCTTCCTTACATAATGACACTGTGATTTATGGTAACTATTTCCCCTTCTTCCCTTTCCCTCTGGGTTCAGGCCTTGATACCTGTGATTTTTGTCCCCTCCCTCATATGAGGGCCTTTTTTCTCAGCTTTCTAATCCACTCTCCATACTTTCCTGGGCTTATTCCTCATTCTCCCCTCTTTTCCTTTTCAGAACCCTTTTTCTATTACTGCTTCTGCTGCAAGCAGTCTTAGAGCAACCTTCAACATTAATATACATGAAAGCTGGGGCACCTGGGTGGCTCAGTCAGTTAAGCATCTGCCTTCAGGGGATCCCTGGGTGGCTCAGCGATTCAGCGCCTGCCTTTGGCCCAGGGTGTAACCCTGGAGTCCCGGGATCGAGTCTCAACGTCGGACTCCTGGCATGGAGCCTGCTTCTCCTTCTGCCTTGTCTCTGCCCCTCTCTCTTTCTATGTCTATCTTGAATAAATAAGTAAAATCTTAAAAAAAAAAAAAAAAAGCATCTGCCTTCAGCCCAGGTCAGGATCCCAGGGTCAGGATCCCTGTTCAGTGGGGAGTCTGCTTTTCCCTCTCCCTCTCCCCCTCTCCCCAGCTCATGTGCTCTTTCCTCTCATATGTATATATATATGTATGTATGTATATATATGTGTGTATATATATATATATATATCAATTGAATAAAATCTAAAAAAAAAAAACACACACACACACACGAAAGCCATACCAATCAAGACATTTTTATTAATATTATAGGGAAATTTATTCACAAAGGATAATCTGTTACCAATTTCAACCTCAAGAATTGTTACATCTGGGATCCCTGGGTGGCGCAGCGGTTTGGCGCCTGCCTTTGGCCCAGGGCGCGGTCCTGGAGATCCGGGATCGGATCCCATGTCGGGCTCCCGGTGCATGGAGCCTGCTTCTCCCTCTGCCTGTGTCTCTGCCTCTCTCTCTCTGTGACTATCATAAATAAATAAAAATTTAAAAAAAAAAAAAAAGAATTGTTACATCTTTTTTTTTTTTTTTTTAAGAATTGTTACATCTTTTTGTTGGATTATCCCTTTTATTATTATATAGGGCCCTTCTTTGTATCTTGTTACAGTCTTTTTTTAAAGTCTAGTTTTTCTGATATAACTACTGCCACTCTGGCTTTCTTTTGATATCCATTTGCATGATAAATGTTTCTCTACCCCCTCACTTTCAAATTGCAAATTGTCTTTATTTTATTTATTTACTAAAATATTTTATTTAAATTAAAATTGCCGGGATCCCTGGGTGGCGCAGCGGTTTGGCGCCTGCCTTTGGCCCAGGGCGTGATCCTGGACACCCGGGATCGAATCCCACGTCAGGTTCCCGGTGCATGGAGCCTGCTTCTCCCTCTGCTTGTGTCTCTGCCTCTCTCTCTCTCTCTCTCTTTCTCTCTGTGTGTGTGACTATCATAAATAAATAAACATTTAAAAATAAAAAATAAAAAATAAATAAATTAAAATTGCCAACATGTTGTATAACACCCAGTGCTCATGCAGGTGTCTTTAGATCTAAAATGAGTCTCTGTAGGGGTGCCTGGGTGGCTCAGTTGGTTAAGCATCCATCTCTTGATTTTGGCTCAGGTCATAGTCTCAGAGTTGGGAGATCAAGCCCCACTTCAGGCTTCAGACTCTATGGGGAGTCTGCTTGAGATTCTTTTCCTCCCTTTCAGCCCCTTTCGTCCTGTATTCTCTCTCTCTCTCTCTCAAATAAATAGATATTTTAAAATAAATAAAGTATGTCTCTGTAGGCAGCATAGAGATGGATCTTGTTTTTTTTTTATCCATTCTGTCATCTGTCTTTTGATTAGAGCATTTAGTACATTTACATTCAAAAAAGTTACTGATAGATAGCTCTTTATTGCCATTTTATTACTGGTTTTATTGTTTCTTAAGGTTTTCTGTGATCTTTCTTGCCTTCCATGTTTGCTGATTTTCTTTAGTGATATATTTGGATTTCTTTCTCTTTATTCTTTGCATATTTATTAGTGGTTTTTGATTTGTGGTTGTCATTAGGTTTGTATATAACCTCTTCTGCACATAGCAGTCTATATTAAATTGATGGCCATTCAAGTTTGAACCCATTCTTTACTCCTGTCCTCCCCACGTTTTAGATATATAGTGTCATATTTTACATCCTTTTATTTTGTGAGTTCCTTGAACTTTTTTTAATAGAAATATTCATTTTAATTACTTCTGTGATTCCTACTTTCATACTATCGTTTTTGGTCTTTTTCCTCCACTCAAAGAGTTCCCTTTAATATTTCTTGTAGGGCTGATTTTAGTGGTTATGTACTCCTTTAATTACTGCTTGTCTATGATCTCTTGCTTTCTACTTCTATTTTGAATGTTAGCCTTGCTGATAGAGTATTCTTGGCTACAGATTTTTTACCACTCAGCACTTTAAATTTATCATGCCACTCGGTTCTGGCTTGGAAAGTTTCTGCTGAAAAATCTGCTGATGAAACCCTTATGGGGTTTCCTTTGTATGTGACTGTCCTCTGTTGTCTTGTATCTTTTGATGTTTTTTCTTTATCTCTGTATTTTGCCATTTTAATGATTAGATGTCTTGGTGTAGATCTGCTTTTTGTGAATTTTTTCGGAAACACCAGATCTTGCCTTCTGGATCTGGATATGTTTCCTTCCCCAGATTAGGGAAGTTTCCAGCCATTGTATCTTCAAGTACATTTCCTGCCCCCCTTTCTCCCTTTTTCTTCTGGAACTCCTATAATACAAATGTTATTATATTTGATGGAGTCACTGAGTTCTCTGAGTCTATTCTTGTTTGCATGGTTCTTCTTTCACTTTTTTTCAGCTTCATTGCTTTCCATTTCTTTGTCTTCTATGTCACTTGTTCATTTCTCTGCTTCTTCTGTCCTGCTGTTTATTCCATCAAGTGTGTTTCTCATTTCATTTGTTGAGCCCTTTAATCTCTGCTATATTATTCCTTATCCCTGTGTTAAAGGATTCATTAATGTTCCCCACTGTTTTCTCAAATCTAGAGAGTAACCTTAGTCATTGATTTAAATCAGGCATGTTTCACTTAGATCTATGGCTGTGGCCTTATTTTGTTCTTTCATTTGGGATAAATTCCTGCCTTTACATTTTGTCTAAGTCTCTGCCTGCTTCTCTTAGAAAAGCCTGCTCTTGAAAATAATGGCCTTGTGGGAGCATCTGAGTGGCTTAGTCAGTTAAGCATCTGCCTTTGGCTCAGGTCATGATCGCAGGCTCCTGGGATGGGGCCCTGAGTTGGGCTTCCTGCTCAGTAGGGAGTCTGCTTGTCCCTCTCCCTCTGTTCCTCCCCCTTGCTTGTGCTCTCTCTCTCCTTCTCTCTCTGTGTGTCTTTCACACTTACTCTCTCAAATTAATAAACAAAAATCTTTAAAATAAAGAGAAAAAAATAGCCATATGAAGAAGATGTCATGTAGTTCTGAGGCCTGAAGCTTTAAGGAACTACATGACCTGACATAACACAACTGCTGTTGTGTTCTGGGTGTTCAGTCCTTCAAGCCAATCATCATGGAGGCTCTCTTTGCCTGTTGTCGGCAGTATTTGGTCCTTGGCCTGAATGTGGCAAGTTTTAATTAGGTATACTTTGGTCTGCTTATAAAATAAGACCTGACACCACTTCCATAAGATAATGAGTCCCTGCAGAATTCTCTGGTCAGAGACATGGTGTGGGCAGAGTTTGTGTTAGTCTTCTGGGGGAGGACTCTGCACACAGGGACTGAGGGAAGTGTGACCAAGAAGGACAGTCCCAACCAGGAGCTTAGTGTAAAAGCAAGTTAGGCAGCCAATGCGTGCATTCTGCTGGTTCCTGCATGTGGCCTATGATTGTGCTGAGGGATAGGGATGAGAAATGTTGCTGGCCAGCTCCTTTGTTCCTGGAGCAGTGTCTCAGTGAATGCTGCCTCTCAAGGACATGCTCCGTGAAGAGCAAATAATCTCCCCATTGTGTCCCATGCGCTCTTTAGCTCACTATTTCCACACTGTCTCTGCCATGGTTGTTTGTCCACCTTCTCTCCAGGAGCAGCCCTGATGCCTCTGGACTCTCCCACAGCGCAGCCCACTGACACTTAAAACTTTAGGCATTAAGCCCCTCTGCTTGCAAGAATTCACAAAATTCAGCCCTTCTCACTTTCCAAGCCAATGGCCATGGGGAAATACTCTCCTCATGCATTCCTGTGTGCCCCTCTCTCTCACCCTTCTCCATGACTACAGCTCCCTCCCTCCCCTCTGTAGCAGCCAAGATCTGTTTCTCCCCTAAGCCATTTCTCTGCACTACCTACCTTCTTTGATGTGGCCTCTTCTGTATCTTTAGTTGTGGAGTTTGTTCTGCCAGTCTTCAGGTCAGTTTCTGTGGTATTTAGAATGATTTGATAGTTATCTAGTTGTATGCATAGGACAAGGTGAGCCTAGGGTCCTCTTATTCTACCACCATCTTCCCCCAAGAATCTAGTAGGAATCTGTGCTTTTGACCACTTCCTTGGGTTCCATTGGTGCTTGAGCAGCTGAAAGAACTCAGAGAAACATGTTACTTGCTAGATCACCAGCTTATTATGAAAAGAAATAACTCAAAAAAAAAAAAGAGATATAACTCAGGAACAGCCATATGGAAAAAGACGCAAAGGACCAGGTGTGGGGAAAGGGTGCATAGTTTCTGTGCCCTCTCCAGGTGTGCCTCTCTCCCAAAGTCTCCCTGTGTTCACCAACTCAGAAGCTCTCCAAACCCCCAGTATTCCATATTTTAGGTATAATTGTGTTACTTTTTTGTTTCTTTTAAGTAGGCTCCACACCCAGCCTGGAGCCCAACACAGGGCTTACCCTCATGATGCTGAGATCGAAGACCTGAGCTGAAATCAAGAGTCTAACACTTAACCGACTGAGCCAGTGAGGTGCCCTTAATTGTGTTGCTTTTAAATTCTTCCTTAAGATGTGGTCTGACTTCCTGTCATCTAAAGTCTGAGCTTATCTAAAACAACCCATGAAATAATTTTTCCCTCATGGATTTTCTATACTTGATAGTTCGATTTGTATATAGAATTCACTATGAAATAAAAAATATTTACCCACAAAGATATTATCAGTCAAAAATAAGCCATATTCAAAGCCATTTTAACTTCTTAAACATCAGAAAAACATTTTTATTATTTTCATAATATATTAATATATATTATATGTAATATATATGATATATAACACTTAGTCACATGTTATATTATTAACAGGCACTGGGCTTTGTAGGGAATAGTGGGGCAATGGGTAATACCCAGCCACCATAAACCAAGGACTGAGAGCTGATTTCAGGAGAAAAATTGAGTTAACCCTGAATCATCTGTTATTTTATGCTGGCTTCCCTTCATGATTAGTTCAGGTTATAAAATAAAATTTTCCTTTTAATGGAAAGAGAAGTGCTCTTAGGTCAAATTTTCACCCACTTCTCTAGAATTACTTGCATTGACGGACCCAGATTGTATGTGATTACAATTCAAATAACATTGATTTATACTTAAGAAACATGTATTTTATGGAAAAATTACACTTTAAGGGAGAGCTCAATTAAACTTTTGTCTGATAATATCTTATTTAAATAGCTAATGAGTGTAATCTCATGGGAGGAGGAAGCCCTGAGCCTCCTCCAGACAACCTAATGAACAGCTTACCTACTGCCCCCAGTCAACTGCAGACCAGAGGAAACACTGCCTAGAAGAAAAAAAAAAAGAATTAGTATCTCAGCAGGACCCACAGGTTACAGAGGAGAGATCCTACATTCTTTCCCTCTGTTTGCATAAACTGACTATTCTTAGAGGCATGAGATTGTTAGGTCTGATATTTGGCTGGTTACCTCCCCTTTCACTTCTGGTCCTGGAGTAGTGGGAGGTGGCAATAAACATAGCATTGGGTGTTTAACTGAAGCCATTTAATGAATCGCAGCTGTATTAGTACAGCCCCTATCAATTTTCTTAAAGGAGGGGGTGGCAAGAGTTCTTGTAACATTTTTATGCATTTGGCTCTGGTTATGATATACACTTAGAGACAAACCAATGGGAAAGATGAACCTCTTTCCCACCAAGCACACTGCCATTTGTAATTCATTTTCAGTAGATCTCTTAGAAATTGATTATTGAGTATATAATTGTATTATATATAAGATGCTGCAAGAATGGTGATGATGATAATGATGATAGGATAGTTAAGGTGTATTAAGCATTTCCTTATGTGTCATGCACTGTGGCTAAGTACTTCTTCATGTGCATTAATTAGATCATAATCTTGACAACAATCCCATGGACTAAGTATTATTGTCTCCATTTCATCTTTGAGGAAACTGGGTCTAGATAAATGTAAAGACCTTGTCATGGTCATTCAACAAGCAAATAGGAAAAGGTGGAATTTGAACCTAGGGACTTCTAGTCTAGCAATATAGCACACTAAATATTCTGAAACACCCCTACACCTACAACACCACCAGCAGCAGCAAAAAAAACCACCAAAAATGTAATATAAAATACAGGTATGTTATTAAGTACATAACTAAGCACAAGAAAGTAAGAGAAATCTTCAAGAATGAAAGATGAAAAGGAGGCAGAAATCTGAGGTGATCTGCTTCCACTGCAGCTTAAGCTGCAGCTAACCTGAAGACATCTAGTAATACTTGGAACCTAGAGCCTTCAGTATTGGGTGGGGAGACTGAAATTTGTAAATATTTATAATTTAAGGAAACAATTTCTAATCCATGGTAATAGCTCTCAACTGAATTATTATCCTCTTACTGGTTTCCCTTGCTTTCACCTTTGCCCCTTACATTCCATCATCAACATGACTGCCATAGTTACCCTTTTATTTATTTTTTTATTTTTTTCATAGTTACCCTTTTAAAGCATAAGTCAAATCATGTCATTCTGCTCAAAACCCTACAGTGACTTCTCATCCTACTCAGAAGCACCTTTCCAAATTTAACTTCATAATTTTGTCCCTTAGTTTCCTCATGTCTTTGCCTAAATGTCAGTTTCTCAGTGAGGTCTATCCTGATAACCCTATTTAAAATTCTACCCATCCCTCTCCAACACTGTTATTCTCCATTCTCTGTTCTTGTGTGTGTGTGTGTACATCACATATACTTACTATATTTATTTTCTGTGTCTTGCCACATGAATGTAGGCTCCAGGAAAGAAGGAAGTTTCATTTCTTCACTAATACATCCTCATCTCCTGGATTGTATCTGGTACATAATTGGTCCTTAATAATGATTGAAGGAAATTAATGAAATGTAAAAGCAAAAATACAATAAAGAAGACCAATAAAGCCCAAAGTTGTTTTTTGAAAACTAAAACTAGACTTCATACTCCATTTTGTCTAACTCCAGAACCCATCCATTTAACCGCTACACAGTATACAGCTTCCAAAATACAACTTCCTTCCACTTTCACAAAATTTGCCATCTAGTAATTGGATATCAGGCCTTGTCACACTGACAAGGCCTTAATGGCTCTGTGGCCTTCGATGTGTTATTTTACTTCTCTGTGCTAAAGTGTCATTAGCTACAAATAAAGATGATAATGGTACCTACCTTGTAGGGTTATTATGAGAACTAGATGCAGTATAACATGTAAAGTGCTTCCTGCCCAGCACGTGATAAGCCTTCAATAAATGTAAATGACTGCTGCTGTCATTAACCACCCCCCATTTTCTTGTCGAATTAACTCAGTTCTTCCAGGAGGTCTTATGAATGTGGTAAAAGCCAATCAAAAGTCCTATAGGTGGACACACTGGATGTCTAGCACAAGATTCAATACTCAAACCAACTGTGTCATTAATTGTTATTGGCTCTGTGCTAAGTTTTGATGGCGATAACAGATCAATAATGTGGGGAAGGGTGGAGTTGAAGAATGGAGAACATGGTTTGTGTATTGCTTTTGGATCAGGAGAACTTTGGGATAACCCTCCAAAAGCTACATAACAACAAATCTCCTCCCCTCATACACAAACACCCTACTCTACTTAGCCTATATACTTCCTACTTAAAAGGCCATATGCTGATTACTCTAACTGAAAACAAACAAGATATCTGACTAACTCCCTAGTGGTATCATGTCAAATATATGTTTAGAAGCAATCTGTCACTAAACATTCGTCACTTTGGGGTAGAAGGAATTTAAAAGTTCTATTCAAGCCTGCTATCTATTCTTCCTATCCTCTTTTACAAGATGACAAACTCAAATGCTTAAAGAAACCAGACAAATGTTGTAACTGATTGAAGAGGAAATCGTATAGAACTGGAGAATGCTTGTTTCATGTTAAAGGAACATTTATTTATTTAGTTCCAGTCATTTCTTGTCAGGCAAAAACGTGGTCACAGTTTTCAAAGAAGACATCCACTTTTACAATTTTCCTAATTATTAATAACAAGATTCAGAACAAAAGAAGTACAAGCTGCCAGTCTGTAGCCTCTGCTACAGAACTTCTATGTGGAGCTGTGTAGGAAATAATGAGAATTGCAGAATTTTAACTTGAAAGATAGTTCTGGTGAAAAATATGAATTTGAGAGTCTTGTAAAGAGAAAAGACCACCAAGCCCAGTTGGGAGGAGAGAGAAGAAAAAATAATCGAGGTCAGAAATTTGGGGAAAAAAACCTGTGGAATGAGATAAGGAGGAAAAGCCAAAGAATAAGACAGCATAAGATGCTCACATGTAGGAGATCAAAAGAAGTTGCTAAATTCCTACTTTGGAATAGAAATTAAAATAAAGTTGCTAACTTGAGCAGTCTTTTAGTAGATTATATAGTGCCATTAAAATCAACTAATCATTTATTTTGAGAGAAAACAATGAGAAAGGAAATATGAGTGGAAGCTAGGCTCTAATTTATTCCACAGTGGCATTAGAATTTGATATATTCTCTTGTCCCCTCCAAGTATATTTTCTCTAAAAAGAATGCACTGAAAGGAGGCACCATCCCATCTGCTGAAAAGTCACACAGGAAGATGGGGGCAAGGCTGCAGAGGTGGGTCTTCTGTGTTTCTGATTCTGCCTCAGACTTAGTATATCTAGTATCCTGGATCCTATTAAGGATTCCAGGGCAGTCAAATAATTCCTTTGATTTAAAAATAAAATTTCACAGCAGAATAACTTAATCAAAACATGAAAATTTGTTTGAATATTTCCATCTTCTAGAGAAAATTGACTTCTCTCAAAAGTGTATTTCTTCTTACTTTGCTATAATCATGTATAGAATCTAGTATAAAATATTTATGTCCCCCGGGATCCCTGGGTGGCGCAGCGGTTTAGCACCTGCCTTTGGCCCAGGGCGCGATCCTGGAGACCCGGGATCGAATCCCACGTCGGGCTCCCGGTGCATGGAGCCTGCTTCTCCCTCTGCCTATGTCTCTGCCTCTCTCTCTCTCTGTGACTATCAAAAATAAATAAAAATTAAAAAAAAATATTTATGTCCCCCAAATTGAGAAAGGAACCAAACAACTTTAATGTCCACTCTGGTTTTGCTTAGAAACAGTGAGATCTCTGCTATTTCTACCCACTGTCCCACCTATTGTAAAACTTTGGCGGGGAGGCAGGAGAGCTGTGGTAGGGGAGATGATTGTGAATTTTACAGCCATAGACTAGATAGAATTTTATTCATGGGCAACATGAGGGTTGGAAGAAACTATTAGATTATAGATTTAAATTATTTAGAGAATATTTCAAATTTTCAAGATAATGCAATTAAAAGTACCCAAGCCACTTGGGAGAGTTGACATGATGTGTAGTAATGGGTAAATTTATACTATTTGAATATCTAGGTCCCAAAAAGCTTTGGTTTTTATATTTACTTCCTCGGGGTGTTTCCATGAAATCTTGGGAATGAGTTTATATGATTGAATACATAACTTATTTTTTTAGGTTTCCTTTTTTTTTTTTTTTAAGATTTTATTTATTCATGAGAGGCAAAGACATAGGCAGCGAGAGAAGCAGGCTCCCTATGGTGAGCCCGATGCAGCACTTGATCCCAAGACCCTGGGATCACGACCTGAGCCAAAGGCAGACATTCAACCACTGAGCCACCCAGGTGCCCTTTTGGTTTTAACATTACAGGGAACAATTAGAGAAAAGTGAATAATTCTTAATTTAGCTCAGAAGATACTGGTGACCATCTTAAGTGAGAAGTCAGAAGCTAGATACATAGTATGGTGCCTCCAACAGGGCTTGAACAGATAGGGACCCTCCTGGGCCAATATTCTTGTGAGCACAAGTAGTTTTTCCATCCACAGCTCTGTAACAGTTGTTTGTCCTCATTTCATTTGTGCCTCAAGAAGAGTAAAATCTGCAACGTTGATGTAAGGAGCAAGTGTGCTACCAAAACTATAAGAGGAAAATGCAGGTTTAGAGAGTCAGCTTCCTACATAGAAGAGCAGTGGGAAGCAATATAGCAGAGATTCCTAACCCTAACCTAACATATCTTTATACACAGTGAACTTACAAATAAGATTTGATTTGAAACTTAAACTCCACTTTCAAAAAAAAGTCTGAACCCCACTCCCATCTTTAAGTGGTCCAGAGAGTGTCACCAAAAATTTTGTTGAATTGAGTTGATTATCCAGTGTTCAGTACAAGAGCCCAAGTCCTCTAATTCCAGATCAGCTCTTTGTACTATATGAGCTGTAATCCTTTGGCCTGGATCCATGACTCTCAACCTTGTTGCACATTAGTCACCTGAGTGATTTTAAAGACAGCAAATACAAAACTCTGGCTTCCCATCAAAGCCAGTTGAAACCAGAATCTTTGGGGGTAAGGTCTGGACATCAGTGCCTTAAAAGTTGCACATTTTAGTTGCACATAAAAGGGCACTGGGTGGTTCAGTGGTTGAGCATCTGCCTTTGACTAGGGGCGTGATCCCAGGGTCCTGGGATTGAGTCCCACATCAGGTTCCCCACAGGGAGCCTGCTTCTTCCCCTGCCTGTGTCTCTGCCTCTCTCTCTGTATCTCTCATGGATAAATAAATAAAATCTTTTTTAAAAAAGTTTCATATTTAGACTCAGAAGTCTTTAAAGGTCCTAAAACCCAGAGAATCTGTTACCATTTGTGAAAATGCTGGTGCTGTCTCATATAGCTTAATAACATACTTTACCAGTAGACATTGTTTTAAAGACAGTACTCTCCAGAGTTGATGGAGAGAGAGAATGGTGCTTTTAGGACCTAAAAAATAACTCCCTGCCTTTTTTCAGATCTATAAGTTTAAAATTCTGAAAGGTTAATGAAAAATAAGATACCTGTCTTAATTCATTGTACCTATTGATTTCTGTTAAAAAGTATGTATTCAGCTCTTTATGTTCACAACCCTTTGGTAAGCTAAATGAGGAACCTTAACATAGAAGATATAGACTCTGTCTTTGAGGAACTTGTGATTTATTATAATTTATTTGGAAAAAAGAACTTATGAAATGCAATAATAATAATATACTTAGCATTGATTGTACATTTCCTAAGTACCAGAGACACTGTATGAACCACCTTACATGTACCATGCTGTTTAATCCTCACAGCCATAACCTTGAGAAGTATGAGATTAAAAACCCTACTTTTTTCCTTATTTAACAGATGAGGATAATAAGACACAGAAAAACTAAGTAATTTACCCAAAGTTATTTAAACATAGGTAGTCTGAGTCCAGGACCCATTCCCCTTCACCATCAGTCAACCTATTAAGTAGTAAGAGATAATGAAATCGTTCTTTTTAAGCCACTAACTTTTGGGCTGTTATTTTTCAGAGCAATAGATAACAGAGATACTGGTACATAACAAGTGCTATGTAACACTTAGCTAATATTGATATTATTATTATGTAGATCTTTGATGCCAAGTTCTGACATCCAGATATCATCAATGAAGGGGCGGTTATAGGTGCTTGGGTGAGGGGAACAACATTAATTACACAATATTTTCTTAACTTTGTAGTGGAATATGGCTTAAAAGAAATCTTGATTAGTTAAGAGAAGATTTTTTTTAAAGATTTATTTATTTGGGAGAAAGAGCAGGAGCAAGAGGGGCAGAGGGAGAAGAGAGAATCTTAAACAGACTCTACACTGAGTGTGAACACAGGACTCAATCTTAATGACCCTGAGATTACTAGATGAGTCAAAACCAAGAGTCAGATGCTTGACCAGCTGCACCACTCAGAGCCCCAAGAGAAAATATTTTTAAGAACTGTTTTTGGAAGATTCACAAAAGTAGAATATCATATATTGAAGTGTTAATCTGTGGTCTCATCATGCTAAATTACTTCACTTCATTATTACAAATATCTGCTGAAGTAAACAGTTGTATACTTTCTGTGATTCAAGAAAATATATCACCATTAATAATTCTTGGTATTTCTTGTGGTTAAGTCAAAATTTTACTGGCTTCATCCTAATACCGGTGAAATTTGATAGCAGATTTTCTATAGAATAACAATGAAAGTACTAATTCATAATTTTCAGAGTTTAACAAATAATAAAGAGATTTGTTTTCTTCTTAAGCAGACCCTGCAATGCAAGCCCAGAAAGGCTCTCTGGCTGCCATTTACATTTTTGCTATGTCTTAAGTTAAAAAGGCATTTGTATTAGACCAGAATTTTTATCTATTTACTAAATAATTGATTTCCCAATTGCATGTTTGATGGCTTGACTCATTATGTTATAAAGATCTATGGTATTACAAGGAAAGCTGTGGAAAAACAACACATTTTGCTTTACTGTTTTTCTTACCAAATAAATTCATTTATTTAATTGGAGGTGGAGGGGATTGCAGAGACTATACTTGGCCAACACTAAAATCTGTTATCTTCTCCATCCAAGAAAGTTAACTGAAGCTGACATGACTTTGAGAAGTGCATTGTAGCTGACATCTGGGTGTGCCTCATACCAAAATGTTATCATGAGAGATTGGTCCAACAGGAATGGAATTTGAATCCTTTCAAAGAATTGAATAAAAAAATTATCTGGACTATATCACCTTTTTTGAATTAATAAACTTGACGTTTTTACAGCACAATTCTGTTAGTGGGATGTTGTGTCACAAATGTCAGTTATTTGTTCTTCCTAATGTAACTATATACTATCCCAGTGGCTTCATCCCAATGTTCTAAACCTTGTACATGACAGTACATTTTAGAATACCATCATGGCCCCCAGCATAGTGCTAACCACATATTTGGTGCTCTGAAAAATGTTCATAGTTAGAGTATAATTTATCCTTAGGTACCTATGCTGTGCAGAGAGCCCTCTTTCCAAATGCAATCTTATTTTTTTTAATCATTGCTTAATTATTTTATCTGTCATCACGTGTTTCTTTTGGGTCTTGAAAAAAATGAGCTTCTAATCCAAAAATGCTTTAGGAATGCTTTCTGGTGCTACAAAAGGCAAAGAAGTTTAGTATCTTTACATTTATGGTTGACATGTATGTAATCTTAAAATACCACAGACTCCAGATCTTTTTGTTTTCCACGATGAGCATTTGTTCAAAGTCAGTAAACAGGATTAAGGTATGCATCCTATAGGATTGATATAAATAATTATAAATATTTCCTGTTCTTTCTCCTACTTAAATTTGAAAATCATACTTCTTATTATCTCAGTTATTGATAAAAATGTTGGAAAGGGCAGAACTTTATATTAGGCTACTTGACACTTTCTTTTAGGATAGTGTCACTCTACTTAGTCATTAGATGTAGAAAATGTGATGAGTAAAATAATTTGGAATCAAATCACAGAATGCCTAGAATTGTCAAAAAACAAACTTTCTTCTCTGGAGCCGAAATATAACACAAAGAGAGTTTTGGGATAAAGAGGAACAGTAATTTTATTATTTTGTCAGGCAAAGGAGGTTTTAGCAGGCTGCCTTCAAAACTGCCCAGTATAAAAGACTGAGGGGGGACACCTGGGTGGCTCAGGGGTTGAGCATCTGCCTTTGGCTCAGGGCATGATCCTGGGACCCGAGATTGAGTTCCTTGTTGGGATCCCTGTGAGGAGCCTACATCTTTCTCTGCCTATGTCTCTGCCTTTCTCTGTGTGTCTTTCATGAAAAAATAAATAAAATCTTTAAAAAGCGGATATTAGAGGAAAATACAGAATCTGAGTGTTTTCCATAGGAATCTGGTACATGCTGCTACCTGCATTCATTATGTATTCATGGTGGTCACATGAGTAGCATTGGCTCCGACCATCCAAATCTCTCTCAAATCTCGTAACTAAGTATGTGTTGAAATCAGTGAGATGTCAATATCAATATGAGTTCCAGGAACAAAAAATTCTATACAAAAACAAGTGAAGAGGATTGGGAGGCTTCAAGAAGAGGAAGAGAAAGTTTTGTTCAGTTTAAAGTCAAGCCTAGCTAAAGGATTAGTGTATCCATTTTAATTTCCATCCATCTTTACTTTTCCATAGCAGTGTCAGGATGTCATATTAAGGAGTTTAGACTAATATTATTCTCTAGTCACCAAGAAGAATCTAGTAGCATACTCTTGAACAAGGCAATGACAAAATTGTGTTTCAGAATCTTTTTTTTTTTTAAGATTTTATTTATTTATTCATGAAAGAGAGAGAGAGAGAGAGAGAAAGGCAGAGACACAGGCAGAGGGAGAAACAGGCTCCATGCTGGGAGCCCAACGTGGGACTCAATCCCAGGACTCGATCCCGGGACTCAATTCTGGGACTCCAGGATCGCGCCCTGGGCCAAAGGCAGGTGCTAAACCGCTGAGCCACCAGGGATCCTCTGTTTCAGAATCTTACAACAGAGTGGAAGATGTTCAGGAGGATTTAGAGGTTGGAGGAACAGAGGCCACGTAGCAGGCTAATATGACAGACAAATGTTGATTACAGTTACTAGAAATCTACATGGAAAGTTATCTATAGCATGGTTTGCTTTTAGCAGGGATTATAAACCAAAGAGGCCAATGAATGATGCAAATGAGTTAAGCAGGTCAAAGGAAGAACATATCTAACGAGGGCAGCTACCACTCAGCTCCATCAGTTGTCACCCTATAGGAATGCAGAAACATTGTTACCACATTTTTCAGTTTTTCAAGAGAAGCTGAAAATTTAGCCTTTAAATAAAATCTCATTTGTAAATGTTGGCTTAATTAAAAAAAAAAAAAAAACTCTAGACCGCTAAAACAAAAAATAAAACAAAACAAAAACCCTGTATCTGCAGCTGGTAGGATGCTAGCTTTTACAACCTATAGCTTTTAGCTTCTCTGGCTATGAATTCTTATTGTGTAGTATAGTAGGGAAAAGACCTAAGGGCAAGAATTAGAAAACTTCTGGTTAAGTACAGCCTGATAACATAATAGAGAAAAGAATGGAAAATTCAAAACTCATGACTCTTTTTATGGGTAGCAAAAGCCAAGATTTTATTAATAACTTGTCCCTAAAGAGCAATTTATAAATAGATTGCTCCTTTAGCTTAATTTTGCTTAGGTAGTATTGTTTCCTTCTTATTAGTCAGCATTGTTAGCATTTTTGAGAAATCATAGATTTAACAGAGACTTGTGGAGGAGCTGCTGAATTACAGAAGTTATTACAGCAGAAAATAAATTATGTGGTGCTATAAATACTTGACTCAGTGACTCAGCAAATTCCCTTTATGTACAAAGAGAAACATGTTGTACCTAACTTATGAGGTCTGTTTTTAATTTCTTCAGCTTTGCAGTGGTTCCTGTTTGTCACTGATAGATTTTTACATAATGTGAGAGACATAAAGATAAAGAGAGACCATGTTCAGCAGGAGATTTAAGTATTGGGAAATGAAAGCAGTGCGGGAACCCTCAGTCATTGGACTGCTTTTGTGTTGATGGCAGGGGATTACCAGGAAAAAGTCAGAGAACCATCTAGAATGGCTGTGAGAAATTAGATAGTTTTATTATGCTCTTGGGTGACATTTCCAACCAATAAAGTTAGAATAAAAATTGTAATGTTAGAAGCAAACCCCTGGAAAATATATAATTAACTTCTTTAGAGTTCAACAAGAATTCTATGTATCTCTAATGTTCATATTTAAGGTACTTTAACTGGACATTTGAATTGATGCCGATATGTGCCAGAAATGGTTTCTCCCTCAAAGGCCATTAGGAGAGAGACTATATGTACACAAAATTTTAAAATTATTTATGTTTAATTGATTCATAGTTCAATACTTTATTTATAAAACCTAGTATATAAAACCTAGTATATAAATTGTTGGTCTTTTAATATTTATTATCTCTTAATGAGCATGCAAAAACAGAACAATGTAGGAACTGATTTCAATGATACATCTTCTTAGAAAACAGTAGAAAATTATTTTGAAAAGCCCTCTATATCTTGATTATTTTCTGCAATAAAAATACTAATTCTCCTTATTGCTACTAAATAGAGCATAATGGCCACTAAAATCTGTCAAAAGCTCTTCCATCTTGGATAATTCTGAGAGATTCTAACATGTCATTTCAGCACATGCTTGAGTAAAAATGTCCTAAATGTAAAAACAGAATAAAATAATTATTAGGGAAGTATAAACAAAGTTCTGCATAAGACAGTGTCTTGATCTGCTTGGGCTGCCATAACAAAATAGCATAGATCATGCCTTAAAGAATAAACATTTATTTCCTCATGCTTCTGGAGGCTAGATATCCAAGATCAAGGTTCTGGCCAATTCAATTTCTTGTTAAGGACTCTGTCTGACTTGGAGCTGCCTCCTTGCTGTCTTTACATGACCTTTCCTCAGTGCATATGCAGTAGAAAGGGAAGGAGGAAGGGAAAGGGGTTGAGAGAGAGCACTCTCTGGTATCTCTTCTTGGAAGGACACTAATCCTATCAGATCAGGACCCCACTCTCAGGACCCCGCATTTAATCTTAATTACTTCTTTCAAATACACGATAGTGGGGGCTAGGGTTTCAACATATGAATTTTAGGTGGACATAATCAGTCAATTTATAACAAATTGGAAACAGAGCGGAAGCAACCAGGAAGGCATTTTGGAAAAGGTAGCATTTGAACAGAATCCTGGTGATTGAGTAGGATTTTAACCAGTAGAAGTTGGAAGGAGAGATTCCAAGTGGAAGAAATAGCTTAACCAGAAAGCAGAGTAGAAGTACCTGGGTGGCTCAAGTCAGTTGAGCGTCAGCCTTCAGCTCAGGTCCTAATCCCGGGGTCCTGGGATCAAGCCCCATGTTGGGCTTCCTGCTTACTGGGGAGCCTGCTTCTCCCTCTCCTTCCCATTCATACTGTCTCTCACTATCTCTGTCATTCTCTCTCTCAAATAATTTCTTTAAGAAAGAAGGAAGGAGGGAAGGGAAGAAGGAAGGGGTATATTTAGCACAGAGGGAATCAGTTCTTTCACCTGCAGGATGATATCTACATGAGTGGATAGTACTTAGGAAGTCAAGAGGATTGGAAAGGATGTGGCCAAATTATTTTATACCTTATAAAACACCATTTTCTGGTTTCAGCACTTCTATAACTAGCTGTGTGACCTTGGTTATGCCCCTCTACTTCTGTGTGTCTCAGCACCCCATATGTCAATGAAAAAATTATCTCTGGGGTTTCATTTAATTTAATGAGTCTGTACTTCAAAACAAGTAAGTGATTTAAAGTTCACAAGTATTATGTGTATGTGTTTGTGTGTGCCCATATACTTCCACATTTGTGCTCTCACACCAGTAGATGTGCACACTCATACAAATGTTTGATGATAGGCAGAAAAATCTACTGCCACTTATCAACATTGACTTGTATTCCTCCCACCTCTACATAAATTGGGAACCTTTTTCTGCATATTCCAGTGACCCAGACCAGACCCCTTAGGGAGAGGTGACCAGGCACACTGGGGAAAATATGTGATTTCCCCAACCTTGTTCCAACTTCATTGGCTCTTTTATTTTCTCCTGCTGTAGATTCCTGATTCTTTAATGACAGTTTCTTTTGTCCTGTTAAGGAAACTTAATCTCAAAGCCTTCTTTCATAGTCAGTTGTAGGCACCTGGGTAAGGAATCCATAGACTCGAAGGGATATTTTCTTTTTACTAGGAAGTAGGCCTTAAGCTATAAGAATGTAACAAGAACAGTAAAATTCTAGACAATAAATGGACATAGAGCTTGGGAATAGAGGTGAGGAGGTGAATGTTGTGGTGTTCCTAAAAGCCTTAGAGGTAGGAAATAATCCCCTGGAGCTTGAGGACCATCTTCAGTCCTAGAACAGTCTAATATACTTTACAACTATTTATTCTTCACCCTGGACCTGTCTTGGTTATTTTTAGCAAAATAATTACTACTATTTACTTATTTTCTAGAATTCTAGATATAGTTGTGGGCTTACCTGTGCAAACACTTTGATAACTTTGACCCAATCTATATGATTCAGTAGATAATTCTTCCTGCAAAATGGCTACTGGGTTAACAGCTTGTTCCTTATTATAGAGGCTTAGTTGTAATGAATCTTTCCAACTTGAAAAAGAAGCAGTAGAACTAAAGTTGAAGAAGAATTGTTTTCCTCAAAAACAGGGGCATATTTCTTTTTAAGAAATACATTTTCTTTCCCTACTATATATAGTCAGCATATAATACTAAGTTTTACTTCTCAAAAATAGGTTAGTGTCTGCCTTTTTCAGATACACATCCACGTCAAGAAGGTGTTATCTTCATAATGAACTTAAGCTACAGCTTGGGTGACTCATCTCAGAATATTCTATCAGTCAGAAACTGTTCAAGGTCCAACCCCAGTATTTACTGCTCTGTGGCCTCCACTTTGCGTAGGCACCACCTTAGTGAATCACACTGGCTATCCGTCACTCATTCTTTGAAGACCACAGTTTCAAAATAAAACCCTTAGAAAATGTAGGCACTGAAGTAACAGTTGCAGTTACTTCACCCACGGTTCACTGTACCATGAATGTAACCTACAATTTGAGTCTTTATTTGGTCATTGACAATGGCCTTAAATTTTTGAGTCAAAGCTTTAGTGAAATTCAGAAATATAGTCCCTAAGATGTTGATTCTTTTGTTCATAGGAAATGCTTTCAAAACTTACTTAGCTTTAGTTCTAACAAAATAATATTTTGGGGTTTTTTATGTTTTTTTTTTTTTTTGTCTTTGGAAAAGTTGAATAGATGGAAACTATGAAAGGAAAAGATGTACTACAAAATTGTAATTCAATAGCACTGGTTTCTGCTTTCATCTAATACAAAACAATATAGTATAAGGAAGTTCATTTTTCTTACGTTATTGGTAATAAAATTCAAGTTAAAAATTAGAGCTTGCTAATTGTGTTTTTCCTCTAGGTTCTATTCATTATCAGAATAGTCTCTCAAGTAGTGATAATATCCAAATTTAATCAGAAGGTTTAACTGTAAAGTTTAATCATACAAGTAATGAAATGTACACTTCCAGAGGTTACATCTTTGTCTTTTTATCCTGATGTAACAAAAAAAAGGGACGTATTATATGCAGGTTATCTAGAGGTGAATGGCCATAGGCAGCTTTCTGAGCCTGGTCTGCCTTGCTACCTCTGCAGACCCCTAAAACTGTTTATTGTCTACCCAGGCAGGTGCTCATATTTTTCTAAGATATCCATGACTTCCCACATAGGCTTTCACCTGTTATACAATGACCTGTATAACTATGCCACTGCCTGCTCTATCTCCATGAGCCCCTGGCTACTGCTGCTGTTTACTAAATACGTATTAAGTGCCAGATACTATGTTGAGTGTTTTGTTTATTGGATCTTCCCACTGCCATGGGGCAGAGCTACCCTGAAATGAAGTGAGCGTATAGTATAATCTTCTTAGATTTACTTCCATAGTGTATCTTCTGAATTACCAGACTGTGGTGAATGACTACAACTACTATTCATGACTGTGGGCTAGTTTTTTCTTTTTTATTGTTGTTAAATACATATAACGTAAAATTTACCTTCTTGACCATTTTTTTAAAAAGATTTTTATTAATTCACTTTAGAGAGAAAATGTACAAGCGTGTGAGCAGGGAGAGCGGCAAAAGGAAAGGGAAAGGGAGAATCTCAAGTAGATGCCCCACTGAGTGCAGAGCCTGACGCAGGACTTGATTTCATGACCTGAGCTGAAATCAGAGTCAGACGCTTAACCAGCTAAGCCACCCAGGCTCCCCTTGACCGTTTTTAAGTGTACAGTTCAGTGATATTAAATACATTCACATCACTGTGCAACCACTGCCACCATATGTTCTTTTGAAGTGGAGGTGCTAGATCATATGGTAATTCTTTTTCTGACTTTTTTTTTTTTGAGGAACCACACAACTGTTTTCCATAGCAGCTGCACCATTTTACATTCCTAACAGCAGTGTACAAGTCTTCCCTCTTCATATCATCTCCAGCCCTTGTTTTTGTTTTTTTTTCTGTTTTTTTTTTACCCAGGTTTATTGAAAAATAATTAGCATACTTCACTATGTAAGTTTAAGGAATACAGTATGATTTTTCAATTTATTCATTTTTTATATTATTTTTTAATTGAAATATAGCCGACACAAAATGTTACATTAGTTTCAGATGTGCAGCATAGTGATTCAGCAAGTCTATACATTATGCTATGCTCACAAGTGTAGTTACCATCTGTCACGAGACAATGCTATTGCAATACCAATGACTGTATTCCTTGTTCTCTACCTTTTATCCCCGTGACTTACTCATTTCGTAACTGGAAGCCTATATCTCCCAATCCCCTTCATCCTGTTTTCTGAGTTAGCTTTTTTCTTTTTTGATAGTACCAATCCTAATGGGTGTGAGGTAGTATTTTACTATAGTTTTGATTTGCATTTCTCTAACCATTAGTGATATGAGCATCTTTTCGTGTGTTTATTGGCCATCTATCTTTTGTGGAGAAATGTCCACTCAAGTCCTTTAACCATTTTTTAATCAGGCTGTTTTTCTTGTTGTTATTTTTGAGTTTTAGAAGTTCTCTATATATTCTAAATATTAATCAGATACATGATTTGTAATATTTTTCAGAGTATGGTTATCTTATGTATGATGTGCAGATATTTTCTCTCGTTCTGTGAGTTGCCTTTTTACTCTGCAGATAGTATCTTTTGATGTACAAAATTTTTAAATTTCGTGAAGTACAATTTCCCTTTTTTTCTTTTGTTATTATGCCTTTAATAATCTGAGAAATAAATCATTGCCAAGTCCAATGTCATAATATTTTTATACCATGAATTCCCACCTCTTTTAGACCTTTGTGACGCACTGTAAAAATTGTTTTATAGTGATCGCTTCAGGTCATCTAAAACATTCCCTAAGTCCTAAAAGGCAGTTTCCCCTTAATCTCTGATAAAGTGGAATCCAAGAAGTATCGGCTGTTTTTAGAGTGGCTAACCTATTATTTTTATCTAGGAACAGTATTCATTTTCATCAGTGGATGAATAAAGGTTACTCTAGAACATGTGCTATTTGGGGTAAATATATAGCCTCTTTGTATTTGTCATTTCATCTCTGGAATCTGCCAAACCAAAAATCCCTGGGCATTGGAACCATTGATTCGTCAGTACCTCATCCACCCTCACTCTTTATGCCATTGCCTTATTTTGAATTTGCAATTTGCTTGGTAAAAATGTATTATCCTTTTATATATATATGCTACATTTGATTTGCTAAAATTGTGTTTAGAATTTTTGCATCTATATTCGTGAAGCATATTGGTCTAATTTTGTATTATCTTCTGGTTTTGTAATCAGAGATAACACGCTCATAGAATGAGTTTAGAGGTCTTCTGTCATTAATTATTTGGAAGAGTTTGGTAGATTGGTATAAGTTATTTCTTTTTTTTTTAATTTTCATTTATTTATTTATGATAGTCACAGAGAGAGAGAGAGAGGCAGAGACATAGGTAGAGGGAGAAGCAGGCTCCATGCACTGGGAGACGATGTGGGTCGATCCGGGTCTCCAAGATCGCACCCCGGGCCAAAGGCAGGCACCAAACCGCTGCGCCACCCAGGGATCCCAGTATAAGTTATTTCTTAAATGTTTGAGAGTTTTTAGTGGAGCCATTCATGTTGGGGCTTTCTTTGAGAAGTCTTTTTACTACAGTTTCAATTTCTCTTATAGTTATGGGCATATTCAAGTTATATTTCCTCCTGAGTGAGGTTTGTAGTTTGTATCTTTTAAGGACTTTGTCTCTTTCATCTAAATAGTCAATATGTGGACTATAAAGTTGTTCATATTTCTTTATGATTTTTTAAAATGTCTGTAGAATGTTTGATGATGTTACCTCTCATTTCTGACATTTGTAATTTTGTCTTATTATTCTGATCAGTCTGGCTAAAGATTTATTTTAGTAATCTCAAAGAATCTGCTTTTGGTTTTATTGATTTTTTTTTTTATTTTTCTGTTTTCTGTTTCATTGATGATTGCTTTGATCTTGATTCCCTTCTTTTGTTTGCTTTGTCTTTAATTTGCTTTTTTTTTTCCTATTTTTTCTAAGTGTAAGCTGTGGTTATTGATTTGAGACCATTCTTCTTTGCTAACACAGGCATTTAGTGCTGTAAATCTTCCCAAAAGAAATGGGTTAGTGGCATCTCGTAAATTCTAATATGTTTTCACTTTCATTTAATGCAAAGTACTTTCTAATTTCCCCTTTTATTTCTTCTTTGATCCATGAGTTAGTTTCCAAATTTGGAGATTTTCCAGATAACTTTCTGTTATTAATTGCTAATTTAATTCCATTTTGGTTAGAGAATATATTTGTATGGTTTGAATCCCTTTAAAATATATGAAGGCTTATTTTATCACCTGCAGTCAGGTTTTGGTAAATGTTTCATATGCCCTTGAAAAGCAAGGATATTTTGCTATTGTACTATTAAAGTCAAGGAGGATACTTTCTACCTCTGGATTTGCCTGTTCTGGACATTTCATTAACATGAATGAAATTTTACAACATGTGATCCTTCCTAATGACTTCTTTCACATAGCAAAAAATCTTCAAGGTTTATCCATGGGATAGCATGTATCAGTACTTCATATCTTGCTATTGCCACATATTACATTGCATGTATGTGCCACATTTTATTCATCAGCTGATGAACATTTGAGTTGTTTCCATTTTTGTATGAGATATCAGTCATATACAATAAAATATACTTTTTTAAAGTGTGAAAAGGGCTTTTCCTTCTCTAAGTAGTATAGAGTTTCAGCTTTATCTGATCTTCAAAATTTGCTGCTGCTTATAAGTCTGCTTTATGACTTCTAAAATTGTATTAACATCACTGATGGTGTTGTCTTTCTCATTCTCTTTACTCTTGTTTTACCATTTTTCTCTTTTGCTGTCATTTCAATGGCCTTTAAGGAGCAAAAGAATATTCAATCTGCCACATTTAATAAAAATAACCCTTAAAATTCTTTTTGAAGAAGGAATATAAATTGTCAAAATTCTGTTACTTTTACTTCATTTTAATTTTGCCTTTTTCTACTAGTTTTTGTATACTTATGGACATCATCATAGCATATTTGGCTGATTTTCTCAAGTGTCACATAAATACTTCATCACATTAACTACTTTAATGGCAGCATAATATTCTTTTGTGTTGATAATGTTCTGTTTTTTGCCTAACCTTTCTCTCTATAATTAGACATTAAAATTGCTAACTTTGGAGGGAGTATAGCTATTAGAGATAATGCCATAATAAACATTTTTGTTGAGCTTTTGGGCTATTTGCAAGTACATATAGTGAGAGCTATGACTCACCAAATTCTTCCGTTTCCTATGCCAGGACCAACTGATGCCTTTCTTCTTTGGTTCCTTTTGTAGTTACACCTTGGAGAAAACACCTTGTTATGTATCTTCTAGCCTCTTTACTGATGGTATTCTCCCAACCAACTCCTTAATCTTACTGGTTTATAGTGGTTCTATATACAATATTATTAGGCTCATAAATTTCACATGTGGAATTCTTGTCTCTCCAAAGGGATTATAAGCACTTTGTAGACAGAAGTCCCATAGTGCTTGGTATTGAGTTAATGAAAAGCACAGGTTTACAGTAAACATTTATGGATAGATTTTCTTAGTTTCATCCTAAACAGGTTTAAGAATACTTAAATAGGTTTTTAAATCCATGAGTTCGTAAAAATATGAATAAAAAAAGAAAAAACCGGTCATCTCTGATAGATGCTAGAAAACAATACATTGTTTTTAAAATTGATAAATGAAGGGATAATATCATGTATCTTTCCAGTATAGGTACATGTTTGTGTCACCAGTTGATGAGAAGTTTCTCTTTATAGAAATGTTCTAACTAATAAGTGAGGAAATAATGCTAGAATGAGAATATCACTATTTTATTTTTCCTAATAATTAATAAATCTAAGCATTGACTGTCAATAACCTTTAACATCACAAAGAAAGAGACAGCTGTAAATAGTGGTGCCATCCATGAAGTATTCTTGCCAAATAAGCCTGAAAATAAACAAGCTTCTGGATACAACTGCCTATTTGCCGGAAATACAGAGGGCAAAAGAATGTCACATGGTACCACTGGGATACAGTCAGCAACCACCACACTAATGGAAACTATTGGATAAATGATCCAGTTTCGTCAATAAATAGATTGCAAATGGGAGTGAAAGTAAGAGAGAGAAAGAGACAGACAGATGGTAGAGGAACCTATAAACTAAAACTGACCTCAGAGATATATAAACTAATGGTAATATATGGACCATATTTAGGTCCTTCCTGAATCAAACAAACTGTGTAACAAAACAAAACAGAGAAAAAAAGAAAAACATTTAACATTTATAAGATAATTAAAAACTCAGGGATCCCTGGGTGGCGCAGCGGTTTGGCGCCTGCCTTTGGCCCAGGGCACGATCCTGGAGACCCGGGATCGAATCCCACGTCGGGCTCCCGGTGCATGGAGCCTGCTTCTCCCTCTGCCTATGTCTCTGCCTCTCTCTCTCTCTCACTGTGTGCCTATCATAAATAAATAAAATTTAAAAAAAAAAACTCATTCACTGGATATTTGACATTAAAGAATTATTAACTTTAAAAAATAGATTTGTAAAAAAATCTGCATGAAATAATTTCATATTGGAAAAATAGCCAATGTATCAATAACCCAAAAATGTTTATTGGTACAGATAACAATGGGAATTATCTTTTTCTTAGGCCCCTCTAAAGTATTTCCAGGCACTATTAAATGGTACTGAAACCAATAATCAGAGTTGAGAGTTGATATGCGTTGATAATGTTCATACACCATTATTTATAACAAAAAGTTGGAAATAATACAAGTGTTCACTAACAAGACCAAGGAAATATGTACTCATGTATTGGAATTCCATACAGTAGTTAAATTATGCAGTAATTCAGAAACTAAATTCTGTAGCTAAACTACCAGAGTTTGAATCCAATTCTAGTTCCACCACTTCTGGGCAGTCTTCTCTAGGACAAGTTACTTAACCGCTCTGTACCTCAGTTCCTTTACCGATAAAACAGGAGTAAATAATAGTACTTATGTCACTGGATCATAAGGTTGCATAAGTACTAAGTACATTAATAAATATAATAAAAGCTCAGTTAAAGTTATTAAATTACTTTTAGTAATTATTATTATTTATTGTTATTACCTGAATAAGCCTTGCACCATAATATGTGAAAAACCAAGTTGCAAGAGAAAGCACAATATGGTACCATTTATATAAAGTTTAAAAAAACCTGCAAAAAGGGAGAAGGAGGAATATTGGATCCTATCTTGTATTTTTAAGAATACCAAACCCACCTGCTTACCTCCTCTCTCTCCCCTTCTCCCCAATAACTCCATCCCCCTTGCTCTGAGCAAGTTAACAACTTCTGTGTGCCCTTGCACACCTTCTACCTATTCTTTTAATTAGACAAACTCTATACATGGGGATTTCCTCCTCACCATTTTACAAAATAAAGAGGTTATAAAATTCTTTGCATTTCCTTTCTTAGTAAAAATACATGGTGGAAATCTTTCCAGGTCAATTGATAGAGAGCTTACTCACTCTTAGCCATACAATAGTCTGTGTTGCTTTATCTTCTGTGATGTGACTATACCACCATTTAGTCAATTATTTCCTTAGGATGGTAATACACTCTGTTTCCACATTTTGTCCCTACAAGAAGTACTGCAATAAAATAAAACGCGTCCTTAAAAAAAAAAAAAAAAGCCAAACCCAGGGGGTCTCCCAGGTGACTCAGTCAGTTGGGCAACTGACTCTTGGTTTTGGCCCAGGTCATTGTCTCAAGGTTGTGAGATAGTGCTGCTGGTCACATTGGGTTCCACATTTAGCGAGGAGTCTGCTTCCCCTCTTCTTTTGCCCCTCGCCCTACTCACTCAACTCTACTTCTCTTTCTAAAATAAATAAAACCTTAAAAAAAAAAAAAAGACTACCAAACCAGGCAGAGGACTTGACAACAAGCATATATTTGATACCTACTAGTTTTTAGACCACAAAGGAAAAAAAATTGAAATGTCATCTGATCTCTTAATATTTACTAAACAACTTAATACAGAGAATCATTAGAAGGATAAGTGGTTTAAGGACTTCATCCCTGTCATTCCAGCTACTGAAATTGGCATATCAAATGAATACTGGGCAATGCTGGTGAGTGAATATACTTCTTGTATAGGAATTGTGTGCCTGGATTTTCTAAGTAACCTGAGAGAGGTTTAGACCATTAGGAATTTGAGGTTATGTTCATTGTTCAATCTTGGAGTGTCAGGTAGCAGAACAGAAAAAACTATAACAGTTACCTTTTTTTAACTACTTGGATTATTTACCATTCTATAAATTCCACTGACTAGTGCACACAATATCCAATATACTCCTTGCTTATAGGCTACTCTTTCTGCTCCTTCTGAGTTGTATGTTTACAGAGTTCGTTGTGTTTTGTCTCAATTATATAGTTTAAATGTTATATAAGTCAATGAAATATAAGTTGTATACTTTGAGAAGCATCATCAATAGGGATAAAATGAAACCTACAATATAATCCTGTATATGATTTGTGAATCATATACAGTATAAAAATCATATAAATGGGAGTGAAAAATACCTAATTCAGGATCATTGTTACCTCTGGATTCAGAGGGAAATGGGATCAAGAGAGGTACAGAATGGGCTTCAACCAAATCTATAATGTAAAATGTCCCATTAAAAAAAAAAAATGCACCAAGCAAAGACATTTAAGGTTTGTTTAAGATTTGATAAATACAGGGACACCTGGGTGGCTCAGCGGTTGAGCATCTGCTTTTGGCTAAGGGCGTGATCCCAGGGTTCTGGGATCAAATCCCACAACGAGCTCCTTGAGTAGAGTCCGCTTCTCCCTCTGCGTGTGTCTCTGCCTCTCTCTCTCTCTCTCTCTCTCTCTGTCTCTGTCTCTGTCTCTCATGAATAAATAAATAAAATCTTTAAAAAAATTTAATAAATACTAGTTTTTGATTCACATTTTTCCTATTCCTATCTTCCTTTTGTTTGTCTCTCAGACTAAGCGTTTAGAGGGGAAAAAAGAAAGGCAAACCATAAAATAGACCCTTAACTACAGAAAACAAAGAGGGTTGCTGGAGGGAGGCAGGCGGGGGCGGGGGGTTAAATGGGTGTTGGGTATTAAAAGGGCATTTGTGATGAGCACTGGATGTTATATGTAAGTGATAAATCACTAAATTCTACTTCTGAAACTAATATGACACTGTTAACTAACTGGAACTTAAATAAAATTTGAAACAAAAAAAGATTCAAATTCTTAAAGCGACTGAATATCTGGAATTGGTCTGGCCAGTGTAGAATCATAAAATGACTGGCTGGCACTGTCCCCAGACTGTGCAAAGAGGTATACTTTTATTCCAGTATCCAGAGCTAGATAGGAAATACCCAGCAACTTAAACAGTGAATCTTTGTATTCTGTGTTATTCTTTAAGACCATTACATATTTATGGAATTAGTCCTACTAGCTAGCTTTTTTTCCTGAAATCTGGTTTCCATCTGAGCTCCCTAATTGGGGCCTTGGGCCTAGAGAACAAACATGTCTAGCCAGACCTTAGACAGGCCCCTCATACTGATATCTTAACCTTTCCCTTGACCAACTCGTCTCTGAGATGATAAGTGTCCATTTATTTGGATTTGAATCTGGCCTCTTGATTGGTGATCCTTGTGAGTTTTTTCTCCATATCCTATCCCTTGCTGAGGTTTCCTTTGAACGCTTTGTGGAAAATGAATGGCATCGCTTAATCTAGTACCATTTGGGTTATTTTTTTTCTAGATAAGGAAGGTAGTCAACATATTTTTTAACATCTCATAAAATTGTATGGCAAAATATCATTTGTTTGTTTAGAGAAGAATCAAGAATTATTAGGAAGTGTAAATTAAATAGTATTGCCAAAATTGGAGGGAAAGAAGAAGAGATGTCATTTGACAACAGCATTGTGTCTCATCTTTGTGCAAAATAAAAGGTCATAAAGTTGGCATATAGGCCAATTTGAGAAACCATTTTAGGAAAGTTTTTTCTTCAAATAAAAGAAAATGTTTTCTTCAAACCAAAGATTAGAATCAGGAGATAGTTTTATAGATAGATGCCTATTTTCTTTGTTTACAACTAATATTACTATCATAGGACATAGCGAGTTGGAAACTCTGAACAATCTTATCACATCTTTCTCTAGATAATTATAACATAGTTTTTGTTTTGTGGAATATCTTAATTTTTGTATCTTACAGAAGTGATGTTGAATAATAGAAAACCTTATTTCTATTCCTTTCTCCTCTACCCATCTTGCTGTATGACCTTGGATAAATCCATTTTCTTCATAGAGCCAGTCTCTCAAATATACAGTGAAGATAGGCACTATTCACCTTACCACCTACCTCTTCAAGACCAGCTAGACTACAATGCTCCATTTTTCTAATTCCTATCTAAAACCCTGATGTGATGTAGGCAGAATAAGATGCTACTGCCCTCTGCTGGTCCTAAGAACATACCCGCCCTGCCCATCCTAACAGTGAGAAACAACAGTGGGCCTTGCTTGTGGCTGGCAAAACAGCAGGAAGCCACAAAAAAAAAAGGAGGCGAATTTCATGTTTGGAAAAATAATCACATTTGAAGTATTTGGGAATTAATGATTTCTTATGCATATACCAGATGCAATAACTATTGTGTGACTGCCTTGTCACCAAAAAGTATTTATTCTATAGTTACTTCCCTCTGCTACAGTTTCTCACCTGGTAAACAAGTTGTGAGTTCTGACCTTTTGAGCCACTGTCACTGTTTTATAACATCTTTCTGCCTTGAAACATAAACAGTCCACTTTTGTTTGGAAGATTTAGGGGAGTTTTTGCTTATTCGTTTTGTTTGTCAATAAATAGGAAGATGGGCAGCCCCGGTGGCGCAGCGGTTTAGCGCTGCCTGCAGCCCAGGGCGTGATCCTGGAGACCTGGGATCGAGTCCCACGTCTCCTGCATGGAACCTGCTTCTCCCTCCTCCTGTGTCTCTGCCTCTCTCTATATATATATCTATCATAAATAAATAAATAAATCTTTTAAAAAAATAAATAAAATAAATAGGAAGATGATAATTGATATGTGCCAAGGAAAGGGAATATGCAACATCAGGAAGAAAAGTGCTGAAAAAGAAAGGCTGGGCTTCATTATACTCTCAGATCCCTATGGAGCTCTGTCAAGTTGTAATAAGAGATCTATAATTGATAATAGCTTTTTTGGTGTGTCAATGATCCTAAAAGTACCTTATCTGAGAAACTGATAAGAATTTATTAAAAAGCTGTGGTTTTCTGAACTCATCTGTATTAATTTCAGAACTCTGAAATTTCAAGAGCTGCTATTTATTATTATGCGCTTGTAAGAAATAGTGCTGCCTTTGACCGTACTTACAGGAAAGGCAACTGAAAATTATGCTTTTGTCTTGTTTGAATTCCATGCCTTTAAAATCCCTTTCAAAATAGGTCTGTGCACTGCTACTGAGATCATTGTTAGTCCTGAGAGTGCTGCAGGGCAACAACAACAACAAAAGTGCAACCTACACCCCAAGTATCTACAAGCAGACTATAGGAGGAATATGTGATTCATATTGTGGCTTCTGCTTACGTATGCACAAACCACACACATTTTGCCCATTATTTCCCATTGGTAGATCGTAACTGTATTTTAAACAAGTATACAGGCATTATGAAGATCAACTGTGATCCTAATGCAGCTTCCCCTTGGGGAACTCTTGATTTTTGTTTCACAGTCAAGCCCAACTTATAGTCACCTGATAGGAGTTACATTCAGTCACCTCAGCAGCAGTACATAATCCTATCTTGGGATGCAGAAATACAAAGACTCTCAAAAGCAAAATCACAGCCATCCGACTTCCAACTACATAAATACTACGTTTCACGGAATGTGTGGTGCCTATTTCCAGTTCTAGGTTTTAGTCTGCTCTAGACCAAAAAGGAAATTAGGATGTATTGAGGATATCATTTTTACCAGGTATCTTATTCATCTGTTAGGCATTCCTAAGAAATGAACCAACTATATATCTAACCTTAATGGTAATCTTCAGTGTCCAATATTTAGTTCTACTCACAGAAAACAAACTTAATTCCAAAAAATAAAATGGACAAAGAAAATTGTCTATTGAGAATGTTACCTTCTGTTTGCTGAGAACTGATGGATTAAAATTTTTTTGAAATAGCTTTAATATGTGGAAATGAAAGCAAGAGCCGTGGAAAGATGGTTTAAATCATTAACTGAAACTTGACAGTATATATATCATATGTAAAAGTCAAAATACAATGTTAATCAAAATCATATCAGATCTTCAAGGAAGAATATTACTTTGGAAAGAAAATCCTAAAGTGCAGAAAAAAACAGCAGTGCTAATTAGTACTTATTTTATGATGTTCTTTTGCAAGACAATTTGGTATAGAAAAAAAGCAGGGGCTTTGGAACCAAACAAACTTTGGGCTTAAAAACTAGCTGCACTACTTCTGTATTTTGTTATCTGACTTTAGGCAATCATTAAACCTCCCTGAACTTTTATTTCCTCTTTTTTAATTGGCAATAATAATGTGCAACTTATATTCGGTATTAAATAAGATATGTCAGTATTTATGAAGTGACACAAGTACCTGCAGAGTTAGTTTTCCTTCTCTCTATTGTAAATCACAGAGTAAGGTTTACTCGTGCATTGAAGCCCAGCAAGAAGTCCTGGAAAAGAAGGTCTGGTTTGAGATTACCTCCTATGACCAGACTTGGTTACCAGAAAAGGCCCTCAAAGCCCAGGACAGTCTGCTAAGGGGTATGTGAGACAGGAAGCAGCCTTGGTGGGGAGGAAAAGGGCTAGAGTAATCAGTAGGGAGGGTACGATTCTTCTTGAGTCCCAAATGCATGATCTGCCCTCATTCTGTGTGTAAGGCCAAGCTGCAGGCGCACTCACATTTCATTTTGTGCCCTCAAAAAAATGTACTGTAGAAAAAAATTTGAATTATCTGAAGTTTTATGTTTAGGTTATGATGGATTTCATTTACATATCCTAATTGTTATAAGAGCTACCAACTCTACAGTGTCTGTTATGTGCATAGTACAGTGCCAAGTACTTTTCAAATATTCTCTAAATCAGATAATAACTTTGATTTCTAGCTGTTGCTAAAATGTCCGTAAAGTGACTGAAACCGTAAAGGGCTTCATAGCAAGCCCAAAGTTGTCAGTTAAAAATGAATATGTTGCTGATTGCTAAGCTTGTACTGCCATAAAATACTGTTTAGATAAACCCTTTGATGATATCTGTGGTTAACCATGAGTCCTGTAATTTTCTGAATTGTCATGACTGTCAGCCCTGTGGTGATGCATATTGTATGTTCTCACAGAAACTGGCCCCTGGAGTCAGCCAGTTTGCTTACACCTGTGTTCAGGACCACCCCATTTGGACGAATCAGCAGTTTTGGGAGACAACTTTCTACAATGCAGTGCAGGAACAGGTGCGCTCCCTGTATCTCTCAGCCAAGGAAGACAATCATGCCCCATATCTGAAACAAAAGGTAAGAGAAGAAAGATATTAGTGTGGGACTGGCATCCTGTCTTCAAAGAAAGCTTATTCAGATATTCCTAGGGCAAAAGAATATCCAATCACTTTCTACCAGTATATTTGAGGTTCATTTTAGGGAGTCCTGTGGTGAGCATCTTTCTTCTGTTGATTTCTGATATTATGTTTTTCCATAATAACTTCTTAATATCGTTCTTTAGTGGTAGAATTGTTTTATTACATTTTAATAAGTAGTGTTTAAGTGTTCTTTTGAAACAATTATAGGAAGTTGAACAGAAAAAAAAAAAAAAAGAAAGAAAGAAAATACCTGGGCAGATGTCTTTGTGCAATTAACTTTTTGAAGAAATGTCAAATTAAAGTTAAATGATTCTTATAAAAAGCTTTTGCCCAGCAAAGGACACAGTTGACAAAACTAGAAAACAATCTCCTGAATGGGAGAAAACAACTTATAAATGTCTTTTCAGATAAAGGGCTAGTATCCAAAGTCTATAAAGAATTTATCAAACTTGACACCAGAAGCAAGAAATGGGCAGAAAAGGGACACCTGGGTGGCTCAGCTGGTTAAGTATCTGCCTTCAACTAAAGTCATGATCCCAGGGTCCTGGGATCAAGCCCCCTCATCAATCTCCCTGCTCAGCAGGGAATCTGCTTCTCCTTCTCCCTCTGTGCTCCTCCTTATGCTCTTGCTCTTTTTCTCTTTCAAATAAATGTACAAATCATCTTTTAAAAAAGGAAATGAGCAGAAGACATGAACAGACATTTCTCCAAAGACATACAAATGGCCAACAGACGCATGAGAAAATGCTCAACATCACTTGGCATCAAGGAAATACAAATCAAAACCACAATGAGATACCACCTCATACCAGTCAGAATAGCTAAACTAACAAGTCAGGAAACAACAGATGTTGGCAAGGTTATAGAGAAAGGGGAACCAATGCAAGCTGGTACAGCCACTCTGGAAAACTTTTTTGAAGTTCTTCAAAAAGCTGAAAATAGAGCTGCCTTATGACCCAGCAACTGTACTACTAGGTATTCACCCAAAAGATGTAAACATAGTGACCTGAAAAGGCACCTGCATCCCAATGTTTATAGCATCAATGTCCACAATGTCCACAAATATGGAAAAAGCCCAGATGTCTATCAAAGATTGAATGGATAAAGAAGATGTGGTAGATATACAATGGAATATTATTACTCAGCCATCAAAAAAAATGAAAACTTACCATTTGCAATTATATGGATGGAACTATGGGTATTATGCTAAGCAAAATAAGCAATCACAGACAATTATATGATTTCACTGATACATGGAATTTAAGAAACAAAACAGAAGATCATAAGGGAAGGAAGGGAAAAATAAGATGAAAGCAGAGGAGACAAACCATAAGAGACTCTTAAGTATAGGAAACAAACTGAGAGTTGCTAGAGGGGAGATGGGTGGGGAGATGGGGTAACTGGGTGATAGGCATTAAGGAGGGCACTTGATGTAATGTGCTCTGGGTATTTTTTTTTTTTTTTTTTTTGCTCTGGGTATTATATGCAACTGGTGAATCATTAAACTCTACCTCTAAAACTAATAATACACTCTGTTAATTAATTGAATATAAATAAAATATAAAAAACAAAAAGTTAAATGGCTCTAAAAAATATAAAATTCAATAGTTCTTAGAAGTATGTCAGTGATAAATCTAGTTTTCCTTTTAGGAATATTCTATATGTTTCCATATAGTTTATTCAGCATAAATTATACTTAAGAAAAATATCAAGAAAATATTTTAAAATAAGAAAATTGCAGGGTGCCTGGGTAGCTCAGTTGGTTAAGCATCTTGCATCAACCTCCATTTTAAGTTGATCTTATTTTATGTGAGGTAAATGAATTTAGATTTCTTTTTTTTTTCTTTTTTTTTTTATTTATTTGAGAGAGAGAGGCAATTAGCCGGGAAAGAGGGAGAAACAGACTCCCCACTGAGCATGGAGCCTGATATGGGGCTTGATCCCAGGATTCTGGGATCATGACCTGAGCCAAAGGCAGAGGCTTAACCAACTGAGCCACCCAGGTGCCCCCATTAATTTAGATTTCTAACAGGAACTACATAGTAGTGTTCAGATATTTCTATGTCTCATATAATTTTAAACATATTGTTTGTCTGTTCTTGAGTATGATAAAACAGAAACTTTAATAAAAAAAAATAGCACTGACATTTATCTCATATTCCAAATTTTTATTATATACCATTAGTGTGAATTGTTTAATTTAATATAAAACTCAGATTTTTCTTTCAAACACCAAATGCATTTGAGTAAGTGGTAACTATAACTGATGCAAGTTAGTTTGAGGTCATGTTCCTGAAATCTCTGGAGTGGTATGGTGCTTTTGATAGGTTTTTTAAGCAGTTGTAATGCTTACATTGGTATAACTCAAAAGCCTTTGTAGAGCAAACATATGTCACTGCTACTCTGTCCTTTCTTCTGAGAAGTCTCTCTGTGATGCCTAGATTAGATACAAGTGAGACTATATACATACTAGCTCTTCTCAACTTTTTAGCCTACTAGGAAATTCTTTAAAATCCCATTGTCAAATTCATGGAAAAAAAAGAATTTTGAGAAAATGGCTGCAAAGTAGGAGGATCATAGGCTTGTTTCATCCCACAAATACATCCAGTTGTCCTAAATACCCCAGAAATCAATCTGAAGACTGGCAAAACAAACTCCACAACTAAAGGTAGAGAAGAAGCCACATCAAAGAACATGTAGAGACGCAGCTTGGGAGGGAAATGTATCATGGCCACTACAGTAGGGAGAGAACCATGGATGCATAGAAGAGTGAGAGACAAAGTAGCACACAGGGGAGCACGTGGGGAAAAGAAATCCCCATAGCAATTGACTTAGAAAAAATAAGAGGGCTCAAATTTCATGAGTTCTCGAAACCAGTGGAGCTTAAAACCTGAAGTTTTGAGGGTCAGAAGACTTGGCTCAAGGAATTCCCAGAGGACATTCAGGCTGCTCTTGGAGAAAAAGCAGATCAAACAACCCAAGGACATAACAGCATGGAAACAGTAGGCTGAAGAATACCTGAGACAGTGGGGAGGTTAGTTGTTCATCTCAGAGCATGTTCCAGAAAGGCAACATTCAGAGAGACCCCTCCAGTAACAAAGGAGCTATCAGGTGCCATTTATCTCTCCTGGCCCTCAGCATAAACATGGAATTGCAGGAACTAGCACAGCACCAACACTCACTTCATAATTTGCTTATGCCAAGCCCCCTGCACTAAGTGGAACCACCCTTCTCAGTCCCAACATAGCAGATCCCCTCCCCTAGAAGACTGGACCAAATCCCTGCTAATACTACATCTCCCCACCTGGGAGTTTTGTTGGTTTTTTGTTTTTAATAATTTGTTTAAAAGATTTTATTTATTTGAGAAAGAGAGATAGCAAGAGAAAGCAGGAGGGAAGAGAGGAAGAGAAGCAGGCCTCCCCACTGAATGGGGAGCCTGATGCGGGGCTTGATCCTAGGACCCTGAGATCACAACCTGAACTGAAGGAGACACTTAACCGTCTGAGCCACCCAGGCACCCCGTGTTTGTTTGTTTTTTTAAGCTTTATTTATTTATTTGAGATAGAGCATGGGCATAAGTGGGGAGAAGGGCAGAGGGAGAGAATCCCAAGAAGACTCCCCACTGAGCACAGAGCCATATGTAGGGCTTGATCCTACAAGCCACAAGATCATGACCTAAGCTGAAACCAAGAGGCAGGTGCTTAACCCAGGCACCTCTCCACACCCAGGAGTTTTGTAAGGCCTCAGTTCAAATGGCAGTGGCAGTAGGTCTCATTTCACAAGCAGACCAGAGCATACCTAATTACAGCATGCCACATTTGGGCCAGGAACCAAACACTGCCTACAAGAGGCAAAGAGAGCCTCTGCAGATGACTGACCTGAAGGATAAAGCAGCCAGGACACAACAGCAGGCCACACCAGCACATATTGGAGACACATATAGAAGCACCAGGCCCTGGGAAATAGACACTATACAATAGGACTTCTTCATGAAGCCATTATCCTCAAGAACAGGAGAAATAGTTGACTTCCTAACACACAAATAGGCAACAGAGACTTAAATAAAATGAGAAAACAGAGGAATTTGTCCCTAATGAAAGAATAGAACAAGGCCACAGCCAGAGATCTAAATGAAACAGATATAAGTAACGTGCCTGGTGCAGAATTTAATCAGTGATCATAAGGATCACTAGACTTCCTAGACTTGAGGAAAGAGTGGAAAACATCCATGAGACAGACCATTAACACAGAGCTCTAAAGGCAATAACATGGCATAGACAAAGGGCTCAGTAAATACAATGAAAAATGCACTTGATGGGATGAATAGCAGAATGGAAAAAACAGAGGAATGAATTAAAGACCTAGGAGACTAGGATCAGGAAAGTAATCAGGATCAACAAAAGAGAGAAAAAAGAATCATGCAAATTAACAATAGACTTAAGGAACTCTGTGACTCTATCAAACATTGTAACATATATATTATAGAAGTCCCAGAAAGAGAGAAAAGGGGGCAGAAAATTTACTTGAAGAAACAATGGCTGGAAACTTCCCTAATCTGGGCAAACAGATGTCCAGATCCAGAAGGCAAGGGGATCCCGAAAAAAATTCACATAAGCAGATCCACACCAAGACATCTCATCATTAAAATGGCAAAATATAAAGATAAAGAAAAAATATTAAGGACAGTTACATACAAAGGAAACCTTATAAGGAGGTTTCATCAGCTGATTTTTCAGCAGAAACTTTCCAAGCTAGATAC